>NC_080029.1:36952500-37577500 GCF_030020395.1 Manis pentadactyla
TCTCTGGTCTGGAAGGTTCAACAACTCAGGAAGGCCAGCACCTCACTTCACCACTGCATGGATGACTGACTCAACAGTAAAATTCACTGTCATACCATGTCAGTACACACAGAGGTCATGACCTCTGGCCAGAAACCTCTAAGTCCAGTTAGCTATGCCAGGGCTTTAATGAATAGCTCAGCAGACAGATTGTCACCATAGGGAAAACCAACTTAAGACATGCCTGTGGAGTTAGCACACGCAGTATACATCAGAATCTCTTTTTGAGAAAATTCTATTACTCATGCACTTGCATCACATTCTTGGCAGGTGGGGGAGGGTCAAGACTTACACAGGCTGGTTTATAAGGAGTGCTGGAATCTGAAGGGATAGGCTGTACAATCCTATCACCTCCCATTTGTTTGTAGTGATGCTTGGGACAGGAAGGGCTATCAGGAACATGCCAAGCGTGGCCCTCAGAAATGGATTTACCTGAAACAAAAAAAAACCCCAAGTGATGGTCCACTCTCTCCAACCAAAGGGTTCATGTTTAGTTACACAGAGAAGGTCACGGGTAACATGGCATCAGATTATAGTATAACATGAATTCTGCAGCTTTCCTTGCAAAGCATGCACGTTTGCAAAATGTCAGTATGTCCCAGCAGGGAATGAAATGAGAGTCATGCAGCTGAGATGGGTTTGTGCCTTCACTAGGTGGGTTTACAATGGAGCACAACAAACGTGATTTTCTGCGGGATGAGTGGCATTTTAGAGCCAGGAAGATTTCTAGTGGTGGGGACACTGGCAGCAAGGCTGGGTCTGGGGGCCAAGAGGAGAGGAGTGAGTGGTGGAGTGAACATCAGGATGGACTTGGGGACCAAAGGACCACTTGTGGCTCTGCCACCACTGCAGATGGGGTAGGGGAGGGAACAAAGATCAGAGATGCAAGTCAGGGAAAGGAAGGTTTCTTCTGCGACGAATGCAGCAGTACTTCCACCCCCATCCACCTTGCTCTTCCCAGAAAACTCCCAAAAGCAAGGAAATAGTTCCAAACCAAGGCACCCTGAAGAAAGCTTGGCCCATACCAAAGGCCTTCAGTTAGACGGAGGGAAAATAAAAAAATTAAAACAGGCACCATGAAAATTCCCTCTGCACAGGCCTGATGGGGAGGAGAGGGATGGTGTGGAGCTCGCTCTTGTCCGGGCGGGGTTTTGTAAGGAGCGCGCAGGTAGGTGTGAGTACAGCAGTGTGAATACACCATGACACAAGGACCGAGGTGCATGGTGTCCACAGAAGGCAGAGGTCAGACATGACACGGGAGCGAGGTTTAGGATGCAGTGTGCGCCACAGGATGCTGCCATGTTGAGACACATGCACGGGCGGGGGCCTACCAGAAGACGCTTTCAAAGTTTTTGTGGTCATTTTAAGATATGCCTCAGGATTTTCAGGGATTTCTACATCTGAAAAACAATAATGTCATTTTCCTCACTGCAGGCATCTGTAGATGAATGCCCAATTATTAAGTTAAAACAGGAGAAACATTGTCAGCTGGGAGGAGAAAAGTAACTACCTTTTCTCTGTTTTTTTAAAAAGTTTTGAAAAACCAGGATTTTTTCAGCAAATTCCTGACTGTCTGCAGCAGCAGTGGGAAAGGAAGTTCATAGACAGAATGGAGGCACTCCATCTCCTAATATCGGAAAAGCTCCATTGAAAAGTTCACTGGTGAGCCTCCCAAACAGCCAGGGCCATCAGGGAACAACCTTAATGTCCCAAGGTGAATTTTGTTCCTTTTATTCTACCTATGATCAGGGTGAGCCAACTCTCAGGTAGACCTCAGTGTGCAAAACAGCACAAGAGGCCTCAGGAAGTCTGGCTCGGTCAGGGAGCTGGCCGTGTGGCTAAGGTGCTAAAACACAGAGCCAAGTGGGTCAGTTTCAGGGCCCTGGAAACTGGAGCATTACCTGACAGCGCGCTGTAGTAGGGGTCTTCCTCGTCGTCTTCGTGAGAGGAGGAGCCCCCCACGTCACCCGTGTGATCCCACTCCAGGGGAATGGAGTCCACGCTGACGGGGGTCTCGCAGCCGGACCGCTCGGGCCCCGGGGCTGGAGGCACCAGATGGCAAAGAGGCGGCGAGGGCTCCTCGCTTGCTCTCCTCTTACGCCAGGAGTCAGCCTGGACCTCTCTGGGGTCCTCCATGTCCGTTTCATTCTCAGAGGCCTCCTTTTCATCTTCCAAGCCCTAAATCGGGGGGATCCAGTTTTCAGAATTAACCAAACCAGAGGCTGTTGCAGTTGTGAAGAGCATCAGAGGTCCGCCTGTCCAGCAGCTCCTGAAACAGCCACCCTCAGCATTTCTGAGGCAGCTTTACAAGAATCAGGTTCGCAGGGCCTGTTGGTGGTTATTCTAATTCAGTTTCCTAGCGTGAGGCCTAGAATCTGTATGTTCCACAACTCCAGCTTTTAATCTGAATCTTGATAATCTAAGATTACCAACTTCACCTGGAGGATAAGTAAACAGCAGCTAAAATCTCACTGATGGCAGCTTCCTCCAAGAGTCAGAAAATTAAAATTAAAACAAATTTTTTAAAAAGGCTGGCAGAGTATTCTGGGTAAGAGTCACAATTTCATGACCGTGCAAAACAGGTTCTTTCTTTCTTACCCTCCAATCTTATTGTTCAGGATATGGGATCTTATTCTCTTGCATTATAAAGCCTCTGTCTATCTAAAAAAAAATGACTGTCACCTATGTTTCGAAATGAGAGAACCACAGGGTAATTTAAGCTAGCCAGTTGGAGACACAAAAAGAAGAAACAGTGGCCAGCTGTGTTGGTTAGTTGCCATCATTAAAGCCTCTGGCACACAAAGGCAGTGAACTTTGCACAATAGGCCTTAATTCCACCTGAACTCTACCGAAAGGTCCCTTTGTCAAGGGAAATACCACAGTTGCTTTCGAAAAGCTAGTACACTTGGCACTTCAAAGATGAGAACAAGACATTAGAATGGCACAAATACTAAAAGCTCCCAGACACTAAGACAGAGGAAAAGGCCAACATATTCCCAAGTAACTACTGTAAGCAAAACCTGAACACCTATCAGTGTGCCCCAGGGTACTGACATGCCGGGACAGCCCTGCACAGAGGAAGACGCGGCAAACAGTAAGGGGAGCAAGAACTTCAGGAGTGGCATCCTTCCCACTGGGCTGTGGGAAGCTTCCAAGTAATTACAGATCTATGTTAATGAAAACAAATAAAGCTTTTTAATGTAGCTTTTTTTTTTTACCGTAAAATAAATTGCAGTTAATCATTACGTGTTAAGTTTCTGAACGCTATCAAGTTCCACATGGCTCAGATCCCCTGTGGGCGGCCCGGCCCGTACCGGAGGGTGGGAGGTCAGCCTCCGGTGGAAGCGGGAGACCCTGCCGAACACCTCCTGGCAGTACCGGTGCAGCTCCTCCAGCTCGTCCTCCATCAGTACGGCATCCAGGGGCTCGCTCTTCTGGATGAGCTGCTCCCCAAACACGATGAGCTGATCAATCTTGTTGGTATTTAACGTAATTTCCTGTTGGAAACCCTATTTAGCGTAGGAAAGAGACAGGATTTCAAAGAAAGAAATGTCGCCGAGGATCCAAATCAAACCGCGTCTGTGTCTTGTAACAGCCACAGAAATGCATCAAAATGTCAGTTTTGTTCCTTCGCCTAGTACTCCAGCTTCATCCATTTTTAACAAAGTGAAAATAAAGATTCAATCATTTAAAACAACGGTATACATATTTCCCTCCTCCTTCTGGGCACTGACTTTTCTAATTAAAATAACTCTTAACAATTTGACATGAGTGGATATTTACTGTTACTGGGTATGAAGGAAAGAACTTGTCTTATTGACACTTGGTGGAAAGAGAAAATTTCCCAGAATAAGCCACCAATGGGCATTTGCTTCTGCTGACATAATAGTAATTTTACTACTGCCATTAAATTAGAGAAGGCAGATTTCTGTTTTTCAAACTTTTATAAATCTAGCCAAGGAGGGAATTATAGTGAGATTAAAGGGTAATACAGGTATCTGTAACAGTGGGAGAGCAGAAGATATCTGTTCTTGGCCCCACTCTTGATGCAGACTCTTCTGTTAAACCCTACATGTCACATGCAGACCTGAGTGCTGCAGAAACAGCGTCTTGAGAAGTTCTGTTCTTATTCTTGGGTGACTACAAATGACAGAGAGAAAGGGCCTCACTGCAATGACCCCTCGACCGTAAGGAACCGCATCCTTGCTCAGGAGAACCCAGCAGCACACAGGTGAATACAGCCTGGCTGCTTTAACAATGGCTGGAATCTGCCCTCAGGGCATCCGCTGGAATTTGTACTTGGCCAGCTGTCCTCTGCAAAGGTGAAATCTTTGCAGAGTTGCTAAGGAAGGAGGCCTTACATTCAGCTGGCGCATCTTGTCATCGGCGTCACTCTCTGAGAAGTGTTCCACGTTGGTTAGCTGGAGGTCCATCTCTGTGAGCCACACCAGAATGCTCTCCCTCGTCCCTTCAAATTCTTCCCTTTGGTTGGTGAAATGCTGTGAGAGGGGAAGGCAATCACATGTTTGTGTTGATGGCGGAACAAGAGCTCAGATAGACAACAAGGTTATTTTTGGCCAAAAAGAAAGGGTACCTGCAGTGCTCAGACAGAAACCTGCCTCTGGGGTAACCTAGGAGAACCCCAAGGCATTCAGGGGCCAGGGTGGGGGCAGGAGTCTGGGGTCTGGCCCTGGCTGTGAGATAACCAAAGCAGCCCCCAACTTCTCTGAGTCTCTCCACTGGACAAAGGAGGGTGTGGGAATGTTGGCTATGACCTCGAAAGGTCCATTCAGCATTTGAAATTACATAATTCTCTGGTCTAAGTCAGTGATTTCCCGAACCCGGCCTTTGAGGAATATCCTCAAAGTTCAGGCTGGCCCCTTGCCCTTTTTAACTTGTTAGGCTTCTGTGGAAGCTTCTGAATGACCAAAGATGAAGATGGAAAAGTACTGATCTCAGGCTGAGCCTGGCCTACTGCCCAGTGTGCCTTTACTCAGGTAATTTTGAGTATTTTCTCAGAGAAAGAAGACCCAGAGGATACTTATCGCCTTCAAATAAGGATGCCTCTCGGGTTACCACCTCACAGATGGGCAGCTGGTTCTCAAACACAGCATTCAGTGCCAATTGAAGGTTTAGACTGGTCTCAGCCAAATCAGGAGATAAAGAAATTAATGCAATGGGGTTGTATGAAAAGCTAGCTGATTTCTTCCTAGTAAGGGTTACAAAAAACAAAACAAACAAACAAAAAAATAACAGCCCAGAGCCTCCTCCTCTTAGAATGGTTTTGAGAATGCTCTGCCCTGAGAACAGAAGCAGGGATTAAAATTACTTCCTGTAGCCACAATCCACAGCAGTCCTGTCAGTTTACATCTGGACTCAAAAAGGTTGATAGACCGTGCCTTCTGAATTACAGCAATCTAAAGTGGATGTTTACCTTCAGAAAGCAAACCCAACCTTTTAGGTTAGTTCGTGTGCTCTGAAATTCTGAGGAGAATCACTGTCCCCAACTTCCACAATGCAGGGGGGCTTTGTCCATCTCTCTCACAGCCAAGAAACAATGGGACACACAAAAACAGGGAGGTGGGGAAAGTGGGCCTCCTTCCAGGCTAAAAGGTCCCTTAGCTAGACCCAGAGACTGCAGTGCTGGACTCTGGCAGTTTGTGGGCGAATGCGCACCCCCTCAAGGGTAGCAGAGTTGGAAGAGAGAGATGTGTTTGGTAACACAGACCACATACATAGGCTCTGCCTAAAAAGCCTATTCTTGGGAAATTATCCTCCTAAAAATCCTGAATGCTGGCATCTTTGGGCTTAATCAAAAGGGAAGGCTGCCTGGAAGAGTAAGACAGCCAGGCCTTAAATGAAATCTTCTACCCCTCGCCTTGTTACACGCCCGATACCACCTAACCACTTCTCCCTGAAAATCTAGGAACGCCCCGGGTGATGGGGAGAAGGTTACTCTGAGTCGCCGCAGGACGGCCGCGACCCGCCTCTGCAGACTGTCCCAGCGCTGGTTGCCCTCGTGGACCATGTGCTTCAGCCTGCTGGCCGAGTCGGTGCGGTTCTCCCGGGCCAGCCGCCGGTACTGCTTGTTGATGAGCTCCAGCTGCGTGAGCCTCTCGTGGATCTGCCGCTGAAAGGCCTGTATTGCACATAGGGCTCGTCAGTGCCAAAGCACACGGAGGGCCGGGACACTCCCCTGCCAGGCCCCGAACAACCTGCCTCAGGTGCTTAGTCCCGGGACTGAAACGGTAAGCAAAGGCTTACTTCATTTGCTCTTCTGCTGCTTGCTAAAGAACAGGCTTTAAAGTTCACTTCATGCCAGCTGGCACACACTGAGAACATCTTGCAAACCTGATGGCAAGTTGTGGACTGGGTGGCCCTGGCCAGACATAGGGCAAGCCAGCCGCTCCTGAGGCACCACACACTTGGCTACCAGGAGCACTAGGCCGGGGAGGGTCTTTACCTCAAACTTCTTCAGCTCTTCTTTGGCACTGGTGTACAACACCTCTGAGGAATTCGGGTAGGCCGCTGTCCTCTCAGCTGACTTGAGCCAGTCCTCAAAGCGGGAGTAATCATCTAAAAACTTCTGCCACAGGCGCCATGTCTCCTCAATTCTGAGGGGGAGGAAAGCAACTCAGGACAAGCCATTCAACGTGACCTTTTGCACTTTTTTCCTCCCTTGACAGGTCCCATTCCCAAACCCACTGGCACTGGCCCTGTTCACAGGGAAAGACCCTGGTACCCCTTCTGGGAAATAAGTGGGGATGGTGATTCGTGGGCAGGACACCTTCCTCCTGGGAAGGCCAAGCCCCAGAGAACTCCCGCCTCACAGGGACACAGCAGCACAGTGGCCGGCCACAGTTACACCTCAAGACACAGAAGAGCTGGGGGAAATGTTACCCTAGTTATATTTGTCTTGAATAATGCCTTTAATAAGCACTGATCACACCTACTGAGCCTTCTCTGCCAATAACCTTGGAAGGGAAGTGACCAGAACACAATGCCGTTAGATCCGAACACCACACTTAACATCCAGGGCAGCTCGGTTCTCACTTCATTCGCCGTTCCATTGACATGGCGCAGATGTTCCGCCAGCGCCTGTCCAGGCTTCTGGTGGTCTGCTGGATGGAGTCACACTCGGTCTCATTGGCGCACGCATCGGAGTCGTGCAGTAGGACGTCACAGATGTTAAACACAGACTCCACCCCTGCACTGTGCTGCTCAATGTCTCGCTGCAGGTCCTATGATTACAGGAGAGTAAGAAGAGCCTTCAGATGGTGGTGGCGGTGGTGGGAGGGTGGGAAGTGGAGGAGCTCCACTCCCCACAAAGGGCAGTCCCGGTGCATTTCCAACTTGGAATCAGCCACGCAGACTGTATCCTGACCTCTGTGCAGCCCTTGTGCTGTAGCACCTGACACAAAGCTTAAATGCTCCCAACAGCTGGAATGGACTGTACGGGGGTAATAGTGTGGGTACCCTCCTGGGAGCCCACTGTCCCACAGACTTTGTGGAGGCAGGGGACCTATACCATTTCCCCAAAGGCCTCCACTCTAGACTTGGTTTGGGGGAGGCCTTCCGTGGATGACTGACTGTTTAGTAGGACCTAAAGCTTCAGCAATAGAAACTTAACCTTTTATGGGTCACAGAATTCTTAAATCACTGAGACCTTTGTGCTATCTTCACCCCTCCCTCTGTCCCCCACCAAATCGTGCGTGTTGTGGTACAGTGTCCACAGCCTCCCCACAAGACCAGCCTAGGGCTCCCCAGGCCCCAGGAAGAATGTGGGAGTAGAGGCCCTGCTTCCCCAGCTCATGGGGTCTGGCCAAGGCTCAGCCTAGGGAGGGGAATGGCGTCCAAAGTTCTGTTCAATGATAGTGACAGAGCTGCAGTTGCTGATGAGGGAAAAAGGATGTTCATGAAGAGAAAACCTGTTTACAATTAAACAATGGCATTTTCAGTCATCGCCCCAGAGACTGCCTCTGCACACCACAAGCAGGTTGGGGGACGGGGAGATGAGGAGCCTGTTTGCCCTGCCATCCGGATGAGGTAGGCTTCCCCTGCAGCCTAGAATCTGTGGTGAGTTACAGGAGGCCGCACCACTGATCTGAGTATCCAAATTACATCACAAAACAGCCAAGACAAAGAGAAATGCCAAGTTAAAGAAGCCACTACGAAGTATACTAAAGTTCCCTAAATTCAGTAAAGTTCAGTTTCCAGGATTATTTTATAAACAGTGCCTGCCACCATCTACAGAAAGTGCAAAGCTCATTCCTGGTCACCTCAATAATTAATGATTTTGGAAATAACCACTGTATTTCTGAACAGGACTATTAGTTCTTTAACGTTTCTCCTGATAAATGCACAACCAGATCATTCTCTGGGTGGATATTAAAGAAAAATGCTAACACTCAAACCAAATTTTAAGTCAAGCAGTTCCTAACATGGAACCTAACTAAAAATGAGCACCATAAAGTTATACACTGAAGAAAACATGTTTTCCAGTTTGTCACCCTGTGTATCCTATGAAGACAGATGTGGCAGGGTGATTTTTTTAAGCTCTGCAGTCCAGGACATATGCCTGACATGGTGCAATAGTGAAGTCTTCTGGAGGTCAATGCAAGAACTGACTTTAAATTGTTAGCTTTAAACAGAATTCAAGTTTTAAGAATTCTTAGTGGTTCAGACAGTTGTTATAGACTTTCCTAAAACTTACTGGCACTGATAAATGTCCCTTTTAACTTTATTAAAATAATACTTAGGAATGTTAGCACTGGTGCTAAATGAGTACCACTGATAATTTTAATTGAAAAATGGTACCTGCTTCTGACTTCAGCTGGTAGGCTTGGGTAAACTCTGGCTGAAAAACACGGAGGAAGTCTAATCTATGGATAACACGAATGCCATGTATTTTTGTAGTTGCTGTAAGTCATTTATTCATGTTATATGGAGTAAAATGGCTAAAAAAACTGATTAACACATAAGGTGAATGGTAGCAAGACCATCAACATCTTGATTTAAAAAAACTCAACATTTTTCAAAAGTTCCAAAGCAAACTTCTAGAACATCACATGGCCTGCCAATATTACAGCATACATTATTTATCTTGTAAAATAAAAGGTGGTGGACCATATTTTAAAATGCAAATGAAATGCTGGACGAGTGATGCTTTAGAAACTGGAACGATCCCACCAGCGCCCGCTGAGGCGAGTCTGCAGGGGAATTGGACTTCAAAGCTTTTCAAATATAATTTGAAGAACTGGACTTAAGAAACAATGTAAAACAATGTAGAAGACTTGCCAGTGGTTCTGGAGATGGGCTCCTCTTGGTTTTGTGTGTTTCTGCTCCTGAGCAGGTGACACAGGGCCCTGCTGGGAAAGTGCGTGTAGGGTGGGGACAGTGAGAGGAGGAGCCGGGAGACATGATACTAGAGCCAGAAAAATAAGATAAAAACAAAAAAACAGGCTGAAGGGCAGAAAATCACACAGGATGGGTGGGACCCCCAGGGATGGCTCCGGAATGTCCTCATGGGAGGGGCCCGGGCTGCCGAGCAGGTGAGCAGGTCTTGGGGACTGGCTTAGGGAGGCTGGCATGAAGCTGGGGTGGCCCACTGCGAGGGGGAGGGGCAACTAATGACCCCTCGTCCCCACGCCACCAACCGGCCCCCACAGGGCACCAGGAAACCAAAGAAAACGGGAGAGAAATGCTGAGACTCAGTGACTGGTTCATGGTTTAAGAGAGTCATGAAAGTTGCCACCACTTTTGTTTTTTGAAGATGATCTATTCTATAGGACAACCACACAACCCTTATTACCTAAGGAGGTAATAAAATACATATTTTAGAAGGTAATAAAATTCTCTACATAAAAGAGAAACAAAAGGGACTCATAAGGTCTGACCTCTTCCCCGCTGGGCCCCAAGGTCATTGCAATGAGGATCCAGAGAGCACATGGCTCTTAATCAATTCTGGTTGCTGAGCGCTTTTGCAGAAGGCACTTCTATGTGATTCCAAGCGTTTGGTCTTATTTCTGGAAGCAATTATGCAATTTATTACATTTAACTAGTGACAGAAGCACAGGTAAGGTTTTTTTAAAATAGCCCATATAGAACTCTTTGATGTGACACACTTCTGTTTTTAGTGGTTTTGATGGAGCTTTGGAGATCTGGGCTTAATAAGATTTTTTCTAAAAAATAGAAATACTAAGTTTCCTCAAGACATCTGTGGTAGGCAGAATATTATTCCCCCCCAAAATGTCATATTATCCCCAGAACCTGTGATATGTCGGGTTATACAGCAAAGGAGAATTAAGGTTGCTAATAGCTGGCCTCACGATAGGGAGAGGTACCCTGGCTTATCTGGGTGGGTCCAGTGTAATCCCCAGAGTCCTTCATAGTGGAAGGAGGAGGCAGAAGAACAGTCAGTGGGAAGGAGAAGTGACTATGGGGGGACAGCACAGAGAGATTTGATGTTACTGGCTTTGAAGGTGGAGGAGGGGCCGCGGGCCAAGAACTGGTGCCTCGAGAGGCTGGGAAGGGCAGAGTGGCTTCCCCCCTGCAGCCTCCTCTCAGCCCTGTGTCAGAGCTCTGTCAGGTTTCTGACCTCCAGAACTGTGATAATAAGTTTGTGTAAAGTTGAGAACTTTTTTTCAGCAGCCACAGAAAACTAACACACCTAACTTCCTTACGGTAATGGTGGTTTTGAACAGCAACTCCATCATTTTTTTTTTTATAACCAAGGGATAAGAATTCCAGGATGGTGATTCTGAACTCTATGAACAGGGAAACTTCCCATCAACCATACTGAAGTTTTGGACCACTTCAGTACAGGAACAACCAAGGCCAACAGGATGGCAGTGGCTCCACACTGTACACTTTGGGGAATAAACTCCCTGCAATTTGATGATATTTTGTCACACTTCAGATTTATGAAACATTAATACACTCATCAGCCCCTGCCACATTTAGCCAGTCATTCATGAGGAAGGAAAACTGTTGTCAGTTTCTGTACTATTTACCTGAAAATACTCACTACTCAGGGTACACAGTTATATGCAGGGCCTGTCTATAAAAAGACTGTGTAAGAAAGTCATCCTAGTGGATCAAACTTGCAAATAAAACTGATAATGTCCAGAAGCTGTGACTCTACTGAGGGCATTAAAATCTTTGCAGTGTCAATTAACATGGTACTTATTTCTTGTTCATTTCTCCATAAAGCAAAGACAGAATTTATATGACCTCAATGAAAAATATACTTAAATTTCTGAGGATAAATAGAAAAACCAATCTTTTTACTTTGTAGCATTGCCAAATGATACTGATTTGAAAATCAGAGAACAGCCATCATTTATAACTGTAATAGATTGAATAAAGATTTAGGTCAAGAGTATTAGCAAATACTTAGCTCTACTTCATGGTAGCATGAGATGTCACTTATCAGTAAAAGGACCGACCCAAACTCATGAGAGAATTTATCATCAAGGGGTGGCCTTCTACCCTGGAATCTGGTGAAAAATTCTGTCTCTAAGCAGCTGTGACATGTGGGTGATCTCCCTGGTGGGATGACAGACAGCAAACACCAAGGCTTTGGAGGTAATGTGAAGAAAACAGATACAAGTCTGAGAACCTGATGACAATACTGCTGTATGGATCAAACAGAATCTGCTTGCAGTCTCAGAGAGATGTGAGTAATATAAACTTAACTATTTAAAAAAACAAAGATAAGCTCAGGCACTGCATATGAAAATGAGCATGTGAACGTGAGCCCACTGAGGGCAGGAAGTGGACTTGGTAAGTCAGTGGCATCAGAGATCAGGTTAGTGTCATGACAGACACTGGCAGGCCTCAGTGGTTGTCAAGCTGGGGAATTTCTAGGTTCGGCTTGGAGGGTGCATAATGCCAACGGCACAGAGCGCTGCAGGGAAGGCTTCCTGAACTTTGGTCCAAGCATGTTCCTTGTATGCCTTTTTTTTTTGGAAGCTGTATCAGAGTACTGACCCATGGAAACCATCCTTGGTTAGAAAATTCATTTTTCTTTCCATTCATGGCCTTTCAAAACTACATTAACAGAAGCTAAAAAAAAAAAAAATCAAAGTTAAAAAATACAGAACCAAAAAAACCTTATTTACCACTAAGATTAAGGTCTCCATCTTAAACAATATTCAGAGCATTTCCCAAAGAGCTATGCAAATGGTGGTGGAAGGGTGAGCACTCAAGAGAAGGATGCCTCACACGTGCAAGGACATGAACAGATGGTCAGTTTTCTCTAGGAAAAAAAGCTATTATGAAATGTAAACACACTAAAACACACAGCCAGCACGGGGAAGGCTGGTTAGCGGATACTGCAGACACCTGTACTCGTACAGAAGCTCACTCTTACTTCCCCACCTGCTGCTCGGCGAGCCTCTTCTGGATCTCTTGATCATCACAGACGTCATACACAACGGGCTTAGAAAGCTCAGACTCAATCCGGGCCAACCAGGTGCGAAGGTTGCTCATGTTTTTGTCTAACTGCTGAATAAAAGCAAAAGTCTCCTTCAGCTTCTTCACCCTAAATATGGTTGCAGAAAAAAAAAGAGGGGCGGAAAACAAAAACCCAGCGGTTAGTGGTGAGTGAAATGTGCCACTTAGGGTGTCCAAGAGTAAACAGCAACCTACATCCGTTACTGATTTTACAGCAGAACTACCTTCACGGCACCAGATTTAAGTTTTCACAGAGTATGTGACACTTCACAAAATTGCTGCTCCAGTTGATTTTCAAATGGACTGAGAGCTGATCCACCCCACAAATACGAAGTCCTGTCATTCCCACAGTGGGACCCGGAGGCCCAGGAGATACCCTTTCTTTCTCTTGAGATTAAAATAACCATAGTTGGCTTCTGTCCAGTGTCTGCCTTGGGCAAGCCCAGGACAGCAGCAGCCAGGGCCTCCCTGAGGGGTGAAGTCAATCATTACAAGCCTCATTCACTCGGAGCTGTCTGGCCCGGATGCCTCTCATGGGCCCTCCTCCTGAGCAAGCATAGAATGCGTACCAAACCCCACCACGCCCAGTCTGAGGGGCGGAGGGTGCCTTCACAAAGAACCAGCCATTATGGGGCAGCTGTGTCTGCCACAGAGGGAGCGGGTGCAAAGCACAAGCAGTTC
This sequence comes from Manis pentadactyla, assembly GCF_030020395.1. NCBI lineage: Eukaryota > Metazoa > Chordata > Mammalia > Pholidota > Manidae > Manis > Manis pentadactyla. The sequence continues at coordinate 36,965,677 of NC_080029.1, forward strand.
TAAATCCATCTGCCCCACTGATCCACCCGACTCCGAGGGCAGCCCATCTAACAGCCGTGGCGTCCGTGTCTGTGAGCTCACATGCACATCACACAACTGTCGGGGGAAAGGACACAGCGGCTGAGGGGAAACCAGCTTCAGACAGACCCTGCAAAAAAATGCCTCTATGAACTGTTTTCATCAAAGTCCTAGAGTAGAGTGAGTGAGGGCTTGTTCTGGTGATCTGTGGGAATTCTAGTGAATCACAGAGACTTGAAGTTTGGCTACAAGGGAAAGTTCCACACAGTAATACTCACAATAGGAGATGCCATCAGAACTCCTTCCATGGCACTGGAAGAGCCTGGGGCACAGAAGCACACGGCACCCCCCACTTCCTTGGCTGCCTGTGAACAGCTTCCCACCATACCATCCCCGGCCCTCCAACCCACCTTCGGGTCTGTAGCCAAATGTACATTCTAGATGGCCAATCTGATCCAACCCCACTCAAACCCTTCCACAGCCCTCACCCCACCCTGACAGTCCTTTCCCAGCCCTCAAGCCTCAGTGGGCTCTCTGCCTCCAAGCCTGTACTCAGCAGAGAGGTCCCCTTTCTGCTTCCCAGAGCTTCCGCCACTGCTGAGACACAGGAGACCTCACCCACATGCTCCCGCAGCACCGGGGACCCCTCGCCCTGTTGCTTCCGCAGCCCTCATTTGCTGTGTGTCCACAACAGAGCCCACGCCCCCCAGGCTGCACGGGGCTTGCTCCCTCTGCGGGGGCAGCATCCGCCCCACCGCCTGGGGCACAGGAGGTACTGACAAACATTTCTTGCATGAATAAATGTGTATGAGCACTTCCACTACACGCTGTTATTTAAGGAGACCACAAACTATGGTCATGATGATTTCTGAGGGGGTATGTACACCTTCCAAATTAGCTTCTCACTGCAAATACCACAAGATGATTTGCTACAGATGTAACAGAATCCAGAGCCGGGCCTGGATGCAGCTGTAACCCAGATCCTCCTTTGTTCCCATGATGTTAGAGACACACCCTCCTCACCCCAGTGTCTTATCTCTCAACAGCCCAGGGTCCAGAAAGAACACTCTAGATAGTGCCAGAGCAGCTGAGAACCCTGGGCCCCATGGGACAAGACATCTTCCATGAAGTTTCCAAGGGGCTATACGCCTGGAAGGCTCTGGCTGGACAAGTAGCCTGGCCCCAAGAGCTTCTCACAGGTGGGGATTGGAGCTCACGCTCTCCCGCCTCTCTGCCCTCTCCATCTGCTCCCTCCTCCTGCACCTGACCTGACTCTAACCCAAAGAGCCTCTTTATTTAAAAAGAAGAGGGCTAGAACACAATTTTTTAAATGAAGGGACTTAAATAAATAACCTAGGTGCAAAAATACTAAGACCCACTGATCTTGAATCCTGTTAATCCCAGGTGAGTATGCAATAGCAGAGGGAATGAGCTTGAAGGGGGGCGATGAATAACCTACTTGGCTTCCCCAGGACAATGGTACTCCAGGCCAGAGCTGTCCACAATGGACAAACCAGTGGGGTGTGGGAATAAAATATCGGACTTTCTACTGTTATCCTTTTCTTTTACACTTCAACAGTGGGTATACGTTATAATTCACAAAGCTTTATTACTAAAATGGGACACCTACAGAACACATGACACCTACATGTGCCAGGCCTGTTGTACTTTACAGTGAGCACCTCACTTAATCCTCAAAACAATGCTATGGGATCCACGCTACTAGTATGCCCATTTGACAGATGAGCTAACTGCCGCAAAAAGATGAAATAACTTGCCCCAGTCACGTGGTTGTTAAATGGCAGAGGCAGGATTCCAATCGCAGCAGCCTTGTCTATAGAGATGCTGTTCTTAAGCACTTTCCTCTTGGCATCTCATATAAACCTGCATATGCTAGCATGCACACACTGACACATTAGCTAACATTAGGTACAGGATGGTTTGTGTTGCTGTCAAGGGGTCATGATCACAAGTCTTCACTCATGGCTCCAGGATACACTGGGAAGTAGGAGCCTGCCCACCAAGTGCTGCGAAGTTTTGGGTGTCCACGTCTGCCCCTCTATGATTTCCTTCCACTAAACTTAACTATGTGCTGTCTTGGGTCCTATGCAGATCCTCAGGACTCAGAGATATCTGAGAAATAGGTCTTGTGCATGAAGAGCTCATCACCAAATTCAGATCTAACTTAGACATAATATGATATAGGAAGTGCTCAAAAAATATCTTTTGAATGAGTAAGTGATGTGGCTCTTACCTTCAAATTTGTCTTTTTCAAAGAGGTGGCCATAAAATATACTAAGGAGAGAAGTAAAGATCAGATCAGCTCCAGGCTGTGGTGCCACAAAGCAATCTGCCGCCACACAGAGCTCATGTGCTCCTGACCTTATTCCATGTTGGGCAGGTGAAAGGGTGACGAACGAGCACACAAATCCCATGCATACTGAGGGCAAATTAAGAGGAAGGGAAGGTGGGAGGAACAACAACAAAGAAAGCTGCCAAGGCTACAGAACATTCACCCATTCAGGATTTAACCCACTGGGTCCCAACCTCTGACCGCAGGCATAACATCCAAACACGTGCCGCGATGAAGTAAGCGCTGTTCCTCGGGTAACCATGCTACAATTTACTCCAGAAACCATGCGGTGAACTGTTGAGTTTGTATCTTTCTGCATAGAATATTCCATACTCTATTCTTTCTATTCTTTGTAGTCTAATGACCACCTTTCCCAGGTCAGGAAGTATGTCATTTGCCAACTCAGGCAACTGACCTCTATGTTAGGCCTCATTAATACCGCTCTTGGAAAACCTTAAATCTTGTGTTAATACCGGAAAATAAGGGAGCCCATTCAGAGGCCAGACTGCTGGCCCAGGGAAGCCACCACCACACCACACCACATCCGCCAGCAAGGCCGTTTGCTCCCACGGCTCGCCACCTCCGCCCTGGCCCAGGCTGGCCCCGGTGCACTTGTCTAACACTGCTCACATCTATATTTCAACAAACCTGATTTCCCCAGAAAATATTAGCATAGTTTCCTGAGTTGAATTTCAGTTCTGAAAATTGGAAAAACAAAGTTTTTAGGTGCAAAGGGGAGGTTTTTCACCTGTGTAGACTGGAAGACCTGCATAAAGTGAAAACATTTTTAGAAGAAACCAAGCAAAATTTAACCTGAGTAGCTAACAAATTGACCTTTTGCAGGGATTCTGAATAGAAAAGCAGAAAATAATCAAGGTGAATTAAGTTTTTCTTTTATCTTACTAGCAATGGATCCAAATACTTAGGAACGCTGCTTTCTCTCCCCGACAAACAAAATCAAGCCAGGTTAGTATCAGTCTATGTATCAAGCCTAAACCATAACAATGTGTGAAGGAGGCTTTTACCATTAAACTCAAGTATATGGAATATACATTTCAGTCTTATTCGCTATATGCTCAAGGGTCTACAGTTAAATTATAAAGACATAGACTAAAATATTCCTATGCCAATGTGGACAACATAACTTAAAAAATACTAAGGAAAACTGAGATGGTGGAAGTTCTGAATTTGTGCTGAAACAGATACCCAACCCTGTGGGCAGCTATCAGTTGCTAAAAACACTGTTCAAATCCTATACAATTGCATCTTTCTACATGACTAAACCTCAGACAGTAAGATAATCAATTACTCCACTATCTTGAAGCCCTGATTTTGGGATGCAGACATTACAAGACATTTGAACTAATCGCCTCTTTGAAGCATTTATGTTGCCAGAGGACTTCCATTTTCCACATACACAGCATAATCACTCACTCCCCTGCTTGTCAAAGGCTAACTGCAGACACCACACGCAGGCTGACACCGGGAAAGGGCCCAGCCCCCGATGGCCGCGCGCACACACTCCCCAGCCACCATCTCATCGGTGATTTCTATTGTAACCGAAATGAATGAGAGAGCAAGACAGCAAGACACACGGCGACAGCAGCCACCCGCTGGCCATATGCAGGGCCGATGACTGAAACGGCACTTACTGTTGATGAGAAAAAACCATTCCTTATGTTCAGCGAAAGCTCCAAGTTCCCGGCTGCACCTCCACCTCCCTGGCCAAGGCAGCCCCTCCCCCGCCGGCCTCATTCCCAGTTCTGCATCTTGCACGGGCCGGGCCGCGCACCCTCCCACAGGCTCCGTGGGCACAAAGCAGTGCCCACAGGAAAGGAAGAGACCTGCTTCTCTGCTAACTGCAATATTTAATCTCAGTCTTCTCCCTTCCAATAAACAAAATATCTCCAGCTCTTTTCACACACTCACACACAGTCTTTGTTCTGACGCTACAGGATTGTAACGCTGGGGGAAGGAAGTCACCGTGCTATCTTGGCTATGGGTTATTTATGAAGTGCTATAAGCCCAGGGAAGAAACATTTAGATTTGGGGCACAAAAAAGAGGACTTCTGTCATCCTCAAATTAAATTCCTTTGTATCGGGTTTAAACGAAATGGTGCCTTGAAACCTGAAGCCCCTGAATCCAACAGGAACGCCTCCCCCGCCCCTCCTGAAGTAGTTTCCCCAGCAAGGTTTTCTGCCCTGCCTTTTTTGCCCTGCCTTTTTAGTCCTGTGCTTAGAAGAGACAGAGTTCATTTAGTTCATTCCTGTTCTGTTTGTTTTTGTTTTTGGCATTAGAGCCTATCTTGTAGTAAAAATGAATAAGGCTTTCAAGGGAAGAAATTGTGCAGTTTTCCAAGCTTGCTCCTCCCAAGGTCTACCACGCTGACCATGACAGCTCCCCACCCTGACCTTGGTTTCTCCAGCGGATCCTGAGCGGCTGTTCACATCACCCTTAGTCTGTGTCTACACACTTTTAGGCTCATTCCCAGCCTTATTTTAAGACTCACAATGAAATCAGTGAAATTGATAATTTTTTATGGGCCCATAGAGCCCAACAGTTATTCATTATTTTATTTCCACCTTGAAACACAGCAAGTACATTTTAGACCAGTGAAATTAGGAGTGCCGATATGGGAACAGTTCTCCCCAAATGCAGCATCTACCTTGTGCCTGCATGCATGGGACCTGCTAACATGACCCGAGACTTAGTACACTGGACTGCCTGATGCTAGACACCAGGCTGCTGGTTACTCCCTGACCCACTGATAGCTGCTGTCTACTTGGGGAAGTTTCTCGACCCTCAGGAAGGCATTTCTACAGGGCCAGGAGCAGCAGACACCTGCTGCAGAGGTGGAATGATCAGGCTGATAGGAAGGAAAAAAGTGGGGGAGGTTGACCTCACATCTGACTCTCCCTGTGCTAAAATCTCTAAATCCATCCAGGCCCACTGATCAGGCCAGAGCAAGTCAGCTTTATGACTAGCAGCATTGTTTAGCCTTCCAAAATAACCTTGAGGAGAATGCAGATAAAAGGAGAGCAAGTGAAAAATGTTATCACTTTAAAAAGGCACACATCTCCCTCCTCATTCTGCAGGAGATGGGAAAACAATTTTAACACACAGTTGCCATGGTAATACCTACTGAGTTTTAATGACAATATTTTAATTGCCACTATGAAAAAGCAGGTGGGCTTTTCACTTTGGTAGTGGAATTATACCTAAATGTGAATTTACACTTAGTTAAAAGTGATATGTGAAGTTACACTTAGTGTCACAAATATACTTAGTTAAAAGGTTTCTTTCTGTGGACTTGATCCTTCTGAAGCAAGAGGAACTATCTAGTCTAAATAGGAAGGGATCAGAAGGTAGTATGTCTGAGTCTCTCTTTCATAACACTGGCTTAAGGATTCCTAGTTTGTTAATGGTGCTACCATCAAAGAGGAATTAAAGAGAAAAATAGCAGCATTCATGACATCTTTCCTTAACAACAAAAAAGCCCCCTTTTTTCATAATGAACATTTAGAAATTCGGATAAGCAAAATGAGAATTCAAGTCACCAATGATGCCAAACCCCACCGACAAGCAATGTAAACATTCTGGGGTATGCCTTTCCGCCTAGGAGACTCACCTGCGTTAGGGACGGAACGCTTTGACCTCATCATTCACACATGCTGCTATAGAGTCTTTAAAAAGAGGCTGCCCTACTCCTGCCTCTTTCCCCATGTCTCTGAAGAGGCTCCACTGAGATGCACAACCAGCAAGAGAGACTCACTAAAGACACAGACTGACCTGTGGCCACAGGGCTCCTGCTCCCTAGGACACACCTGAAGCCTTGATTAATGCTATGCAAAGGGTTCTGGTTAACAAAGTAGGTGGACTTTTAAGGAGTTCAACTACTCATATGAAATCAAGGGTAGACCTAAGTGAGCTGTGTCGGGCTGAGGGTTCTCTGTGGCACGAGTCCCACCGAGGGGAGGACGGCCGCTCCCCTTGTCAGAGCTCTGCTCTGTGCTGAGGTCTGCATCTGTGTGTCCGTTACCCAACACACCCTGTGCCTGCGAGTTCTAACTAACAGAAGACCAAGCTTCCTCCAGAACACAGCACTGCACATCCCGCTAGTTCTGCAAAGCCACTTCTGTAATTCAGTCTCTCCTGCATTCAGGCTTTGCTGGGTCAGTTTTCAAAGATAGGTACCTAAGAAAACATGGGGAAGAGGAGGAACTAGTAGCTACAACCACACACACAAAAAAAGTTTAACTCTTCAAATAAGCATAGAGGTATATAATTAGTATTTATCACCAAATCAGACTGGGTTCTAGGAAAATCATGCCATTCACCACAACTACCCACAGACCAGTGCTTCCAATGGGCTCTCTGCCAATGGCACAAACAGCATGTTTTGTAAGAGTTTAGATGTCACCAACATTAAGCTGCTGCCCAGGGGCCCATGAGGACTGCTAATAGCTCTGCAGCCATTCCAAAGTGAGAACCAGTTCTGTGAAGTTTGATGCCCCGCCACAGGGCCTATAGAACCTTCTGTGAGGAAATCAGCATCAAGCCTGACTCAGGCTTCCCCACCCACCACGACCTTGGAGTATTTGGTTATTTCAGGAGATGGAGCCTTCAGGTTCTTTGCTTTAGGGATTTTACAGAAGCTGAAGAAGTCTCTGCAAGTTAGCTTGGGTCTAAAACCCCTCCTCCTCTCCTCCCTCACCACAGTGTGACACTGCACCACACCAGAGGCTAACAGCGTGTGTGCAGGTGTGGTGCTTTTTAATCCAGGGACTCGAGCACAGTAAGCGGCAGGTCCAGGATTTCTGACTCTTGGTGCGGCACATGTCACTTCAGCCCGCTGCTCACTCTAGCTCTGTTCCCCAGCCCGGCGCCATCGGCAAATCCTGGCCACTTGTTAGAAATGCACATTCTTGGCCCCGTCCAGACCAATGGAATCAGAAGCCCTGTTGTGGGGTCCAGCAATCCAAGCTTTCGTGAGCCCTCTGGGGACTTTGATGTGTATTTCAGTGTGAGAACCACCACTCTGGAGTAAATAGTAAATTCTACAGTTCTAGGTTTTAGAAAAATTCTGATGAGCTACTTTTAAAAGCCAGGTCTCAAGAGAGCCAAGGGCTCTTTCAGTGTACGCTGCCGTGGGACAGATGGACCTTGGCTGCATCCCCACCCTGCACAGAATCGCCCCTGCCCTTGGGTCAGTTATTTGCCCTCGCTGAGCTGCCTTTGCCCTCTCCGTAAACTGGAGGACACTGACCTTGCACGGTTGTTCCAAGAATGAGATGAAATAATACCTAAGAGGAGCCTGGCACTTACAAAATAAATAACATGGGTTTCTACCCTGGCCAATGGAGTCTGCTATCTGAAATGCTCAGAAATCTATGTGTTTTTAGTAACCTTGTCCTTGATGTCCTACCAACTGTTCTGAAATTTACCTCTATTTTGCTGAGAATGAATCCACCCCACCCCCCACTCATCCCCAGTGAATTAAACCTGACTTATTGAGGTCTTAGACTTTTGAACACCATTCCAAACTTTGAAGTTAAAGGCTTGTTGTTAAAATCTTGAGGTCATGCGACTGGGTACCTATGTAGGCACCAAATCTGACCTATCATTTTACAAGAGCTGTCCCCTGCCACGGGAGTGAAGCAGCACGATACTGTGCGTAGGGCAGAGGTTAAATGGCGTCCAGAGCTCTGTGGGCCAAGAAGGCCAACAGCATGTCCTGCAGGATGAGGTCAGGTTGGTCGGCACTGTTCAAATCTAAGTTCTGCAGCTTGTGCTGCCCACCCGCCACACCCCATGATGATGCCTTTGTACAATGCCCAATATATCACAGACAAGATGCTGACTCTGTGAGGCTGCTTTGTGGCACATCTGGGCTTGTTGTTCGAACCCACAGATCTTCTTGAAGGGTAAACTCAACTTGGACTTTCTTAGACTCAGTCATCTGTCTCACCTGGTTCTTGCTTCAGGTAAAGTCCTCCCTTCCAAGTCCTTCAGTTTTGAAGGGATCAGGCTTTTAATATGTTCTACTCATTCCAAACTAGTAGGGTTGGGGGTAGCAGGCAACACCACAGCCTGATCTGAAATCCTGTTGCCTAACTCGCTGTGTAGCTGTGGGCAAGTTACTTAACTTCAGTGCCTCAGTTTGATCTTCTGTAAAATGAGATGATAGTATGTATGTTTTACAGTTACAATGAAGGTTCAGTGAAATCATACGTGAAAAGTACACTGTTAAGAATATAGCTGGCAGCCAAGATAGCTATTATTTCAATTCCTTATTCTGACCAATGAAATTTCACCTGCTCTCTTCTCTCTCTCTCACTGTGGAATTGGCTGAAGACCAGGCAGCCAGAAAGGAGGGAGGGCAAGAAACAATCTAGTGAATTCTGAGGTAATATAACCAAAGCATGAATGATTAAGAATGGACTGGACTGTCACTCAGGAAGTGTCATCTAGATCTTGCTCCTGAATGATCCATGAACAGGTATTATGTCATCACACCCTTGATTTGTGCCAGGTGCCCAAGAAGACTTAGGATATAAAGAAAAGGTCAACAAAGACATACTAGACAAAATTTACCCACCAGAAATGACCTTATTTTTATGCAGTGGAACGTCCATTGATTTCAACAAGTATCTGAAGCACTGTTCTAAGTGCAGATAGTGACAGTAAAAGACACTGGTCTCATGGAGGAAAGACCTCCCAGTATTAGATGGAACCGAAGAAATCCTCTTTCATGCAACAAACATGCTAGTTAGTTTTAGACAGTTCTTAGGGAAAGACAATAATAACCACTCAGTAAATGCTAGCTCCTACATGCTGGTCCCATGCCAAATATGAGACTCACATCACTCATCCTCGCGGCGGCCTCTGATTTACGCAGTGCTGTTACACACATTCTGCAGATTTAGAAACTGAGGCTTAGGAAGGTTAAATATCTGCTCAAGTTTCCACAGTAACTGGTAAAGTCAAGACTGGCTCAAACACCTGTGCTCTAAATGTTTACTTGGGTTTCTGCCATGGATTTCCAAAGGATTTTTTTCAAGTGCCAGTAAAGAGAAGTTGAATTCAGTCAAGCCTATGCTACCCCCCACATAACCCTAATATTTGTCTTCAGCAGACCCTCCCTTGCTAAAAAAACATGAATGACTCAGACCTTACTTAGGACACTAAGTCTTCCATTGAGATTTAAGGTCTTCTGAGACTTAGCCCCAACCTACCTGCCAGCTGCATCTCCTATACTTGAGCCAATGGAGCTTCTCGTCATTTCCTGGTGACTTCCATCCTACTCTACCCCTGGACCTGTTTGCTAGTAACATACGTCTCTCTCTGCCACCAGTAACACTCAGAAGTCCCAGCCCCTCACTCAGAACCATCTGGGAATACCACTCTTCTGTAAGGCTCTTCCTAATCCCCACCCCCACTCCAGAAAGATGAGATCTGAGCCTTCAAACCACTTGGCTTTTACAGCTGCTCGGATGTCCACTCCCATTAATGTAATTGACTCATCTTACTTCCATCTGTAATTTTCATGCACTTAGCCTGCTGCCTTTCTGACTCAATCAGGTTCACATATGGTTTACAGTAAACAATTAGGTAAAGGAAACGCCAAATTATTAAGGGTACCTTATTGTCATTACTTCCCGATTCTTCATTTACCTTACATGTTCTCCTGTATAGTCCACATTACCATTACATGTGTATTCAGAACACCTGAGCACACTGCTATGCGAGAGGCTCTCTTGGTGGCTGGAACGCACAGCTAACAAGCTGTCCCCAAGCCAAGTGACTGTTCTTTGCAATCAGAAACATTTTGGTTGGGGGTCTGTCTTTGGAGACAGAATTAGAAGACAGAATACATCTAAAAGCTGCAGGTGATACATCATTTTGTGAAGGGAGATAAAATTATCAGTGCTATTTCTGATAAGGTTGCCCCAGGGCATGTAGCTTAGATTTATTTGAGGCCACACCTCAGGACAGGAGGCCCCTAAAATATGATCTTCCTAAAATGCTGAAGTAAGAATTTCCATTCATTTTTACCAAACTCAGCCTTTACTGGTAAGTTTATAGGAAAACTGGGCTCGGTTTCTAGATCTGTGAAATAACCACTGTACCTAGGAAGTCCGAGTCATTTTCAGGCCATGTCTTACCTTGAGCCAATGACATCAAAAAGGTGCTGCCAGCGGTCATTAATTTTGTTGAGCTTGTCATCTATCTCAGCTGCTCTCGTTTTAATGCTGGCCTTGATCAACTGGTCACCCATTTGCTTTAGCTGTAACTTGTTTTCACTAAACAAGTTTATTTCTTCCATGCAGTCCTGTCAAAGGCACCGAAACACAAAGCCTCAATTTCTACTGAAACTTCATTTCTTCACCTGCCACACACACACAGTTGACTCTTGGAATTCGAAATAAAAATTAAAAACTTCTCATACCTGTCAACACAACTCTTCAGTGAGCAGCTAGGAAGTCAAACTCGTCCACCTGGCACGTGTTTAATATGTAAGGTGGCAACGTGGCAGTTACTTTCTCAATTCGAGAGCCCTGGTTCCCCCCACCACAAGATTTCTCTGAATCTAACCTACTTGGTCCCTGAGGACAACTGGGTATAATTAAATTAGCCTAATGCCAGCAAGACTTTCTAAGGTTGACCTCTGTGGCATTCTGGGTGACTAGAAGCACTCTCTCTCTACCTTTCCTGGTGGGGATCAGTGACCATTTCAAAATCATCAGCTCCACTGCTGTGGGCCTCCTTCCTTTGGCGGGGGAGCTCCTTAACAGTAAGGACCACGAAAGCCCTAACTTGCTTGGGGTGTGAATGGATGCTTATGGAGATGCGAGCCCCTCCTCCGGCCAGACCTCCTGAGGGGAAGCGACTCCCCTTAGTACACCTCACCATGCCACGTGAACAGCCCCACACTTCCCAGCTCTCTGGAATCCTCACTTACAAGCTTTTCTCTGAGAAGGAATAGAAATAGTTCAGAAAGTCCCTTCAAATTTCAAAAACATATCTAAAACACTCCACCACTCTGAGCCCAAGAATGAGGAGGGTGAGAACTCCAAGGTGGTCCAACTGTAACCATGTGGGTACTCCCGCTAACCTTCTGTAACTTTTCAATCATTTCTTCAATGCTGACATCTGCCGTCTGTAGGACTTTGTTTTCCATCTGCACCAGCCATGCACACAACTCTTTATTTTTTTCATTGAACACAATCCATGAATTGAGTCTGTCTTCAATCTCCTGCTTGCGTATGGCCACCTGGAAATGAAAATTTGGCACCTCAGTAAATCCAGGAAGGAAAGCATTTCCCTTCCCTCCCCCTTCCGAAGGGACTACGGATTTCATTCATTTTTCTCAGTGGTCCTATAGACTCAAAACACTATGTTTTTGCCTCTGATACCTAGGGTTTAGTATCCACAAAAGTTTCTTATACCTTTGATGAAATGTCCCAAGAGCAACCAAATAAAGAGCGTATCTGAAATGGAACTGACCAGAAGGACTCAGTCTTATCCAATGCCTACCTATTATTATCAGATTATAGTAAAAATTAGGACAGGAAAAGTTAGATGAATACAGTCAGCATCACCCAAGTTTCTTATTTCAATTTACACTGACTGCTTGCTACATGCTAATTTCTAACTTTAAGACCCGAACGCTTTCCCTTTTTAAAAATGACCAAGCACTTAAGGCCAACATCTTGCCTATTTAATTAAAAACCTTTAATCTAGATCACAATATAAATCTAACATTTGTAATGCAAATAAAGCATGAAAATTAAAGTTATTTAAATGTTTTAGTGGTATTTCAAAAATAAAGCAGAATAAAATAAAAAATGCACATCACTCATGTAATCCACCTTCCACTGTGCACTCTGACTCTGGATAAAAACCATAGAAATGGAACAAAATACTAGTCTGTAGATGCAGGCTGACCCCCAGCTCCCCAAGGCTCCATTATGTATAAATACCCCTACCCTGACAGCAGCAAAGGGTCTGCCTCCCTACAGGGTTCAGCCTTTCCCAGGTATTTCAAAGTATTCCCAGGTCTTAAAAATCCTTAGAATCCTAGAGTTAAAAGAGGTAGCTAAGAGTTCTTTGGGTAAGGTATTAACACCTCACTTTACAGCCTGGGAAACCAAGGTTATACTCCCAGAGATTTTCCAGCTGTGTACAGAACCTCTGCTCTTTAAAGTGAGGCTTGCATGTCTATCCAGCCAACTATTTTAAGAAGGCTCAAAGAACTATCCCTAAAAAAAAACACCAAAGAACAAAAAAACCCCCACAAGTTTTATGTTTCCATTCCTCAGGGCATCTATTTATCTTAGCTTAAAGTCAGAACATTTTGCACATCATTCTGGTTGGCTCATAATGGTAACAATTAAGAACATCCGGGCCCCAGTCTTTGCTTCTACCTTAACTTTTAGGACTTTTCCCATATCCTAAATTTTTTCTTATATAAAATATGCATAAAAATTCTAGGAAGAGATTTAAAATTAGAGTGCATTGTGAATACTAAATACTAAAATCAAGAAGGCAAAATCTTTTCACTTGAGTAAAATGCACTCCAAAGTGTCTGAATTTCAACTTTTACATCTCTTAATTCATAAAAAATGAGACTAAGGAAATTATTTTTCTTGCGATTTTATGTTCTTACAACAAAGATCTATTTGAATCCTTTAATTCCAGCCTGATCCTGTCACAAACGCATACCTGAACCACCATCCAATGTTTAGTAAGTAGAAGTGATCTGCTGAGTATGGCAGTTGGTAATTCCTTTTAGAGAGTTTTAAAAATCAGGTACTTGAAAGAAACATCAGATTGCATGTGAATGCAGAAATCTCAGATAAAGTGCCCCGGTGCCAGGCACCTCAGTATGACTCCTGTTTGTTGGGCCAGAGAAATATTATTGCAAAGGATACCGCTCCAAGGCCAGACCTCTTCGCTGAAGTGTTGATTCTAATTTACTGACTGCTACTTGTCATCTATACAGGACAGAGAGCCAAATGCACACAGCTGCCTGTAACTGCACAATTGTACCCCTGCTTAAGGTGAGTTTAAAAAAAGCTCATTAGAAGTGTGCAGAGTTGCAGCACTGAGCGCTGGGGAAACAAAGGGTCAAATCTGTTACACCATGTTGCTGCCTTCTAAAGGAACAGCGGCCGGCCTGGGCTCTAACTGAAAAGGGCCTCCGGCTCAATCAAATTAAGCTCCTTTCTCCTCTGCCTGGCCTTCAGAGACATTCAATAAATTCCAGAACAGTCGTGCCCTGCAGTTCACTGACTTACCCTTAAGCAGAGGTCCTCCCATTGTCTGTGCAAATGCTCTATTTGCTCCTTCAAAACCATCACGTCCTCCACAAGAATGTGCTGGGTTAAGTCGCTCTTCATAGTGTGAAGTTCTTCCAAGTTCTGAGTCCAGGTGGCCAAAGATTTCTCTAGTTCCTGCATTTAAACACAAGAAGGGAAAAACCCTTCAACTCAAGCTGCTGTTTTCAAACCTGTAGGCTAATCCTTTGATTGGACTTGGGGGAGGGGAGACCAGGGAAGGGGCGGGACCTTCTGAATGAGCAGCAGCCCAGGCCAGCAGCCCCGGCCACTTCCTCTCCTCTTCCTCTCAAAAGAAAACTCTTCTACTTTAATTTTCATCTCCTCAGGTAATTCAGATTCATTAACCCTATCTTGAAGTCATATAGGTCTTTACCTTTATTTGAAGAGTATTTTTGGAATCTGGCAACAATCTCATACACCCCTACATACACACTTTTAATTCTGAAACTATGTTACAGAAATTTTGTATAAAGTGTGTTTTCCCATTAAAGAAAAACCTAAAAGACGCACTGTTGCTACTGTGACAATCGTGTAACAACAGCTTCTGTTTAAAGAGAATTATTTTGGCTAAGTTTCAAAAAGAATGAGTATAATGGAAGAAAAAATAAATTGTTCCCTAGTTAACTAACTGGGAGAAATTGGTTAGCGGAGTATTTCCTCTGGCCACAGAAACCTTTATTTTAAAAAATGAAGTATTTGTCAAATTTTAACTTTCTGAATTTTTGGACTTAATAAAATTACTTTCACAACAAGGAGATAAAAGGAAACAGGCAAAACACTTAACAGTCCTTTGGATTTTTATCATGCTCACAATTCTTCATGCTTTTTGGCACTTTTCTGGCGTGTCCATTCATACCTGAGTGTAAGTCTGGGGGTGGGGGGCAACAAATGTGTTAATTTTGATTCACTTGCAGAGTTCTAAAAGCATTTAGAATGGCATGATTTCATGACTTGCTGACAAGAATTTAATAAAATGGCCTGGAGAATTATTTTTGAAGGCCCCATGGAGATCAAGAAATATCTTTAGCTGAAGAGAAATCATTATCCTAAATTCTCGTTACCTAGTTTAGCCAAATGATCCTAGTAAAGTGGATGAGGGAAGGTTCTGCAGTGGCACACTTCTAATAGCTATGTAACACAAAGGGGGCACCTCGTAAGTGGGGGTGCACCACTCACTCACCGCCTTGAAGCCGGAGGGACCCAGGGCGCTTCATGCAGCGCCTCCCCACACCTGCAGCAGGCTCAGCCCGCCCACAGCCCTGCTCTAGGGGCTGGCTCAGAGGCCTGCACAGTAGGGAAGCATGATTAAATCATCCACAGCCAAGTTTAAATCTATTTGGTTTGGATGCTTGGTTTCCTCAGGTGTGGTAGAACTTTTGAATACAGACATTTTTATGATTCTTAACAGATAGTGCCAAATTGTGTCCTCAAAGGAATGACTATATCTTTCTTCACACACATCTTGGTGTTCAGTTACATATATATTGTGTATATATATATATATGAGTTGTATTTCTTTAATTATTAGCCTGACATGCTACCTACTCCTTTACCCTGATGCTTCTGCAAATATATTTAGTTAATTCCTACTTACACGTTCAGATCTCAGACACAAAGAATTCCTCAGAAGAGCCTTCTCTGAGTTATCAGAAAACTGTAATGATCTTGTAGCCCTCTTTGCTCTGCCTCTAACACTCACCATGCTTAGTTATATACACACACACACACGCAAGTAGTGGGACCCTTGTGTGTCTGCAGGAGTCTGGACTGCCAGCTCCATCCTGGCCCAACCCATGGCCCGGTGCCTCTCATGATGCTGTTACAGCAAGTCCTCAGCTACAGAAACGTCTGACTGAAAGGAGAGCAACTGGGCAGTGTCTCAAGAGCTTTAATATCTTCATTAAAATTAAGTGAAAAAAAAGCAAGGAATCAAACATTACAGCTGATGACCACTACTGGCAGAAACATTTTAAATATCATGTCTTTAAAATACTCCAGATTTTGCTACCAAAATAATTATAAAGGAGAACATGTCAGATAAACTTCTCTTTCTTAGTTTAACCAAACTGTGTACATTGCAACATTCTATAAAATTTCAATGGTTCATATAACACAAGACATAAACCTTAACGTTGACCACATAAAGTGGTGTGCTGCGTGGGCCTTGCTGGACTCTCACATTGCACAGCAGCACTAAAACTTTTGCCTGCAGGCTCAGTGACCAGTGGGACTGTCAGGTCCCATTTCTCTACACTCTCTCTGGGTAAAAAGAGCACCAAAAAATCAATTACATACACAACACGCACATATATACATATATACACACACTAGATAAGTACTGACTTGCATATGATCTCTAGGAGAATATACAAGAAATTGTTAACACTGATTGCTTCTGTGGGGAGGAACTGATAGAGAAAAAATTTTCATGTCTACTTTTTGCACCCTTCTGAATTTGGAACCATGTGATGACATTACTTGTTAAAAACATTATTTTAAAAATAAAGTCCTGCCCCAAGGGCTCAGTTGTTCAACAAGTTTTATGAACACAGAAGTCCACTATATCAATTTTCATAATAGTGAAAAGTTAGTGTTTATATTAAAATATATAAAGAAGCTACACACACACACACAAATATGTACAAATTATTCCACATGTCAATGTGGCTGTAATGGGAGTGTAATTTTCTGAGGAGGAAAGTGAAGCTGGGATGGGTCAAGTGGTTAGGGTATTTCCCCGAAGTGATTCTGGGATGCTAAACACTGTTCTGCACAGGTTCAGGTTACTCGGGTCCTTGTGGAGTACGGTTGTGGGATCAGTGAACTCAATGCTCTTGATGGCTCTTCCCGATTCTTCCCACTGACAGAATACTGGGGCTGTGGATGTAGAAAGGAAACCGCTGGGAACTGAGCATGATACTTGGGAAAGATTCTGCCTTGTGAGTTTACGGTTTCCATTCTGCACTTGCTTCTAGACTTTATGGAAGGAAATTCTGCCAAACGAGAAAGTGAATCCCAATCCTCTCGCTTGTTACTGGTCTAGATCAAAATCTAAAAATGTAGAGGTGATTGAAACTTGTAAAATTAAGAATAGATAGGAACCTTCTTAACCTGCTAGTAGTAACCAGTACCAGCAAATATCAAGCTTAATGGTAAAATGTCAGAAGCATCTTCTTTAAAATTGGGAATGACACGAAGGAGCCAGCTATTAATGCTTCTAATCAGCATTATTCTAGAGGTACCAACCATTGTAGAAAGAACGGGAGAAAAAGTATAAAATTAAAAGAAACAAAAAAAAATGTCAGAAGCATCTTCTTTAAAATTGGGAATGACACGAAGGAGCCAGCTATTAATGCTTCTAATCAGCATTATTCTAGAGGTACCAACCATTGTAGAAAGAACGGGAGAAAAAGTATAAAATTAAAAGAAACAAAAAATGTCATTTTTCACAGATGGTGATTGTCTACACAGACATCCAAGAGATGATATAGATACATTATTGGCATCAACAAGAGTTTAAGTAAGATGGCTGAATATCCTATCAATCAAATATGAGTTGCATTTACAGATACCAGTGATAAACAGAAAGTATAATTAGAAAAAGGCAGTATTTTCAATAGCTTCAAAAATAACATGGCAAGAAATAAATCTAACATAAGTACAATACTACATAAAGAAAATTGTAAAACATTACTTAACATGACTAAAAGGAGAAACATGCCATATTCAGGAATGGGAGTACTTGGTATCATAAAGATGTTAATTTTTCCCAAATTAATCTGTAAATTCGACACTATTCCATTAAAACTCTTATCAAGACTTTTCAACGAACGACTTCTGAAAGACATTCATACTAATGTGAAAAAGCAAGGTTTGAGCACACCTCACACCTAAAATGAAGGTCTGCTTTAATCCAGCCCAGCACTCGAGATAGTTTGACATGACAGCTGATAGAACCAGACCAATGGAGTAGAGCGCCAAGCAACAAATTCCACAGACTCGGAAGCTTGGAGATGGGCACCAACACAAGAGGCATCCATGTGAGCAAAACAAAAATTGGGTCTCTATCTCCTATATGTAAAAAGCAATTCTTCAAGAATAAAGATGTAAACGTGAAAAGCAAAATTTGAAAATTTTCAGATGGAAATGTAGGAGTGTAATATGACTTTAGTATGGAATAATGGTACTTACTGCTTATATACAATTTAAAAGTAATACTTTTGTACTTCATTGAGAGCTACATATACATGTAGTAAAATTATAAAGAAATACAGAAGAATGATAACACACCAAACTCGGGTGTGGATCTTTCTGGAGAGAGTTATTCAGGGCATTTGAACTGTACTTGCAATGCTTTATTTTTTTCAGCTGGGTGATGGTTTCATGGGAGTTTATCATATGTTTGTTATGTTGGAAATTTTTTGCATGTTAGAAATTTTTACAATGAAGAAAACAGATGCAGGGATAAGGACACTCATTTCTGGCACTATTTCTTTCTAATTTTTTCAGTTTGATTCTTGAAGTGACTGAAGGAAGAAAAAAATTTTTTTAATGATTCCGTTAGGCTCTTAATGTCTACTAAACATCAAGCCTGCATTTAAGGAAGAGGCACAGGAATTTTACTGGTCCACTCCGACCCATAAGTTTGCCCCATCTTGCAAAGGCTAAAATACTATGGAATTTTTGCCAGTGTGTTTATCAACTAGGCAGAATATGCTTTGAAAGGTTTTATAATAAAAGGTTACATTTGAGTAAAAACTCCAACCCATCAGCTTCTAAAACATAAATTCTTTAGTCATACTTCACCCTCATTTCAAAGACAAGGTCATCTATCTCATAAGGGAACAGCTTCCAATGAAGTCTCAGAGGCCACATCATATATCATAGAGGAAAACAGACAGAGGACCTGAAGGAGAAAATGCCCAAAATCCTACGAAGAATTTCTACAAAAGTCTTTCTTTCTCATCTTCACACAATGGACCTCAAAAAACAATGATTCTAATTGCTTTAAAACCTGGGATGTTATTTTAGATAAAACATAGGAAAAATATTTTCCAACTGAACAGGAAAACTCGCTTTCAACACAGAAATAGAAAGGCAAACAAACATTCCAACTTCCCAGAGAACACTTAAGTGATTATCTTAAACACTACTTCAGCTTTCAATACCGTAATCAGTTCCTTCTCTTTATGGAGGTCCTCATGAAGTTCAGGAAGAGGATCTTTACTGTGTGCCTTTAAAACTTGCAGCCTGCTTCGCAGCTCCTTGATTTTCTTTTCACACTGGTCCCAGGTCTATTTGAAAATGGTATTAAGGTTGGTTAAATACTTTGCTGTTTAAGAATGAATTATAGAAATTACAATATAAGCTGATCACAGGGACTGCTGAACCACGGTGATATACATTTGAAACCAACATAAGATTATATATTAATGATACTTTAATGTTGAAAAAGGCAAAAAAAAAAAATTGTAGAAACAGAATGACTCATTTAATCCACATAATCACTGGACTAAATGTTTTTTGTCCATCACACAGAAACTCAGGCATCTTGAGCCAAAGCTGGTCTAGAAGAGCAGGACACCGGCATGGCTTGATGCCTCTGCAGCACTCTGTGTGGTCCGTGTCAACCATTGGGATGGTTGGCTTTTGCTTCCAAACTTCCCTCTTTCCTCCCCATATCCCTCATCTTTCTGATCTTATTCCTATTTTAATTTTGGAAGGCTACTGTGAGGATTAGGCTAAGCACATAGTTTTGGGCGTGCATACGTTATGTCAGCACCATAAAGCAAAAGCACTCATCCACCTTTCCTGCCTTCTTCTCTGATGTCATCCCTCTGCAATCTCTTTCCCTTTCGAGAAATAGCTTGGACTTAGAGACCCTTTCACAGTCAAGCTTTACTTTCCATTTCTCACCTGGGATGTTATTTTAGATAAAACATAGGAAAAATATGCTCTGACTGCCACCTTCTGCTTCACACTTTACAGTTTGTGAACATTTTCAGCTTCAGCATCTTGTTGTTTCCTGAGGCCGGTATAATTACGGACATGGCAAGTATTATCATCACATTTAAAATGTGGAAACTGAAGCTCAGAGAAAACTGGCTAGTGATAGTCGGTTAGAAGCAGCCTAGTCAACAGTCACCCAAGGCTGCAGTTTCCCTGGTCAATGCCACTGTTTCACACCACCAACTGTCCTTTAACCTTTTATGTACTAGCAAATAGGTGCCTGTGTTTTCCAGTTCAGAGGGTTTCTAACTGATTCATTAGAGTAAGTTTCTACTCCTGAGGTTACCAAAGGTAATCATAAAGCAAACAGTGTTTTGTTCCTTGGTACAACTGATATCTAAATATACCTGGGTTGGCCCACCTCTATGGCAACACCTCATGTAAAGGGAGGCCACTGTTAGGAGCACCAACTCACTGGAACTCAACCAAGAAGAAAGTGAAGAAGAAACAAATCTCTGAGTCCTCATCTCTCCCACAATGCCATTAACAGAAAGC
The DNA here is from genome assembly GCF_030020395.1 of Manis pentadactyla. NCBI lineage: Eukaryota > Metazoa > Chordata > Mammalia > Pholidota > Manidae > Manis > Manis pentadactyla. The sequence continues at coordinate 36,985,895 of NC_080029.1, forward strand.
ATTAACCATCATGCTTCACCATGGCCAAGTGCTCAACAAACAGGTGCGAGTTAGCAAATGTCACAGGGTCCAAATGTCAAATAAAATTCAGACACTTTACTCACAGAGATGTTTAAGCCCTAACTGAGCATGTATTTATTCTTTATTACTTAGAAAAACACCACTGTTAACCTTGGTCTGGTTTTGGTACTCACACAACTGATTAGAGAAAAGCATGGGGCTATAAGGAGTAGGTATGCTCAGAGAAACAAAAAGTAAAAACAGACAACAGTATATGGAGAGAAATAATAAAAACCCACATAAATACTCAAAATGCATAACTGTGTAGGGCCATACGTCCAAAGCAGCTCAGAATCCTTGAGAACACTTTCATACATTTTAGCATTACAAAACAATGATTTTCCTAATAATGACTGAAAATAAAACATTTCAGTTCTTAAAAATATAATTTTAAGTTATCTGGGAAATTCTTAACATCAGCTTATGTGGGAAAGTACATTCTCTGATGGTAGCAGGAAGAGGAATTATCACTGTGTTTATTTTCATACACTACACACAAGGACAGACCACATGTGGAACACGAGCTTGTATACTGGACTTCCTTGGAACATGAGTAAGTCTTCTATTTCATAGAAGTAAATATAAAATAGAAGCTCAAGTATTTATATACTTAATATTGAGCTTTTTCAGTGCTGTGTTATCACCTGACATTAAGTAACTGACACAATTCACAGATCAGGACTCAAAAGTTCTTTGGAAAACATAATACTGTGATTTCCTAAAATCATTCCCATTTTAACACAGCAAACAAAAATTTTATGTACTGCATTTTAACATTATGAATGTAAATGGAAAGGCAAATGGTATGTTTACCTCTACAACATTCTGGAACTGTTTAACCATCTCTCCTACTTGGAGCTTTGTGTCCTTCCAGTTGTCCTGAAGTTGACTGATTCTCTTGCCAATTGACTCTTTAGTTTCCAGGTTAGTTGTGTTCAGTAACTTTTCCCCAGTTTCTAAGGTTAATGCGTAAGTGGTCTGCCATCTCTGAAAATGAGTTTCTTTACCCTAAAAAACAAAAAAAAAAGGTGACTTGCTTAAGCTTCTGATGTGATCAATATGTGACTGTGTGTATATCCTTCAGAGCTTTTCTTAAATGTTAAATTCGATATAAATTAGACAAATCAGGTTAGAATGTACACACATGCACACACCCCTCATTCACATCAAAGGCTAATGCTCTACAGGGAGTTGACAGCATACCACCAAAGGATGTGTTCTTAAAATAGTAAGAGTTGGTAGCAGACAAGATTCTTAGTGTAAAAGAATGAAAAATATACTTCACAGAAGAAAAGCCTACAAGATTAATAGATGTATAAGTATTAAGAAAATGATTGGAGTATTAGACCTGAAATTAATAGCAACACCCATCACCATCCTGGTACAAGAGTGAGCTCACTCCTAACCCATAAAAGTAGAACATGTATCTTATGTTAAATATAAAAGGGGAGACTAAGAAAGGTAAAATAAAATACACTTGAGCTTATTATGGGCACATAAACATGTTTAGTTTCAGGAGAAAAATATTAAATCATTTTTTCTGTTTTAAATATGATTTCCTTCACCTTCACATTTCTCAAGGGAGACTTAATGTAGGCATTTTCCAAAATGGAAGCTGGTATTAAAAAACATCAAGAGCATTGACTTACATCGGTGTTTCTGAGACTACCTGATATAACCCAAATGCAAAGAGGAAAGCAGATTACTCTTAAGAGCAGACACCAGAGAAGTACCACCCAACGTATGTGCTGTCACTCCACTTGCCTTCCCAATATGCAGTACTGCCCCACAAAGCCACTGCGACAGACATCTATGAGCTATTCCAAACTTGTCAAAAGATCTGGTCCTCTTCAGTCTTCCCTGACTTGGCCAACAGCACACCACTCATTGGGATACTTAAGCCCAAACCCTAGAGTCATCTTGATTTAGATGTTTATTTACCTTCCACACTCACAGGTAGCAGGTCTTGTAAACTCTGCCTCCAGACATATCCTCTTTTTTTCTTTACTGGGATCACCCTTGTCTTACACATCACAACTGTCCAACCCTATAGAAATGGCCTCCTCATTGGTTATGGCAGACTGCATTTTTCACAAATGGCCACAACATTTGTAGTCCCACATGCTCCTCCAGAACCTTGCCATTCCCCATCGAGTGGTGGTGGCACTGTCCCCTCGTCTTGACCCTGTACGGGCCTGTGTGATGGCCTTGATTAGTAGAGGACGACATATGTGACCTCTGAGGCTAGGTCTAAAGGCAATACAGCTCTACCTTGATCTTTCTTGGGACATGCACCTTTGGAAGCCATGAGGTGCCATGGACAAAGTCCAGCTACCAGAAGCCTCTGCATGGGGAGACCATGGGGAACGGTGCCCCGGGAGTCCCCGCTGTTGCAGTTCCTAGCTGTCTGAGTCTTTCCAGCTTAAGAGCTAGACATGAAAGAGAGTGAGCCTTCAGATGAGGCAGGCCCTGGCCACCATCTGAGTGAAAACTGCCAGACCTTAAGCAAAAGCCACCAACTGGGCCCTGTTAACCCCCAGAAATATGAGAGACCATCATCAGTGATTGTTGTTATGCAGCAATAGATAAGAATACACTGGGATTCCTGTCTCTCCTTTGGGCCCCTATAATCCATCCTCCTCAGAGCAGCCAATGGATCTTTAAAAAATACAAGTGGCATCATGATGTCCCCTCTCCCAGCTCAAAGTCTTCAAGGCTTCCTTCCCATTACACTGAGACTGTAACTCACTACCACGTCTTGCCTGTAAGATGCTCCTCCCTGCCTCCCTTTCAAATTCACTCCCTCCCACCACTGCCTCACTGGCTGTCCTCCAGTCGTGCCAGCCTTCATTCTGTCCTCTGCCTTGCGAAGCATGTTCCCATCTCAGGGACTCTGGGTAAGGCGTTCCCACTGCCTGAAAGGCTCTTTCCCAGATCTCTGCGTGGCTGGTTCCATCCTACTGTTCAGGTTCCGGTTTAAACGCTGTATTCCCAGAGATCACCCAGTCTAAAGTAGCCACTCAGCCCCTCCATTCCTGGCCCCATTTTAATACATATGCCTTACTGCAATCTATTTTGTTATTAATCTATTAATTTGTCTGCTTCCCCCCCACCAATCAGACAAATTAACACTTATTAATTCATCTAATTGCTCCCATAAAAAGGGTGGGGGGAGGGGGGATCTTCTCTGTCCACACCATATGCCCAGCGCTTAGAACAGTGACTGGCACAGAGCAGATACTCAATTGATATTTGATGACTGGGATAAATGTATGAGGAAAGCACAGTATCTCAGAAGGCTGGTGTTTCATTGAGCTGTACCTCTACAGTGAAGAGTAGGTTATATAGAACATGTGCTGGGAACTGCCAGATAATGATCACACTCGCCCCACTCTACCCACCCATCTTCACTTTGTCCCTACCTCCCATGGCACTCCCACTCTCACTATTTCTGGGTGAAGGGATAAGGTTGGGTGGTTTCACCACAAGGCTAGGGACAAGGTTAGGTAGGCAGGGGTTCCCCCATTGCAGAGAACACACTGGAACCACATTATCATAAAAAAAACATAAAACCTGAGGTGAACAAACATCTTCCAAATAATGACCCCCTGTAGTTCTCACACCGCTCCTGTGCTCACACTACCTTCAGCTCATGGATCAGACTTCTAGTTTGGTAGAGGCTGTAGCAATCCTGGCTCTTCACTGCAGACAGCAGGTGGCTGGTGTCAGCAAGGAAGCGGAGCAAGAGCTCCACAGAGGTGGTGAAGTGCCGCCACTGCCTCACCAGCCCATCGACGTCACTCTTCTGCTGCCGACTGCTCTGGGCAGCACGCTGCCACCGGTCCTTCAGTTTCATGAACTTGGAAACAAACTCCGGTCTTGGGAAAAACAGATGGTTAGAGAATCCTGACAACATGTAGAAACATTATCAATGCATAATAGAAACTCAGATTTGCTATTTACATGCACAATTTCATGGAAAAAGAAAACTTCTTAAGATCTCTGCACCATTCAACTTAAAAATGATGGAAAACTTGAGGCTGGGACAGGGGAAGCACGAGGGTTGGCAAAAGGAGTTTAGCAGAAGATATTTGCAAATGACCTGGTATTCTGTAAATGTGTGACAACCATTCCCTTAGAAAAACTGAAGCTCTTCTAACAAACATGATTCCAAATGCCCTGTGGAAGACCAAACACGGGATCAACAGGAAATGAACAGTAAGTACCTTATAAGGTATTGATTCCTTGAGTGTTGCTTTATATAATTTCAGCAAATGCTACCTCCAACCACTCAACTAGTTCTCTTGCAGATAAATAACACCCTTCATGATAAATAGGGCCTTTATTTATTATGGGAAAAGTCATGCTTTTCTACTGATCAAAATCAAATCGATTTTATCATCCTGGGAGTTGTATGAATTTATTACTTCAGAGCTAGGAAGAAATGTGTTTTGTTTTTCTTAGTTATGCTGAAAGAAGATTCACAAGTATATGGGTGGTGATGGGGGGAAGCAATACCTTTCAGAATATGTAAAGTATTTAAGAGGTCAGGCCACGTCAGGGCTCTGCTCAGCCTGACCGGACTGCCCAGTGATCTGACACATGTACATGGCATAGAGAGATCTCTTCTTTTACAACTGTGACATAGCTACCCACTGGGAATAGCAGCTCTTTAAGGATTGTTTTTTAAAGAGCAAAATGTCATGAGGCTGAAGGCAGAAAAGGAAGCACCCAGAAGAGTCTTTTGGATGAAAACTTAGCGTACTATACTTGGTGAGTGGATATTTGCAAAAATGTCTGGTCTGCTAAGTCCACCCACCCATGATAAAGAAAAATGCCACTGATGTTTTTATGGCCACATAGCAAGACCCCATCCAAATATAGTCAGCATACTAGACCCTTGGTTGTCTATCAGCTGACATGGCCACAGGGCACTGAGTGGTCAAGACTCACTCAGTAGAAGACTGGCCCCCCCCCATGTCACACACCACAACCAGGTAACCAGATGGCTTACCTGTTCTCTATTTCTGTCGTGTCCAGGAGTTGTAGGGACTGGGTAACATAAGAATCAGCAATTGTCTGGTTTATAGAAACTTCGGCTTCTAATGTCTATATGATAGTTAAAATATAACATATCAGGAATCCCTTTTATACATCTGGAACTTATTTTTCCTATTAAAACCTAAGCGAGGCTGTATGAGATGGTTAATTTTCAAATTATTTGAGCTTAACTACCAAAAGAGGCTCAATCACCACACCAACATCACCTCAGAAGAGAATCTCAGAAGCAAGAGGTCTAATAATAACTGCACCTAATCCCCGTTTACTGGATGTTTACTATTTGCTAGGCACCACTAAAAACACATGACTTATTCATCAGCCTTTGGGCTTAATAACTATTATTAAATCCATTTAAAGATGAGCTATCTAATATATAATTTCAGCAATTTATTCTAGTAACTAAGTTTTTTTGACTGGATAGACTTCCTTTTCTTGGGATGATCATGTAACAATGCAGACTTGAATCAGTTACATTAAAAAGTTACAGTGAATTTAATCAGGCATATTTTGAAATGTAGGATCTATCTATAACCACCAAGAGTACTTTCACATGTACACCAGTACAAGCATGGGGGAAACTCCTCTATGGAATTATTAATGCTACAATTACAATACACCAGGTGCTTCAGTATTTGAGAGAATTACTCAACTCCTATTTGCATGTTCACTGAAGTATTTTAGCACGCTCTTGGTATATTTGCATTCTGTGAAATCAAGAGCTGTTCAAGAAGCCTCTACCTACTGTAGAAAAATCCAGGAGTTCTGACATTAATACAGCCATAAAACACATGCTGAAATTTATGGAATGTGTGAGACTTTTACAAATGATAAACCGACATACATTCTGTATTTAGGGGCTGACAGGTACTCTCTGTATTTTATTTGACTCTATCTTTCCCTGACTCCCGCCCCAAGGTGGCAGAGAGCATGAGTTTACCTCATATGTTTTCTGCTGTTCCAGGAGAGCAGGAAGGCTGTCAGCAATATCCATCTGGAGTGCTGCTTCTACCTTCTCCAAAAGCTGGACCCACTTTTCATAGCAATGAAGAAACTTTTCATTCAATCCAATTCCCTGAAGCTCCCTACAAAGGTTCAGAAACAAGGAACATTGCTGAGCTCAAGCAATTAATTTTATGTTAACTGAAACTGAATAGCAGACACGGGATGTTCTGACCTGCAACGTTCCAGAGCTGTCGCTGTGGCCCGAATCCACTGGCGGTTCATGTTTTGTAATGTCTTTACAGCTATGTCACTAAGTGGGAGCTTGAGGCTAACTTCATTCAAAAGTTCAACATCAGGTGATCGGGCTGTCAGTGCTAGCACATGCTTCTATTAAAAAAAAAAGTCAGATTTAAGAGTTTTGGATGCCAGTAAGGTATCAAGATGATGAAAAGGTATCAGAGATCCTATACACCATTCATATCTTAATGATGGGGCCTAAATAGGTAAAATGACTTGCCCACAGTCAGCTAGTTAGTATTAGAGCTGGACCTCAATTCTGGTATCCCTACCCTATGGCTTTTCTATAACAAACTAAACACATGGTTAACACCTAGCCAGACTAAGAAATAGAATGTGATCTCAAATTGTTGTGTTTTTTTTTTTGATGGACCGATTCTGGACTTTCAAAGTTCCATTTAGTCTGTCAACAACTTGATCTTCAGCAAATCTTGTGGTTTGCCTACAAATCAAAGGAAAATTTAGCCCTTAAAATTACCTAGCAAAGCATGGCACTTAAACATCTATATTACTGTGGAATGTGAAATTCCAAGAAAGCAAACTCATCGAAAGCTTATTTTTTAAAACAAAATCCTAGGGACAGCCTCTAGGTCAACAATATGTCAAGCAAACATCCTTCACAATGTCCACATTATCACTGCAGAACTTTGCTGTAATATTCTAGGTCAGGATCAGCAAACTTTTTCTGTAAAGGGCTAGGTCATAAATATTTTAGCCTTTTATGGGTCAGATGATCTCTGTTCCAACTATTCCACTCTATCCTTGCAGTGTAAAAACTCCCACAGACAGTATGTAAATGGAAGGGCATGGCTCTGTGCCAGGAATGCCTTATCCACACAGGAGGTGTACTGGGTTTGGACAGGGTACTGTAGTTTGCTGTTGACCTAGGTTGTTAACAGTTCCTTGGAGTTTGCAGGATGTAGAATTCTTTATTTTTCCATTAATTTATGTTAGCTATATACTAAGGCAATAAAAAAAGAAAAAATATATACATTTAATAGGGTACTTTATTTTTGATTTTCAACTAACCAGGAAAATTCAATTAATCACAACAGCCAATTCCTAGATTATTCTAGTTTACTGAAGCAAAGACATCAAAAATTTTAAATCTACTAAGATTACTGTGGCATATTACTAAAATAGATGCCTATGTTGCCATACTTTTCTAGAGCTTAAGGAAAATAGGGCAAGAATAAATGGCATATAAATGACCATGTTCAACAATTAGGATACAGATTATATCATGCAACCATCATCAGCTTATTTCTTTATGCTATGGTGAGTCTAAGCTCTGTGGAAAGACAAATGCTGGCAATACCAGGAATGAGTCAGGACTTTCTTCTTTTCCCTGATGATAGAGTTTATCCGAATTCTCTTCTTCACGCATAATGAGAGTTTTTAAAGATTCCAACTGGTCCCCAAAATCCTTGAACTGTGACAGAACAAACTAGAACAAGACAAATTTTCATTAGAAATAATATTCATTTGCATGTGTAACAGAATTTAGCCTAGTCCTGGCAACTGACAGAAGTTCAAGCTGTTTTCAACCCCAAGCAGATCATTACTATCTTGGCTATTCCGAGATGAATATTCCAGAACTCCTGATTTTCACTCTGTGTCTTTGGCAAATCACTGAGCCTTCAGGGATGAATGGATCCCCTGCTTGAGTGGGGTATGCAGGGCCCGTTGAGTACTCCACTCCCTCAGTCCTGCTGATAATGAGATGTGCTATTGGGTCACAGTGGCCTTCTAGCAGCTTTTTGGCAGCTTATTAACTAAAGGCTTTTCAAAAATTGAATGAAGAATACAACAAACGTCCACACTTTATGCAGCTACTTCTAGGACTCAATTACCCCACTTACAGATCTGAATATCTGTGAGACTGGAACAGGGTAAGGAATATATTACCTCACTTCTTAAACTAATATGTTCAATAGAGAACAAATATTTGTGCAAGATCTGCCCTTTGCCCATGTGAACAAAGAATCATGTCAAATGGTAGGCACGTTTGGGACATTTTTAGTCTGTAGTTTCCCTAAGGAGTAGTTCATAAAGCACTACTGACTATTCATAGGATATAAGCAATTGCAGGTAGTGTGCAAATGGCCAAGACCGCAACTTGAATGGAAAAATGAGATGAACCTCAAATTCATTTGCTTTCCTAAGCAGCATCTTTTCCAAGTAAGAAGCCCTCTGGAGGGAGTGCACTTGACCAGAGAGGAGCACGTGGGCACCGGACTCTGCAGGTTGCGGGAGCCGATCCAAGAGAGGGGCATTTTGGAGAAAGGCTTCTTTAGTCCTCTGCACATCATGCTGCAGCTCCTGGAGAAGAAAAGTGATCATGAAACAGTTCCTCCTCCTTTCACAACACAAATTCCTGCCTCCTGCTGCTCCATCAACATCTAGGAGAATTTCTGCCCTGAAATTATGGGCATGGCTTTTGCTATTGTCTATTTTAAAGAGCTGTAAAAGTTAAGCTTTCTTTATATGATGCCTATCACTAGTGCTGTTCTGAAATTTACCAGTTTGGAGCTAGAACTGACAACTGACCAAGAGAGTTGGGGCTCCCAGTTTATAAAACTGGAGACCACTGTGTTGAGTCCTTTGTATTCCCAATCAAACACTTTGGGGATATGCCATTAAAAAAAAGAAGAATCAATGCAACTCTGTCTTCCGCCTGTGATTTCATAATCTAAGTGGATTCACTTGCAGAGTTGGTAGACTCTTCATTAACCAAGCTGATTTTAGGGCAAATCTGTAAACACTGTGTGCATGAATTTTTTTCTTTTAACAGATCAGGCAGATGTTCAAAAATACAGAAAACTATTCTGTAGTTTCCCCAAGGAGCAGTTCACAAAGCACTACTGACTATTCACAGGATATAAGGAATTGAGGGTAGTGTGCAAATGGCCAAGATCACAACTTGAATGGAAAAGTAAGGTGAACCTCAAATTCATTTGCTTTCCTAAGCAGCATCTTTTCCAAATAAGAAGCCCTCTGGAGGGAGTGCACTTGACCACAGAGGAGCATCAGCTGGACTCCTCTTTCTCTGATTAAATTAGTTAATACTTTCTCATTTCACCTATGGTATCAGAGATATACAATGTATGTGGTCACCCTGTTTAAAACTAGAAAGTATTTGCTTTCTGGGAACTGATTAATAGGCTAATACCACAGAGAAAATTCTACAACTCTTAATTATAGTCTAAAAATCATTCTACTCACAGAAAAGCCATATTAACATGGTACAAGTCCATAACTATTTCTAAAGCAAGAGATTTGACATCTATTATTAGATGATCACACTCAATTGAGATGTTTTGCTTTTATATGAAACTCTGTAGGAGGCTTTTGCTTTAGAGATTTATCTGTAGGGTCAAAGGGGAGACTTGGAACAAGGTGGTGTCAGGTGCCCCACTGAGGTGACCTGGCCCTTACAAGCCTACATCCCAGCCTTGCCTGTCCCCAACATCACCTGCTCGTGCACCTGCCCTGACCCACTTCTTTGGCCCTGTGGTCTGTCTAGTCCCCCGGTCATGGCTCTGCCTGTTGGGCTGCCTTGGCCTTGGTTTTCCCAAAGGGCTTTGCACCCACCTTCATATCCCATAGGGCTGGGGGCAGGCTTTCTGCCAGGTTGTTTCCAGACATGGCGGTGTTTGCGAGCTGCCCATACTTTGCTTCCTGCTGCTCCAGCCTTGCGGCAGCTTCAGTATGAGCACTGTTACAGGTTTGCCAGAGCTGCCGCAGGCTCTGGGCCTTCTGCAACTGGTCTGCGATGTCTTGGTTTACCTGGGTCCACCTGTCAGGGAACAGGAACAACAGGACCCTCACTCCATCCTTCCCTTTGCAGCAAAAGCATAATGCACACCCTCTGACAGTAGGTTAACAGCCGATGGGTTGGTAAGGCAACACTGTTAAATGCCCTTTTGTTAACAGCATCACAATTATATAAACCAAAGTCAAAATTAGGATATTTGACTTTATAATTCTCAACCCATGATTGGCAAGAAGTATCTATTGTATTATGAATGTCTTTTAGGCAAAGGTGGAGAAAGTACTGAACTATATGCCTGATGAAACTTTCTCCAGATGGGAAGGTGTTCTATTTTATGGGGGGTTGGGGATGTCTTTAAAAAGGCCTTATTCAAATTGTACGTATGTCCAGTTTGTTTTCTAATTACAAAAGCAATATATTCCCTTTTATATAAAAGCAGAAATAAAGAAAACTGCTTTTACTCCATGAACAGACTGGTATCTTGCCTTTCATTCCCATTTCACTTAAAAAAACACAAAAGTTTCCCTCGTTATTAATAAAAAAATAAGCTTAATTTATAATGGCTATACATAATGGTCTGTCAGTGGTCCATTTTTTGTTTAATTACAAAATTCCAGTTTGGTATGCATATTGAAGTAATCTTCAATTTTTGCAAAAGGCTATTTTCCTGTATTTTAAGACACTGATTTTAAACTAAATTTCTGAGAGAATTACTGCATCAAAGAATAAATATACTTTTAAGGTGATAGGTATATGGGATCATGTAATATTTACATTTTCACCTGAAGCACATGAGAATGCTTGTTTCACAATATCCTAACTCTGCTAAATGGGTGAAAAAAGTAAAAATGGCACCAATGCTTCACTTTCATGTATTTAAAAAATCGTATCAGAAAAGTCCTTATTTTTAACAAGTTCTTTCCCAATTATAACATATACTCATAGTAAATAAAAACAAAACCACCCAAAATTGTTTAAATCCATCTATTCCTATAATCTCTACTTAGATTATCTACCCACCTACCTCCCTATCCATAAAGAGAAGCTTAAAAAAAAAGAAGTCACCTGAAAGCTCATTAATCTAGAGGTAACTACTATTAGCATTTTGGTGCTACTTTCTTTAGCCTTTTCCAACATGCCTTCTGATATATTCTTGTGCCAAAAATTGGACGTATACAGTGGTGACAACTGGATCTCTTTAGTGGCAAAGTGCACCATCACATGTGTTTTGAGGGTGGCCTCTGATATTCCACGTGGAGTCAGATATGGTCCTGTGTTCCTCCTTACCTTCTGCTCTCCCTCTCTTCCAATAGGACTGGATCATGAGCTGAGGACACCACAGCAGGGTATACAAATTTGGTGTCCCTTATTCAACACTTGTTCAAAGTTGATTTATACATAGGAGAGGCTGAGTCTGCATAAAGGAAGGGTGGAGGACCCGAGGGATTTGTCTGGATCAAATCAACTTTAGGCTAACTTTAATATCCCACCAGCAAAATAAAAGCCTTGTAATTGACTAGGGCCACACTCCTTAGAAGGAGCCGTCCACAATAAGAAGTTCATCAAATAATTCCTTCCAACCTCACAAACACCTCCCTGAGAGGTATTCTAACATCCCCTTTCTTTCACTTCATAATGTTTCCAATGAAACAGACTACCCATCTGGCCACCCCTTAGTATGTCTCTGCCTTTGATTCTGATGTTCTTGGGGATTGCACCGCGCATTTAGTTTACGCCCTCTGCAAATGGCTAGTGGCACGGTAATTAGGGCATAGCTGGATTGATCATATCAAATACTGCACAAGGCAAGCAATAGTCTTTACGGCATTGAATCTTATATGAACAAATCCTTCACAGCACAAGAGACCAGAATGGCATGAAAGCAGTTATCTCAAATGATTAAGAAGACTTTACAAAGCCTATGACACTTCATTCACCACAAGTCATTAAGATACCTGATCATTATTCAAATTATCAAATTAAATATTAAAGCATACCTTGTGTGAGTATCCTGGCATTTCTCTTCAATTATTTCAGCAACTGAGGGGCAGTAATCTTTGAGTTTTCTAATAACCTCTTGGAGTTTCTCCCAACTACCTTCACTTCTCTCAGCTTCGTCCTGAAGAGACTAAGAGAACACAGCAGGAAGGCTGGTTTCAGAGAGGCCTGGCCACTTCCAAAGAAAGCAGCCATTTCTCAACACTTGCTGCTGTGTCACAATATCATTAATACTCAAACCTTAATGGGAGGAGGATACATTATTAGAAACGTGAAGAAGACAACTGAGAAGACAGTCTTTCCTTTGAGGCTAGAATTTGAACACGTGTACTAAAAAACCTCACCCCAGACCAAAATGAAATTAAATGGACATGAGAATCAAGAAAAATTCAATGTATATTTTTACAAAGTTTCACTCCTTTGGCTCGTGTAATTCAGTTTGTAATTTCAAGTTATAGTTTAAATGCTGCTATTTAAAACACTGTTTTGTGCTTCTCTGTGATGACCACCAAAAGCAACTGTGCCTGGTTTTGCTTGCTGCCCTTAGAGGTTTTGATGCACTGTGCCAAGGTCTGGTTAACTTACCTGAAGGTTCTTCACCTGGCAGGTTAAGGCCGCTAAAGATAAAAGCACAGGCTTGCTGTGTTCCACGCAGTACGAGAATCGGGTTGTCATCATGCTCACTTCGTCATAGAGTTTATCATAAACCTTCCACTCCTGTAACACGGACTGCATGGAGGTCTTGAGCTCATTGACCTACACGAGAAGTGAAACACAGTTTAGAAAAACCAGTGGGAAGAGGCGCTCTCATTTATTGTTCCAAGGATACCACCATAGTATCTGATTCAGGCATTCCCATTTGAGAGTACTGGAGGAGCTCCAGTGATTACCTGAAGGTGGGAAGGGTAGGTCAAAGTCCAAAAATGTCAGAGAAGACTAAGTTACAGAATAAGTGAGTGGAAAAGATCCCTGACGCCAGAAGGAACATCATGGAGAGTTCGGCCCGGGGCCAAATGCTAGGTGAGTAATCTGATTCTGTGAGTGGACATTTCAGTGACACCTCATTAGCGTTCTGACCTTGGGCAACTTGTTTAACCCTTGAGACTGTTTCCTTATCCACAAACAGATATAATAAATGGAAACATAAATAATATAGCATCTGTGAAAATGCTCTGAAAATGCAAGGCATTATAAATGTGAAGTGTCACCTGTGTCACCTGGCCCTGAGTCTCACTACAACTGGAAAGCCAGCATAAACCAGAGAGCAACGTGTGTGGCCAAAATGATGGGCAGGTGCTAAGTAGGAGGAAATGCAATGGTGGGCATTGTTTTACACCTTAGGCTGTGTTTTGAAATCATGAAAGGATGGAAGTTGAAATATTTGAATGATCTCTGACACAAAGAACAATACATACTTTTGTATACTTTATATATATACATATTTCATATATATTTTATATATTTACATATAATTTACCTATTATATAAAGAACACTTACAACTGGACAGCAAAAACACAAATAATGCAACTAAAAAATGAGTGAAGGACTGAACACACACCTCACAGCAAGATGTGCAAAAGGCCAATCAGCACATGTAACATACAGTCATTAGAGAGTCAAATCAAAGCCACAATGTGATACCACTGACTTCACATCCACTATCCTGGCTATTACCAAACTCAGCTAACAGCTAGTGGCAACCAGTGCGGAGAAATTGGACCCTCGTACACTGCATGGTGTCACGTCTGTAGAAAACAGTTTGACAGTTCCTCACAAAGTAGAGATACTATATGACCCACAAATACTACTCTTATGTATATACCCAAGAGAATTGAAAGCATTATATTCACACAAAAACCTGTACATAAGAGAAAGGTGGAGCCAAGATGGCAGCATGAGTGGAGCAGCGGAAATATCCTCCCAAAACCACATATATATATGAAAATAGAACAAAGACAACTCTTCCTAGAATAAAGACCAGAGGACACAGGACAACATCCAGACCACATCGACACCTGCGAGAACCCAGTGCCTTGGAAAGGGGGTAAGATACAAGCCCCGGCCCGGCGGGACCCCAGTGCCCCTCCCCCCAGCTCCCGGCGGGAGAAGAACAGGCAGAGCGGGAGGGAGACGGAGCCCAGGACTGCCGAACACCCAGCCCCAGCCATCCGGACCAGAGCGCAGACACAATGCGTGCGCGGGACCCTGGATACTAAGGAAACAGGGCAGCAAGAACGGTGAGTGGGTACTGGAGGCCTGGCGCCGGAGGACATAAGAAAAGCAAACGGCCATTTTTTTTTTTCTGTTTTGTTTTGGCGAGCGCTTTTTGGAAGTCTTGAAGGGATACGGACCCCAATACTAGGGAAACAGGGCAGCAAGACCGGTGAGCAGATGCCAGAGGCTGGCCCTGGAGAATAAAGACGAACGAGCGGCCACTTTTTTTTAGTTACTAATTTTTTTAATCTTTAAATTTTTTTTTTTTTTTTTTGGTCGTTGTTTTGTTTTGGTGGGTGCTTTTTGGAAGTCTTAAAGGGGCAGGGTGGGACACTTAATCCAGAGGTACAGAATCCGGGGATCTCTGGGCACCCTAACCCCTGGGCTGCAGGGAGCACGGAGGCCCCTCACTGAGATAAATAGCCTCCCGGCCGCTCCACCGGCATCACGGCTCCACCACTTTGGAGTAGCTGCCTGAGCCAGGCCACGCCCACAGCAACAGCGGAGATAAACTCCACAGCAGCCGGGCAGGAAGCAGAAGCCCTGTCTGCGCGCAGCTGCCCAGCACAAGCCACTAGAGGTCGCTGTTCTCCCAGGAGAGGAGGGCCACAAACCAACAAGAAGGGAAGTTCTTCCAGCCGTCACTCGTCCCAGTTCTGCAAACTATTCCTATCACCATGAAAAGGCAAAGCTACAGGCAGACAAAGATCACAGAGACAACACCAGAGAAGGAGACAGACCTAAACAGTCTTCCTGAAAAAGAATTCAAAACAAAAATCATAAACATGCTGACAGACATGCAGAGAAATACGCAAGAGATATGGGATGAAGTCCCGAGGGAGAGCACAGATGCCAGAAAGGAGACTACAGAAAAGAAACAAACTCTGGAAGGGTTTATAAGCAGAATGGATAGGATGCAAGAGGCCATTGATGGAACTGAAACCAGACAACAGGAACGCATAGAAGCTGACATGGAGAGAGATAAAAGGATCTACAGGAATGAAACAATATTAAGAGAACTGTGTGACCAATCCAAAAGGAACAATATCCATATTATAGGGGAACCAGAAGAAGAGAGAGGAAAAGGGATGGAAAGTATCTTAGAAGAAATAATTGCTGAAAACTTCCCCAAACTGGGGGAGGAAATAATCAAACAGACCACGGAAATACACAGAACCCTCAACAGAAAGGATCCAAGGAGGACAACACCAAGACACATAATAATTAAAATGGCAACGATCAAGGACAAGGAAAGAGTTTTAATGGCAGCTAGAGAGAAAAAGGTCACCTATAAAGGAAAACCCATCAGGCTAACATCAGACTTCTCGACAGAAACCCTACAGGCCAGAAGAGAATGGCATGATATATTTAATGCAATGAAACAGAAGGGCCTTGAACCAAGGATACTGTATCCAGCATGACTATCATTTAAATGTGATGGTGGGATTAAACAATTCCCGACAAACAAAAGCTGAGGGAATTTGCTTCCCACAAACCACCTCTACAGGACATCTTACAGGGACTGCTCTAGATGGGAGCACTCCTAGAAAGAGCACAGAACAAAACACCCAACAAAGGAAGAATGGAGGAGGAGGAATAAGAAGGGAGAAAAGAAAAGAATCTCCAGACGGTGTATATAACAGCTCAATAAGCGAGTTAAGTTAGGCAGTTAGATACTAAAGAGGCTAACCTTGAACCTTTGGTAACCACGAATTTAAAGCCTGCAATGGCAATAAGTACATATCTTTCAAAACTCACCCTAAATGTCAATGGACTGAATGGACCAATCAAAAGACATAGAGTAATAGAATGGATAAAAAAGCAAGACCCATCTATATGCTGCTTACAAGAAACTCAACTCAAACCCAAAGACATATACAGACTAAAAGTCAAGGGATGGAAAAACATATTTCAGGCAAACAACAGCGAGAAGAAAGCAGGGGTTGCAGTACTAATATCAGACAAAATAGACGTCAAAACAAAGAAAGTAACAAGAGATAAAGAAGGACACTACATAATGATAAAGGGTTCAGTCCAACAAGAGGATATAACCATTCTAAATATATATGCACCCAACACAGGAGCACCAGCATATGTGAAACAAATACTAACAGAACTAAAGGGGGAAATAGACGGCAATGCATTCATTCTAGGAGACTTCAACACACCACTCACCCCAAAGGATAGATCCACCGGGCAGAAAATAAGTAAAGACACGGAAGCACTGAAAAACACAGTAGAGCAGATGGACCTAATAGACATCTATAGAACTCTACATCCAAAAGCAACAGGATATACATTCTTCTCAAGTGCACATGGAACATTCTCCAGAATAGACCACATACTAGGCCACAAAAAGAGCCTCAGTAAATTCCAAAAGATTGAAATCCTTCCAACCAACTTTTCAGACCACAAAGGCATAAAACTAGAAATAAACTGTACAAAGAAAGCAAAAGGCTCACAAACACATGGAGGCTTAACAACACGCTCCTAAATAATCAATGGATCAATGACCAAATCAAAATGGAGATCCAGCAATATATGGAAACAAATGACAACAACAACACTAAGCCCCAACTTCTGTGGGACACAGTAAAAGCAGTCTTAAGAGGAAAGTATATAGCAATCCAAGCATATTTGAAAAAGGAAGAACAATCCCAAATGAATGGTCTAATGTCACAATTATCGAAATTGGAAAAAGAAGAACAAATGAGGCCTAAGGTCAGCAGAAGGAGGGACATAATAAAGATCAGAGAAGAAATAAATAAAATTGAGAAGAATAAAACAATAGCAAAAATCAAGGAAACCAAGAGCTGGTTCTTCGAGAAAATAAACAAAATAGATAAGCCTCTAGCCAGACTTATTAAGAGGAAAAGAGAGTCAACACAAATCAACAGTATCAGAAACGAGAAAGGAAAAATCACGACGGACCCCACAGAAATACAAAGAATTATTAGAGAATACTATGAAAACCAATATGCTAAAAAGCTGGGAAACCTAGGAGAAATAGACAACCTCCTTGAAAAATACAACCTTCCAAGACTGACCCAGAAAGAAACAGAAAATGTAACAGACCAATTACCAGCAACGAAATTGAAGCGGTAATCAATAAACTACCAAAGAACAAACCCCCCGGGCCAGATAGATTTATCTCGGAATTTTATCAGACATACAGGGAAGACATAGTACCCATTCTCCTTAAAGTTTTCCAAAAAATAGAGGAGGAGGGGATACTCCCAAACTCATTCTATGAAGCTAACATCACCCTAATACCAAAACCAGGCAAAGACCCCACCAAAAAAGAAAACTATAGACCAATATCCCTGATGAACGTAGATGCAAAATACTCAACAAAGTATTAGCAAACTGAATTCAAAAATACATCAAAAGGATCATACACCGTGACAAAGTGGGATTCATCCCAGGGATGCAAGGATGGTACAACATTCAAAAGTCCATCAACATCATCCACCACATCAAAAAAAAGAAAGACAAAAACCACATGATCATCTCCGTAGATGCTGAAAAAGCGTTTGACAAAGTTCAATATCCATTCATGATAAAAACTCTCAGCAAAATGGGAATAGAGGGCAAGTACCTCAACATAATAAAAGCCATCTATGATAAACCCACAGCCAACATTATATTGAACAGCGAGAAGCTGAAAGCATTTCCTCTGAGATCGGGAACTAGACAGGGATGCCCACTCACTCCACTGTTATTTAACATAGTACTGGAGGTCCTAGCCACGGCAATCAGACAAAACAAAAAAATACAAGGAATCCAGATTGGTAAAGAAGAAGTTAAGCTGTCACTATTTGCAGATGACATCCTAAAGACTCCTCCTCAAAACTACTAGAACTGATATCGGAATACAGCAAAGTTGCAGGATACAAAATCAACACACAGAAATCTGTGGCTTTCCTATATACTAACAATGAACCAACAGAAAGAGAAATCAGGAAAACAACTCCATTCACAATTGCATAAAAAAAAAAAAAAAACCTAGGAATAAACCTAACCAAAGAAGTGAAAGACTTATACTCTGAAAACTACAAGTCACTCTTAAGAGAAATTAAAGGGGACACTAACAGGTGGAAACTCATCCCATGCTCGTGGCTAGGAAGAATTAATATCATCAAAATGGCCATCCTGCCCAAAGCAATATACAGATTTGATACAAACCCTATGAAACTACCAGCAACATTCTTCAATGAACTGGAACAAATAATTCAAAAATTCATATGGAAACACCAAAGACCCCGAATAGCCAAAGCAATCCTGAGAAAGAAGAATAAAGTAGGGGGGATCTCACTCCCCAACTTCAAGCTCTACTATAAAGCCATAGTAATCAAGACAATTTGGTACTGGCACAAGAACCGAGCCACAGACCAATGGAACAGACTAGAGAATCCAGACATTAACCCAGACATATATGGTCAATTAATATTTAACAAAGGAGCCATGGACATAAAATGGCGAAATGACAGTCTCTTCAACAGGTGGTGCTGGCAAAACTGGACAGCTACATGTAGGAGAATGAAACTGGACCAATGTCTAACCCCATATACAAAAGTAAACTCAAAATGGATCAAAGACCTGAATGTAAGTCATGAAACCATTAAACTCTTGGAAGAAAACATAGGCAAAAACGTCTTAGACATAAACATGAGTGACCTCTTCTTGAACATATCTTCCCGGGCAAGGATAACAACAGCAAAAATGAACAAGTGGGACTATATTAAGCTGAAAAGCTTCTGTACAGCAAAAGACACCATCAATAGAACAAAAAGGAACCCTACAGTATGGGAGAATATATTTGAAAATGACAGATCCGATAAAGGCTTGACGTCCAGAATATATAAAGAGCTCACATGCCTCAACAAACAGAACAGAAATAACCCAATTAAAAAATGGGCAGAGGAACTGAACAGACAGTTCTCCAAAAAAGAAATACAGATGGCCAACAGACACATGAAAAGATGCTCCACATCGCTAATTACCAGAGAAATGCAAATTAAAACTACAATGAGGTATCACCTCACACCAGTAAGGATGGCTGCCATCCAAAAGACAAACAACAACAAATGTTGGCGAGGCTGTGGAGAAAGGGGAACCCTCCTACACTGCTGGTGGGAATGTAAATTAGTTCAACCATTGTGGAAAGCAGTATGGAGGTACATCAAAATGCTCAAAACAGACTTACCATTTGACCCAGGAATTGCACTCCTAGGATTTACCATAAGAATGCAGCAATCAAGTTTGAGAAAGACCAATGAACCCCTATGTTTATCGCAGCACTATTTAGAATGGCCAAGAATTGGAAGCAACCTAAATGTTCATCGATAGATGAATGGATAAAGAAGATGTGGTACATATACACAATAGAATACTACTCAGCCATAAGAAAAGGGCAAATCCTACCATTTGCAGCAACATGGATGGAGCTGGAGGGTATTATGCTCAGTGAAATAAGCCAAGCGGAGAAAGAGAAATACCAAATGATTTCACTCATCTGTGGAGTATAAGAACAAAGGAAAAACTGAAGGAACAAAACAGCAGCAGAATCACAGAAGTCAAGAATGGACTAACAGGTACCAAAGGGAAAGGGACTGGGGAGGATGGGTGGGTAGGGAGGGATAAGGGGGGGAGATGTAAGGGGGTATTAAGTTTAGCATGCATGGGGGGTAGGAGAAAAGGGAGGGCTGTACAACACAGAGAAGGCAAGCAGTGATTCTACAACATTTTGCTATGCTGATGGACAGTGACTGTAAAGGGGTTTATAAGGGGGACCTGGTATAGGGGAGAGTCTAGTAAACATAATATTTGTCATGTAAGTGTAGATTAATGATACTAAAAAAAAAAAAAGGCAGTTTCTGTGTGGTGACCTCCAATGAGTTCTACACAAGGGTATAAAGGGCATATAAGTGTAGGCAACAGGCCTGTTTGTTTATACAGAGGATCAAAGCCTAATTGGGGTACCCCGAAGATCAACTAAGATACGATACGAAAAAGAACTTCCAACATCAGCACTCTCTGGAAGACTCATGCCAGAAGATGATCATCAAAAAACCCCAACAAAGATCCACGCACTGCTACAGCTGTAGATGCACTCATCCCACCAGCTCCTGGACTTGCCATGGGAATGAAGAAGGAGATATCTAAGCTGGCCTGTGCATACAGTAAAACAACAAATTTGACTGGATCTATACTGTTGGAACTCAATCAAGAATTAGGAGAAGTGCAAATTGTAGCGCTCCAAAATCTTACAACTACAGACTATTTACTGTTAAAAGAACATAAGGGATGTGAACATTCCCCAGGAATGGGTTGTTTTAATTTGTCTGCTTTCTCTCAGACTGTTCAAGTTCAGTTGGACAATATCCACCATATCATAGAGAAGTTTTCACAAATGCCTAAGGTGCCTAACTGGTTTTCTTGGTTTCACTGGAGATGGCTGGTAATTACAGGTATGCTTTGGTTATGTAACTATACTCCTATTATGTTAATGTGTGTGCGCAATTTAATTAGTAGTTTAGAACCTATACATGCTGAAGTTACTCTACAAGAAGATATGTCAAAGAAATAATCTTCCCATGTTTTCTTCCGCCTGCTACTTCTATAGCTTTTCTTCTTCCTTCCTAATTACAACCCTTAAATAGAATTCGTGCCTCATATCAAATTTACTGAGTATCATAATTCTTCCTAGTGGTAAAGATACCTCAAGACAAATGCTGGGCATAGAAGCCACAGGGCATAAATATGCAAAGAAGTAAAAAGCTAACCTTTTCATACAATAAGGCTTCTCTCTCACTTACTAACTTTACATTTCCCTGTATGGCCCCGGAAGATGACTGGTTAGCCAGAGACGGGTAAGATTCCTCAAGGGAGGAACAACCTAAGACAGGCCCAGTCGCAGGGGGGCCATCAGGTGAGAAATTGGGGATCAACAGAGGTGAGGCTTAGCACCTCACCCCCCCTGTTCTGAGAGAAATCTTCTGCATACGTGGATGTTTTATTGCCCTGGTCTAGCTTGGATTAACACATAGTCTACAGGCACACACCTGATCATCTACATTTGCTCTCTTACAACACTAAACTATGTTTTCTACCTTTATCTCGTATCTACCTACCACTTCAGCATTTTATTAAAAAGAATAATAGAGAAATGTGGTATCCACATATAAATCAAGTATAAAAATCAAATGAGTATTCATATTTGAACTGTTTATAGTTCATAATGCATGAGCAAAACTGGAAGTTTCTGTGATGACTGCCCTTGTACTGTTCAACATGTAACTTATTCACTATGTAAGAATTTGTTCTCCATGTAAGAACTTGTTTGTTAATCTTCAGAAGATTGGAGACTGATGAAAATTAGGCTTGGGTTGGATTGATGATTGGACATTGAGCATTGACTGCCCTATACAGAATTTTATTGTTGTTAACAACCATTTGATCAATATGAGAGATGCCCTCACACACACAAAAAAAATGCACACTTCCGATTGTAAAATAAGTAACCGGGATGTAATGTATAAGGAATATAGTCAAAATATTGTAACAACTTGGTATGGTGATAGCTGGTATCTACAATTATCATGTATATAAATGTTGAATCACTGTGTTGTACACCTGAAACTAATGTAATGTAATACTGTGTGTCAACTACCCTTCAATAAAAAAATAATTATCTACAAAAAAATAATAACCTGTACATAAATGTTCATAGTAGCATGATTCCTAATAGCCTATGAGTGTGAACAACCCAAAGTCCATCAGTGGATAAACTAAGCGTGGTACACTCATACACGGAACAGTAGTTATCCATGAAAAGAAATGCTGATATATGCTCTTATATTGGTGACCTTGAAAACATGCTAAGTGAAAGCAGACATAAAGACTAAATATTGTATATGAAATGCCCAGAACAGACAAATCCATAGAGACAGAAAGCAGATAAGTGGTTTCCAGGAACTAAGTGAATAGGGAGTGACTGCTAACAGGAAGGAGGTTTATTTTTTGAGGTGATGAGAATGTTCTCTAATCATACAGTATAGACGGTTGTGTACCTCTGTGAATACACTAAAACCCACTGAATTGTACACTCAAAAGGGTCAGTTTAAAATAAGATCTGAATAGAGACGGAGTGTGATCACTGTCGGCCTGACTGGAGGTTTATTTGTATGTGATGCCTGGTTTTGGATGTGGCCTCACGGGCCTGGATCAGGTGCTCTATTCTCTGCCTGATGACTGCAGGGCGCACTGTACATCCACAGGGCTGGGAAGGATTCCTCAAACCCTGCCCCACACAGGGACAGATGAAACACCTGGGATGCCAGGATGGTAAGTCTCACACTGGCAATTATGTGGCCAATGTCTTTATAAGGGTTGCATGGCTCAGAAAAAGAACCAATCAATATTAAAGAAGAGAAGATAGGAGGGAAAAAAGGGAGGCAGGAAGAGAACTCCTCATAAATAGCTCGCAGAAGCTGGGACCCCCCTGGATGACAGGGTTGATTCTGATACAAAAGTGCCTACAGGCACATGCCTACACAAGGCCCTGCCGTGGTTCAGGCTCCGTAAGGTCTTCACGGCTTCTACGTGTAAAGCTGATGCAACTTCTGGTGCTCCTAACTATAACCCCTTGGAATATTAGAGTTTCCTGGAGAGAAATGGTATCTCTGAGAGAGAGGATAGGAAACCATTAAGCATACCACACTAAACCCCAAACGAGGGGGAGGATCATTTTCAAAATGGTATCAACCAGTAGTGCAGAATTCACTGAGTGCTGCATAGGTACTGCTACAAATGTAGAGAGAAGTTTGTAGGTTTATCATCCCTATTTTATAGAGCAGGCAATTGAAGCTTTAAGACATTAAGTACCTGCCCTAGGACACAGATGGAAAATGGTGATGCCAGGATCATTGTTTAGGCAGAGACTCAAAGCCCTTGCTCTTAAACCCTAGGCTATATTGACTCTGGAGAGCTTATGGGTGGATGACCTAGGTCTCTTGTCCTCTGCATTTCAATAAAATCAGTGTTATTGAGATATCATTTACATTCCATACAATTCACCTACTTAGTGCATATAAACACTATAATCAGTTTTAGAATGTTTTCATCACCCATACCCATTAACAGTCCTCATTCTCTCCCCAATCCTTCCTTAGCCATTAATCTACTTTTTTTGGTCTCTAGAGATTTGCCTATTCTGGACATTTCACATAAATGAATCATGCAATATGTGGTCTTTGTAACTGGCTTCTTTTACTTACCAGTTTTCAAGGCCATCAGTGCTGTAGCAGGTAGTAGTACTTCATTCCTTTTTCATGGCTAAATACTATTCCATTACATGGCTACACCCTCTTTATTTATATAGCTTGGTGAGCATTTGGATTGTTTCTACCTTTTGGCTATTACGAATCATCCTGCTATGAACATTCATGTACAAGTTTTGGTGTGGACATGTTTCATTTCTCTTGGGTAGACAGCTAGGAGTAGAAATGTTGAGTTGTATGGTAACTTTATGTTTAAAAATTTGAGGACCAGCCATACTGTCACATATACAAATATATGTAGACATATTCATAGCTGTTTTTCAAAATAGCTGGGCCATTTTACATTCTCCAGCAGAGTATGAAGTTTTCAATGTTTCCATATCCTTGTCTTTTTATTATAGCCATCAGAATGGGTGTGAAGTAGTGTTCATTGTAGTTTTGATTTGTGTTTCCTTGATGATTAATGAGATTGAGCATCTTTTCATGTATTTATAGGGCATTTGTATATATTCTTTAGAGGAATGTCTATTCAGATCATTTGCCCATCTTTTCCCTCTGGTTATTTGTCCTTTTATTACTGAGTTGTAATTAATTTTTTTTAATATATTCTAGATACAGTTAAGGAAGAAATATTTTCTTCTATTCTGCGGTTTTTTATTTCACTTTTTGATGGTGTCCTTTGAAACAAAAAGTATTCAATTTTGGTGAAGTCACATTTATTTTTTCTTTGCTTGCTTGTGCTTTTGGTGTCATATCTAGGAATCCACTGTCTAATCCAAAGTTGTGAAGATTTTCACTTATGTTTTCTTCTAAGAGTTTTATAGTTTTAGCTCTTACATTTGTATCTTTGACTCATTTTGAATTAATTTTTGTATACTGTGTGAATGTAGAGGTCTGACTTTATTCTTTTCAATATGGATTTCCAGTTTTCTAGTACCATTTTTTTGAAAAGACTATTTTTTTGCCACACTGAATTGTCTTGGCATCCTTGTGGAAAATCAATTGACCATAAATGTGAGGGTTTATTTCTGGACTCTCAATTCTATTCCATTTTTCTATATCTCTCTCTATGCTAGAGTATCTTTATGTTTTTAGTTCAATCTTTTTTCATTTCTACATTTCTATTGTACTGTAATTCACTGTGTTGCAATTATCTGTTCATGTGTGTTTCCTCTAGTAGCCCGTGAGCTCTTTTGTAGGACCCATTTATTTTCTTGTTTATTTCTGCACCCTTGGCATTGAATATAGTACCTCACAGAAGATATGTTTAACAAATGACTCACACAAGATATGTTAATCTCATGCCTATTTTCCTGCCTGAGATCTCAGGGAGGAATAAGGCTGAGGGTTGTTGATGGATTTCATTCATACAGGTTATTCCCAATTCCTTCTTGGAACAATGGTTATAGATTTTAGTAGATGACAAATCTACAATAAGGACTATGTGGGAAACACATATACCTATAAGTGATTAATATTTATAGTTTTCTCCTTCTATTTGTAGGGAAATGTCAAGATTGCACATAGGAGTTGCCCGTCTTTTTTTTCCTTTGGTGCTCTCCTCCTGAAAGGGTAAATGAGGCTCTGATATGTCTTTCATAAAATTACCAGATGTTTTCCATGTCCTTCCTCTAGGCTTTTTCTTCACCTCTGGAATTCCTCCTATGCTGACCATGCTTCTAGCTTAATGAACGCTATGAGGCAGGATCATTCCCTCCCTGAGGCATCTCTTTGTATATGTGGGGAATCTGAGCTGCTTCTTCATAGCTGCTCCTGTGTATCTGGCCAGGAAACAATGCCAGATGCTCTGCTTGGTCGGGGGGTGAGATGACATTAGACAAAACAAAGATAACTAAGTGATTTCAGCCTACCAATGATGTCTGAATTGGAGGCTTTGCCTCTAGTTATACAATGCCCCCCCACAAAAAAAGCAGGGGGAGGGTGGTTTTAAATGTTTTTCTCTACTTCACTTTAGTATTTCCCTCAGTAAGTTTTTAATTTTTGGCATAGAGTTAGTCTCCATGATTAAACAACAACCAGTAAGATAAAAGAAGGATATATGAAAAGGAACAGGGCCCTTCAAATGAATTCTAGTACCTGGTGGATAACACTGCTTCTCTTTTGAAATAACCCATCAATCCTTGATGCTGTATCTTTTAACAATGGCATCATCCCACTCTCTGAAGTCAGATAACTTTGTCTCAACTCATCCAGTGCTTTGGATTTAATTGCAAGTTGATTTTCTATATCCTAGGAGGTAAAAGAAAAGGTTTTCATATGCACATTACAAAACAATTAGGTATAAGATACAGGAATTCTCTCTTTTCAAGTAAAAATGCCATCAGACTATATAACTAGGTAACATTACACCAAAAACATTTTAACCATAATATACTCAAATTTTTACAATGATTAATTACAGTATGAATTTACATTATTACAATATACATGTTGACAATAATTTCAATTACTACATGGCTCTAAATTTTAGAAGAGTCTAGGTAACAAATCCTTATCATCAGTCATGGTATAAAGAGTTGAGATCTAGTCCTCATTCCACATCTGCCCTGTACTGGCTGTGTGACCAGGCATTAAGTCATCGAACCTCCAAGCCTGCATTTTCTCATTTGGAAGATAGCAATGGCATCCATGCTGTGCAGAGCTGAGTACTCTAGTGAGCCCAGGATGGCCTGCTGGGGGATAAGCACAGAGCTGTGGGCTGTAGGCTTCTAGACAGAAGTCTGTTGAATCTGAGGTGGCTATAAGAATTTCAAAGTCCAAATGGCTAATGGGTCATTAGAAACAGGATGTGACCATTTGAAAAGATCTCTGTGGTGGTATTGCTGTTCACATACTCTGTCCAGGATTATTTAGCAACCTTCCAAGCAGAACTGGGGTCTGACCTGACTGTCCCGGCACTGAGCTGAGCCATTACTGTACTAGGTGTGGGAGCAGCATGAGCTGCAGTGTCTGCAGCAGGGACAGCTGAAGTGTTCTCAGTAGGGAGTGACACCGTCAGGGCAGCGCTTAATGGTTAGTGTGCATTTGGGAGAGGGTACCTCAAAGACTAAGTGACCTGGCATATGACATCGGAACAAAATGAGGGCACGGCCAACACCCTCAAGCCCAAAGATTTAGACAGTGGCCCCAAGACACAAGCAGTCCTTTAGAACACATGACACAGTAAGTAAAAGAACATTGTTTTTCTCTGAAGATACAAAATGGAATATGAAAAATAATGGAAACTTCAGAGTAATTTTGTGAGTATTGGGTAAATTATAAAAAACACAAAAACTGGTAAATGTCTTAATCAAAATTCCCTTTGAACATTTTTTTTCCTCAGGTAACATTTAAATCTCTTACCAACAGTAACAATCATGAAAATACCTCCTTCTGTCTATCATAAAAAACAGTATTTTGTAATTTTGTGAAACCCATGGATGATTATCTATTGTACGTAAGAAAGGCCATGGGGGTCTGCAGAAGAACCCCCAGAAACTCCAGCAGCTTGCCCTACTCCTTGGAGCCACGACTGAGGAGCCCGGCCACACCGAGCGGGACAGGCGCCGGGGGCCTTCTCACCTGACAGTCCAGGAGCATCTTTTGCACTGAGATCACACTTTCGGGTTTTTGTAACGTTTTCAGCCTCTCCTCTTGTGCCTCCATCCAGTTGTTCAAAATCTGTACTCTGTTTTCATTTTCAGTGATACTTTCCAAAAATTGTTCTAAATGTTGTATCTATAAGTTATGATAAATAAAAACTTACTTTAAAACCACAAGCTTTAAAATGTAAATGTCATGCTATTTTTAAAAGGATAATTTGGTGTCTTCTCGGAGTTCTAATATTTCTGCATAGAATTTCCCAATAACTTTTGGAATAAAGATTCATGAACAGAGTTAAATAGAATAAAGGAAATAGAATTAAAATCCCCTTTTAAAAGAAAATCTAACATTCGAAATGAAAGCTAAGCACCTAAGAAAGCTGGCTGTTTTAGTTCCATAGCGTGTACAAAATAACATCACGCTGCTGACATTTGGTATTTTTTCACTGTATCATCTACTGAAATATATAAAGGTTAAGATTTTCCTTCCCCAGATTCTTGAGTCACTTAAAAATATCAAAAGTAACTTATTGATTTAATAATTACTGTTTCTAATGTGATTCTTCTTGCTACTAATGCTCACAATTTGTATTAGGTTACATTCATAATATATGTGAAGTTTTGTATTCCTTCTCCAATATGTCATAGGGACTTGCTGTGTCATGACCTACCATGTCCTATATCAGTTTCAAAGGCTATCTAATATTTCATCAAATGGACACAGTATAATTTGACTTATTCCCCTGTAGTTGGAAATTAAGGCATTCTATATTTTTCACTACAATTCATAATAATGTGGACTTAAACACCTTGTGCACATATATTTTCCTTTTTATAGGATGGGCTATGTTTTTTTTAAATTAAGGTATCATTGATATACAATCTTATGAAGATTTCACATAAGCAACATTATGGTTTCAGCATTCACCCATATTATCAAGTCCCCCCACCAATCCCATTATAGTCACTGTCTATTAGTGCAGAGTCACTACTTACCTTCTCCGCACTATACTGCTTTCCCATGACCTACCTATATTGTGATTGCTAATGCCCCTTAATTTCCTTCTCCCTCCCTCCCCACCAACCCTCCTTACCTCCTACCCTTTGCAAACTGCTAATCCCTTCTTGGGGTCTGTGAGTCTGCTGCTGTTTTGTTTCTTCAGTTTTGCTTTGTTGTTATACTAGGAAGGACTATTTTTTTTAAATAAGTGTGTCAGAGGTAGACTGCTGGTTGAAAGACAGGATGATTGTTATGGCTCTAGAAATTTCCCAAATGCTTTCCATAAGGGTATGTAAGCTATTATCTGCAATGTGTCAATGTGATAGCTTTGGGCTTTTATCTTTACCTTACTTAAATTTTCTAATTTTATAAGTGTATAATGTTATATTCACATTTATTTTGAAAGTCTCATAATTGAAATTGTAATCTTTCCATGTTTACTTGCTAATTACAATTTTAGTTTGTGAATTGTCCATGCTTTGTCCATTCATGATTTGAAATTTAATTGTATAAATCCATTTGTATGCATGCTCTATGCGATAAAGAAATCAACCAATTGTCACTATCAATTATATATAAATATTAAATATTTTTCCAAGAATGTTTTCTTAATCTGTTCAGTCATGGAATGAAAATCAACCACAAGGCCATATATATATCTTTTCCTTTTCCTTTTTCCAAACTGAAATAGTTTTGCTGCTTTTTCAACATCTACTTTCATAGAAAATGTCAAAATCACTGACCATTAAGTAGCCTCACATAATACGTGACATCATCTTTAATAAAATTTTTCCTCTTCACTTGCCTAACTCAATTTTCCACCAAGAAATCTCGAAGAAATATAAGAACTATTTTTATGCTCTCATATGCACCATCAGAAAAGGTGGAAACACAGGATTTATAAATTGAGATTATTAGGCTTAGTTGTAAATTAACTGTATCTTTAAATTTTTCAGGAAGCGGTATTTTGCAATGGCCAACTCATACATTAAACTGTGACACATGAGCATACCTTTCTATTTACCGCTCCATGGACCCGGTGCCACTGGCGGTTCATCTCTCCCAGGTGCTCTGCAAACTCTGTTCTCTCATAGCGCTTACTTTCTACATCACAGGTGCTTAACTGAAGTAATGACTGGTTAACAAAGTCAACTATCCATTGTTTATAGTCCATTTCCATTCTGAACTCCTGAAACAAAAAACAAGCTTGAACCAAAGCCTGAATTGAAGTAGTTTAGATGAACTGATTTTCCCTTTGGCACACCCAAGAGGGCACCAAGCTCCCATCCATTAACCAAGGGGCACCTGTCTTGAGTTATGTTCTACCAGATGTATGCTTTGAGTGGAGAGTCTTTTGGGAATTTCACATTTCTGGGAACAGAGAGACCACTTTCAAGGAGACTGAAAAGTCAAAGGCAGTACCATGTATGGTAGCTACATCATCTGACTAAAATCAAGACCCAGGGACTGGTAAAAGGTTCCTACAGGTGGCTTCCTGAAATTCAGAGCCAGTCATGGGCTCATAGAAATGATAGGATGGGAAAAGTCTGAAGTTAAAGACATTCCCAGAAAACCCAGGGACACCTTTAAGGACGTTGGCCAGTTCAGGCACTTTCTCTGTTTCCCTGGGGACAGTATGGGCCCCAGTTTGGATGACTAAGTTCTACAGCAATCCTAAACATACCCAGGACCAAACATGCTTCTGTCTACCCTGAAACTTGCTAGGTTTATCCTGGTAGGTTCTAGTACCTCCTTCAGTCATCCTTTGGAGCACAAACCTAGTTTGCTGGAGCCTGTGACAACACATAGATGCGGACCCTCTAAATATCTACTACTCACTGAAGTTAGGATATAACCACATATAAAAGTAAAATCCTTCTAACATCATGCTTTGTGACTGAGCCATTCAACTGCCTTACAGAGGCTAGATCCATCAGCCTGTGAGGTCTTTGAAAGAAATGACTGGGGTATTCATCTCTGTATTCCTAGTGGTGAACACGCCTGGCATACAATAGATGATTCCATGTGGCTTGTTAAGCGTTAGCTAAGTCTACTTGAAGTCAAATAGCACAGAGGCGGCTACCTACATAACTATTTCTAAAAAGGGTATCAAATTCTCCTTATACACCCTCTACTCAAAGAACATTTAACTAACACCTACTAGATGCCAGGTATTGGGCTCGTTGTGGTATTTCAGGAAGGTGAAGGATAGTCCCTGCTCTCAAGAAGCTAAGTCAAGGTGGAGACATAGGCAAGTAAGCAGATAATTCTAATACCACATGATGGAGCTACTGAGAGCACCATGGGGGACTTAATCCCAGAAAGTCAACTGCTTCGGGTAGGAGAGTTGGGTGTATTTCCAAATGAGGGGATACTTGAGCTGATTCTTAAAGGATGACTATTAGCATTTCTACAGTTAAAAGCAGGGCACTGAATTTCATGCCAAAGGTACAAAAATGTGAGCAGGAAGAGCTCTAGAGGCAGTTGAGGGACTGCAAATCATCTGATTCAGGCAAAGATGGTGGGGAGTGGGGGAGGTGAGGGGATGGAGAGAGAATGAGGGGCCAGAGCCAGTTAAAAGCGTAGACTCTGTTCTGTGAGTAAGGGAGCTACTGAAGGAATCTAGACCAAGTGAGAGCAATTACACTAACTTATTTCTCTGAAATTGTCCACCACCCCATTCTTCACCCCTAGAATTAGTTTTTCTAAATTATATCTTACATGTCTCCTTGGTCAGTATTTTCCCTCTGATTTGCCTTCTTATTTAATGAAAAGGCTTCTGGCTCTTTTTGTATAATTACCTTGTACTTCTGAAGAAGATTTTTAACTTGAGATGCGGAACTCAATGAATGCTCAAAGTCTTCCTTTGCAGTCTGATGTTCCACATTGTTCATCCAGCTAATCATTTCCGTGATTGCTTTATGAGATGACAATTTCTCCATCTGAAGCTGCAAGGACAAAATGATTTCCATTTAATTGCCTACAGTTAACAAAATGAATGAGGGCATCACTAAAGATGATATCTGGTTTGATAAAAGGTCTTGGTACATAATTACACAGGTTACTCACAAAAACAAATCCAGCATTCAAGCTTAGAATAAGTGACCCCAAAACAATGACAATGACCTTCACATAAAGTAACACAGCGGTGCAGATAAACCGGGAAATAAAGTAATTAAGCCTGATTTCTCTCTTAAGAAAGATCCCATTGGAGGAGAGTCCGGTAATTAAGACCTATATTCAGTGGTGCCAGAGAAAAATAGGTAGTGTCAATGAAAATTATGGAGTCAGACAAATGATCTGCGAGCTAACAAGTGAATGCTAATTCAAATCTGGGTCTTTGAATACATACCTGGTGAAGTTTTTCTTGAATATCTGGAAGTTGTGTTACAAGCATTGTCCATTTTTGTTCAAACTGTGCTAAAGAAGCTCTCAGGGTAGCTGTATCCGCCTCCTTCAGGTGAAGAAGCTGGTTCCCAGTACTTAGAACTGCAGTCTTCAAGGAGGACTTCTCATCAAGCTCCTTTGAAAACTCCTAAAGGAAACAGTTTTAAAATGTAGAACCTTTTAGTTACTTTGTGCCATATTTAAAAGTCAGAATAACTGGTTAGAGTCCAAAACAAGTAACTGAATTTAATTCAAATAGTATTTGTAAGTGTATGTATATGGGTGTTTGCTGTGTATGTGCACAGGTGCTCCAGTGTGCACACTTGGTTTTCTTAAGTGTCAGGCACTGTTCTAGGCTCTAGATACATGATAGAGAAACAAGAGAAATGGAACTCTTGACCCTTGAGTGTCTTATAATCTGGTGGATTAACATTTTTAAAAATGGACAAATCATTTTAACTTTAAAAAGAAATTATGGCACATAATACAAAGTTGATATCAAAAGAACTGAGTGCAACAAATTTTTAACAAGTATTTGAAAAATTTCCTGTGTACTTAGAGGTTTTATGTGCATTTTAAAGTATTTACATTTTAATACGAAAGTGAGAAATCATAGCTACAAAATACGAAAAACAGGAAAAAGCCTCAAAGACTTCAAGCTTTCAGAAGTGTAGTTTGTATGGAAAATAATTCGTTTCTGTAAAAAAAAAAAAATCTCAGAACAGTTACATTTTAGTAGAAATATCAATTCTGTATACAATTTAAAACCATGTACTTATTAACTTTAACATTTATGAGTTAACAATCCTGAGGTTTCTGGGAAGCAAAAGAGTTATTTTCTGTACTTGTAAAGTATGTCCCATGTCAGAGCAAGTTACAGTTTTATATATATTTTACAGAGTCAATTCAATTAAAAATATACTTTGTCATTACTATAAATGTATAAATGACAACTATAAACAAACAGTTCTAAGAATGCAGCTATTAGCCCAAGTCTTATCCCTTATCCACAAATGATTGAAACTATCACATCAACCCTGATAATTATTTCTGTCCAATGATCATCTGAGCATATTTTATCACAACTTACAAAAAAGTTATTTATGTTGCTCCTGATTGTATCCAAGTCTTGAGACACATTGAGGGACTGTTCTTTCCAATAATTCAGAGTTTGCTGAGAAGATTCTAACCACTTGGTTAACTGATCCGAATCTCTGTTATAACTAAGAGGAGCAAAGTGAGAAAGGAATTTATTTCACTGTGTGTTTTTCCGTAGTAGCCCTATTATTCAGAAAACCCTAATATTTTTAAGGATTATACCATTTCACCCCATTCTCCTAATCTGATGTTCCTGGCATTTTGCATGACTCTGTTACAACTTATCAAGAACAAAGAAGCATTTTAAGGTTTAACACTTCAAAAACTTCTTATCACAGCTCCACAAAAGTAAGCTCATGCGTAAGGACAGAGACTATTTTTATTCATCAAATGTCCTCTATAGACTCACTTATAATGAAAACATAAACCAGCATTTGTGCAGCAGCAAATTGCTGTTGTCCAGATGCCAATATATTCTTCTGATGTGATGATAATATCCAAGCGAACTGCTCTCCCTCTTCTAACTTTTAACCTTCTTTAGGTCAAGACAGCCCCTAAGAGGTGGGGATGAGAATGAGGTTCAAGCATTTTATGTCTCTACCCTCTTCAAGGGGTTCAAGGTTAGATTAGGAAAAAAAGAATTCTCTGAAGAACTCCAAAGACTTCTTCAAACTATTTTTTAGCTACAATTATTTCCTTTTTAATGTTTAAAAACTTTCGGAAGAGGGTAGGGAAGAGCAACATCATGGTATAAAGGTAACGTGTATAATTTTATAACATATTCCTAAGGTCTAAACATCTATGTAATCTGATTACATAGTATTCGAGTCCAGAAAACCAACACCAGAGACTCCAGATCCCATTTAGCCCAGAAGAGGGATCCAAAGCAACATCATGGTATAAAGGTAACGTGTATAATTTTATAACATATTCCTAAGGTCTAAACATCTATGTAATCTGATTACATAGTATTCGAGTCCAGAAAACCAACACCAGAGACTCCAGATCCCATTTAGCCCAGAAGAGGGATCCAACTGCTTTAGACGGTCGAAGAAAACCCCCACAATAGGGGGACCACTTGTAAAACCTGGCTGGCTGAGAATCCCTCTGAGGTTTTTCTCCACAGCGAAGTCTGACGCCAATCAATCCCTCCGGAAACATACCTGAGCAGATGCTTGAGAAGCGTTTGTAGTCTGTGTAGTTCATGATCAGTTTTTTTGTTTAGGGACAGCCACTGCTCTTCCAGTTTTGCAATCTGGCTCTCTAGTTCAGGACAGCTCACAGATGCCACCAGCTGTCTGCCTTCATTAAGAGTCTGGTAAAGCCGGGCGTGTTTTTCATCCAAGTTTCTTTTTATTTGCTAATAAAAGTAAAGTCATAGAATGAATCACTTAAAAACAAAACCAGCCAATCTATTCACAAATACTTCCACTAAAAACCGACAGTAGAGGCTACTGAAGCAGTATTTCCTAAACTTTGAGACTCTTGCAGTCAAAGGTGACTAATGGTTTATTGACCACCTTTCACAAAGTGACTGACTGACGGATTTCTACAGCACAGATTAGGCTCAATTACAGGCTTATACGTGCAAGCAGAAAATGAAATCTGATACTTAATTCCTTCACCTAAAAACAAAACACAAGCTTGACAGTCCATGGGGCTTGAAGACAGGTTTTGTGTGACTGGAAAATTATTTTGAAAGTCAGGTAATTTATATAGAAATCAAGATTTCCTATGACTCTGTGAAAACTGGAAGATCTAGCAACTTGTGTCTGCATTCCCCCACAGCAAAGATGGGCTAGAATGGGGTGCCAACTACAGTTTTATAAGGGTCTGCCCTCGTTGGTACTCTTCCACACAGCCCCCACCTCCCCAGGGGCTGGAGTCCCAGCCAGCGCCCCATACTGTCCTCCTACCCGGCCCCTGTAAAGCCTTTTATATGTGACCTAGGTTTGAAGGGGATAAATAAGAAAACCTTTCTTTACCACCCTTTAGACTCAAATAGTAGGGAAAAAACTAATTTCTAGAGTCTTCTGAACGTGTGGATTCAGTAGGGAGAAAGGATGAGGACTAAATTAAAATAGCTCATTGCTAATCCAACGTCATGAAAAGAAAAATAAAATTCTTCAAAACTGTGAAGACAGTGACCCCCGAAGAGAACTCTAAAGGCAATTATGTTCCACAGTTGGGTTCATCTAATGACGTTTATCCTGACAGCAATTTAATCTTTAAAAATAAATAATAATGAAAGTAAAACTTTTGCTATTTTCCAATTAACTTAAGCCTTTAAATATGACTAAAAAATTCCACTTCAGTGTCCTTTCCACCATCCACATTTGTAACCTCCTCTCCCTATCCAACCCTGCAGGCTGGAATAAAATGTCCACCATTAGCTAAAAATTAAAAATGTCTAATTTTCTGAGCTTTCAGTGGGAGACACTTCATCTTTAGAACATTTCTGAATAGTTTCCATTTCCCAATTTCCCTGTTTTGTACACAGGAGCCAGACTGTTCCAGTCACTCAGCCGGGAAGGTGCCAAGCCAGCATCTGAACATGGAGTTTGTTCAACCCGAGGCCAGGCACCCAGTGTCCACATTCCATGGCCCATGCACAAGACAGAATGACCTGGGGAAGTCTGTAAAAGGGGCTTTACAAGGCATCTGTCCTCTTTTAGTTTGGTAAATTTATTGGAAAGCCTTAGAACAATTATATAATTTTAAAAAATGTTTCAAATTTAACAGAATCACAGGTTACTTTTTAAGGGATATGGTCACTTTTGGGGAAAAAATAGGCTTATTATCACATTGACTGATAGGAATCATTTCCTAATATAATGAGGTTTAAAATGCTATCAGTTTTTAATGGCTTTCTTTTAGCTGTCAGATGGTACCCTCTGCACTGTAGACTAACAAAGAATTCAAAAGCTGCTTTACGTCCCCCGAGGGGATTCAGATTTATTTTAGAGTTAGGCTCAATATAGTAAGATGGCAAAGAGATTGACTGTCGCTTTCTAGGCATCTAGAGAACTTAACTACGGCATTCCAGCATCTGGAAAACTGTTTTTTTTTTTTTATATTGTATCATTAATATACAATTACATGAGCAACATTATGGTTACTAGATTCCCCCTATTATCAAGTCCCCACCACATACCCCATTTACAGTCATTGTCCATCAGCATAGTAAGATGCTATAGAATCACTACTTGTCTTCTCTGTGCTATATATACTGCCTTCCCCGTGCCCCCCTGCCTACATTATGTGTGTTTATTGTAATGCCCCTTATCCCTTCCTTCCCACCCATCCTCCCCAGTCCCTTTCCCCTTGGTAACGGTTAGTCCATTCTTGGGTTCTGTGATTCTGCTGCTGTTTTGTTCCTTCAGTTTTTTCTTTGTTCTTATACTCCACAGATGAGTGAAATCATTCGATACTTATCTTTCTCCACCTGGCTAATTTCACTGAGCATAATACCCTCTAGCTCCATCCATGTTGTTGCAAATGGTAGGATTTGTTTTCTTCTTATGGATGAATAATATCCCATTGTGTATATGCACCACATCTTCTTTATCCATTCATCTACTGATGGACACTTAGGTTGCTTCCATTTCTTGGCTATTGTAAATAGTGCTGCGATAAACATAGGGGTGCATCTGTCTTTTTCAAACTGGGCTGCTGCATTCTTAGGGTAAATTCCTAGGAGTGGAATTCCTGGGTCAAATGCTATTTCTATGTTGAGTTTTTTGAGGAACCTCCATACTGCTTTCCACAGTGGTTGAACTAATTTAACATTCCCACCAGCAGTGTAGGAGGGTTCCCCTTTCTCCACACTGGAAAATTGTTTCTTATAGGAGCTAAAAGGCCTCCAAAGAACAGCAGGGGCCTGCCAAGTATTTCATGCTTTCATTTTCTATCTGGTCTATTCAGGCAATAAACCTGTTTTTAAAGTTTTAGGGTTGATAATTAGTAACTACCTATAACTGCACAACTCAGTATTTTAAGTTTCTGTTGAGATTTAAAGCCTCTTTTTATCTTGCTGGTTGTGTTCTCAGTGCCTGTGGAAAACCATTTTAAGGTTTTTCTATGGTATTGAAACTTGAGATGCAGCAGCTTAGATAATAACAGTATTAAAAGTTATACAAGTATAAAAGTTTGAAGGTTTTAACAATGCTTGTGACAGGTTACAGATTCTTGTCTGTTATATATGATTATTATATGTACAAGCAGGGCTCCATTATAGTAATAAAACAAAATATATTGTTTAGAGGCCCATGGTTTACAATGTACTTTCCATACTTTATTTCTATAGTCATTGATATCCACCTCCTCAGACAGGAAGAATTGGCTTAATTTTCTACACTGTACAGAAAAAAACTGAGGTGTAGAGACAGAAAGGTGACAGAAGTGGTGAGTGACAGCCAAGATTCAGACCCAGGGCCCCAGCTCCCAGCCCGACACGGTTGCGTTGAGGAGCCCACGGCCCATCTGCCGTTCCCCCACTAAGTCTAACAGTGAATTGTGTGATGAGCAATATTTCATTTCAATTCCATTCTTCACCTTCCGAGTCCAGCGATCTAGTTAAAATGAAACAAAGCACTGTGGACCATGTCTTTGACAGACTGCATGGCAGCAAATACCTGGTAGTATGAAATCCTTTCCACTAATCTCTCCTCCGTCTCTTCCACCAAACTCACAGAGGGCAACGTGGATACAAGCACTTCCAGGTCCTTTTCAAGAGATGCATAGTTTTCATCAAATTCTTCCCATTTCTAGAGCATCAAGAAGATAAAATCAGTGGGGGGTGTTTTCTAGATGAGTTCTGGGACAATGACAAAATCAATCACAAAACAAACATGAACTCTGGGACCATACAAATTAAAGCACAGATTCCAGGGGTTTGAGGGAGACAATCCACTAAGAGAGGGTCTAATGGGAACAAGCGCATTGCCTTTGTGGAGAAGAGCCTAACAGACCTAGCAGGGGTAGTGTTCCATGCTTGTCTCATCAAACCGAGTAGGGATGAATGAGGTAGGTAAGTGGTACTCTCAGCCGCACCTCGGTGGAGGCCTCAGAGCCGTAAGCAAGTCTTTCCCTTATCTGGAAAGGAGGCGGCTAACTTTTGGAGCCTCTCTAAAGGAGCCCCTGTTCAGCCTGCTTTTGTCCTTCCTGCTCCCATCCCCAGTCCACTGACCATTACCCTCCCATGCAGCTTAAAGCTGGAATCCACTCTTTGAGGGGTGTGAGTGTCCACTTTATCAAGGGAGTGCTATGGCCTTAGCACTAGCTTTCTCCATTTCCACAGAAGCCCATTACTGGGGTTTCAGCACATGACAGCTGACTTCTAGACACTAAATAGTATCTGTTGGAAAAATAACCACCTTACCAGTTCTCATTTCTATTGAAAGAGTGGGTCACCTGGTTATTAGGGGCATTCAATGGACATCTGGAGTTTTTTGTTTTTTAAATACCATGAAATATTACTATATCAATTTGACACAACTAGAAAATTAATCTTATCATAAAATACCACATCTTACTATCACACTATAAAGTTGAATATTCCTTGCTTTTTATTTCCCTATGTGCTAGCATCCACTGTGTTTAAAAAGTTAAAGGGGAGACCTTTACATTGAGAAACAGCGTTATGAAAGTTTAATTTTTTTTCTTTGTATTAGGGTAAGGTTTTTGCCATGAATCCATTTCAGCAACAGAATGTCTGGGCCTATCCTCTTTAGAAGGTACAGTTTCTGAACAACTATTTCATCCAAATGAGCTCATTCTAGATCTCAAAGTGCTTTCAGTTTTGTTTATTTGTGCACAAACCTAGAAGACAGATGCCAGTCCTAACATATGAGAAGTTCTCAGCTAATGTTTCATTCTGGGAGTAATAGAACTAGAACAGAGTTCCACATGCCTTGCTATTAGTTTCCATTTAAATACTGCTTAATGATAACTAGATATCCATTTTCGACACCTGGAGTGGGTGTTAAAAATCTAGAGTTCCTGGCTTAAGCACAAAGTTTATGTGACACAAATACCTCCAACAAGCTCTGCAGCTTTATCCCACACTGGTGTGACTTTTCTTCTAGTGATTCAACTTCCTTTATTTGTTCTGCCCAAAATGTCTCTTTCTTTTGCAATAAAGAAGGAAGCATTTTGTTGGAGTATGTTTGGATTGACAGCATGTCGGCAACAAGCTTCTGGAAAAATAGCTATAAAACAAAGGTTTGATATTTATTTTTACATTGTGAAAATCTTAAAACCAAGTTACTTCAAATTTTTATACTGTGTATTTGCTTTTTAATCCAAAATCCCAGGACAGCCATGTACAGTCAAACATAAGAGAAAAAGAACATGGTCTATGTATTCTTTAGCCTTTGAGTATATAATGATTTTTTAAAAAAACATAAAAAATAAATCACCCTAAGTAGTATTTTTCTACACTTTCCAAAATAGCCCATGTTAAAGGGCAAACATTATAGTTAATTTCAGTTTCCAGTGAGATCTTCCTAAATCAGTAAGTTTCAGTTTTAAGAAACTTTACAAAAAGGTAGATACTGATGTGACTGACTAATTCAAGAGAGTAAATTGGATGGGAAGGTGTCTGAGCCCAAGAAGTCCACACATTCAACTGCTGGGAGTTCTAAGCTCTGGCTCTAACTTTTACTCAGTAAAATGGCTAAATAGAAT
Organism: Manis pentadactyla; assembly: GCF_030020395.1. Classification (NCBI taxonomy): domain Eukaryota; kingdom Metazoa; phylum Chordata; class Mammalia; order Pholidota; family Manidae; genus Manis; species Manis pentadactyla. The sequence goes on from NC_080029.1 coordinate 37,025,299, forward strand.
TTGTTGATGGGGTGTACCAGGATCCTAGTATGTGAAAGCTCCCAGAGTAGCACTTTAAGAACCTTTGAAGAAGAAGGCTTTCCCTTCACATGGTTCTTCTCCATTAAGTCTGCCCCCTTTAGTTGTTGGAGGAATCTCTTAGGTGAGTCCCTTCTATTCCTTGATATACAAGCGTTAACACAGGCTTGACACATTGCAGATATCAATTAATATTTTTTCCTCCTCGTCCCCTCCGTCTTTTATTCAATATTTACCTCTGAATTTCTTAGACTAAGGTCTATTTACCAAAGGCCTAGACTTCAGCTCGTTGAAGGCAGGAACTATGTCCTACACATTTTTTTATTATCAGAGCATCTTAAGCTACTTTAGTTGGTGCTCATGAGGCTTTGTTTAATGAAGTAAATGGCAAACTAAAGGATTTATTGTAGCATTACACTAGATACACATTTATATATTTAAATACATATTTCCTTCTATCTCAATTCTCAGGGAAACCTTTCCTCATCTCTCAAATTCAATTTCCCCTTTTAAATGCTCTCAAAGTATGTATCCCAATTTTAATTTTAAATTTGTTCAAATAACTTCCTGATAAATACGTCTTCTCTATCAACTGAAAGTTCCATGAATGTAAGGAACTGTGTCACTTTTCATTCATAATCATATTCCTAGAGTTTAGCAGGGATCCTAGTATACGTAAGCATGCTAACAGATGTTGTAAGAATGTATAAATGATGTATATTTCACCAAGGAAGAAAATGGATGCTCTCTATTCACACTCAAAAAAACTTAAAGCCTTTGAAAAGGTGATCTGCCTTCCGTGTCTTACCTTGTGATTTTGTATTTGAGTCTGTAAGGAAACTTTACTTTTGGATCGTTGTAAGTGGTCATGAGCAAGCTTTTCCTTTCCGATATTCACTAGTTCCGCCATGCCTTGCAACAAAGCATCTTGCTGGCTCTCGGTAATGAATGGACTGCTGAGTTCTGTGTACTTGGCTCTCAGGATTCCCCACATACTGTCAAGTACATCCTGAGAAGAAGAAAGGTGTGCACATTTTCATCTAACCATGAAAATGATCCGAAAGAACAGCAAATCTACCTTGGTGGAAATGCCTTGCCCCTTATAATCAAAGTAATTCTCTGATTTAATGTTTCCTGCTTAGACAGACCTACCTCTAATTTGTAAACCTCTTGGAGCAAACCATAAGGTAAATGAAGCCTCTCCCCTTCATCTCTTAGTTTTGCCACTCGGCTCTCGGAGTTCTGCAGCTCCACTGTATAGGCTTCTGCTTTCTAAAGTGAGAGAGAATGCAAAAAAGTAAAAACCTTTAATAAGGTAGAGAAGTGTAGATACTCATTTAAAAATAATTATACAGTACGGGAAAGAATGAAGGGAAAACGAAGTCCCACTTCCCCTCCATCACCTCCGGCACTCCCCCAGTACCCAGAGCTGACATTTTGCTAATGCATTCCAAGCACGGACCAGTAGGGTTTATACGTGTACCTACTTAAAGTCACTGAACTGCAGACATCGTTTGGTTCTGCAGTTTGCTCTCATCACTTAGGAGCGCCTCAGCATCACCTCCAATTAGTACAAACATACCTGGCTCCTTGTAAACAGATGCTAATATGCTGTTGTGAGGCTGCACACTGCTTTAGAAATGGTCTGTTCTTACTGGACTTTTGAACTGTTCAAGAGTTTTTAATTCAAACAGTACTGTCAGGTCCATCACTGAGTATTTACATATGTATTATCTTTATGCACTGGTCTTACTGTTTTCTTAGGATAAGTGCAAACCATAGTAGGTCCTCACCTCAGTTCATACTTGCTGAATAAATTAATGAATTGAAATTGCTGCAGATGGAGGAGCATTTATGCTTATAATTCCAATATATAACCAAATGGCCTAATTAGTTCTCCTCCCAAGAGGGTGGGGCTTCACTTCCCAACACCCTCACTGATACTGCATAACCTTGCATTTTTGCCCAGTTGAGAGGCAACAACAGTCTTTTGTTGTTTGAATTTACACTTCATAAAGTACTTCAGAGATGTTTTTAAAGGTCACCATAAATAGTTTTTATTTTTATTTATTTACAAAAGCCTTGCCACTGCTCACAAAGGGAAGCAGTTCTGAAGCACAGCCCATACACAAACCTCACTGGGTCCGAGTTAAGTCAGTCTGAATGATTTTATCTTGATTACCTGAAGCTGTTCATCAATACTCTGGCCACTGATTTCACTCAAAGACTGTTGTAAAGATGTTTTATTCTTAATAAGCTGATCATATAATCGCTTTATTTCATTCTGTATAAAAAGATAAATGAAAGAAACAGTGAGATCTCACTTAGCCCTTCAGTATTTAATTGTCCTTTAACTTCCGTACTATCAGACATTTCAAGCATTATACCAAAATACAGGAACCCCTGTGTTACCATCATCCAACTTTAATGATTACTGGCTTCTGGCTGGTCATCACCTCCCCTCTGTATCCTCCCTGGAGCTTTCTTAACTGTACCTAACCTCCCTTCCTTCAGATTATTTTGAAGCAAAGTATTTCACTTGTTATCATGTTTCAGTATATATCTCTAAAATTCCTCCCTTTAAAAATACTACAAATTAATAATAATTCTGCAGTACTATTAATTACCCAGAGAGGGTTACATTTCTCTAATTGCCTATGGTTTTTCTTTCAGGTTTGAATTGGGATCTAAACGAGGTCAAACAGGTTGCAATGGATTAGTATGTGTCTTTAAGTCTCTCGTTATTTTCAGGCTCCCTGCCCAGCTCTCTTTTTGGTTTCTTGGATTTTAGGGGGCGGGTGGCAAAAACAGGTCACTTGCACTGTCCAGCTGCCCACTGTCTGGGTTTGGCAGACTGCACTCCCATGGTGCTGCCTAACATATTCTTCACCCTTTGTATCTATTTTACCTGGATTCTAAAAGCTTAATCAGATACAGGTTTGATTTTATGGGCAAGGCTCCTTCATAAGGGGTGTTGTATTTCATTTATTTTTCATTAGACGACTTAGTAGCTTCCTAACTAGTCTACCCGCCTCAAGTCTCTCCACTGATCCAAAGGCAACTGCCAGACGCACCTGCCAACACACACAGGCAGTCATTTAATGGCTCCCTGATAACTAGAAATCCTCCCATGGCACATTAAGTGGCTGAATGTCATACAGGAAAGAAACACTACTTTGGTTCAACGTAACCAATTCAGGCTGACTTTGGAAGGGTTGTGTTTTCAAACAGTCTCCAACCGTGAGCAGCAGAGCTGACTTGAAGACCTTCACTTAAAGCATGTCTCACCGCTTTCCTTAGCGATTCCAATTCATGAATGCCACCAGAAGTAGGAATTTAAGGAAATTAGGGGTTCACCCTGTAACTTAAAACAGTGCAAAAGATGGTGGAGCACCCACACCTGTACCTGGTAACTGCGGGTGTAGTCGAGGCCAGCTTTCAGGGACTTGCTTCTGGAGGCAGCTGTGGCCCGGGTGTGCTCCACGTAGACGAGGAGGTTATCCCAACAGTCTAGGAACAAGCTGGTGTTCTTGCCAGGCCAAATCATGGCTTTCAAAAGAGCATCCTTTTTGTCATTCATGGCTAAGTAAAGCTTTTTCAGCTCCAGAGCCAGTGTCTGCAAAGTAGGGAGGCAAGAAGGCGGTGAGTGCACTCTGACCCGAAGAGGCTTCAGCTCTGGCTGACTCGCGAGCTGCCTGCGTCAGGACCAGCACCCAGGCCGCTGGTGTTCCCTACCTCACAGAGCACCTGCTGTGCCCAAACATCCTCCCTGAGGAGCCCAGGGGTCTGCAGCATCTCGTCCACCCGGCCGAGGCACTGACTGAGGGGCAGAAATAGTTCAAATAATTTTTTATCCAAATTTATGTCTGTTGCTTCAGTCATATTTTCCTGAAATCAAGAGTAGAAAAGAAAAAAATTAAGATTCCTTGCCTTCCTAATCCTACCTCTCCCTTGGTTTCCACTGTAATTTATAATATATGTTTTTTTAAAATAATTAGTTATTTTGAATACTTTGTGAACTAGGTAGCAGAATAAATGAAACTAAGATGTTAACTGAGAAAAACAAGTTTAAGAAACCCAATGTTAGGTGACATGACTATTCAATTCAATTAAAAGGTAAATCACAAGGTGAAGGACTTCCTTAGGCGGAAGCATGGTCCCAGCTCAATCAGGCTAGCTCTCTTCCCATGCTCCCTGCCTCCCACAACTTAACGGAGGGGAACAGGGGCTAATGAGATCAGGCATGATCTGGAGAAAACAAGTCAAGCAACTTGAAGGGGGTTTGTAAGAAAGAGGTATAGTATCTTAAAGACAGCAATGGTACAGCACGCTGACTATATAGTTAACAATGCTGTATTCTGTATTTGAAAGTTTCTAAGAGAGTAGATGTTAAAAGCTCTCATTGCAAGAAAAAACAATCTAACTATGTATGGTGAGGGAAGTTAATTTGATATGCATTTTGCAATATATACAGTAATCAAATCATTACGTTGTATACCTAAAACTAATAATATTTTACGTCAATTATATTTAAAAAATAAAAGACAGGGATGGGTTGTGGAGCAGGCAGGTGACAATGAAGGCCACTGCCAAATGTACAACTCTAAGGGGGGCCCCCAGGGTTGTGCAACTGTGCTCCACTGAGTTTAGAACCACAGGTCTGTTTTGGCACAACCTATTAGAACCGCTTCTTTTTCTTTACCTGTAATCACCTTGAATTTCTGACCAGTTACAAGTAATTTAGGAGCATGCCAAAGCTAATAATCACCCCATTTGGGCTGTTTCCCTGTCTTCTCTGAAAGACACCTGACGTCACCCAGCACACCATCTCAGCATTAAGCTGACTCAAGGTTGGAAATCCTGCCAATCCTCTCCTCCTTCCTCGCCCTCCAGTGCCAGAGCACCCTGCAGGCAGCACTCACGAACCATGATCCTTCTTCCTGCTAATCCTGGACTCAGGTACAAGAGCCTGGGCACATGGTGCCCTAGGCAGCCACTACCACACTTCCCAGATATGGTAAGAGAGATCACTGCTATTTGCAATTCTAGAATCTATTCCAGTATATGTTCTATTTGTTCAGTAAAGTAAATTATGGCCAATTCACAATATCACACCTCCCTTCTTTTCTGTCATTGCAATGAGGAAAATAGATTAATATGCAGCTGCTACCTGTGTCTGAAGATTTGCTTCTTGACGCAGATCTTCAAGTTGGGTGGTGTAAGTTTTCAGTTCTTCAGTTGATGGGTATCTAAAGTTATACACACTCACACTGGGTAGAATACTCATATTTGTGGTAACCTATTTGAAAAAGGGAGACCCCATCACAGACAGTTTGGGATTGTGCTGACGTTCACTTAAAACGGCAAAAATGCCTCAGTATGCTGTCTTCTAAGATACCTTCTTGAGAAGTGTTTTTGACTCTTGTCATAAGAAAATACCTACATTAAATTTAAAATATTTTGGACAGCATTAACAAGTCATGACAGGCTTTACTTAGACACTGAAGGGTCCATTTAGATATCAAAATGAGGGAAATTAAATCATAATTTGAAAAACAGTAAAATCACTCATTTTTCAATTTAGTAGCAATGCTATACATTTACTGGTAGACCCCTGGTCTATGGCCAACTCTCAGAACATAGTCATCACCCCCAGGGACTGATTTGCACCTTGATTTGTTATTGAAAAGCTAAGTAACTATTGAAAATGAGCTGTGACTTCAGGAGGGAGAATGATTCAGAGTTAATTTCTTTCTCAAACTGGAAAATTCACATATAAAAAGACACAGGGAGGGATGGTAAATGACTATGCTCAGGGCAACTACAGATAGTATTCTTGGAGAATGATATACATTTTGCAGTGTGTATGACAAGGAGAAACCAAGACTAAAACCCTAAACAATGAGTTTGATTCAACTTTCATTGGTCAAATAAAGTTCTTGGCAGGACAGAACTGAAGAGATCCTGCCACACTGGGGAATTGTTGGTAACCTTTGCCCAAGCAGTTTGAGTGCAAAGTTGAAGGCAGGAGCTTGATTGCTGTGAACAACAGTGCTATTCTGCTCCTGGGCTCCCTACTTAGAGAGAAATCCAGCAGTAGCTGGCACAGTATGAATAAAACCTGTAGTGGTAATGATATAGTGTACTGATGGGAATACCTATTCACAGGTACCACTGGCAAGGGCCAATACACAGCAGATTCCAAATCATCTTTTGATGAATGACTGACATTCCTATAGAACCGTACTATATTTTTAGAGCATTCTTTACATGTATTATTCAGTCAACATACAGTAGCTGAGATTTCATAATGTTTCAGGTACTGTGCTAGGCACTCCAATGTGAACCAGACAGGCATGGTCAGTCTTCTAATCTATCTCATAGGGAACAGAAACAAACAGGTGCACAGTACGATGAGAGCTATGATCATGGAAGCCCAGGGTGCAACAGAAGCACAAAGGAGGGACATAATGCAGGTTTCCGGGAGGGTGAAAAGGGGTTAGCCAAGCGAAAACCCTTTGGCATCTTTACTTTCTCAACATAAACTGCTACATAATACAGAAGACATATGTGGATTTAATGAATGCTTGAGTTTTGAAAGATAAACATCATTATTTACATTGTATGTAGACACAGACTGACCTGAGGCTGCACAAGCTCTGGTACAGGTAGCCTTATTTTTGATGAGAGTTCATGATGAAAATATTGCCATTTATCTCCACTTTGGCCTTGGCTTGACAAGACTGAGTCTGGAGAATTGTTTTGGTGGCTAGATGCCTCACTGCTTTTAATGGAAAACAGAGGTGAAAAGAATAATCAACATACAAAAGTTTAATTACATTCAGACAATATTTTATAAGTGATTTTAAAAAACCCTTAACTCTCTCAATCATAAAACAATGGCATGTCTAACTCTTAAAATGTTTTACCTCCCAGATGATTTCTCAGTTGTATCTTTAACATGTTGGCAATACTGGGGCCACATTTTCTTAGCATTAAATTCTATGAATTTGATTAAATCTTTCTGTTCCATTGGCTTTAACTCCAGAACCTACAGTTGAATAAGATTCAAATGGTCCAATTAATCAAAGTTTTTAATTAAGTACATAAGAATTTCTTCTGTTGAGATAATCTGATTTTAAACAACTTCCTAAATCATTACATACTATTTCTCTTTCTTGCTTCTTGTTCCCATTAACTTTTATTTCTCCAGAACCTATTTAAAATATTCATATAATGACCAACTGTTAATATATATTACATACATAGAAAGTCACTGGAAATACACTTACACATTCTGAAACAATAGGGAAATAGGTAAGTTCACCCTGAACATGTTTGTTCATTTGAAATAAGATGCATGTTAATAAAGTAGCAAGGTTGGAGTGTCCCCAGCTAGAGTCCAAGAAAGCTAAGCAGGTTCCTTAGTATATGCTCAAAACTTACATACAGGGACACCAACACACTGTACTTTTCATTCAGTCTCCTAAGAAAACACTCCAGTGGCAGGTCGGTATTTGGTTCAGCAGAGAAGTCCATACAGAAAGCTATTCTTACTCTTGTACTATGAAGGGCTGGAATTACCTGTTGCTGTGGCAGGTCTTTTTGTCTGCTGAACTGTGGCCTTTCGGTTACCACATATTCCAATTCAGAGAGGTCATCTGGTTGGGGAACTTTCTGATGCTCCAAAGATTTCTTTAGAATGGTAGAATGCTGCAAAAATTTTATGATGGCAACTATTTAAAAAGATGACCCATGCTATTTCAATTCTAATAATGAGACTACATAATGGAAATGTTTTATATGAAGTATTGTATTTTGTTATTTACTTATATGCTGATTGAATGTCCTTATTTCATAACAAGTCATCTTATTTTCTCAGCTTAATTCATCCAACAAATTACTGAAAGCCAGGAAATCTATTGCTTATTTTTTCTTGAGAAATAAAAAAAAAATAGAGAAATAGTACTTATCTTCTGATTTCAAATTCTATGTCTAAGACATAAGTAGATTTTTTTAAAAAAAGAGACAACACCTTACGACAGGTGAGCCTGTGTATCTGCAGCCAATCTTATTTCTGCAAATGAAAGTCCTTTAAATAGGAGCCACCATCTCATAAGTATGGAAGCAAATCTTGTACAGTAAGATTATATTCTTAAGATGCATATTGCATTTATAAACACAGAATGCTTTTGAAAGTCACAAGAATACTTTAATTGTATGACACTTTGATCAGTGTACATAAATACTTGTAAATGAATAACAAAAGTATCCCATTTAAGAGGGCTCAACCAGAAATAGGTTTTATGTTTTTTAATAAGAAAAATTTTTTTATTAATGAGAATGTAATTTTTAAAATTTATCATTAATCTACAATTACATGAAGAACATTATGTTTACTAGGCTCCCCCCTTCACCAAGTGCCCCCCATACACCCCATTACAGTCACTGTCCATCAGTGTAGTAAAATGCTGTAGAATCACTACTTGTCTTCTCTGTGTTGCACAGCCCTTCCCATGACCCCCCCCATATTATACATGCTAATCATAAGGCCCCCTTTCTTTTTCCCTGACCTTATCCCTCACTTCCCACCCATCCTCCCCAGTCCCTTTCCCTTTGGTAACTGTTAGTCCATTCTTGGGTTCTGTGTTTCTGCTGCTGTTTTGTTCCTTCAGTTTTTCTTTGTTCTTATACCCCACATAAGAATGAAATCATTTGGTACTTGTCTTTCTCTGCCTGGCTTATTTCACTGAGCAAAATACCCTCTAGCTCCATCCATGTTGTTGCAAATGGTAGGATCTGTTTTCTTCTTATGGCTGAATAATATTCCACTGTGTATATGTACCACCTCTACTTTATCCATTCATCTACTGATGGACATTTAGGTGGCTTCCATGTCTTGGCTATTGTAAATAGTGCTGCGATAAACAGAGGGGTGCATCTGTCTTTTTCAAACTGGAGTGCTGCATTCTTAGGGTAAATTCCTAGAAGTGGAATTCCTGGGTCAAATGGTATTTCTATTTTGAGCTTTCTGAGGAATCTCCATACTGCTTTCCACAGTGGTTGAACTAATTTACATTCCCACCAGCAGTGTAGGAGGGTTCCCCTTTCTCCACAACCTCGCCAACACGTGTTGTTTGTCTTTTGGATGGTGGCGATTCTTACTGGTGTGAGGTGATATCTCATTGTGGTTTTAATTTGCATTTCTCTGATGACAAGCGATGTGGAGCATCTTTTCATGTGTCTGTTGGCCATCTGAATTTCTTCTTTGGAGAGCTGTCTGTTCAGCTCCTCTGGCCATTTTTTAATTGGATTATTTGCTTTTTGTTTGTTGAGGTGCATGAGCTCTTTATATATTTTGGATGTCAACCCTTCGTCGGATCTGTCATTTATGAATATATTCTCCCATACTGTAAGGTACCTTTTTGTTCTATTGATGGTGTCCTTTGCTGTACAGCTTTTCAGCTTGATGAAGTCCCACTTGTTCATTTTTGCTTTTGTTTCCCTTGCCTGGGGAGATATGTTCATGAAGAAGTCACTCATGTTTATGTCCAAGAGATTTTTGCCTATGTTTTTTCTAAGAGTTTTATGGCTTCATGACTTACATTCAGGTCTTTGATCCATTTCAAATTTACTTTTGTGTATGGGGTTTGACAGTGATCCAGTTTCATTCTCTTACATGTAGCTGTCCAGTTTTGCCAGCACCATCTGTTGAAGAGACTGTCATTTCCTCATTGTATGTCCATAGCTCCTTTATCATATATTAATTGATCATATATGTTTGGGTTGATGTCTGGAGTCTCTATTCTGTTCCACTGGTCTGTGGGTCTGTTCTTGTGTCAGTACCAAATTGTCTTTATTACTGTGGCTTTGTAACAGAGCTTGAAGTTGGGGAGTGAGATCCCCCCTACTTTATTCTTTCTTCTCAGGATTGGTTTGGCTATTCGGGGTCTTTGGTGGTTCCATATGAATTTTTGAACTATTTGTTCCAGTTCATTGAAGAATGCTGTTGGTAATTTGAAAGGGATTGCATCAAATCTGTATATTGCTTTGGGCAGGATGGCCATTTTGACGGTATTAATTCTTCCTAGCCAAGAGCATGAGATGAGTTTCCATTTGTTAGTGTCCTCTTTAATTTCTCTTAAGAGTATCTTATAGTTTTCATGGGGGTTTTATGCTTTTGATGTCAGATTTTAATCTTATCTATAAAAGCTTTGTTTTCTGGGCAATAGGAGTCACAAAATTCCTTTAAAATACAGCCTTCCTTTATAAAGAAGGCTTACATCAGACCTCATTACTGGCAAGGACAGTCAACCTAAGCAAATCAAACCAACACCCACCCAGGAAAACCACCAGCAAAATCAAAGCAGTAACAAGAGAGGGCTCAACCACCCCGTTCAGTTTTAAAAGGCGTGATTTTTTCTTTCTTAGTATAATTCCTCCAGTTGTTTGATCATCTCCACCCAGAGCCACTTCCTGATGGTCTACCATAAATATCCATCTACATATATGTCTATACATGGCCGTATTTTACCTGGTCCTCACTGTATTTTTCCTGAAGCATCACCTGGACTTTCTCCAAATTGCATTTCACAGTTTTTAGTTTCAAGGAAAGTGCTTCAGCCTCATGTTGAGTGTCTCCACTTTCTCCCAGGCCCTGATCTTTGCAATTCTCTAACAGAGAGGCAACCTTGTGCTCAATCTCTGTCAGCATAGCCTAGGAAATAAAATTATTTGGTTATTCAAAATTTTGGTCTTGAGGAAGTATTATGCCCCACATTAAGTCAGATTCACTGTAAGTGTAAGAAGTCCCTGAAAGGCAGGTTTCAAATGAAAACCATCAGGAAAAAAGAACAACTTTCATATAATTCCTGTGCTTTTCCCTGGGGGTGCCAGGGGTAAGGGGCCAGGGGAGGGGCTGCAACCTAACCAATCCCAAACCACACGCGTCACTCTCTAAAATAATCTGAAGTGACCCTATCACACATGGCTAACGGTGTCTAGTATAGCACAATGGTCAAGAACACAGACGCTAGAACTAGACTACTTAGGTTCAAAACCCAGCCCTGCCACTGAGTGACTAGGTAAACCTGGGCACCTTACTTTGCTTCAGTCTGCCTCTAGGCACCTGTAAAAGGGGAATAACAGAACTTAGGGCCTCTCTGAAGAGTGAGTTAAATCCATGTACTTTGGCCAGTGCTTGATACATCGTCTATGCTATTTTCCCACCACCTTCCCAATATTTTTCTGTTACAATCCAAGCATTGGGTAGTAATTAAAAAAAAGAATTTCAGACAACTCTGAAAATTCTTTCCCTGGCTCTTTTCCTTCTCTTTCTCAAGCCAAGCAAGCTTCCAAAATATCAACACCACCTCAGAAGAAATAATTTGGAACCTAAAATACTTAGTCATTGATACAGCTGGCCAGCTCACATGCGTCTAAAAATGAATCTGCTGGATAAAATAAGTTTCCCAGAAAGTCACCACTGTATTCTTCCTCACAGACCAAGTTTGCCCTGTCCTGGGGCTCAGAAGCCCAAAAGATGTGCCAACTGGCTTGGCACGTTAAGTGCAGCAACAGCAATCCAACTCACGTCCCGGTACTGAGATCATTTGTGCTAAAAACTCAGTGCGTGACCAGGAACAAGTTCAGTTCTTTGAGAGAAACTTAAGGAAAACTCTACCCTTAAAATAAATTTTCAAATAATGTACCTTATAACTCCTCCATCAAGCAAACTACTTGTATCCCTACAGTCTTAAGACAGCTTAAACAATATACTCTCATACATTTTTGGAGTGGCCATAAACAAAATGTACTATAACTCTGTGCTCCTTTTAAAAACTTAGCTATTTATATATATATACTTTTCCTACATAGGTATGTTTCACGATTCCCATTTTCATAGTTTCAAGTAGATACTCTATGATGCACTTAGCTTCCCTATTGTGCAGCCTTTAAGCTGTTTCTAGTTCTTCACTTTTGTAATCAATGCTACCATAAATATTTTTCTCCTTTTTGAATTATTTTCAGAGGATAAATTTAAAGTAATGGTATGTCAGCTCAAATAAGATGGGTACTTTCTATGCTGATGGTTGACCTCCCACAACATTGAACCATGAGATGCTAATGGATCTATTTCTCCAGAGTTTTCCACGGTGACATCATTTTTGCCAATGTAATGTAGGAACAAACAACAGCTGTTTTGATTCACATGACATTAATAATCAAGGCTCAACAGTTCTTCTCAAATATTAAATTACTAAATATAATTTTTTCTTGACTCATGTTTGCTCCTGTCCTTTGGGCATTTTCCCACTGGGAACTCAGCATTTTTAAGACATTTGTTTATGTTTCAGTATTAAACTGTATGTGCCATGGTGTTACATAAATGAGTCAAAGACGGCCCCTGTATATGCTGCTTTGTCGTTTATTTTTTCACAGCAGGCCAGGACACATTAGGTCAGATCTCACTGGTGCCCAACTCAAAATTGGACCCCACATCTGTCAGCCACGGTTGAAGCAAACTGGGGGTTCGGACACACCCAGCCTCTGCTGCCCTTTGGAGCTCTGACATCACCCAGCTACACTGGTGCATCCGTACTGCCTGCTCTCCTGGAGTTCCTGTGCCTTATTCCTCTTCTGGTGCGGCCTCAACCCTGTTCCAAGCCGCAGCCTCTAGAAGGTCTCCTGCTGCAAGGGACTGTCCTGTCCAAGATCCCACCACAACTCTGCCTAAGTCAGTTCACTGTGCGTTATGTGTTACCACCTCTTTCTGGTCGTGTCTTTCCCTTGAACAGCCCCCAAATCCTTAAACTCACTCACAACAAGTGGCAGGAGAATGGGATTCCAGTGATAATCGAGGAATTGGCATGAGGTCAGTCAGTGAGCAAATCAATCCTGCACAGCTTGAGGCGGCTGAGACTCAACACTTGGAAAGCTACAGGTTTGGTGTAGTGCAGGCTGCTCCACCCTGTAGTACACTCTGTCTTTCCCAGACTCTCCTGTGCCTATCAGCCGGGCCTGGCAGTAGTGCCAGCACATGAACAAAACCATCCCATCAGAGCTGATTTCTGGGGTCAGAGGCGCTGAGCTGCCTGGGGAAGGTCAGCCAACCTGCCCGGGTCCCCACCTGCAGGCACTGGGTGTTGCAAGACCACAGGCCTGTATGGGAATAGGGGAAGAGTACCAGCCTTGGACCATGGGTGGGCTACCCCTAACCCCATAAAGGGTTATAGTGGCTGGACCAGACTCTGAGAGGATGTCCTCATCCCTTGCAGCATACAAATGAGCCAAACAGGCAGAGACACCAGAAGGCTGGTCTCAGCGCCACTGGGAAAGGAGCCTCAGCTGTTGTGACAACCAATAATGAGGCTGCAGTGTCATCATTCAGCGCCTCCCTGGAGGGACACAAAGATCCCAACCTTCGGGCTGAGCCAGCAAAGTTACTCAAAGTGGCTAAAGGCAAGGAAGTTTCTACTCCTGCCCCTCCCAAGCAAGAGTAGGGACATTCCTGGTAAAATGACACCAAAACCCTTTTATGCAATCAGGATATTCAGTTTCATTTCTGATGAAATTCAAAGAGCTTACTATTACCAATAAAGAAGTTACATTTACTGAATATTTTTTATATACTTTCATACAATAGACACTGGCTTATAAACCTCATCTCATTTAGTCCTCAAATTAAGTCCTATGAGATAACCTCCCATGAGGAAAATGAGGTAAAAGGTCATGTCTTCAATCCACAGTTAATATGATAGAGCTGGGTTTGGACTCTAGATTCTGAGCTCTTATCCATTACTGTCTCCCCAGGTACTCTGCTTACATAAGTTCAAAGAATTATCCTGAGAGCAAAAAGTGGAGACCAAGATAAATGTAGTCAGAGGAACATGAAGAAACACACTGTTGCTTTAAGAAAATTACCCAGTCTTGGAAGGTGATTGGTGAAGAGGCAAGCCATGAACTCCGACCCACTGGCCTTACCTGGCACCCTACCAGCTGCTGTTCCACCACCTGCTGCATGTCCCAGTTTAGTGTTTCCGGCTCGAATGCCACGTTGGCTTGGTGCAACCACAGCTCCAGCTCAGCAACCTGGGTCTTGCAGACATGGAGGACTTCTGCAGGCTCAGGCCTAGGTTTCTCCACTGTGCCCTCAAAAGCTCCTTGCTCGTCAGAAAAGCCCACAGCTGTAGCCTTGATAGGAGGTGTGGCACCCTAAGATAAATCCAAAGATAATCCAGCAGTAAAAATCCAGGAGTCCAAAGTTTTCAGATATGCAAAGATATGTGAATTTGCAGCATTTCCCCAGTTAAAAGAAAAAAAAATAGGAAGGGCAGAAGAAAGAAAGAAAAATGCACCTCCACACTCATAGCAACAGTCATGTGACCTTAAGCCCCAGGTTTCCAAAGCAGCTGATCTGCATGTACACAGGTAGTGTTCTTGGGCACAGAGGACGCAAACGGGCTGGCACTTCATTAAGCGGCAGCCCCCAGGAGACAGGTAAGTGTGAGTGAGAGGGTGTGCATGTGGGTGGGTGTGTCTGAAACATTTCAGGGAGTTGGCCAGTGTTTAAAGTTGCATGACACATGATTAAGCAATGCTTGCACTGCCGTGCACTCTTCAAACAGAGAAACAAGATCTTCACACACCAGCTGGGATACAAGGAAATACATGACATGCTTTTAACTTACCATCTTTCTCAAGTAGTTAGAAAAAAAAAATTTATAATCTAACATACATGCTATTACTCATCTAAACTTCTCCCTATTAAAAGTAGTATACAAGTCAAGCAATGAGCTTCAGTGGGGAAATCTGGAAACTTTCCCCCCTATTTTTCAGAAAGAATCCCTAAAACTAATTTTCACATTCTAGATACTCAAATACTGTTGAGTTAAGCACTAGATGGCTATAGTATAATACAAAAAAACATGTGATATGTTCTCTTTATATTGAAAGTGGGTTGCTTACCAAAATAGAAGAATTTCTCTCAGGTACCAAATAAAGGTATTCTAGTAATTATTTAATATATATTTTCAATTTGGAAGAAAAAGATGATTTTATAAATAAATAAATAAATAAATAAATATATATATATATACACACACACACACTTCCCCCAGTCTTTTCCAGAATATTTTAAGAGTCTATCAACCCTTCTAGAGAAATTACTTTAGTAAAAGAATTTGTTTTACTCTACAAAATTACTAATCTCAATAAATATTTTATTATGATGAAATATGATGTTTTCTATATAAGGCTTTCCTAACTTCACATTAGCATCTAATAAAGTATCATTTGGGCCAAGTGACAAACTTCTAATGAGAGTTGCTCACAAATGTATCTGTAACTCAACTCAAATGCACATTTTATAATGTCTGTGGTGTTTTGTTTAAACATACAGCAACAGAAATACACACACACAAAATGTTTTTTTATAAATAACCATGCAGGGCATGAAAATACCACTCACTTTCACACACATTGACGAGTATTATAAAAGCTGGCTCAGCAGAAGTGTCTGAGTTGTACTTGTTTCCACTGACCATCTACTAACTTCCACGTGTTTGCCCTTTTCTGCCAAAATGCTATTTCTCCCCTTACTTCATCAGTATTTTCTTCAAGAATCATTTTCTTAGGAAGACTTCCCTTGTGTTTTGTCTGCAGCTCATACGCAGTCTGGTCTATACTTAGATTCACCTGGTTTCAATTTTCTTTTTTAAATTTGATTTTCTAAAAAGAGCAATGGTTGTGTTTTCACTGCCAGACACCAATTTCTACTCATCTGATTGTTTTCTAGTTTTCTACAACAGATGTTGCTGTAACTCTGGCAAAGATTTTGGGACTCTCTTGTCAGCTGACATAATCTGTCCGTATTAGTTAATTAATCTTTAATAACAGATTTACCATCTGCCTTATTTATTCAAAAACATTATTTGAGCACCTATCATATGCCACACAAATTTTTTTAATGACAATATTGAGTTTCTTCGCTTTCTCACTAACTCCCTGAATTAATGAGGAAACAAGGAGCTGGAAAAATAATCTGGTCTTTATTTGCTAGTTATTTGAGCCTGAAAATAATCCAAAGGTAGAAGGAAAAAAGATTTGCAACCACAGAACTTCATAGCTGAAGGTGGCCTAGGGAACCTGCCAGTAGTTAAGTTCACCCCCTCTTTTTACAGTCTGAGATACCCAAGGGCATTTAATGTTTAGTCAGTTCACACACCTTCCATTTCACCACATTGTTTCTGAGCAGCTCAGGCCCAGGCATCAGTTATCTGCCCAAGGTCACACAGCTCTGTGATCTTTTAATTCTGAGTCCATAGAAGCACCTCTGCTCAGTATCTTCTCTAAATGATAACTTCTGCTTTTAGAATTTGGGGATATTTAAATGAATAATTTATGACTATATATTTTGGGGGGCTGGCTAAAAAGTATTAACCGTAATATTCCTCATTAAACAGAATTATGCCATCTCTACAGCATAACTGGAGATTAATAACACTTAATCCTTTATCGGGCTCAGAGCTACTGTGCTGTGGTACGACCATCTCATTATTTTACACCATTAAGCACATTATTATTTCCAGTGTACAGATGAGAAAACTGAGGCATACGGCAGTTATTCAACATGCTCACAGCGATATGACTAGTAAGTAGAACCAGGATTCAATCCTTTCATTATGCCCTGGAGTCTACAGGTCTACATTCTTGACATAATTTAGTCAATCCTCTGGTATCCAAGTTAACCTCTCAGTTAGTGAATGTTGTACTGCTTGATTTCTGCATCAGTATATCACTGATTAAGTAACAGAATCCAGGTAAAACACAAGCCCATTTTCTGGCTACAGCGATATTCCATGCCAAAAATACCAATTTTAAGTTTACCTAGTATTTTAGTTCACTCTACAAACATGTGCATCTACCCACACCCTGACTATTTATAAAATACAAAACTGCCCCGTGAAGTGCAGTACCCAACAGCACCTGCACAGATACTGGATGTAGCGCTGGGAAGGTGTGGTGGTGACCTCTTATGAGGCCAAAATTATCTTGGTTTCACATCTTTCAATACTAAATATTCATATTAGGAAGGCAATCTGGAATATTCTGGATTGGACTCCTTACTCCTCCATTTATCAGCTGTACTTTTACTTCCTGAATTTTGATTCCCTCATTTGTAAACTTATGGTATTAACCTACCTTATTTAATCTCAGGTTTAAAAAGCAAATATAAATGCCCCTTACATAAAAGGGAGTTAATCAATAATAACTCTCCACTTCATCACCCAAGTAGTTGGTAATAAAAGACCAGTTCATCATGACAAATGGTGAGTAAAAGATCTTAAATCGATCTGTCACATTTACATTCTGTGCCTGAGGGCACATCTTCCAGTTGTACAGCTTGACAGCACATAGGAAGATGTTAATGTTCACAAAGAACTCTTGGCTCGAAATACAAAGTTTTGCAAAACACAGAAAGCTTGTCATCTCCAAGTGCTGGAGCACATGTCTGGAAAGTGGTTTGTTACTGACTGGGACCTACCTCTTCTGTTTGGTTGGAACTCAGGGAGAAGTCTGGGCCTTGCTCAGTGTTTAGTGAGTCTGGTGCCAGGACTTGTGCCCTGGAACTGTCACTTGTGCTCACTCTCCCAGCTGCCTCCTGTGAAGGAACGAATCAGAGGCCCAGGAAAGTTCCCGCTTTGCCACCGCACAAATCATTCTTCCCATGCCTGCTCACTTTACAAACAGCCTGCTTGCAAAAATTTCCAGAGATGTCAGATACACTTAGAAAATAATTGTGTTCATGGGGGAGGGGACAGATCAACTTCCTCAGGGTTGTCTTTATTTGAAAGACTTAAACTCTCCAAAGCTCTCTGGTGAATAAGGAATACATAAGGAAACCAGAGAATTAGGTACCTAAGTGGATTATTCTGAGAATTAAAACTAAGTGAGATTATATGATAAAAGGAAATTTCAAATAATGTGAGAAAAGATGACCTGAGTAATTTGGGAACTACTTCATGAGAAATAACTAAATCTTTGTTAGACTCCCAACAATGAATTCTAATTGTATCTAATACTTAAATGCCAAAGTTATTCCACAAAAATTCTTGAATAAAGTATGACAGTAAAGGAAAAGAATGTTAGTATCAAGAACACAAAAAATAGAATAATGTGCACCACAAAGACTCCATAACTAAGTTAAAAGAGATATAACAGACTGGGATAACAGCTTACAAAGTGCTGATTTTCTGAATCTATTAATTACTCTTACAGTCGATAGGGAAACATCACCCCCTATGTAGAAAAAGAGTCAAATGGCATGAATAAGTAATTCATAAAAGAATACAAAAGCCAGTAAGTACCTAAAAAGACATGCAAAATTCTTAGAATATAACTGCAACTTAAACTTAAACCACTGGTTAAGTTTGGCTAAGACTGAAAATGACTAGTATCAGCTTAGGATCAGGAAAGAGGCACTTTCATGCATTCCTGGAAGAATAAAATTCAGTCTTTCTATAAGGCAGTTTGATAACTGTGTCACATTTTAAATGGACATATACTGTGATCCAGCCAAACCAGTTTTAACCAAGTTTAACAATTGTAAATGACATACACACAAATAATTAACATGGTGTGGTGGGGAAAGTATGGGTATTGCAATCAACCAATCCCGATTGCTCTACTTAACAGGTTGCATGACTGTGGACAAATTAACCCAGACTCTGAGCCTCACTTACTTCATCCTTAAAATGGGAATATAATATACCTCACTCATGTTTTTGTAATTATTAAACAAGATGAAATATAAAAAGCATCTAGCAATTCCTAACAAAATGTTACTTACTTTTCAGCTCCTTGTACTGAAAATAGTAACTGCTGTTAGAAAGGTATGAACCAAGAACTGAAGGTAAAGCTTAGGTAAGTTGGAAAGGCAGGTCAGGATCATGAAAGTCTGGAATGCCAGGCTAAAATGCAAAAGTTTGCATTTTATTCAATAGATAAGCAGAATCCTTAGAAGACTGAAGCTTGATGTTACCTATTTTGTCATCATAAGATGTATTAGGCAAAATAACTGGAGGCTGGAAACCCAATTAAAAGGCTACTTCAAATATCCAGGGAAGAAGTAACAATTGCCTGAAATAGGATGATGGCAAAAACATGAGAAGGATATAAAGGATAATGGGCATCACTTGACCACTGATTGGATATGAAAGGTAGGACAAACACGGCATCTACTCTGAAGTTTGTCTTAGACTTGGAAAATGGTTGTCTTGCCAATGGGTTTTAGCACTGGGCAAGTTCGCTATGGATTCAGTGTGACCAAAGAAATGACAGTAGAAATGTTCTTGGGGTGAAAGGGTTTATTACCCGGCTTGCTCTCCTGGTGGTAGGTCGAGCACTAGCTTCTCTGCCTCCGCCCAGAGCACTGGGCTGAGCTCTCTATATAGCGCAATAATAGCTTATTGCCTAGGGTGTGGAAGCAGAGGCCTAGCTTCCAGTTTCAGGCCAGTTACATCATCAGGTGGTTTAAGTCCAATGAGAATCCTGGCCAATGGAACCCCAACTGCCCCACGATGGTGGTGCCATTAACAGAGCCGGAGAAATCAGGAGAACACAGCTTTGAAGATAAGTTGGTAAAATGGGTTTGAGATGAAGAAAATATATCCAAAAGGAAATCTATCAGCAAGCTAGAAATGTGCAACAAATTTAAGGAAAAAGGCTAGCAATTTGAATTGGGAATCACTGGCATAGAAGTGAAGACCAAACCCATGGGAGGAGAGGAAATTGACATGGGAGAAAACAGAGAAGAGAGAAGAGGACGGAAAACTGGGGGAGTGCCTGCCCTCACAGAAATGGAGCAAGACAAGAAGTGGAGGAGGGGTCACAGGTAGATGAGACAGGACAGTGCAGAATCAAGAAAATCAAAGGAACATTACATTTCAAGAAGGAAGAGGTCATCGTGGTGTCTAATGCTGGAGAAGTCAGTAAGAATTAGGATTAATATAAGGGCACTGAACTGAGTTCCAGGGGTCAATCGCAGTTTAAGTATAACCAGGGGCAAAATCCTGATTACAGAAGGGGCCAAGGGTGTGGAGCACCAAGTTAAGGACATTTAGTCATAATGAGAGAAAACACAGTAATTGACCTGGGAAACGGGATCAAGAAATTCAATGGCTTAAAGTACCTTAGTGAGCCCAGTACAGAATAGAACAATGTAGATGGTCAAGTTCTTGCCATTCGTGAAGTTGTGTCAGGTGGATGCATAGTCATAATGAGGATTTCTGAATGCTATCAGAAAACAAAGGGAAATAGACAGGGGTATCGTGGAGGAGGCTAGTTGAGATGGGCCTTTGTGGATAGGTAGGAAGTCTACAGGCATTTATGCACAGAAGGGCATTCCAGGAATGCAAAGCAGGTTCTGAAGGGACAGTCTGGGCTCTGGGACAGTCGGTTTGTTAGGAGGGGTGGGGCCACAGGGGTGGGGAAAACAATACTTCCCACATAAAGAAAGGAACCCGTCCAGAGGCAGAGACCCCAGATGGAGACGAGAAGACAGGCAGAGCCCCATTCCAATGATTAGTGACTAGACTGGCCTGGGAGCAGGAATAGGGAGGAGTATGGGTTCTTAATGATGCAGAGATGTTTCAGGAGCAAGGGAAAACATCATTTTCACATCAGCTTATAATGATTTGCGAAAGTGTGGCCAATTGCCCTCTACTTGGGAGAGATTGGAGATTTAGTAGGTCATAAGGAACAAAAACGGCTAATTTCATTTATCATATAAACTACTTTGTTCAAAAGAGTTATGGGGCTCCTTCCCACGTACTCCCCAAAAGAGGCATGTTAAATGCTTTAAAACACTATGGTAAATGTTTAAAGTGCTCCTTTTAGTTATGTTTTGTCAGTTTGGATTTTCGCATATGGGGTTTTCCTCAGAAAAATGCTCCATTATCGCTGAGTTCACAAAAGAAATGCAAATAAGCAAGTATTAGCTCTCTTTGCATTTATTCAAAGGTGTGGATGAGACACTTTTAATAGTTTCCAAACCAAGAAGGTTCCCTCCTGATGCATTTTTTCAAACAAAAAATTTTCATTGACCTACTATCCCTTACCCTCCATCTCCCGCCCACCCATCTAAGGGGATATGCCCAGTATTACCTGAATGATTGTCCCAGAAGATGAGGATTCTTTATCTTCCTCCAAGTCTTTCTCATTCTTCCAAAATAAAGACCAAGACCCGGAAGATGGCTCTGCTTTCTTGTCTCCATTCTAACAGTTATCAATTGATTAGCAGTGGGAAGTGATTTCCTACCATCATAACCAGCATCCATAACTCTTTTATTCAAAATTCAGCTCACCAGGCAGTATAACTAGCCTTCATTCCACCTCGCCCTATTTTTCAACTCTTTCTCAGGCTAACTAAATCCTATGTCTCCAAATGTGCATGTTCTACTTGAAGCCTAAAAAATATTCTTAAAAGTGGGGAGTCAGAATGAGGTATCACCTCACACCAGTTAGGATGGACAACATCCAAAAGACAAGGAAAAACAAAGGTGAGGATGCGGAGAAGGGGGAACCCTCCTACACTGCTGGTGGGAATGTAAATGAGTTCAGCCATTGTGGAAGCAATATGGAGGTTCCTCAAAAACCTAAAAATAGAAATACCATTTGCCCCAGGAATTCCACCTCTAGGAATTTACCCAAAGAAAACAAGATCACTGATTCAAAAAGACATATGCACCCCTATGTTTATTGCAGCACTATTTACAATAGCCAAGCCATGGAACAACCTATGTGTCCATCAGTAGATGAATGGATAAAGTAGAGGTGGTACATATACACAATGGAATATTATTCAGCCATAAGAAGAAAACAAATCCTACCATTTGCAACAATATGGATGGAGCTAGAGGGTATTATGCTCAGTGAAATAAGTCAGGCGGAGAAAGACAAGTACCAAGTGACTTCACTCATTTATGGAGTTTAACAACAAAGCAAGACTGAAGAAACAGAACAGCAGCAGAATCAGACTCCAAGAAGGGGCTAGCAGTTACCAAAGAGACAGGGGTTGGGTGGGGTGGGTAGGAAGGGAGGGAGAAGGGGATATTATAATTAGCACACATAATGTAGGGGGGTCACAGGGAAGGCAGTATATAGTACAGGGAAGACAAGTAGTGACTCTACAGCATCTTACTATGCTGATGGACAATGACTGCAATGGGGTGTGTGTGTGGGAATTTGATAATCTGGGTGAATGTAGTAACCATAATGTTGCTCATATGAAACCTTAATAAAAAAAAGACAGTGTTATCAATGATACCTTAATAAAAAAAAGATTCACCTTTTCAAAATAAAATGTGGTGACCCATAGGAAAAAAAAAGTGGGGAGTTGGCTCATGCCACACAAAGGAGATCTTTAAAACAGTGCTTTAGGAACTTAATCTGCTTTGGTAAATGTAAGCTATCTTTAAAACAGCAGCTTGATGAATATTTTGTTCTTGTTGTCAGAGATAGCCAATGAATATTAATTATAAACAAATCAGACCAGAGGCAAATACAGATTTCAAGTTAGAATCATACATACACTTTTTTTTTTGGCCCTGGTACCTCATCCATTCTTACAATTCTGTCGTGAAAGGTCCTCATCAGGTTACGAAGTTGTCTGATGGTCGGAGTATATAGTAAACCTGTACTCTTTTTCTTGACCTACCCCTCAGTTCCACCATGTCCTAGTGAAACACTGTAATGGGTTGTTCTGTGTGACAATGGAGCTGTTTACCAACTGCAGAAAGAGTCTGGTGGTTACACGTAGACATAAAACCTCTAAATTGCTACAATTTTCTTCCTGTTGGAACAAGACCTATTATACTTTCATTTTTAAAGTATGAAATGAAAATCAGTATCAGGAAAGATTTTAAAGATATACAAAGATACATAAAGAATTTGAAGTATAAAAGACCTTTGTAACTTTCGTTTTTAAAGTATGAAATGGAAATCGGTATCAGGAAAGATAATTGTAAATGTCTCATTCAACCAGTTCAAATGAAGTAGTTAAGCATTAGTATCAGTTGCTAACACAACTTTTCATGTCCTTGGCAATGATGTTGAAGAAGCAATTCAAATATGGGAAAACCAAGTTCTGAAAGCACACCAGGAGTGACAAATAGCATACTCTCATAACTTCAAGAAAGTACTCAGATGGCAGGATACAAGAAAGAACTTCATCTTCTCCCTTATGCCAACAAGTGTGAGTAAATTACTTTACCCTATCTGGTGTGAAGTAATTTAGCTGCACTTAAGCAACACTAATAATCTAAGAGAACTGCTTTAATCACCCTTATGTCAGCACTAAGTTTAAACATCCTTGTTTCCATTCATTTTAAGATCTTCTCAGTGACCTTCTTTTAGAAATTTTGGTTCTAACAAACTTGAAGGAGAAAATCAGTTTCCTTACTTCACTTCTCAGCGAGCTGTCTTCAGCCTCTTCCTTCACTGCTGGCAGGAGAGACATGGAACCAGCTCTGTTCAACTGAAAGGCACAACATAAAGACACTTGCAGCCAGGCTGCCATTCACTATCACCAGGATTCTGGCCTCACTGCATTTTCACGGAGCTATTTTTTTACTCACTTTTTTTCACTCACTTTACATAAGCAACCTCCAGCTCAGCCAGCCAAATTATCACGACTGGGTCAAACCTTAAAGCCTTCCATTTGCATTGCCCTCTGTGGCCCCTCATCAGAAGATCAAGAATGTGCTTCACTGACGAATGTGGACACAAGAGTGGGCTCAAAGAGGTGCTGGGTACATTTTTGAGTTTGCAATGTGCTGACTATTCAAAGGGAGGCTCCCACCCACCTGCCCCTGGAATTTCATAAGCACTGCCTTAAGTAATTCAGGCATAAGAATTCTGGGTTAAGTCCAGAACAGACACACCCCACAGGTTTATATTCACTTGTGGGCAGTCTCAGGTGGAGTATTTCCACTTTTTAAAATTCCTTTACTATAGGCCATAGGCAGATGCCACAGGCTTTTCAGGTGAAAAATACCACCAATTTAACACCCTTGCAGAATGTGGGACCAATATTAACCCAAAGTCATACCCACCTTCCACTCAGAAACATCTCTCTCAGCCATTCCATCTTCTGCTGCTGCTCCAGCCGTCAGCATTTCTTTTTCTAACTCTTGCTGTTCTTGCTGTAAATGCTGGTGAAGGCTCAGTATGGCAGCTTTCAAGTCCACCAACAAGTCGTCTTTTTTCTGGTTCAAACCCTGAATCTGCTTTTCCAGACCTTCTCTCTCTCCCTGTGCAGAAAGAGTGTTTGCATTGCTTTGGTGCATCTGAGGCCCTGGCATGCCCCTAAGAGCCTGCCAGCACTCAAGGCTGGCACGGGAGACAGGACTGTTCTCTGCTGTTCAGTCTGCAGAGCAGCAGCTAGTCTCAGCACAGGTTAGTTCTCTCCATCCTGGCTGCATTTTCAAATGACCTGGGGAGGGTTTCTAAGCAACCTTATAGGATGCCTTAGCCTCACCTGACACCTAGCCAATCAACCTCTGGGGGTCAAGCTGAGGCTCATAAATTTCTAAGAAGCTCCACAGGTGACTGCTGTGCAGCCAAGATTGGGAGCCACCACTCCATTGGCCACAGGACTGACCAACCAGAATCCACAGGGTCAGGACCTGGGAACCGGCACTTTAATAAGCTCCAAAGAAGATCTATAAGCAGACTAATATTCAGAAGCCACTAAGATAAAATAATGTGAGAAATCTCATTTTATTCTTTGAAGCCTCTGCATTATTACTGAATTTACTTTTCTCACAGTCAAAGCTTCCTATCAAATTGGAATAAACAAAGGTACCATGATGTGTAACTTACTTTGGGAATAAAGAACAGATAATTCCAAGCTTTATAATGTAACTTTAAAAGTCTGTATGATTGGTGTGTGAGAATAAAATTTCTTGTATATGGTGGAAATGCAGGTGCCCATTGCCTGTCTAAGATTATAGAATGACAAACTCCTAGATTTGTAAGAAATAGCAAGTATCACCTAGTCTAATATCCTCTTCTCCAGTCCCGTGTACGGCATCATTGGACCTCTGCTTGAGCTTTGCACTGAGAGCTACATCGAAAATAACCTGCTCATTTTAGCCACCTTCATGTGCTGGAATTTTGTTCCTAATACACTCCTTATACCCCTTTTCTTTCTCTGTTCTCATTTCTGTTCTCTCCCTCCCTCCCTTCTACCCAACCCATCCGTCCACTAGATACAGAATTATAAAATCTTTGTTAACACAGAGAAATTTAACATGTCTTTACAAGTCCAGGAGAAAGCAGGTCATTTCTGTAGGGTGGCAGCTAGCTAGAGACAGAACACAGACCCAGACTTCCGGACACTGAGCCCCGTGGCTCTTCTGCTATCGCACGCATCCCAACAACAATACCCCTTACTGTCTGAACTCCAGCTCCTTGTGATTGCTTTGGGGACTGGTAACTGAATTAAATCTGAGTTGGCTGTGCTATGTGCCATTTTCAGTAAGCACTGAATTCCAGAGGTAGAGTGCCTCCCAACAGACGTAGTGCAGACATTAGAGTAACACTTAAAAGCAAAAGAAAGGTCTGCAGAGCCACCAGCATTATGGTGGCAAAGTCGGGCACACAGTGGCCATTTGCAGCAACATTATCTGTGGACCTCTGAGGGTCCACACCCATCAGGTCAAGGTCATTTTCACAGTGATACTAAAATGCTATTTAACTCTTTCACTGTGTTGACATTTTTCACCATGTGATGATGACACAAAAGCATTGTGGGCAAAACCACCGGAACTTTCTATGAATCAAGGCAGTGACAGCAACTATTTTAGTACTTACTAGTGTCTTCACTATCATGTACTTAGCCATAAAAAAAAGTCAGCTTCACTGAAGACTATCCTTAAGAAGAACATTACTTTTCATATTCTGTGTGACAAAGCGGGATGCATACATAAAGCACTTCTACGGCCACCAAAGTATGATGGTTGAGGAAAAGCATTTGTGTGATTATTTAAGCGGCAAGCTGAATTTCTTTTCACTTGGGAAAAAAGCTGCTAAACTATATATAATTTATGTATATATAGTTACACACATGAACTATGTATCTATATACTGCATATATGTATATTGGATATATACTATATAGTACATCTACACACTTAACGATTTTCCTGAAGACATAGATGTTCCAATTAATGAATGTGAGTCTTTTAGTATCAGCTACTGAACTGTGTCAGTATTTGGAAGATCTACATAACTAGTGAAACAGTATTTTCCAAATGACCAAGCACAATGTTATAAATTCATGCATGGCTAGAAGATCCATTCAAAGTACAAGACTGACCAATGGATTTTAATGTACAAGTATCACAAGTTCATTGACATGGCTTTAGATACCTTTTAACAACAAATGTGTCAGTAACTTCTACTTGTTGAAGAGTTCAGAGAGTGTCCACAATTATTTCTATGTACATGTCTTTGAGGGGCTGGATTGTTTTTATATACTTAAAACCACATACCTCGCTGGATGGAATGAAGAAGCCAGTGAGAATCAAACTATGTTCTAGTTAACCAGACAGTAAAGAGATTTGCAAAAATGTGAAACAGTGTCACTCTTCTCACTATATTTTCTTTTGGAAAATGTAATTTTTTCCACAAAATCCTATTATTTGTATCAACATACAATGGGTTTGTATTGCTATTTTAAATAAACTAAAATATTTTTACGTCTTTGAGTTGAACTCGTTTCTATAATGGTAGATACAGCTCATATAAAAAAATCTCTTTGAGGTCCTTAACTTTTCTAGCGTAAAGGGAGACCTGGTGTTTTTTACAATGCTGAGACTTTAGTATTGATCTGCCTTACTGAGTGTATCATTTAATGGCTGCGCCACCTTGGGTCCCTCTGTACTTCACTTAACCTAATTTGCCTAGGTCTCACATTTAATCAAGTGGTGTGACTTGGCTTTGAATACTATAGCCAATTGCCTGCCTCTATCAACTTGATGGCAGGAAAGAAGTAGCTCCCTACAATCTTTGGCATATAATCAGGCTTTTTGTTATAAAGTACTAAAGCAAAAAACAAGGACTAAAAAAAAGCCTGTAGCATTAGAGGTTTAACATGCAAACCACTGCAACTAGGTCCACAGGACATTGTTAATTATAGCATATGGAAATACTGCTTCCAATATGGAACTCTTCATTTTAACTGCGCTCAGGGTCTTTACCTCTAAAGCCCAGCCAACCCACACTGCCTATTCCCTCCCCGAGAAAGCTAGCCAGAAAATCAGGTTGTCCAAACATTGTGTGTTACATTAACTTCTTCGGTACTAGTGCAACTTCAGACCAAAACAAGCTAAAAGCTGAAGCTAAGGACACTTGGAGGGCCTTCCATTAGGATAGTTATATAATCACCTATTTTATGAAACAGGAATGGAAAGTCAATGCACACATTAAATATACCTTTCACTGGAAGAAAGAAGTAGAAAATATACACACCATCACAAAGGGTTCTAGACACCAACAGCTTAGTATGGGACTATTGAATGAACTATTGGGTGAACGAATGAAGAACATACCTGGACTTGTGGCAGGCTGGCAGCTTGATCTGGTGGCATACGTTCACTGGAGAACTCAGCTGAATTATTATTTAAGATGTGCTTCAAATTTTCAATGTCCTCATCACATTCATTAGTCTGTTTTATGACAATCTATAAAATAAACCCCCCAAAAGAAGAATCTTTGTCATATTCTAAGGACTAGATGAATAGGGTGCTTTGAGGTCTATCCCTGTACTTATTCTGATCAATTACAGCAGCTATGCATCCAGAGACTGCAATGCTAACCGTAGCCTAAATTTAGAGAATGATGTTTGCAACAGCACCTGACCTTCTTGCTTTACTAGATGCCAGGGCACCTTGGGCAGTGCTTGAAGTACAAGTCTAATCAGACACACCTTTGATCTTATGTATTTCCAGTCTAGTGGGCTTACTCTGAGAAGCATTGTATGGCATGTTGACATAAAGTTGCTATGTTTTATGAAATTATTGACATGTCACATATGCCATTTTAATACAGGCTACATGTGATGCTTTATATATAGAAAGGAGACATTGCTGATTCAGAGTGGGAAGGGCATGTCATATGACAGATGATGGATTTTCCCGCTCCAACCACTCATCACCTGGTGTCCTTTAGAATCAGTGATGTACATTTTGAGTAAGACAGTAAGGGTTTGAGAGCAGTTTGAGTTTGCAGAAAAAGGCAAAATTCTCAGAATAATACCTAGGAATCTAGTGTGAGGGGAGTAGGAGAGCTTAAACCTATTTGGGTACTAAATGATACAATGAAAGATTAAGAAACTGACTTCAAAAGATCTAGATACTGCCTTGGTATGCTTTACAACAAAGCAAAAAGCCTTTCTTTTAAATTACAGTTTCTGGCCAACACAGAATTCTTCCTTGTACTTTCTTTAATATTTAACCACAGTTTTAACTGTAGGCCGGAAACAACTAACAGTTCACTGCACACACCTGTTCCCCAGCCCTCAATAATGAGCTGCATCCAATTACTCCCCCCAAAAGTAATTTGTCTTGTTTTCCACAGCGAGGGCACTTAAGAATATCTGAAGTAGGAGTTAAAAGAAAAATACCACATTCTAATGATTTTCATTACCACTGCTTACTTGCTTTGAAATGTACGAGATGACATCTGATTTCCAACATAGCAAGATGGAAAATTTTAGCAGAACAGTTCGACATCAAACTTAGCACAAAATATAATTTCCTTTTCTATTTCCCCCCTTTCATCTTGTGAAGAACTTACTTTAAAACATAGTTACAACTGTTATTTTCTTTTCATGACCAGGAGGCCAATAAGCACAGGAAGATTAAAAATAATAGATCAACTCTTTGTTTTTCCTTCATTTTATATTACCGAAAAACAGTAGAATGCCAGATCTTTTTTCCTCCGCATGGGGGAAAAGACAGGAAATGACATCGACTGACCCACAGCCAAGGCAGAAAGACTGTATGAGCCAAGACTCAAAGCAGAGATTACTACATCCTTAAACCTGAGGACAGCACAGCGGTCACCTAAACGTGAATGAAATTTCAAGAGAAAGAGACAGCAGTTTTCTTCCTAAAACCAGGTGGTGGTATGGAAGGAGTGAAAATAACCTTGTCTCCTACCCTGTTCCATCTAATCAGGAAAGCAGGCAGGAGTGGGGTCTACCAAGAAAGACAAAAGTCTGTGGAATTTAAGGTTCTTTCACCAACTTACTTTCTTGTGAGAGTGGTTGTTGATCTAGGAATACAAACCAAAGTAAAATATAATTTCAATCCAATAATTCCTGACTTGAGATGAGATCAAACAAAACATGGGAAAAAAAACCACCCTGGAAGGGGGTTAAAGATGTCATCAGTTAGAAGGAAAAGACCTGGAGATGAAGGATCATACAAATTCTTAACCTGTTTGTAAATAAAGGAATCTGGAGGCATTAATTCAGTGGTCTTCCAGCAAGTCATCTAAGTCTTCTGACCCTGGTCTCTTCATAGGTAAAAAGATAAAATGCTTCTTCTACCTGTGTCACATGTTTGATCAAGAATAAGATGATTAACAGTAATCAAGACAATTTGGTACTGGCACAAGAACAGAGCCACCGATCAATGGAATAGAGAGTCCAGATATAAACCCACACATAAATGGCCAATTAATATATATGATAAAGAAGCTGTGGACATACAATGGAGAACAGATAGCCTCTTCAACAGCTGGTGTTGGCAAAACTGGACAGCTACATGCAAGAGAATGAAGCTGGATTATTGTCTAACCATTCACAAAAGGAAACTCGAAATAGATCAAAGACCTGAATGTGAGTCATGAAACCATAAAACTCTTAGAAGAAAATATAGGCAAAACTCTCTTGAATATAAACATGAGCAAATTTCCATGAACATACCTCCTTGGGCAAGGCAAACAAAAGCAAAAATGAATAAGTGGGATTATATCTAACTAAAAAGCTTCTGTATAGCAAAGGACACCATCAGCAGAACAAAAAGGCATCCCACAGTATGGGAGAATATATTCATAAATGATGTATTTGATAAGGGGTTAACATCTAAAATATATAAAAAGTTCACATGCCTCAACACCCAAAAAGCAAATAACCTGATTAAAAAATGGGCAGAGGATCTGAACTGACACTTCTCCAAAGAAAAATTCAGATGGCCAATAGGCATATGAAAAGATGTTCCACATCACTAATCATCAGGGAAATGCAAATTCAATCCACAATGAGATATCACTTCACACCAGTTAGGATGGCCAACATCCAAAAGACAAGCAACAACACATGCTGGCAAGGATGTGGAGAAAGGGGAACCCTCCTACACTGTTGGTGGGAATGTAAATTAGTTCAACCATTGTGGAAGCAATACGGAGGTTCCTCAGAAAACTAAAAATAGAAATACCATTTGACCCAGTAATTCCACTCCTAGGAATTTACCCAAAGAAATCAAGATCACTGATTCAAAAAGACATATGCATCCCTATGTTTATTGCAGCACTATTTACAATAGCCAAGACATGGAAGCAACCTAAGTGTCCATCAGTAGATGAATGGATAAAGAAGATGTGGTACATATACACAATGGAATATTATTCGACCATAAGAAGAAAACAAATCCTACCATTTGCAACAACATGGATGGACCTAGAGGGTATTATGCTCAGTGAAATAAGCCAGGTGGAGAAAGACAAGTACCAAATGATCTCATCTGTGGAGTATAAGAACAAAGAAAAAACTGAAGGAACAAAACAACAGCAGAAACACAGACTCCAAGAATGGACTAGCGGTTACCAAAGGGAAAGGGGTTGGGGAGTGTGGGTGGGAAGGGAGGGATAAGGGGATTAAAGGGTATTATGATTAGAACACATAATATGGGGAGGGGGCATGGGAAAGGCAGTATAGCACAGAGAAGACAAATGGTGACTTTATAGCATCTTAGTATGCTGATGGACAGTGACTGTAATGGGGTGTGTGGGGGGACTTGATAATAGTGGGGAATGTAGTAACCACAATGTTGCTTGTGTGAAACCTGAGCATAATATTGAATATCAATGATATCTTAATAAAAAATAATAATAATAATTAAATTATTTAAAAAAAGAGTAAGATGATTAGCAGCCAAGTAACTGGATGTCATAGAGATGACTGTGGTGCTCATATGGCATAGGTCTGTCGGCTTCATGGAACTGCATATGGCACTGCTGAGATTTCAATCTCTCTTCACAGCATTTTATCCATGTAGGTCTACAAAAATTGCAGAATGGAATTTAAAAGCCCATAACCGTGCTTTCATGTCTTCACCCAGAACAAGGATAACAACTGAGAAAAATCACTTTAGCCCCATTTGAACAAGATACTCTCTTACATCAAAAGCCACCTCCTGGATAATAATACTCAAGAGACCAAAAGGAATCAACACAGGCAGCATCTTATGGTCATGGGAGTTTGACCTACCCAACTGGTAAAAACTGAACACAAAACCAGCTTCTGCTGAACACTCTGATCCAGGAAGTTAGAAGTTGGCTGTTGTCATAAACCGCTCACCTTTAATAATTCATTTTGTTCCTGAGTCACATTTTCCAATACTTTTATATCTTGTGAAAGCTGATTTATCCGCTGCAACACTGGAAGAGGTTTCATTCCTGTCTGGGGTAACCTCAGTTCCACTTGGTAAGACACTATTTCAGCAATAGTTTTCTTCATGGGGCGTATATTTTCAAGTATGACCTTAATTATATCAGCATGGTACATAAATATGAAAAAATTGTCATTGCTAAACCCACGCAAAGTTAAAACACTGTATAATTTAGTTTTTAATCTATAGTTTTGATTTTTAAAACATTTCCTCAGCTCAGATTACAAAGAACTATTCTATCACTTGGGATCCGGTTGTTGAAGGTCTCAGGAGAGAATGCCTGGGGCAAAAGCAACCCCCAGCACTCAGTCCCACGCTTGGGGGGTGCTTCCCTTCCTTTGCTCTCTCCCTCCACTCTCCAGGGAACTATTCCGCTTTGCGTATGGTCACCAGGCAGAGAGCTATGTAAGAGCAGGTACTGCACCTGATTCACTTCCGTAGCAAGCACACCAGGCACGAGGCTCCCCACCTAGGGGGCCCTCAAAAAATGCTTATTGGACTGAACAGAACTGACCTACCAAATTTCTTAAGTCTCAAAAGTGTAATTATATTTTGCTTTAATGATACCTGATCCACAGAAATCTGAACTTACATGATCAACAAATGAGAAGATACTGTTTACTTATACTAAGTACTTCAGGGGTGACTGTTTCACCTAATCCTCACAACTACCCTGGGTGGTAGGTATCTGAACTTATAGGTAAGGAAATTGTGTTCACAGAAGTTAGAGGACCCAGGTGAGGTTAGGGTGGAAGAGTAGAGCTGGGATTAGAACCCGGGTCTACCTGATCCCAAAGCACATGCTCCTCACCCCTAGGCTGAAGGGGAGTCAACACCTGGGTGCTGTTTGGTGTGTCCCAGTTCCTGTGCTAAAGGCTCTGTATACATTATAATCATCCCACATCACCACTGCAATACAATGCAGGGATATGAGAGCCAATCAAAGAATCTTAACCAATTGATTAAAATCACACATTAAGTGGCATTGCTATGGCTCAAGCTCTTGGACTGCTCAAACGCTTGGATTTGACTTGAAGGCAAAACTTCCAAACTTTGATGTTTTCAGAAGAAATTAAGTGAAAATATAACCTACAGGAAAAGTATCCTTATATAGCTAACACTGTATGATTTAAAATACAGTATTTATAATCATTCATATCTATTTCCCAACTTTATTCTATTACTCTAGCAAGACTTTTTAGTCACATCATATTATTACGTATTTCAAAATAAATGCAATAGTATGAGAAAATACCTTAATAATGATCCATGCTTACCTCCCCATGCCTGAGATGTTCTTCAGGTGAAAAATCAAATATTTCTTTTGATAACAGGATAGTTTTGATTTTTAAAACTTTTTTCTCCATTGATTTTACTTCGGTTTCAATAGCAACCACATCCTAAAATTTTGGAAACAAAAAAGACAACACAGTTTATATTGTACATTAATAATCTAGTAAACAATTTATTGCCATTCATCTATTTGCATATTTAACCAAAATATGTTCGCTACATATCCTTCTTAAAAACTAACAAGTGCTGCTACACAATGTTGTTTTCAATGAAAATGTTATTCTCTTAATAGCATACCATACTACACAGCACTGTTCATACCTTGTTAAAAAATATAACTTTTACATGACTTGTTATGTGACTCTACCTTATATGGCCAATTTTCAATTACTTCTACTATGAGAACAAAAGCAGTATGCGCCTGATTCAATTTGCAAGTAGTTCTCAATTATATGCACACAAACCCTTTAGATTTACCTTTGGAATGTGTTTGAACACTTGAATACAAGTGGCTCTAGCATTTTTTAAATTCCCACCACTTTAAGTAAAGTGATAGTTACTCTCGGGGAAACAAACACAAAAGGAGCTGGAAAATTGGCAGGCTTTTCTTGGAGTCTCCAAATGAGCTGTTGCCATGCAGTTACTCAATTACTTTATAACTGACTCAGATTAACTTAGACAATAGATCATTTGTCTGGTGGTTATTCTGTCATCAATATCAATCTCTAGAACCTGGCCAAGAACCTTGAGTGAAAATGGCACAATATGTGTTCTAAAAGCTACATACTGAGGTTCTCTCACTGTCAGATGTTCTTCGGACTTACGACTTTAAGAGCTGGATGCAGATACACTGTAGCTATAAAAAGGTACAGTAATAATGAAGGGAACAGAAAAAACTACACAGAAAAATACTGAGGATTTCAAATTATAGCAGTTTAGAGCCATTAAATACAGGCAAACATAACTTTATAAGCAAATGAAGCAGTAAATGCAGCAATTTTCTAGTGATATCTTCAAATTGTAAGGAAAGTTAAATTATATCAAGTTATTTTCAGTACCTTCTATTTAGAAAGGTATATACACAAGCATCTAATATTTTTAAGGGTAATTTCCATAAAAAATGGTAGAAGAATTGAAAAACTTTGGAATAAGTTTCAATAACCAAGAATATTTAGCAATTATTATTCCTTGAAGTTACGAAAGTGTGGTAACCAAGTGTTACAAAAGGTAAATAACAGAGAAACAAAAGGTAAATAATGAAGACTAACTCTGCTATGTGACCCTACCCTTAAATGCCTCATATGCTTCATGCTAAAATAAAATTACTTAAAACTCCAGTGGCTGGTACACAGCAGCCCTCAATAAATATCTATTATTGGTGAATGACCTAGGAGATATATCTGTTAATTTCCTCTTTGCTAATCTGTACCTTTACATCAATGGTATCTCCTCTCTGACAAAGGAAAACAAATGAACTTACTTGATCAGGACTCTTCCTTTTAAATAGACCACTTCTGGACTGAGAATGGG
Source organism: Manis pentadactyla (assembly GCF_030020395.1). Taxonomy (NCBI): domain Eukaryota; kingdom Metazoa; phylum Chordata; class Mammalia; order Pholidota; family Manidae; genus Manis; species Manis pentadactyla. The sequence goes on from NC_080029.1 coordinate 37,059,879, forward strand.
GATATGATTTTTTGTTGTATTTTAAAAAGTAAAGTAGAATATAACTCAAGAAATAAGAACATAAATGAAAAATAGATCAGTCAGTGTGTCTTCATATACTTATGAGTTTGATTAGCAGTGTAATTCACTGAATGAAATACAAATTAAAAGAAATGACATCACTTTATTTTTTTGAGACCCAGTGATATTTAATGTTTCACTAACATCACACCAGTAATAACTGGCAGAGTTATACACAAAAAATAAATCTAATTAATCATACCTTCTCTCTTCCCTTCCTCCTTCCTTCCCTTTCTCCCCCTTTTCTTCATTATTTTAGTTTTATTTTTTCTACCATCTCTTTTTTCCTTTCTTCTTTTTTTTGGTTGGGGGGGAGGGTATTTTTAATAACACCATGTATGGAGTACAGTAAATACCAGTAAGGTTAAAGTAAAATATGATGATAAGCACTGTGTACTTTCTGCCACACTCATAGGTACCATTTACTTACTAGCAAAATAAGTGTTTTCTCCTTTATCACACCACACCTAAGCCAATTGTATCAGAAATTCTGAAGCTGATTCTAAAATTGCCACTGGCCCAGCAACACATCCTTGATGTGATCTGGAGACCCCAAAAATCTCTGGAATATTCACTGGCTTTTAATCTGTCAAATTTCTAAAACCCCATAGGATCAGTAACAGCAATAAAGAGGGCAATGTTACGACAATATATTACCACATTTTAATAAAGTTAATCCCCCAACTTACAGTTAATTCATTTAAACAAAGACTTCATGCCTCTTATCTTTTTTTACTTTCCCTCTCTGAATTTATTACTACTAGAGCTACAACATTTAATGCCATCTGGATATAACTTGTGATTTCTCAGATTTATCTTGTTTTCTGCATTTATCTATGTACTTTTGAAGTCATTAAATACTTTAGTTCCAAGATGGCTTTCAATAAACAGACTTAGTAATATTTGGGAGCCTATTAGTCAATATACTAGAACAGTAAATTTACCAGAGCAATTTATATCAAAAGAGTGAAAATTTTATCATTTAACTATAAAAATGACATCATACTATGTATTTTCCTCAACTTTTTCCAAATTGGAAAAATGTTCATATACTTTAACCTTTTTCCAAAGTCTTATCTTGGTACACTAGTCTCTGTACTTCAAGAAAGTCATCTTCAAAATCTTCCTATCAGTTAAGTTCTCTTTCATATTTTGAAATATTTATTAAAGGCATTTGAAACATCTTGAAAGGACTGATTAACAAATATGTTCAAAGTAGTCTACCACTAACAGTAAGAAATATAAATTTTCAAAAAAAATACTTTAAAAACACCTCAGTTTAAATAATTTGACTAAAAAAGCTGTAATTTTCATGGATTAATTGTACCGTGTGGACAATTTACTAGATACTTTGATTCAATATAAAAATATTGATTAAAACACAATTCATCCTAAATCCAAATATAAGTTGTAATCAAAGAGAATCACATCTTTATGGTGTGAACTTACATCAGCCATGAGCTGAATCTGTGGAAGGTGTTCCATGATTTTTTGTTGTAAAGCTGCTACTTGATAACTTAACTTGTGTACAGACTGTACTAAGTCATCTGTTTCAAAAACTATTGACAATTCTTTTAGATCTGTGAAAATTGAATGTAGAAGATTGTGCTTCTGTTCTGAATCCTCCAAAGCCATCTAGATAATAAGAAACGAGGGGAAAAAAAAGAACATCAAGGTATTAAAACAAGTTGATTAAAATTTTAATCCGAGAAATTCTGTAACTGTGTATGGTGATGGATGTTTTTGCGATCATTTCATGCCATTTATAAATACTGAATGTTATGTTGTATACTTGGAACTAACATTGTTTTGTGTCAATTATACGTTAATTTAAAAAACCCTAAAACAGAGAAAATTTAAGTTTACGTCAACATTTTCAAACTCTTGTTCATTTCCAGTCACAAAATAAAACACTGAATACTATTGTCAATGGCAGTGGATGACTTTAGAGTTTCTATTCATTCTGGTGGGCTTGCAGCTGCTGTTTAATACCACATAACCCTGTTCCTCCAGCAGGAACACCTAACCTGTAGTCCATCCCTCTGTAATTTGGAACTGAAGCCAGGAGAGTCATTCAATCTCTCTCCAATTGGCTGCACTTATAATTTTGGGAATATGGGTGTGAGAGAAATAGAAAGTATGGGGATGAGAAATGAAAACGCGGTCCTGTGACTTGCCTGTCCTCCTCAGCCTTACCAGATGATACCACTGACTTCCATGAGACATCTCTGTATCTTGAATTGACCTGAATACCAACAGCTCTATATGATAAAACCAAATGAAAGTAGAAAACATCTGTTTTTAGAATTTCTTAGACAGTCTTCACTTAAGATTTCAATATATCTCAGCCACCTATTGGAAATCTTCAACCTGCTAATGTGGTCTTCAGGTAATTCCATAAAAAATATGGACATTTGAGATATGAGAAAGAACATTTACTTATGCAATGAAAATTCTAGTCATGAGCCTTCCAAATCAATCAGATTATTCAGAATTTCATATTGGCTTACTCAAAATCCTAGGAGAAAACTTTAAGGAAACAAAACTTAAAACCAATGCCTTTTACCAATAATACTATTTACAATAATATCAAAAATCATAAAATACTTAGGGATAAATATAGTAACATAATAATAATTCATATCATATATATGTAAGACCTATTCACTCAAGATTATAAAATACTGCAGACAGAAATTAAAGAAGACCAAAATACACAGATATCTCATGTTCGTGGACTGAAATAGTCAATATGGTTAAGATGTCAATTCTCACCGAATTAATCTACAGATTTAATGCAATCCCATTCAAAATCCCAACAGACCTCTATATAGGTATGACAAGCTGATTTCAAGGCTTATATGGAAAAGCAAAAGACCCAGATTAGCCAAACAAATGTGAAAAAGAAGAACTAAGTTGTAGAATTTATGCTATCTGATTTCAAGACTTGCTATTAAGCTACAGTAATCAAGACTGCATATTGGTGAAATGGACACATAGATTAATAGAACAGAAGAGAAAGTCCAGAAACAGACTTACATAAATGAAGGCAACTGATTTTCAGCAAGCCACCAAAGTCATTCAATGGTGAGTCTTTTCAACAAATGGTGCTAACAACTGGGTATCTCCACAGGAAAAAATGAGCCTTGATCCTTGCTTCAAATTATACTACCCAAAAACTAACTTGTAATGGATAATAGACCTACAAGTAAGAGCTAAAGCTATTTAAGTTTTAGAAGAAAAGATAGTTGGAAATCCTTGAAACCTTGGGTTAAAGATTTCTTAGATACAATACAAAAGAGTAATCCATAAAACAGAAACATTGACAAATTGGATTTCCCCAAATTATTACATTTGTTCTCTGAAGACAATACTGAAAATATGAGAAGACAAGCCATAGACTGGGAGAAAACATTATACATCACATATCTGATAAAGGACTAGTTTTTAGAGTATTTTATAAATGACTCTTAAAATTCAGTAAAAGTAATTAAAAACCACAACAAGAATCTGAACAGACATTTCACAAATTAAATGTAAAAATGACAAAAATATGAATAAATGCTCAAATAAGTACATGGGTAAATGCTTAAATAAATCAATTAATCATTGGAAAAATGTAATTTAAACCACAACAATGTACCAATACATGCCACTGCAATGGCTAAAATTTTAAATATAGATAGTATCAAGTGCTGATGAGAATATGGAGCAATTAGAACTCACATCGCCAATGGGAATGAAAAATGGTACAGCCATATTGGAAAACAATTTGGCAGTTCCTTATCTAGTTAAATACTCACCATAAAAGCCAGCATTGTCCTTCTGGGTACCTACCAAATGAAATAACTGAAAACATATGTCCACAACTGTATATGAGTGTTCATAGCAGTTTGCTCATAGCTTGTGGTAGGCAGCTTCTAAGTTGGCCCCCAAAGATCCCCACCTCTTGGTATTCATGTCCTTATAATCAAGTTTCCTTGGATGCAGGCTGGGGTTACGGACTTACTTTTAATAAAATAAAGCAGAAGTGGTGAGATGTCACTTCCAAGATTAGATTATGAAAAGACAGTTTCTATCATGGGAGCTCTCTCTCACTCTCTTTTAGATTGTTTATGGTGAGAGAAGGCACCTGGTAACCTTGTGGGGAGGTCCACATATCTGTGTACAGAAGATGACCTTCTGAGGCCCACCAACACCACATGAATGAGCCTGGAAGTGCATCCCCTCTCTTCCCTTACCCAAACTGAGCCTTCAGATGAGACCACAATCTTGGCCCACACCTTAATGGCTTTCTCATGAGACCTTAAGCCAGAGGCATTTAGCTATGCCGTGCCTGGACTCATGAACCCCAGAAACTGTGAGATAATCAATTTGTTGTAAGCTGCTAACTTCTGGAATAATGTGTTACACAGCAATAGATATGGAATGCATAAACTAAATCTTGAAACAACCCAGAAGTCCATTAACTGGTGAAGGGTTAAACATATTGCATATTTCCATAAATGGAATACTATTCAGCAACCAAAAGAATGAACTAAGAAACATAACCTGTCTCAATCTTGAAAGTGAAGGAAGCCAGGCATCTTGTATGCTGCTATTTATAGGCTACTGTAGAAAAGGCAAAACCATGTAACAGAAAGTAATGAGTGATTCCATAGGACTAAAGATAAGTGAAAGGGGATTGCCTGTGAAGGAAGGAGCACGAGGAAGTTTTTGGGGTGATAGAAATATTATTTGTATTGACAGTAGTGGTGGTGGTCAAACAACTGTATACCTTTAACAAAACTCTATTAGCTGTACACTTAAAATAGGTGTATTTAAATATAGGTAAATAATACCTCAATGATGTTTATTTTAAAATTTTTCCTATTTTTACAATGACAATTTATGTTTCAATGATTCTTAATTACAACAGTCTTTGTGGTAGCATCGTTAGGTTATAAAAACTTATTTTAACAAATACAATCCAGATAGAAGGTTATAGTTACTTAAGTTTGGTGGTGAATTTTAATACTACAAGAGTCACTTTAAGAATCAATGCTTGGGAAAGCAGAGCCAAGATGGCGGCATGAGTAGAGCAGCGGAAATCTCCTCCCAAAACCATATCTATTTTTGAAAATACAACAAATACAACAATCCCTAAAAGAGAGACCAGAAGACACAGGACAACAGCCAGGCTACATCTACACCTGTGAGAACCCAGCGCGTCACGAAGGGGGTAAGATACAAGCCCTGGCCAGCGGGACCCAAGCGCCCCTCATCCCAGCTCCCCGGCAGGAGGAGAGGAGTCAGAGCAGGGAGGGAGAGGGAGCCCAGGACTGCTGAACACCCAGCCCCAGCCATCCGCACCAGAGCACAGACACACAGTGCATGGGGGTGCTGGAAACTAGGGAAACGGGACAGTAAAAGCTGCCAGTGGGTCCCCGCAGCTGGCATCCCTGGGACAAAGAAAAGCAAGTGCTTTTTGAAAGTCTTAAAAGGGACAGGGACCCCACAACTGGATGGAAGTGTCCTGGGACACTTAGCGCAGCAGCTGGGAATCCTGGGGAACTCCGGGCACCCTAACCCACTGGGCGGCAGCGAAGCTCAGAGGCCCCTAACGGACATAAACAGCCTCCTGCCCGTTTCCCCTCCGACGCTGTTCTGCCATAGTGGAGCAGTGGCCTGAGGCTGGCCACGCCCACAGAAGCAGGGTACAGATTCTTTCACAGCGGCCAGGAAAGAATAAGAAACGCTGTCTGCACGCAGCTGCCCAGCACAAACCGCTAGGGGTCGCCGTTCTCCCAGGAGAGGAAGGCCACAAACCAGCAAGAAGGGACATTCTCCCAGCCAACACACGTGCCAGCTCCCCACAACTACCTCTATCGCCATGAAAAGGCAGAAGAATTTGATACAGACCAGACTAACCCAGACATCCTCCCCTGAGAGGGAATCTGGAGAGACAGACCTAACCAATCTCCCTGAAAAAGAATTCAAAATAAAGGTCATAACCATGCCGATGGAGCTGCAGAGATATATGCTAGAGCTAAGGGATGAATCTGGAAGGACATTACAAAAATGAAACTATCTCCGGAAGGATTTATAAGCAGAATCAATAAGATGCAAGAGGCCATTGATGGAATAGAAACCAGAGAACAAGAACACATAGAAGCTGACACAGAAAGAGATAAAAGGATCTCCAGGAATGAAACAATATTAATAGAATGGTGTGACCAATCCAGAAGGAACAATATCCACATTATAGGGGTACCACAAGAAGAAAAGAAAGAAAAAGGGATAGAAAGTGAATTTGAAGAAATGGCTGAAAACTTCCCAAAACTGGGGGAGGAAATAATCGTTTAGACCATGGAAGTACACATAACTCCCAACAGAAGGGACCCAAGGAGGACAACACCAAGAAACATAATAATTAAAATGGCAAAGATCAAGGACAAGGACAGAGTTTTAAAGGCAGCTAGAGAGAAAAAGGTCACCTACAAAGGAAAATCCATCAGGCTATCATCAGACTCCTCAACAGAAACCTTATAGAGCAGAAGAGAATGGCATGATATATTTAATGCAATGAAACAGAAGGGCCTTGAACCAAGAATACTGTATCCAGCACAATTATCATTTAAATATGAAGGAGGGATTAAACAATTCCCAGACAAGCAAAAGTTGAGGGAATTTGCCTCCCACAAACCACCTCTACAGGGTATTTTAGAGGGACTCCTCTAGATGGGAGCACTCCTAAGGCTAAACAGATGTTACCAGAGAAAACAAAATCACAGCAAAGAAAGCAGACCAACCAAATACTAACTAAAGGCAAAAAGTAAAATCAACTACCCACAAAAGCAGTCAAAGGAAACACAAAAGAGCACAGAATAAAACAACCAACATATAAAGAATGGAGAAGGAGGAATAAGAAGGGAGAGAAATAAAGAATCCCCAGACAGTGTCTATAATAGCTCAATAAGTGAGTTAAGTTAGGCAGTAAGATACTAAAGAAGCTAACCTTGAACCTTTGGTAACCACGAATCTAAAGCCTACAATGGCAATAAATATATACCTTTCAATAATCACCCTAAATGTAAATGGACTGAATGAACCAATCGAAAGACACAGAGTAATAGAATGGATAAAAAAGCAAGACCCATCTATATGCTCCTTACAAGAGACCCATCTCAAACCCAAGGACATGCACAGACTTAAAGTCAAGGGATGGAAAAAGATATTTCATGCAAACAGGGAGAAAAAAGCAGGTGTTGCAGTACTAGTAACAGACAAAATACACTTCAAAACAAAGAAAGTAACAAGAGATAAAGAAGGACATTACATAATGATAAAGGGCTCAGTCCAACAAGAGGATACAACCATTATAAATATATATATACCAAACACAGGAGCACCAGCATATGTGAAACAAATAATAACAGAACTAAAGGAGGAAATAGAATGCAATGCATTCATTTTAGGAGACTTCAACACACCACTCACACTAAAGGATAGATATACCTGACAGAAAATAAGTAAGGACACAGAGGCACTGAACAACACACTAGAACAGATGGACCAAATAGACATCTATAGAACTCTACATCCAAAAGCAACAGGATACACATTCTTCTCAAGTGCAAATGGGACATTCTCCAGAATAGACCACATACTAGGCCACAAAAAGAACCTCAGTAAATTCAAATAGACTGAAATTCTACCAACCAAATTTTCAGAACACAAAGGAATAAAACTAGAACCAAATTGTACAAAGAAAGCAAAAAGGCTCACAAACACATGGAGGCTTAACAACATGCTCCTAAATAATCAATGGATAAACGACCAAATTAAAATAGAGATCCAGCAATATATGGAAACAAATGACAACAACAACACAAAGCCCCAACTTCTGTGGGATGCAGCAAAAGCAGTCTTAAGAGGAAAGTATATAGCAATCAGGCATATTTAAAGGAGGAAGAAAAATCCCAAATGAATAGTCTAATGTCACAATTATCGAAATTGGAAAAAGAAGAACAAATGAGGCCTAAAGTCAGCAGAAGGAGGGACATAATAAGGATCAGAGAAGAAATAAATAAAATTGAGAAGAATAAAACAATAGAAAAAATAATCAACGAAACCAAGAGCTGGTTCTTTGAGAAAATAAACAAAATAGGTAAGCCTCTAGCCAGACTTATTAAGAGAAAAAGAGAATCAACACACATCTACAGAATCAGAAACGAGAAAGGGAAAATCACAATGGAATCAGAACGAGGAAGGGAAAATCACAATGGACCCGATAGAAATACAAAGAATTATTAGAGAATACTATGAAAACCTATATGCTAACAAGCTGGGAAACCAAGAAGAAATGGACAGCTTCTTAGAAAAATACAAATACAACCTTCTAAGACTGACCAAGGAAGAAACACAAAATCTAAAGAAACCAATTACCAGCAAAGAAATTGAAGCAGTAATCAAAAAACTACCCAGGAACAAAACCCCTGGGCCGGATGGATTTACCTCAGAATTATATCAGACATACAGAGAAGGTATAATACCCATACTCCTTAAAGTTTTCCAAAAAACTAAAAGAGGAGGGAATACTCCCAAACTCATTCTATGAAGCCAACATTACCCTAATACCAAAACCAGGCAAAGACCCCACCAAAAAAGAAAATTACAGACCAATATCCCTGACGAACATAGATGCAAAAAATACTCAACAAAATATTAGCAAACCGAATTCAAAAATACATCAAAAGGATCATACACCATGACCAAGTGGGATTCATCCCAGGGACGCAAGGATGGTACAACATTCGAAAATCCATCAACATCATCCGCCACATCAACAAAAAGAAAGACAAAAACCACATGATCATCTCTATAGATGCTGGAAAAGCATTTGACAAAATTCAACATCCATTCATGATAAAAACTCTCAGCAAAATGGGTATAGAGGGCAAGTACCTCAACATAATAAAGGCCATATATGATAAACCCACAGCCAGCAGCATACTGAACAGCAAGAGGCTGAAAGCTTTTCCTCTGAGATCAGGAACAAGACAGGGATGCCCACTCTCCCCACTGCTATTCAACATAGTACTGGAGGTCCTAGCTATGGCTGTTAGACAAAACAAAGAAATACAACCAATCCAAATTGGTAAAGAAAAAGCTAAACTGTCACTATTTGCAGATGACATGATATTGTACATAAAAAACCCTAAAGACTCAAAAACTACTAGAACTGAGAACGGAATACAGCAAAGTTGCAGGTTACAAAATTAACACACAGAAATCTGTGCCTTTCCTATATAGTAACAATGAACTAATAGAAAGTGAAATCAGGAAAACAATTCCATTCACAATTGCATCAAAAAGAATAAAATACCTAGGAATAAACCTAACCAAGGAAGTGAAAGACCTATACCCTGAAAACTACAAGACACTCTTAAGAGAAATTAAAGAGGACACTAACAAATGGAACCTCATCCCATGCTCTTGGCTAGGAAGAATTAATATCGTCAAAATGGCCATCCTGCCCAAAGCAACATACAGATTTGATGCAATCCCTATCAAATTACCAACAACATTCTTCAACGAACTGGAACAAATAGTTCAAAAATTAACATGTTAACACCAAAGACCCCGAATAGCCAAAGCAATCCTGAGAAGGAAGAATAACGTGGGGGGGATCTTGCTCCCCAACTTAAAGCTCTACTACAAAGCCACCGTAATCAAGACAATTTGGTACTGGCACAAGAACAGAGCCACAGACCAGTGGAACAGAATAGAGACTCCAGACATAACCCAAACGTATACGGTCAATTAATATACGATAAAGGAGCCATGGACATACAATGGGGAAATGACAGTCTCTTCAACAGATGGTGCTGGCAAAACTGGACAGCTACATATAAGAGAATGAAACTGGATCACTGTCAAACCCCATACACAAAAGTAAATTCGAAATGGATCAAAGACCTGAATGTAAGTCATGAAACCATAAAACTCTTAGAAGAAAACATAGGCAAAAATCTCTTGGACATAAACATGAGCAACTTCTTCATGAATATATCTCCCAGGCAAGGGAAACAAAAGCAAAAATGAACAAGTGGGACCATATGAAGCTGAAAAGCTTCTGTACAGCAAAGGACACCATCAAGAGAACAAAAAGGTATCCTACAGTATGGGAGAATATATTCATAAACGACAGATCCGATAAAGGGTTGACATCCAAAATATATAAAGAGCTCATGCACCTCAACAAACAAAAAGCAAACAATCCAATGAAGAAATGGGCAGAGGAGCTGAACAGACAGTTCTCCATAGAAGAAATTCAGATGGCCAAGAGACACATGAAAAAGATGCTTCACATTGCTAATCATCAGAGAAATGCAAATTAAAACCACCATTAGATATCACCTCACACCAGTAAGGATCGCTACCATCCAAAAGATAAACAACAACAAATGTTGACGAGGTTGTGGAGAAAGGGGAACCCTCCTACACTGCTGGTGGGAATGTAAATTAGTTCAACCATTGTGGAAAGCAGTATGGAGGTTCCTCAAAAAGCTCAAAATAGACATACCATTTCACCCAGGAATTCCACTTCTAGGAATTTACCCTAAGAATGCAGCAGCCCAGTTTGAAAAAGACAGATGCACCCCTGTTTATCGCAGCACTATTTACAATAGCCAAGAAATGGAAGCAACCTAAGTGTCCATCAGTAGATGAATGGATACAGAAGATGTAGTACATATGCACAATGGAATATTATTCAGCCATAAGAAGAAAACAAATCCTACCATTTGCAACAACATGGATGGATCTAGAGGGTATTATGCTCAGTGAAATAAGCCAGGCAGAGAAAGACAAGTACCAAATGATTTCACTCATATGTGGAGTATAAGATCAAAGGAAAACTGAAGGAACAAATCAGCAGCAGAATCACAGAACCCAAGAATGGACTAACAGTTACCAAAGGGAAAGGGACTGGGCAGGAGGGGTGGGAAGGGAGGGATAAGGGTGGGAAAAAGAAAGGGGACCTTACAATTAGCATGTATAATGTGGGGGTGGGGGGCATAGGGAGGGATGTGCAACACAGAGAAGACAAGTAGTGAGTCAACAGCATCTTACTACACTGATGGAAATGACTGTAATGGAGTGTGGTGGGGGGGGACTTGGTGAAGGGGCGAGCCTAGTAAACATAATGTTCTTCATTTAATTGTAAATTAATGATAACAGAATTTTTAAAAAATCAATGCTTGGAAATCCTAGAAAAATGGAAAAGGGTATCCTAAAGGTAAGATGACAATTTTCAAAACAGGGACAAGATGGATATTAACATATGGCTAGTTAATTGAGACTTCCCATTGGGGGATTTATTAGGCTACATTCTTTGGGAAATCAGCCTGCATCTTCCCTTGTTCTTACCTCCTCTAGCTCCAAAACTAGAGTTCTACTCAGTTCTGACTCATAAACAAAGGCCAGCAAATTAGGATGTCTCAAACAGTTTGACAGATACTTTCATACTTTCACATTTGTATCAAAAAAGGTAAAAAAAATTCAGTTGCTTTTGCCTGAACTGCTTCTTGTACAATTTTCTTTTTTAACTCATGACAAGTTTTCAAGGAAAAAGCATCATTGCTCTCCTCTCTCTTTGCAAACTCCTTGAAAATGGTGAAAAACACGGGTGATTTAAAATAAAAAGTTGACAAACTTTGGGATGTGAAAGTTAACCAAGAGGTGGGGGCAGAAATCACAGGCAAGGGGAAGAAAAGAACCAGAGGAAGTGAAAATGCAGCATCTTTACAACTGTTATGCAGGAAAAAACATGCCAACAAATCTCAAGCATCAGGGAGGTAAAGTCAGTTGCTCATTTAGGAACACAGTGTGCTATTCTGAAGATATAAAGAGAAGTTGAGCTGGATCAATCATGAGGTCTGATTACTCTAAAAATTTTTGTAGAAAAATCTTTTCCTAAGAGATTCTTTCTACGGCTGAATAATAAGAGAGAAGGAAAATCTGCCTTCAGAACAAAACCTAAGCCAAAATACTTAGCATCTAGACAACCTCTTGCAGTCAGGGCCCCGAGTAGGAAATACTTCATTTGTTTTGTCTCTGTAAGCCAACATGGAGACACAGCAGAAATTTGGAATAACGGCATGCTAAAACTGGCAGGAAGGACAGATTCATTTTCTAATGCTGAGAAACTACCACAGACTCAGCAGCTTAAAATAAAACAGAATTATCACATAGCTTCCATGGCTCAGGAGTCCAGGCAGAGCTGAGGTGTGTCCTCTGCTCAGGACGTCACCAGAATACGGAAAGGTGCCATCTGGACCATGGGTTTCTCTTCCAAGTTCATTAAAATTGTTGGTAGAATTCAGTGGCAAAACTGGGATCTCAGTTTTCTTGCTGGCTGCTTCCTGGGGGTCACTCTCAGCTTCTAGAGTCTGCCCTAGAGTCCTAACCCCACGGCCTTCTCATAATACGGCAGCTTGCCTCTTCAAACCAGCAGGAGACTCTCAAGTCTGGTGCTAGGGAGCCTTATAATCATATTACCACGATTAATTATGTATTCATCGGAGTGACTATCCCATTGCCTTAGCCATGTAACATTACCTAGTCAATGGAGTAACTATAAAGGTAAGGGCTTATACAGGTCATGCTCACCAGGGGACGGGAATATTGGGAGCCAACTTAAGAGTTCTGCCAACCAGTATTACCAACATTGTATTCAGTGCAACATTCTGACTTCAGAGGTGGGGGAAACCAAGGCCCATGGGGATATGGTGATTATCCGAAAAGTCATGTAATAGTTATCAGGGTAGAAAGAACCAGATTCTGGTCTCCAAAATCCCTGTTTAGAGCCTGCCCATCTCCCTAGCTTCCTTCTGCCATTTGGCATGGTTGAAGGTAATACTGTTTTTCAGGAAATTAGGGGAAAAAAGCACCACGAGGGTCAGCTAACCCACTGATTATTACACGGATTCTCTGATGCCCATGGCACACTGGAAGAACGCTTACCTGCAAGGTGCTAGCATGGTGACTCAGCATCTGTGAAGAGTCATAGTCCGCAGGATTTGCCAGCAAACGACTGGTATTTTCTATCCAAGCCTCAGTACTCTTCAAAAGATCATGATATTCCTCCACCTTAATTGTGGCCTGTGAGAGAGGTGGTACCAAACTCAGTCTGATGCCTTTACTGGAGGCCAGTTTTTCTTGAATGAAGAACGTGTTGCTGTTAGTGGTGTGGCAGGCTTTGCAAGGCTCCACTCTCTGTGGCTGAGGCCACTTTCCCATGTCTTCTAGGTTTTGATCCTGCCAATTTTTAAGACTAGTCCTGACCACAGATGTAAAGGACTTAAGAAGTTCTACCCTAATGCTACAGGCCTCAGCAAGAGGTGTGAATTAGCCTTGCAACCAGCCTGTTTCCCATTCTTAAAGCTGGATTTGTATTTTGTCCTCCTATTCAGGGTCTTGTCCCGTGGATGACTTACCCACTGCCCTCCATAACCCCTACTTGGGAGGGAAGGTGGCTAGTTCTGAATGACTTTCTTCCTCATTGCTGGCTCCCAGGACTCTTGAGCCTCCTGCAGGAAATGCCTATTACCTACTGGGAAGCTCAACACTCTCCTGGACCCTTGCTGTTCTCTGATTTTTGGATACTTGTTTCTGCCTGCCCAATCAGACTTACTGTCTGTGCCAGCAGTTAAGTCTGTACCCTCAGTGCCCACTTGGACCTATCGTGTGGCTGTAGCTTTAGGTCCTAAAGCTGGCAATTCAAGGGGAACTGGTTGCCTCTGAATATGTATTTTTGTTTTGTTTTAAACCCATCTCAATACCACCATCATCCATGTGTCATTACCATGTGTTACTGTCCCACCTTATTTAACTGTGAAGTTCTAGATTCTGCTCTCTGTGATACTTGCTGATACTGCTGGAAAGGAATCATCAAGCTATCCATCCATTCTTGAGCCTGTTCTGGATTCTGCTCAACAATGTCCTGGACTTCAGAATCCAGCTCATTTAGCTTGGAATGCCAGACATCTAGTTCATCCCACATTTTCTGGAGAAGGAAATCAGAAGTCAATTTGAATGTAGATGTCATGGTTTAATGTGTGAATTCCTAGTTTTCATAGAGTATTTGCACATGTAAATGCTACTGAAACAACATCACAAGGCAGGTATTCACTTATGTCTGGAAACCACTTGCAACCTAAACTGAAAACCATTTTTTCTGAAGCCTCTTTACTCTGTTTCAGAATGAATTAGCTGTGAGGGAGCACAAAGCCCTGGCCTGACACAAAACAAGGTCAGTATAACCCTAGTCTTTCAAGAGTGATAAAGTAACATTATGTTTAAAAAGGCCTTTAGAACCTATTTAGTCCAGTATGTACTTAATCTGGAAGACAATTTTTCTTTAGTGTGAAAATAAAACTAATAAAAAGAGAATCTCTGGTCTGCTGCAGGATTAATGCAGTGGCAGAAAGTTCTAGCCACCTGTATAGTAAAACTGCTTTTAAAACAAGAAATCAGTATGTTGGATTCAAACCTGGATTTGTCTGGGCAGTGGAAATCTCAAAGGTAAAAAATTTAATTCTTAATATTTGCTTAAGAACATAATTTCTTGAAATGGGAAAACCTAACTGGTTAAATTAGGTTTCTTTACTTATTAAAAGTCCAAGACTCTGTCCAACAGTGAGCCATATTCCAACATATTTTTAAAAGTCTCCATTCGTAACTGAATATATCCTTAAAATGCAGATTAGAATAAGAGTGCTTTCCATATGCAGGAGTTTACTTGCAGTTAAGAGATAAAATATTATGTTTACGTACAGTTTTATCTAAAACTTTATTTCATAAGATATTTTACAAGAGAAATAAATTTAGAATTTCTATTTCCCTGTATCACATAGGAACCTAAAGAAAAGCTACCAACACTACACAAATCCTACTGAAATAATTTTTTTATCAAATAAGTTTCATAAATGTCCCATATTGTATTTTCCAATATTAATTCACTTTACTTTAGAAAACCTCTAAAGTTTCTAAAGAATTCAAAGACTCTAAGAAATGCTCTAACACAGAAACAAACTAGCTTGTATTTATAATATTTTTTTATATGGGCTTTCCCAAGATAAATTGACTCTCCTATACTTGTGAAAAGGCTATCACAGCTCTTAGGGGTTGGAGAATAATTCTTAAATTCAACCTTCCCTACCAAGCCTCTGCAGGCAACACTCTCAATAAGGTGACCCTGTGTATCTCCATTATGATCTGTGCTTATCAAGGAGCACTCTGTATTGCCTGATAAACGGGGAATACCAACTGCTAAATTAGGAAGTTAAAGGAGGATGTTACCTTCTGAATTTCTTGAGCTTTCTCAATATTTTTGCTTTTCTGTTGCAACATCTTTTCAATATTATGAAGCCCATTGTTAATTTCATCTATTTTTCTACTCATTACAAATGATGGTGAGCTTTTCAAGACTTCACTGCTAATCTGTTATAAGAGGAGAAAGACACATTTAGCTTAGAGATGTTTTCTGCACTCTATTCACAGGATTAAATGATAGAAGGGCTAGTCACACTGTTATACAATTTTACTTATAAAAATCTTTTAAGGGTTAGGGGAAAAATCCGAAACCCTACTGGCTAATGTGTTAATGAGAGGGTATAGCAGACTAGGAAATGGCAGCTGTACTGACCTGATCTTTTAAATCCAATCTAAAAAAGGAAGAAAGAAAAAATCCAACAAACAAGAACTCCTTGAATGTAATCCACAGTATACACCACAGGTATGAGCTGTGTTGGGCAAAACTACTGAGTGGACTGTTTGAAACATTCCCCAATGGAGTAAAATGACCCGAAATAATTTTTTTATACAAAAAAAAATTCTTGTAGTCTTTCCATTTTATGAAAAAATCCTTTCTACAGAACTGTTTGCAATAAAACCAAACTTATTCTCAAGCCACCTTAACAAATGTAATTCCATTAATATTAATTTAGGTGAAATAACCTTCTAAAACTATTTCTCGAGGATGCACCAAAGCTTAGTTTCTCTATGTGAATGTTTATAGTGCATGTTTTCACACAATCAGAAATCTAGTTGCTGAACAGTCTCATTTTTTTATCTGAATGCTTTTATGAAAACTTGTGCTAGGAAAGATAGTGAATGTTGGATGTATCATTTTCAAATACATGATAAGTTGGTGTTTTTGTTTTCTTAAGCTATGTTGACATGGTTTTCTCCAAGAAGCCACTAAACCACAAAATACTTTGTGCTTTTTTATAATCCTTTAACTCTTAAAAACCACTACATCTGTATAAACATTGATACTAAAACCTTCTAGTGTAGACAGTATACAGATATAAAATCTAAACAGGCTAAAAGACTTGCTGGATTAAGGTCACATATCAAGGTACCGGCTGATCTCATCCCTAAAGCCCTGAGTTGTCAGACTCTGGGGTCCCAGGCTCTTCTAACTGTATCAGGATGTTAATACTTTTATAAAATAGTTTTATTCCACAGACCATACCACAGTCAAGATTTTTTAGGAACAATAATCAAAAAAACCTAATCCTTTATCAGTCTTTTATTGCTGTAATAGCTTTTTATTGCTATGTAACAAATTACCAAAAAATGAAGTTTTCTCCTGGCAGAAGTGCAAATCATTTAGGTACATTGTGAGAGATCATGATTTAGGAAAAGCAAGCAGCCATCTGAATTATATATATAATAGTACTGAGTCTGTTGCCAGGACCCTTTAAACACATCACACCATAAAAATCAGTTGCTGTTTTTACAAATATATGAGTTACAGTTGAAATTTTCAACCCTAACTTTAAAAGGCTGATTTTGATTATTAATTCACCTTGTTAGGGATTTTCACATTAAGTATTTATGAAAATGAATTTAGTTTCTCTCAGAACATTTACTCTTAAAGTATGCTCTTAAAATCAGTATTACATGATTCTTGAGAAAGTATCTCACAACAGCTTTTCATATGTGTTAAAACAAGATTTGTTATAAATATATATTAGGAGTTTACATGTTTTCTATATGTTTTAGATTTTCCCAAGAAATCTGTCATAGAAGTTAACTTCAGCTGAAATCTGATTAGTTTGTATGCATTTAATACCTATTTTATGTATTAAGGTACAGAGGACTCTTTCTAGACTTCAGAAAGCAAAACAAAAATCCTTCCGTGGATGCTGCGCCAAATAGAATTTTGTTCTGTTGGATTTGGGCTGCCTTTTTACAATTTAATAGAATTGTCTTGTTAAATTACTACATGTCCACTACTACGAAACATTTTCCACTCTCCCAACCTGGATTTTCAGGTAGAAAGATCTGCTCAAGAATGCTTTGTGAGAATGTGTTACCATCATTATTAGAAAGACACTCTGTGTTAAGTGCCTATTTCTAGTGAGTTGTGAAATTTGTATTCTTACTGCCCTTGGTTGCAGTTTCAAAATGCTCATAGGGAATATGTTTTATAGCAAAATGTTGTTTATATCCGAAATTTTAAAGTGATTCTCCAGTTGGAAAAATATACCCACTTAGTAGACGATAATAAACTATTTTTAAATGCAAGATCAGAAAAACTGAGCATTTTGACAACTAAAACTAAACAGATAATCTAATTGTTATCAATGTTACTTAGAGCAATTTCATCTCAGTATTCAATACACAAAATTACCCCTTAACGAAACTATACAAACAGTGATAGCTCATTCAACTGCATAAATAATAACACTAAGAGAAACATTATTATTACCTTCTCATCAGCGTCTTCTAAAGCTTTTCTGCATTCTTCCACCCGGGATTCAATCTCTGCAGGGACTATGGTGTACATTTCCGAATACTTGATTCGCAGTTTTTCCATAATATCCTCAAAAGTTAGCTTCCCTTTCTTAAGGATGTTTTGCAGCTCCTAAAAACAGAAAGACAGTTTCAAACACTCACAGGACACAGGAATAAGTTTAACTCTAAAAATGAAAGCAGCTTTCCAGCAGATCCTTCTGATTTAAATGAGCAAACTTTGCATGACAAAACCTCACTATTGATACAAGCTGATTAAGCCTGAGAGATAGGCGGTTTGGTCAGATGATGCTTTCTAATTTGTAAGAATTAAACTTGGTATCTCTTCATAGTGTCAAACTATTGACCTACAAAGACATTACAACATCTCCTGCTTCTAAACTACCTCTAGAATTTAATTGTATCTCAGTTACAGTCTTGATCTAAAAAGCTGCAAGGAGCAAAAGTTTCAAAGAAGTTTTTTTTTGGTTGTTATTAACTTGTTGCCATTTCTGCTTTTCTACATTATCATCACAATGATTCAAGGCCACTAAAAGCCCTATCCTTGAAGCAGAAGTGTCTGCTTACACGTAATTAGACAGCCCAGCAGAGTTCAACTTCTTTCAAAAGGGAGGGTTCCAGTTCCATGCAAAGAATGTGGGTTTTAGGAGATAAAAGAAACTTGAACAAATAGTCTATTGGTTGTGGCCTAGAAACAAAATCTGATCTATGTTCTCCTGCACTAATAATAAAGGAGAAACTCATTTGTTTGGGAAAGTTTCCAAAAGATCAAGTGGAAAAATACTTCTTGACTTTACTGTGGCTTTTGGGGTTTGTTTTGTTTTTCTAGTAACTGTTCAGTAGCATTATTCTATTATGCATATTAGTGTTAATGGACTGAGTCACCACACTGAAGAATGATTTCAATTTTGAATGACTCCATGATGTATCACTGTTTTCCTTAACTTTCAGAACAGAACAAACCTAGAGAAGGAAAGTTAAAGAACAATGCCATCAGTCAAAGGTGGGGCTTGCCGGACAGAGTCAACCTGTTTTGTCTAGACCTAATGTGGGAGTGCAGGTCTTCATTCAGATACCACAGATGGCTCCCCCGTGAAGACTGCTTCTGTGAAGGAGAGTAAGGTTCCTTTTTCAGCATTGATAACCAAATGGATTGATTAACAAAATCATGTGACTTTTGAACAAACTTCTAAGTGTCATTTTTTCCTACTGCCATTATACCAGAATGAGAAGAGACTGGTCTGAAAAAATGATGTCCCAAATGGCAAAGGGGCATGTGATATTGTGATATAATGAACACATTTGAATTTTATCCCTGGTTCCTGGCACAGATTTTAAAACCCATGGAATTTCCTAGATAGAAGTGAGAAGAGCATCTTTTGTTATTCCTAACAAGCCTTTTTCCAACCACCCCTGAGTTTATGCTAATGAATGAGGAGGTGGGAGAATAGGCCCAAGATAGCTTCAGGATGGGGGCTGGTTACAAGAGGAAACAACCACGTGATTAAAGGGCTGGAACTTTCAGCCCCACTTCCTGACCACTAGAGAGAGGAGAGGGCCAGAAGGTGTGGTTAATCACCAATGGCCAATGATTTAACTAATCATGCCTACATAATGGCACCTTCATGAAAACTCCTAAAGGGCAAGGTGTGGAGACCTTGGGAGTTGGTGAACACATCCAGGTCCTCGGAGAGTGGCACACCCAGAGAAGTCATGGAGGCTCCACGCTCCTTCCCCTAGACCTTACCCTATGCATCTCTTTCATTTGGCTGCTTGAGTTGTACCCTTTATAATAAGCCAGGAGTAGTAAGTGAAGTGCTTTCCTGACATATATGAGCCACTCCAGCAAATTACTGAACCTGAAGAGGGGGCTGTGGAAACCTCTGATTTACAGACTGTCAGAACTATGAGAGTCCTGGGACTTATGAATGGGACCTGAAATGGGAATGGTCTTGTGGGAATGACCCTTTAAGCTGTGGGGTCTGTGCTAACTTGGGCAGTGTTAGAATTGAACTGAATTGCAGGACACTTGATTGGTTTCTAGAAAGTTGGAGAATAGGCTGGGGGAAAAACCCCACACATTTGGTTTCAGAAGTGCTGTGAATAAAAACAGTTCCACCCTCATCAGAGATAGGATATTTCATTCTACTCAAGTCAGTCAGTCTTAACCAAGAATGGTCTGAGACCCCTGTTCACCAAACATGCTTGAAAAGTGGTTGAAAGGGCTGCTTGGTCCAGACTGGCCTGTTTCCCAGCCAGGTCTCAGTTCTTTTCTCTGGACTCCTGATCTTGGGTAGCTCTGCCCACATTATGCCACAGGGCCTTTGCACATTTTCTCTCTCCTGGCCTACTCCCTTCACTCTAGTCACCTCTGTCCCAAGGACTTTGAATTCAAGATGTCAGACTTGTGTCAGTCACATTCAATAATTTACTACTCACTTACCTCAAACTGTCCTGCCTTTTCTGGGTGGTCCTGTAATTCCATATTTTGGAAAGAAGTTGTAGTCTGTTGAAATAAATTCTTCAAAGAAATTATTTCTTTTGTGAAGGAATGTCTTTCTTGGATTTCATTTTGTATCAGTTCCTTGTTTTTTTGAGCTTTCAGAAAAAGCCTAAAATACATCATCAAAATAAAATTGTTCTA
The DNA here is from genome assembly GCF_030020395.1 of Manis pentadactyla. Classification (NCBI taxonomy): domain Eukaryota; kingdom Metazoa; phylum Chordata; class Mammalia; order Pholidota; family Manidae; genus Manis; species Manis pentadactyla. The sequence continues at coordinate 37,080,391 of NC_080029.1, forward strand.
TTGTGCTCTTCTGTGAAACAGTTTTATTTCAACAATTAGCACAATGTCTGCATGGCTTACAAAAGATTTTTTTCGCTGAGAGAAAATGACAAGTTTGCAATGATTTATATACTATGTATACAAACATATATCAAATTCTCTCAATCAAAATCTTCTCCAAAACTTTCATCTTTAAATATACTTTTTTTTCACAACTTACTTTCCAATTGCCATTTCTGTCCTCCTTTGCTCCATGTAATCCTTGAGTTCGACTGAACATAACATAGAGGTATGAATGGAGACATGGGTTGACTAGCCTTTTTATCTCAGCTGACCCTATTTGCTATGATGGAGTCACCATATTAGGAGAGGAGTTTAAGTGAGTAAAATCTGTCCTGAGAACTATCTGGTAAGTATTTCTAGTCACTAATAAATTATAGTCTTTGACCCAGTAATTCTACTTCTTGGCTTCTTTCTCAATGACTTAATCATAGATGGAGATAGAGATTAAAGCATAAGAACATTCACTATGGTATTTTTATAAAATTAAAAAAAAATACATATAAAAGTTCCATAATACAGGCATGGTTAAATAAATTACGGCAGGTTCACATTATGAAATATTATGCAGTTATGTTTTAAAGAACATTTGATGGCAGAGGAAAACAAACAGGATATGCTGATAAATGATTCAGCAGAATACAAAACAGTACAGTACTATGATCAAAATTGGTTTAAAAATATGACCATGGTAAAAAAGAAAAAAAATGTTACTGGCAGTAACTATTGCTGATTAGTAAAATTAAAGGAAGGTTTTATATTAATTTTTATAATTTTCCACATTCTCTAAACTTCCTATAATGAATATGTATTACTAAATTAGAAAAACAGCAAACATTAAGAAAAACTTGAATAATATTCACCCTCAATAATACCAGGATGGAGAACATGTGCTTATTTTAACTATCATTAATATTTTCCATCTATTTTTATACCCATCTGAGATAACTCAATTCTGTCAAATTATGTCATTATTCTACAATATTTTCATATTCTTGAAATTCGGTATTTTTTCTAAGTTTAAAGCCTGAGTTCTCAAGCATGTTTCCTTAACAGCTGCTTGTAAATCTTACTTGTTGCATCGATCTTGCATAGACATAATCTCTTGAAATGCCGGAACAGTTTCTACAGCGCTTGAGCTTTCAGAAGTGTTTTGGATACTTTCTATGCGTTGAAGAAGTAGAGTCAGTAACAGCTGCTGCTGCTCCACATTCTCTTCATATTGGCATAAACAATCTAGCAACTCAGAGAGTTCCTCTGTGCTGGCTGCCTCTTTTACTTCAGAAATTTCAGGGAGATCTTCTTGAAGATTATCTAAAATTATCACTTCTCGTTCAATCTAATTCAATAAACAAAAAAGAGAGCTGAAATAAGTAAATGTACTCTGACCATTTCAGGATCTGAAGCAGACTTTGGCAACCATAATTTTTGTATACTGGCTCTTCAGAAGGTTTCTAATGCCATATTCTATTTTAACATAATATTTGTCTTCCTATAGATGGGAATATTATTCCTCCACTATCATAATCTCATAATTCCCAGCTATTGATCATGTAGGTGTGTGATTAAAATCAAGTATTCTGTTATGGGCTGAAGGACACTGTTGAATATCTTCATAAATAAATTCTTTCTTCTTCAGATTTTGGCTGCATAAAGCAATTATTTCTCCTGAGATACCCAATAAGTTAGCTAGAATGAGTTCCACCAAGCTGCATCCACTTAGTATAAGAGGTTGGGTGACTATTGGATAATTTTTCAACAGGCCTCTCTTCTTTCACATCCAATCCCTACAATGCTCAAAAAAGTAAGCTACTATGTCCTCATTCCCTTTACACCTACACCACCAAAGGGAAAGCAGCCTGAATTACTGAGTTAATTATGTATTTGTTAACCACTGTTATGTGCATAACCCAGAAATATACAATCTAATAAATTGCGTATCTCAAAACTGGAGTTCTATTAACCCAGAACTCAGAATGAAGACATAGAAAATCAGATCCCTCTTAAGTGCCTCCTCAAATCTTCTGGCCCTCACCTCAGCCACACCACACATGTATCACATTCTCCCTTCACATTTTTTAACTCTCCTGCTCTGTGTTCAAACTGAGTTAGTCATCTCTGCAATCTTGACATGACAGATCATCACACGAGTGATGATCTTGCCAGAGAGTTAGCAAGAAAGGAATTCTATATTGACTGAGGTCATTGTACATATAGGGTTTCCAATATATGTCAGGGTTTAAAAAAACTATGTCTAATCCAGGACTTAATGGAGCAACTCTTTGTGCTTCCATGCCTGATGATAATCACGTAGGGGCTAGAACAGTGCCCGGGACCCAAGAAGAGCAAAGCGACTACAGGCTCTGACCTTCCCCGCTTCAGTTCTCATTGTCTCCCACTCCTGTTCCCTGGGGTCACTTTCCAAAATAATCCAGCTGCCAGCCCCTGTGTCAGGCTGTGCTGCCTAGTTTAAGTTGGCAAATGATTAAGCAGGGAAATACAAAGGAGGAGAATCATTTTTATTAGGACAGTTTTACTCAAAAGCCAGGCAGTACTTTAACTTGTGAATGGATAGACAAACCACTGTACATGCACCCAATAGAATATTACCCAGGAATTTTTAAAAAATGAACTGTTGATATATGCAACAACATGAATAAATCTCACACACATAGTACTTAGTGAAAAGAAGCCAAACTCAAGGGGCCTCAAGCATTCAAGTCCATTTATATGACATTCCGGAAATGGCAAAACAGATTACTGGTCACCAAGGGCTGGAGGTAATGGAAGGGACTGTATACAAAGGGGCACCAGAGAACTTTCTAAGGTGATGGGAATGTTCTAAAGTTTGATTTTGTTGGTGGTCATGTGACTGTATGTGCTTCTCAAAACTCAACAAACTTTACACTAAAAAGGGTGAAGATAGCCCCCCAGTCATGAAAATACTTGCCACAAAGATTATGAAATCACTTTTACCTAGAAGAGGCTCTGCAGCCCCTGGATGCTTTTCCTTGGACACAGAATTCTAATAAAATTGGTTAAAAACTTTTAGGTTCACAGTCAATTATAAAGTGGAATCTAGAAAGGGAAAAGGAAGCATAGTTGCACCATAAATAAACATAGTGAAGGAGCCTGAAAACCAGAAGAATAAGGAACTAATATAGAAATGATTTGTACAAGGAAAAGAAGCCAGCCTTATACCACCTCCAATTATCTTCGAAAACATGACTTTATTCTAGCACATTATGATCACTGAAACACAATGATGATTTTGAATAACCAGAAATGAATAATTAAATCAAGAAGATTCTATTTAAGAAAACAAGGAGGTAAGACTTGAGGAGGGAAATAAAGGTACATCAAAATTCAAATTAATTTTTTTTTCTAAATTTAAATAGAGCATTTAAACTTTTGAAAATCTACTTATCTAAAACCTTTATCCCATAAAGCTACTAGATTATTATATTACTATAGACATTTTTTTAAAGTAATTCATTTTGTCACATATAAAGGCACCAATCATGCTAACAGAATCTTGCATGTTCAGATCTTTAGATGATATACTTCTTATTGAATGAATAAAAGCTACTTTAAAATCTTTTATCAGTTTGGCATGTATAAGTTGACAGGTTAGTGGTTAAACACCAGGGTGTAAGGTTGAATACTCTCCTTCCACTCACTTGTGAATTTGGTTACTCTCCACCTCGCTGGGTCTCACTTTCCTCACCTATGAAATGAGGATAACAAAAATATCTACTAACTTGTAGGATTCCTGCAAGGATAAATGCTAATGCATGTAGAGTGCTTAGAACTGCCTGACACACACTTGGCAAGCACCCAGTAAGCTGCTGTCATTATTACGTGAGGACATATTTTCTGCTACTCTTCAAAAACCACATTTTGTTAGCAGATATTTTGCAAAATGCTTATATGAATAATTACGAAATTCAAAATGAATAGGATCTGAATGGATAACATATAATTGCAAATGGTATATAGCCTTAGGGAGACAATGTAATAAAATAAATAGAACAAAAGCTTAGGATTAGCTTAGACTTGGGTTTGAATAACAGCTGTCCCTCAAGAAGTATTACTGAGGGCTGGATAAGTGCAAGGCCTAACCGGATTCTCAAGTTGCAGCAGTGAGCAGAACAGATGTGGCCCCCACCCACAGCCCCAGCTCAATCACTGGCTGGGAGGTCACTCAGTGCCTCAGTTTCTGCATCACCAAAATGGTAACAACCTTTAACTCCTGAGGGCTATACAAGGATTTAACTGAGGGCTATACAAGGACGCAGTGGCATCCTGCGAAAACTGTCTTCTTAGCACAGCTCACAGTTTCCTGCAATAGGAACCCCAAAAACCATGTCATACGGATGAGAAAGAACTGGAAGCCAGCTGCCCTGCTAAAAGTATAATTTACAGAGTTTCTTAGAGTTTTAACATTCAAGAGACTATTTAATTAAACTCCACCAGCATCACCAAAATGATACTCACTTCTAAGAAAATCAGGCTGTAAGCAGGAAAACAGGATAGTGCTAAACATGTAAATCCCAAAGCACGTGACCTACTCCAATCAAGTATTAATTTATTTATCTTTTAAATAAAGTTAGCAGGAATTCTGACATGAATAAGACAGAGGGTTTTCATTTCATGTTCTGATTTGTCCTCATTTTCACCTGGCCCTTAGGAAAGACTAATGATTACCTTAAGATAATTTTATACTATTTTATATTTTCTTTCTACATACATTTGATGTCTTAAGTCCTGAAACATGGTTAAATAACATCTGTGACTAATATATATTATAGGGGTTTCCTTTGAGACAGTATTCAGAAAGAACATCATACATATTTTTTGGTTTGTGCTTAACAATTGCAGTTGACTTCCATAATTAACAATTGCAGTTAATTTCAAAATTAGTTGGTTGTTATGAATATTACCTAATTCTAACATTTAGTGTGATGTAGAAAGTTATTTTTAAGAGGGTTTATCCTGTTATCTGCACAATAAAGATTTTAAAGCTCAAATGAGTGAATACTCAATTATTCATAAGAATTATATGATACCAAAAAAATGACACTATTATGAAATAATTCATATCATCCTGGGATATTATTTTACTAGGACCTGACCTCATGATATGCTATGTATGTGTGACATTAACAAATGGTACCGGTGGAGGACTCCTTTTACATAAAAACATAATGTAAGTAATAAAACAATTTAAATTACATTTGTTAGGAAACTATGGTTTTACTGTTGAAACACAGCACTTACTTCTTCACTGACAAATTTCCACTCCTGCTTCAGCTCTTCACACCACATCTCCCATTCTTTAGCAGCTTCCAGCAAACTCAGCCATTTTTCCCACAGAGCCAGCATGGTTCTGAGCAAACATACACCATCGTGGTCTGTGCACAGGGGTCTCAGGTGTCTGAGGATCTGTCGTACTTTCACAAACTCTTCTTTGGTTGATATAAGATTTGATACCAAGGCCTTTATAGACAGGGTAGAAAAGGAATAGAAGAGAGATAACATCTATTAATACTTCTGAAACATACACTATTAAATATTGAACAATTACTGATTTTAAATCATCCATAAGTATTACATGATCCATTTTACAGTCCCTTTGGAAGCCAGTATGAGCTAATTTGAGAATTATCTATGTATTACTGTTTTGCACATGAATTTAGAACTATGAGGACAAAAAATTGACCCATAAACCAATTTTTCCAAGTAACAATGTGTTTTTAAATATAAATATCTTAGAAGTGCGTTTTGTTATCTTAACGTAAGTCTCGTATTTTACTAGGTAGTTAATTTGTACAATACTTACTTATCAAACACCAATGCATTATTTAGGTTTTATGTTTGTTTTGGGGTGGACATTAAGCAAAGATATTTAAAATGTTCTTACCTAAATCCTAATAATATAATACCACAGAGTCTAACAGATGAAAATACGCAAAAAGAAAAAAAATTGCTTACTAAGAGTATAAGAAGTAACCAGAATCTAGCACTTATATGGTAGTTGCAGTAAGTGCTCTGTCACTGATCCAGCAACATCCAACATATTAACATGAAAGGTAAATCTTTAGAAAGAGTGATCAATAAGGGTAGTATACCACTGGGAAGAGGACTGTATTGTAAATCCAAATGACTAAACCTCTCAGAACCATTGCTTCACTGGGTCCCTTGGCTTTTGGTTTGAGAGATTTTCTTGAGGGTACAACTCAAGTTGAAGATTTCTGTGGATCGTAAGAGCCACACTCCCAGCTGCCTCTGCCTCCTCTTTTTTGCCAGTGTTTTGCATAAGGTCTTATTGGAGATTTGCAAATATTATTACCTTGCTGTGTTCCAAGCGCTCTAAAGTTTCTTTGTAAGACCCTGGCAACGTGGACATGGACTGCTCAAGAACTGTTTCCACTTGACTAAGGTTAGCACAAATTCTCTCTTTAATTTCTCTATAGCATTTGTAATCCTTGAGACACCTAGTGAGGCACAGTTAGAAAAAAAGTGATATTAAATTTTATTTAGTGCAATAAATTCTGAACTTCCAAAAATGAATTCTGAACAGTTAATAAAAAACAATGTAATCCTCTTTTGCCTATTCAATGTATTTCAACACATTTTATTGACTACCTCCTTCTCAAAAGGACTGCATAAGACTTAATGCAAACTATAACAGGCAGGTAAGACTGTTCTCAAAACACCTAAATTGGAACAATGCATTCCTGAATATTGCTAATGAGGGACAAAATGGTACAATTCTTGTAAAAAACCTGTTTGGTCTTAAAAAATGCTCAAATTTTTGACCCATTAATTCAGCTTCTGCAATTTATCTTAAGGAATAAATCCTAATATAAGGAATTTATCCTAAACCTAATGAAACCTTATGTATAATAAAATCTTTTTACTTAATGGATTATTCATCAAAATGGCAAAAATTGAAACATACTTTATGTGTAACAAAAGATACGGTTAAGTAAATTATAACAATCCATTTTATAAAATATATCATAGCAATTATTTTTTATGAAGTTTTTGTTAAAATAAGGAAAACAGATGATCTTATAAAGGAAAAGCAGCATATTTTTATATAGCATATATTCCTAAAAACACTATGAATAAAATAGATAAAGCGTAAATTCCCCACTGAAAATACTTCAAAACTTAGTATCAAATATATATATTCTTAAAACAATAATAAACTGGCAAGGAATTAAGGAAGACTGAGAGGTCCCAAACTACATAAAAGTGGAAAAACAGAAACAAGCTAAGCCTGAAAACCAGTTTTTTGCTTTAAGGGCATTTGTCAAGTTTCAGTTTTGTTGACCTTCTGGAATGCTGGGCACAGAGGATAAGGCCTGGAGTTCATCCCAGGATGAGTGTTTAATAGAAGAGTCCCTTTGCATAGATATTTGTAACACATACAACAACAAAGGACGCCTCTAAACCATAAAATAAATCCCTACAAATCAATAAGAAAGAGATGGACTACCCAATCAGAAGTGGGTAAATGCTAGAACAGGCATTTTTCAGAAGAAGAAATATTAATGACCAAGAAATATTCAGAGGCTCAAATTCATTAGCAATAATACAGACGCAAGTTAAAACCACAACAAAATATCACTTCTCATCCAATAGACTGGCAAAAACTAAATCTCACAACATCAAGTACTGGCAAGGACAGGACAACGAGCACACTAATGTGTAGCTGGTTTGAACAGAAATCGGTAAAATCATTTAGAATTAAAAATGTTAAGTGTGTATACCTTCTGACCCAGCAATCACAATCCTATGTATACATCCAAGGAAAGCTTTTGCATTTAAAAATGTTCCTATTAGCATTGTTTGTAACTGCAAAAACTAGTAACAACCCAAATGTGTATCAATAGCTGGGTGACTGAATTTTATTACAGACAAGAACATGAGGAACTGCAGGATCAAAATGATGAGTTTGAAGTCACATGAAAATGGGATACAAACACATAGTAAAAATTTTTTTTTAAGTAAGAAAATGGCAATCAAAAATTTAGGATAATGATTATTACTTCTGAGAGGAGAGGGAAGCACGCAAGAGTATTCAAAAGTCATGATGTTTATCTTTGAACCTTTGGGTACAAGGCTGTTGCTCTTCATACCATATGCAGACTTTTATAAACATCCTCTTGCATGTACTCAATATTAAATAAGAAAAATTAAATAAATACAATAACATATTTCCTATGGTTTTCTTCAGTGATTTTTTTTTAACTTTTCCTTATTTTCCAAATTATTTGTATCTAATGTGCACTTGTCAATTATAAACAAAAATAATCTTCATTTTGTTCTTAAAGCACTACCTTTAGAAAGAAGTACCTACCTTTCTATTTCAGCTTCCTTGACTCTGGCTGCCTCCCTCATGGCTGAGTTCTTAGAAAGTAACTCCTGTAAAGTACACTGAAGCTGTTGGTGGGCTTCAGGGCTGGATATAGTCCCCAGTTTCTCAGTGAGGTCTTGGATGTCTGCTACTGTGGATTCTAACTCCTCTTGCTGCCAGCGAGGTTTCTCTAGTGATTCTTCTGGATTATCAAAGTCGGCTCTGTGGGATGCGATGATGGCTTCCAGGGCAGTGATGACCTGCATTGCCCTGGTGACTGCCTCATTATAGCGTGCCATGTTTTCACCAGCATTAGTCAAGACATTCTGTTGAATAGATTAAACGCTGTGATGACACTTGTCAAACCTTAGGAATTTTTGTCATTCTTGAATTTTTTGTGGTGCTATGTGCATAACACACCTCTTGGTCTTACAAAAGTTAACATCTCATACTTTAGTCTGGCAATATTAAACTAGTATTTTTAAATGAATAACTTTTTCTTTGAGTGAAGAAAAACTGTTTCCAGATTTGCTAAGAACTCTAATCCAAATTCAAACATAGATTGCATGAATCACATCTAATGATATATGTTCCTGCTCTAGAACTCTTATATTAGATCATGAATTAAACAATTGAATATATATAATGTATATGCCTTAATCAAGATTTGTGGGAAAAAAATAACAAGAAAACAAATTAAAAAACCCAGACCTCTTGTGTTTTTTAATTAATGGCTCAGCCACTAACTTGAGTTATCACTTAATGTCTCTAGACCTCAGTCTTCTCACTGAAATAACAAATGGTTGAAATAATTAACTTTAAAGGTCCCTTCCGTTCCAGTGCTAATCATGTTATTTTGGCAATTTATGCACATTGTTTCTGGAAATTGTATTAAAATCAGGTAGAGAAGTTAACTTAGTTTACTCAACATTTGTTAAGTACTAATTTAAAGAACATACTATGGGCCACAATATGACTTTACATTTCTATATAGTATTTATACTTACCAAAGATTTCAAATACATTATCTAATAACTCTTTGACTTAAAGGAGGGAGTTAATTTCCCTATTGTATAAATTTAACAATTCTGAAAATACAGTCAAAGGATTATATTGAGCACAGTGCATTCCAATGATGCCTAAGTTATCACTCTGCAACAGAAGTCAGCAAACTTTTCCTATGAAAGGTCAGACTAAATATTTAGGATTTGCAGGCCATCTGGACAATCATATTGTTAACTACTCGATCGTACTGCTTTAGCAGGCAAACAGCCACAGGTTATCATAAAGGAGTGGGCATGGCTGTGTTCCAATAAAATACTATTTATAAAATCAGGCACTGTGGACAGATCTGGTCCGTGGACCTTGATGTTAAGGCTTGTGCTCTACATTCAGATGGATCTCAGCTTCAATTTTGGTTCTGTTCCTGCTACAAGAGAAAACTCTTGATGTTTCTAAACTTCATTTCCCTATTTTAAAACAGAGCTAATAGCACCCACCTCACAGAGTTGCTATGAGGATTAGAGATAAAGTGTTGAGCACAGTGCCTACACACTGTAAGTTCTAAATAAATGTGGAGCTATTATCTTATGTTCTTGCCCCTACACCGTATTTCTTCCACCATGCCCTATTTCTAAACAAACAAACAAACAAACAAACAACTTTCTTCTGAGCTCAACAGAGGCTACAAGGAATACAGAAATAAAGGTGTCAAACTTTTCTTTTTCTAAACTATAAGGCATTGTATTTAGATGTGGAATGAGTTGGGATTATTAACTAACCCGTTGCAAGTTTTTAAAATGGCTCTTCTCCTATAGAGAATATTCCTATAGAACCTGTATCCTCTTGAAGTGCAGATATTAACTAGAGTAAAACAAAAAATCATGAAATAGAAATAAATGCATTAATAATAGTTATTAAAGCAAAGAAATTTAATTAAAGCACGAACTTACTGTGCGCAAATCAATGCTTGTGTTAAGCTGCATGTGAAGATCTTCAATGTCACATAATTTTTTCTCCACATCACTAGCTTCAGAAGGGTTTTCTGCTCTTTGCTTCTCAATAATTGTCACAGCTTTAATGCTATACATTTCTGCCTGAACTTGTTCTTGAAACACTTCACAGTTAATCTTTTCATTTTCAATATGTTCCATTTTCAAATTTATAAGTAAAGGCTGCTGTAACTGAGATTTTATCTGATTTAAAACACGTAAGGAATTTTCTAATTTGTCGTGAAAGTTCTTTTCATCCATTTCTTTCGACTGGGATTCTAGTACTATGTTTTGGAGAATCGTGTGTAACTTAGCATTTTCTTCTGCATACAGCTTCATTTGTGGTATTTCTTTCTCTTTGAACGAGCCATCAAATACTTCACTTTCACTTAACTTCTTTAGCATCTCACGATTCAAGCACATGGCTTTCTCGATTCTCTGATTCAAAATGTGAGCACTGAGCAGAATGCTGTCTGGGGAGGCACTGAGAGGTTTTAATACGCCTTCAGCCCTTTCCTTAATGTGCAGATCCATAGCCCTCAGTTTGCTCAGTAATGCTTGGTATTTGCTATGTTCTTCCATGAATGTGTCCAACTGCTTAATTTTTTCTTCAAGTTCCTTTTTCTTTTCAAATACTTGGGTTTGTAATTGATCAAGCTGGGAACAATCCCAGTTCAGTCCTAGCTGGTCAAACACTTCTTTGAATTTCAGTACTTGTAGGATCCGAGACTGAATACCAGTGAGTCGGTCTTGAAGACTACAGAACTCCTCTTTAGCATCTTGATTTAGTCCTTGACTGAGTTCTTTCAGTTCCCTGTGCTGGATATGGTCAACCTCCTTCTGAAGCGCAGATGTTTTCTCATGGAATTCGCTATAAAAATGTATCTTGCGTTCTACTTCATTCCACTTATTTTGAATGAATCGTTGAGTTCTGTTGGCTCTAGCCTTAAGATTTTTCAATTGATCATCCAGAAACGATCTTTCAAACACACTTAGACCCTTACAAATGTTTGCTTGTTCCTGAAGGTGTGCTGAGATTATTCTCTCAATTTCCTGCAGTTCCTTCTGAGAAGTCGCCAGAGCGACATGCTGATGCTCCAGTTCAGCTCCTGCGGAAGGTGTTCTCCTCCTGGGGATCACCAGGGCTTCACTTCCTCGGAGGGAAAGCTGAACCTTCCCTATTACAGCAACAAATTTGCTTCTTTCTTCCAATTTAAATTCTAATTGCTGCGATCTTTGAGTTGATTTTAAAACTAGCAGTTGGTATTGATTCTGTAAGTCTTGTAGAAGGTTATTTAAATCACTGCTCTCGTATACTGTAAGGTTAGGAATATTCTCTTTGACTTCTTCAACCAATGACTCCACAGCCTGTTGCTTATCCAGGATGCCATCATGTGTCACCTTGCACTTTCTAATCTGTGAAAGAATGTCATCTGGGAGAAGAGAAATGGTAGGAATGGGTTCACCGAGCAGCTTCTTGACCCACAAGATGGTCTCTTTCATCTTGTTCTTTACTTCACACTGCTTGATTTGATTTTCCATCTCCATGTTTAATGGTTCCAATACTTCCAAATGCCTCTGCAAATTATTTACTGCATCTTCCAAAATCTTCTTCTCTTTTTCTCCCCAAATCCTCTTCATCTGAAGTTCAGCCTGCCCCTTTAAAACAGAAAACCTATGCTTGACAGCCTGGAGTTCAGTGGCCAGGTTAACCACACTTTGGCCCCCTTCCTGTTCTGGAGAGTTCAGCCTTGACTGCAAACACTGGTGCTGCTGCAAAGAAATTTCAAGGTCTTGAATCTTACTCAGGAGAAATGTGAATGCATCACGTTCCACTACTTGCTGAGAATACTTCTTTTGAACCAGTTGTTCCACTTGTTCCCAACCATGTTCAAGTTGCTTGATCTGGCTTTCCAACAGCTTCTTATCCATATCAGTCAGATGGTCTGATAAATTTTCCCATTCAATTTTCATCCTGCTTAAAGAACCTTTCTCTTTTTCTACTGACACTAGCAATTTTCTAATTTTATCCAAGTAGGTTGCACTGTCCAGTGGTCCCCTAGAAAAAGAAGAAAAATCTTGAATAAACATACCATGTATTATACACCAATGAGGTTAGATGTCATTAAAAGAAATTAATTCTGCTTTGAATTCAGAGAAGAAAAGATTGGGTCGTCTGTAAGTTCAGCCTGTCCTTAAAATAAAAATCAGAATCTTATTCACTGACTTTCAATTTAGTGTATGACTATGTAGAAAGCTCACCTATAAAATGAGTATTATAAAAATGCAGAAGCACAGCAAAGGAGTGAAAAGTGAAGGGAACAATGGATTTAAAAATACTCTGTAACCTAGGAGGTACTTGCACAAAGGTTAAGTCTAGGGCTGAAAGAAATTATCACAACATCTAACACCTATGTTATTGTCTTTCCAACAATAATGATCAAGATGTCAACTAAGCAAGTATAATCATCAGGCTAATCTTTTGAATATAAAATTATTTCCTCAAAAGATATCATTGAAAGTAAAACCCATTTAGGAAAAAGTACATAAAATATACCCTTTTAATAATGAGAAAATGTTTACAATTGACTTTATCTACAACCATGTGCCATCATTTTCAAAGCCAAGAGGAGCTCACATATGTAAAAAGAAATGTTAGAGTGCATATATATTCAATATGGTCCCAACTATTTGAACCAATTTTGCTGATACTAAGCAATTGTATACATGTTTCTCTCTACCCCCATAGTTTAGAATTAACTCTAGACAAAAAGGAGTGATAAATTCCATGGAACTTAAACCTGCTTTGCAGATATTTATAGTGGGAACTAATAAGTTTTGTAAAATTAACATAATTGTAAAATGAGCATAAATTACATTGGTTTTTTTTTGCAAGAAATCAATGGTTTTCTTCAATAGCTTCCATATAGAATTAATTTCCATATTGTAGTATTAAAATCATAATATCCTTTTACAGTATAAACTCTTAAAACCCTGCGCCTGTCTAAGGTAGTGGAGCCTGCACTTGAATAAAAAGAATGCAAGTCCTAAATTCTGACACTTACACTTTTAGACTTTCCTTTTCTGTCAACAAGGCTTTTAATGAGGATTCAGCTGTAGCAAGCTGTTCCTGAAAATCTTTAAGCAGATTGTATTGGCTTTCTTTATTTTTCTTCAAAGTAGTTAGTGCCTGAAGTACATTGTCCAAGTGGTGCACTGAATACCTTGTGCTGTGGAGAACCAAGGCACTTGCCTCTGTTCCCTTGAGGTCTTCACTGCATTTCAGTGGGTCAATGGCTGCTTTCTTTGCTTCCAACTGGGTATGTAATTCCTAAAAACAAGTCAAGGAAATCAGTAGATAAATACTCTCTCTCTCATTCATTCATTCATTCATAATTCATTCATTCTTCCTCCCTCCCTCCCTCTCCCTCTCCCTCTCTCCCTCTCTCTCTCTCTTTCTTTTTCCTTCCCATAACAGAGTCTATCCCAAGAAGATGTTATTTCATTTGTACACAGAGAAACTTAAGGTGCTGACATGGAAATGATTTTTTTCACTAGAATCATGTTAAAATCTAGACTAAAACTCACAAGTGGTCTAGCATTGAACAGGGATTAGATCACCCTATCACGTTAAAACGTTAGGCAATGCCTTCAGGAAGATTTATTTTTATTATTCACATACATCACCCCTCTTTCCTGTTTTAGTATGTGTTTACTGTTACATAAACTTGGCTAAAACTGCAGGTTCATTTTTAAAAACATGGCCGGGTATTGGACTTTTGGATTACTTTACATAGCGATAAGTACATAAATATATAAACACAGCTAAGTAAACACAGCTGTAAAAACAAAGAAGGAGTACCCCCATAATGCTGATATGTAGGAAAATAAAAGGAATTGGTCAAAATCAGAAGAATACATATGACTAAGAAAGGGAATGATGACAAATCAGAATCTCCAAATTTGGTACTGAATAAGTAAGTTTTTAGGAACTTTGTGGAAGAGAAAGACTAATGTGCATTCAACTCTTCTACTTCTTCTAATGGAAAGATTTATACAACTTACTGATTAGTACATAATTATATAGTCACCAAATTGATCATCAGGCAAAGGTTAAATAAGACTTTTCATTCTGTGCAAGCAAGTTTTTGGTAATTAAAATATATTGTATTGCACTGGATAAATGATGCAATCATGTTATCAGTGTTTTTCTTGTTTTCATACCTCTATCTCTTTTAATTGTTCATCTCTTAACATAACATCTAATTCTAAAGGTTGATTTTGCAGCTCAGTGACTTTCTGTTCATCTTCAGTGTTTTTCATGCTTTCTTGAACATCAAGAGAAAGTTGTCTTGACAAAACCATTTCCACAGCTGAATTCTGAAAACATAAAAAGATTAATTGCTGGATAGTCTACCTTCCAAATAAATTATTCTTATTTACCTTGATAAAAACATTCCAATTTCTTCTATTTAGTCAGATTAAAGACTTCTAAAAAGTCTATTTGGCCACTACCAAAGATGATTTTTCCCATACAATATTTAATGCTGGTATTGGTAATCCAAGAAAAATGAAACGTTTTCACAAGATAGGATTTAGCACTGCTCAAGTATAGAGCAAACCATAATCTATAAAGAAAGTAAACAGATAAGAAAAAAAAACAAAAGTTCCAAAGCTTATACTTGGTGTTCACCATGACGCAGAGAGGGCAGGGCAAATAACTGGCAGTCAGTGTTACCTACTGGTAGTTCAAAATAATTAGAGAGATGGAGAAAAAAACAAGATTTCATGATATTAATTAATTATGCCATTAGCCAATTAATAGTAAGAATTCCAACCTGGATAAGGCAGAACAGTTTATATATGGAGTTACTTGATCTCTTCTGAAAGCTGTAACAACTTGAGGTTCTCAGTAGATGGAGAGAGATGGCATCTGCATGCATTTACCAATTCCTTCAATAAAGAGCTGTTGAGCATTTACATGTACCAAGCACTGTGTTGGTAATTTTAAAAGATCTCCATTATTTTGCCAAGGTGGTAGTTTTTTATTTTCAGGTTACTTTATAAATGAAATACATTTAATTCTGCCATACTTTTCTGTCAGTAGTATCTTTGAGGCTTTAAGTCTGTGAATAAAATGTGTCCACATCCCCGAACAAGGTAAAAGTGTCTTAAAAATACTGCCTAGAAATAACGTAAGATGTTAACAATAGGGGACACTGGGTAAGAGATATATGGGAACTTTCTGCACTCTGCAACTTTTCTGTCAACTATTCTAAAATTAAAAGTTCACTTAAATAAAGTAGAGACTGTCTGGAGTGTCACCAGTACTAAGAGGTAAGAAAATTCAGCTGACCAGTGCTACTGGTTTGAGGTACTTAGTTGGCACATAGTACAAGTCACTTGTTTAAAGAGGTTGTAAGTGACTGAATAATTTTGCACATTTCCTCCATTTCCAACAACTCATTCATGCAGACTGTGGTTAAAGTCTACAGGATGGCAGCATCTGAGGGTAAAGATCCAGAAAGTCTATGAGAGGGAAGGAGAGAAGTGCCACACCACAGGAGACCTGGGCCCGCGGACTCTTCTTGAGATGAGCCATATTGCTGTGAAGTGGACACCTGCTTTCCTTCCACCTGATGGTCACTGTTAGGTACAGTGCCTCACAAATCCACCTGCAGAACAAGAGCACCTTAGCGGATGGCCTAGATTCCAGACTCTAGGAAAACATTATTCATATTAATCATCAATTAAGAATTCAAGGCCTTAGTCTCTCTTACATGATGGGCCAATGACTTGAGGACTAGCCACATTTATAATGTGCCATTTGTAACCTGCCTTTAGTGGTCAGAGAGAACATTCTGAAAAACCTGAAATCACCCCAAACACCATTTGTTTACCAACTCTAAGAGCCATGTTTCTACTGTGACAGAAAATCCAACAGAATCCCTCAAACGAACATTTCAAATTTAAAAGGTAACATTGCTTTGCTCATGCCCTCATGCCAGAGAGGTTAGAGCACAGAGCAGAGTCCTGACTGGCTCCTGGACTCTTTTGTCATCCTTTGCTCATCACCCTTGGCTGTATTTTATTCTGATTTTGCAGGCTTATTTGAAATATTTTATTTTAAATTATATGTCAAACATAGTTAAAAGGACAAAACAGACACTTGTTACCCATGACACAAATATAAGTGATCACCATTTTCCATATTAAAAATATAATGTAAAGCCCAATCCCCCTTTTCCATCTTTCTCCCCAGAACTAACCACTCTTCAAAAATTCACACATACATGTTTTTATACTTCTATTATACATACTAGTATTCCTATAATAGTTTTATGTATTTTTAATTTTTGTAAAATGAGAATCATATATATATATATATATAATTTTATTGCCTGCTTTTTTCTACTCAGCAGTATGTTTTGAGGTTTATCCATGGTGACCGATACACATCTAGTATAGTCATTTGAGATTTTGTAGTTCTGCTACCTGCATGAACATAACAAATTATCTGACAGGCTTTTATGGACATTAATATCGTTTCCAATTTTTCCTATTATGAATATTGCTGTGATAAACACTCTTATGTAGGTCTTCTTGTACAGATGTGTTTCTTGGGGGTGTAATCCTAGAACTGAAATTACTCCTTTTGATTCACCATAGATATTGATTTCTTCTCCAAACTGAATTACAGTGTTTATTCCCACCAGCATGATCAAAGAATTTCCCCTAATCCTTACCAATATTTGGTGCTAACAAACTTTAGTTTCTGCCAAGATAATGAGTGTGAAATTGGCCTCATTGTTGTTTTAATGGTATTTCCCTGACTGCTAATAAGACTGAGCTACTGTAATATACTCATTGGCCATCAGTCTTATCTTCTGTGAATTACTTTTGCATATCCATTGTCTATATTTATTGGGTTGTTTGTGATTTTGGGTGTTCGTTTCATATTCTGGATACTAATCTAATAGTTTTATGCATTGCAACAATTATCTTCCAGTAGCTTGTCTTTAAATTTTGTATGTGGTATATTTTGTTTAATACAATCAAATTTATCAGTCTTTTCCTGTTTGGGTTCTGCTTTTAGGGCCCAAGAAAGTCTTCCACACTTTGAGATCACAGAAATGTTCCTTACATTGTCTTGCAAAGGTTTTATAATTTTTTCTCTTCACATGAGAAGTTTTTCTGTAACATATTTTTGTGTGAGGTTTGTAATAGGTATATTCAGCCTTTGTCTGAAAATGTATTTTGCCTCACTCTAGCCTGATAGTTCACCTGTAGGCTGACAACTACTTTTCTCTCAGCCCCATGAGATGCTATTACACTGCCTTCTGGCTTTCAGTGCTGAGAAATCTGTTGTCAGCATAATTATTGATTTTTCTCTGGTTGCCTTTGAGATTCTTTTTTTGCTTTGGTAATTTGCTGTTTAATTACATGTATTTATGTAGTTTTTTTTACTAAGGTATCAGTGATATACAATCTTATGAAGGTTTCACATGAGCAACATTGTGGTACATTCACCCATATTATCAAGTCCCCACCCCCACCACACTGCAGTCACTGTCCATCAGCATAGTAAGACGCTATAGAGTCACTACTTGTCTTCTCTGTGCTATACTGCCTTCCCCGTGCCCCCCCTACATTGTGTGTGCTGATCATAATGCCCCTTAATCCCCTCCTGAGCTTTAAATAGTCGAGCACTGTCTCTGCCTTAGCAAGCCTATTCAACATAATCAAAAAACCTCAGTGCCTAACAGCTTCACCATCCCTTTTACCACTCAGGGACTGGGACCCCATGGCTATAATAATTCTGTGACAGTGAGAAACCTAAACTACCACCTGCAACCTGACAACAGTGGGACCATGTCATACAAGCTCTAAAGGATGTATTTCTTTCTTTAAAGCATTCCAATATGAAGCAGTGAAAAACAATTCTAAGCATCACCAATAGAGACAAAACTGAAGGGCAGATCAGCACAGTCTTGGAGGCTGCCTCTCTCTTCGCACAATGTCTAGAAGGTTTGCGTGACCCATACTGGGCTCCAGCCTCAGTCAGCCCAGCCTCTCAGCTCTCATCTGTGTCTTTCTCCTCTGTCCTCCACCCACCACAAAGTGGCCTCATTTCAGATTCTGACTCCTCATGCTCACTCTCACCACAAGAGGAAATTCCACTTCTTCTGTCAAGAACACTCCTAACCCCCAGCCCTGAGCAATGTTAACTCCAACCCACCCTTCCCGTCTCAGTTCAAATGTTTCCTGAGGGAAGCGCTCTCTGACTGCAGTTCAGGTGAGACTCCTTTATTATAGACTATCATGGAAATGTGTCCCTTCATTTGGCTCCTGTAATTAGATTCTCATTAATTAATTACTTGGTTAATGTGTGTCTTCTCCTCTAGACTAGAAGGTCTATGAGGAGAGACCATGTTTATTTTCACTCACTACTGAACCCTCACTGCCTGTTTGGTAAATTTTTACTGAATGGATGTACAGGTGAATTCATATTAAAAAAATAATAAGATAATTTTATTTAGTCTTCGATTGTCAAGATTAACAATTTGTGGAGTACAAAGTAGGGTGGAAAGAAACTGAGGACATGTCAATCTAGCTGTTGTATAGACAAAAGATTTTTTAAGAGCCATTCTGTCATGTAGGTTGACACTTGGGAAGGAGCAGGTAAGAAAGATCATTCAATACCAGCTAAGCTGTAATGTTGCTTTGTGAGTTTTCAGAAAGATAACAAATTAAGAATGTATTCATTTTCTTGTTTTGTTTCTTTGTCATTTCCTTTTATGGACACCTAAAATCTTAAGAGATTAGTCAGTCCTCACTTTTTATCATATTTTAATTGTTACTTTACTTAACTTATACAGGAAGGGAGAAAAGGAAGGCAATTCTGCCTTTTCATATTTAAAAACTTAGAAATTCACTTCTATAAAAATATCCAGTATGAGACTGGATCATAAGCACTCACACCTTTTAGACCGCATTTCGTGACCTCCTTTGTCTCTAGGTCTGCCTTAATCTTTTTTCTATTAAATAAAAGTCATCTAAAATGAAATTCTTGGCAATGGATTCAAATGCTATAATGGCAATGATACTTTCAACAAAACTCTAAAATCAAATGAAATTTATTTAAAAAGGAAAAGGAAATAAAAACTTCCTAAAAATTCTTCTGGTGATGATTTTAAATGATCTAATAAAAGGCCCTATAAATTCCAAAAAGTGATGTGAAAAGAGTATTAATTAGATACTGAAATAGTGTTAGGTTTTAAACTGTGACAACTGTATCCCCATATCCTAGCAGAATGACTAGCACAAAAGAAGTCTCAATAAATGTGTTTAATGAAAAAGTGCTTATTTTCACTATCACAATAGTTTTGGATTAATCATATTTCTAATTCAGTAACTTATACTTTTATGTACTCTATGTATTCATAATATAGCGACTACTGTTTAATTTACACTTGTGTCTTATATTTGTTGCGTTATACTTTTATTATACTACTTATGCATATTTTAATCTTCTACTAGTTGTCCAACTTTCAAATTGCCCTTGATCTGACATAGTCTAATGTTACATAGAATAAAGTAAATACAGCCATACTCAGAGAAAAGTAAGCACAGATTCAGAAAAAAGATTCATGTTACAAAAGAGGGGGAAAAAACAGTTGCTAGACAATTAAAATTAGCTTCCTATAATCCCAACCTATGAAATTACTTGAAGACTTAAGAGCCTCCATCTGCTCTGAAAAAATTATTTTAATGAAGTATCATTAATCATCAATAACTTATTCAAGTATAAAAAAGTTTAAAATAAAAATTTTATTTTAATAAATATATATTTATTATAAGTATATAAATAATTCAAATATATAATTTAAACATAAAATAATTTAAATATAAAAATATAAAATAAAGATTAAAAATAAAAATTAAAAAAAACCCTTCTTACTGCATTATGATCTCTAGTTTTCAATACACTTTTGGGTTTGGGGGGATCACAGCCCAAAATGGGTCTGAGAAGCTAATTTTAAAGCTAGTAAGAAGCTCCCTTTTGCAACATTATGTATTAAGATAGAAAGCACTCAGGTATTTTTCTTTTTTTACTAACCTACTTCTCTTTACTTACTGCTAAGAAAGTTACTTTTACACATACAACCTCAAGAATCTCACCCTCAGGACCTTTAATCATTTAAGGCATATATCCTTAGCAATATTTAACAGTTCATAGAGTTTATAAAAGGTCTTCTGTCTAGGCTAGAGACATACTCCACTGGCATTTAACCTTGTCTTGTACATTTCTAGAAAATCCTATCTGGGTCCTTTAATTTTCCACGCATTTCTGTTCCAGAAAGACAACAGAAGCCCAAGTTCTCTCCCTCCCTGTTGATTCCGTATTCCATAAAAAGCGTTAGAGAACTCGTGTTTGAATGATCTAACCTGCGCTACTGACTGGACCCTGGTCAGTGAGAGGCTGCCTAACGGAGATCCTTTCAAAACTAGTTTACTAGATGGCTCTTTTTCTATTTACCATTTCAATCTCTACCCTATTAGAAAGCACTTCAAGAGCTGCAGGAAAATGTACCCATTTGGTTGTTTAGAATGAAAACAAAGCAACATTCTTCTTTCTTCTCCCCAGGGAAAATTAGGAGCCTGAATGTTGATATTCTTACACTAAATGATCTGACAACATTTAGAAATACATTTGCAGTATAGGGTTAACAAAAGTAGAAAAAGAAAGGAACCTACCCTTTCAGTCTCTGATTTCGTTATAAAATAAACCAAAAGGAAAAAAAAATAGGGCTCTTGGGTTTTTGTTCTATGAAAATAGGTAAAAGCACATTTTCTTTTCTTTTGCCTTTTCTAATTTTGCCTTTATGCTCTTGACCCAAGAAACTGTATCTGATTACATATCAGAGAGAATAATAAACCTAAATTGATGACTGACATTTTAACAGACTGAACAGTGGTATTCACTGAAATCCTGGACAGATTTCTAAGGGCTCTTTTCACAAGTGGGCGTCATAAATAGCCAGCATACTGAGGGTTTAATTATGAAATCAGAAGACTTGATTCACGACCCTCTTTTCAGAGCTCAGCACCTCTTCATTCTCAGATGCGAAGTCTTAGAGATGCAATCACCAGCACTTACCTTGTTTATTTCCTGGTCTTCCTCGAACATTCCCACAGTGGCTGAGTCCTGAGTGGACTCCTGCACATCAGAAGTGACCTGCTTCTCTCTGCCTGGCAGAGTAAACTTTTCTTTCTTTCCTGTTGAGTATTTTGATTTGAGAATGCTATTGAGATGATTTTCTGTCTCCTGCTTAGCAGATTCAAGTCTGTTTTCTAAATCTTTTTGTTTACCCTTAAGTGATTTTATATTATCTTTAATAATCTTCTGTCCCACTGAAGATGTGTTTTGCTTGATGGATTTTGCTAAAGCTGAAATCTTCTTTAATGTGACATTTTGTAAACTGAGTCTATTCTCTAGTTCCTGTGAGGGAAGAAAATACTGTTACACAAAGTATCTCTGTTCAATCTCATGAGAGCTAATTGACTTTTGTAAAGTACAGTGTATTGTCCTTCACTAGTAGAAAGTATAAAGTACTTATCAACTCATATCACAAAGAAGAAACTTTGGACAAAATGTAAACCAATGTAGCATTCCAGATCAGAACCTCCAACACATTTTAGAAGAAACTAAAAGCTTATAAGAAGTAATTAAGAAAATTTTCCTAACAGTTCCTAAAACACAGGAGGCAATCATTTGTTGAGTATTTGTTGAGTAGATATTTTGTTTGAGATACAGCCTTTTAATACAATCAAAACACTAAATAATAAGTGCCTGCTTTGTGCAAAGCATTAAAAATAAAAGAATAATTTAGGAAATGCCCACATGAATCAAGTGTTGATATTTAAAATTCAGAGCAAAGCTTAAATCAATCTATCTAGTGCAATATCTTAAATACAGTAGGAACTCAATCAATATTTGCTAAATGTCTGAATGAATGGGGCCAATTTGAGAACTCTAGACTCAAAAGGACTTTGAGGTACTATAGCAGCTACTGATGCTACTGTTGAAAGAGAATAAACCTTAAAATTAGTAGGTGAACTGTGTAGGATTTGTTAGTCACTACCCTAGTAGAATATACAATAAATATTCATTCATTTATTCAACTAACAGTGAGTAGTTGTTAGTTGTAACTACATTCTGAAGTTATATAGATGAGTAAAATATAGTCCCTTCTGGTTTCAATAGTCCAGTGAGAGAAAAAGTAAACAGACAATTGTAATAGAATATGGAAAAATCTATGCTAAAAAATATGTACAGGTCACTGGAACATTTTATGCTGGAAGCAGGGAGTTCCAGACTGCATTTTAGAAAGATTTGGAGCAGCCGTGGGGAGGCTGCCCTGGAGAGGGTGACATAGCAGGCTGGGGGCCCATTTGGAAGTCCAGTTCAGGGTCTATGAGAGGCAGATCTGGCCCTAAAGCAGTAGTAACGGGAATAGAGGGGCAGGGGCAAACTGCAGAGATATTCCAGGGATGAAAGACAGCACTTGGCATCTGACTACGCTGGGGAGTCTGGAAAAGGAAATCCAGATTTCTGATGTGGAAGCCTCAAGAGATGGTAAAGATACTCATGGAGTCAGAGAATACAGAAGAAAAAGCAGGCTTATTGGTAAGGAGTTGGGATATGGAGAAAGGTTAGGAGACGAATTATTTTCTGACATGCTGAACTACATATAACTGCAAAACATCTGCAAAGAGATGTCTAAAGACCTGAGTTGTAGCCCCAGCTCTACCAGTTGCCTTTGGAAGTCTCTCACCTCTCTAGAACTCAGCTTATCATGTATAAAATGAGGGGTATGAAACTGATGGCCTCTCAGATTCCTTGTAGCTATAGCAAAATGCTGTATTTTAATTTTTCAAGAGGAGCTTGAGCTCCTCAGAGTGAGGCTCATGTCTTATACTTTCCTCAGTATTTGTGGCATCCAAAAGTGCTTTGGACATGATGAGCCCTCAATATTTGTCAAATTACCACTGTTAAAAATGGAGACAGCCCTGTCACAATGCCAGGCCATTCTGGAGAAGTCTTGCTTGATTCACAGGTGTTTAAAAGGAAGAGATGCGAAATTTCCAAGCTCATGCCAGCAGTGCTCCCCTGAGACTTACTCCATGAAATCGCTAGTCAAGGGACAACGAAGAGAAATAGCTGAGAAAAATGTTTTATTTTGTTTTCTTCTAGAAGATACCACTTGGGCCTGTTTACATTGGCTGTACAGTGAGAATCCAAGGAACATGTTTTAAGAATGTGAGTAAAGGGCTGCAATCCTCACTGTACAAGGTTAGGTGTTGCTGGTGTAAGGGGGAAAATTCTGGAAATCCCACATCTGGAGAAAGCTCTAATTTAGCCCATAACTACAAAAATTAATAAAGTCAAAATTACACAACTCACATCCACCCATCATGAAGAAGGCAAAACTGAAACATTCCCCTATAGGTCTTGTTGCATTAGATGCACGCTTGGACTACCCAGTATCTGGAGTCACTGACTGTCTCTGAATCAAAGATCTCCAGGAGCTACAGCCTGGTCACAGGGAACAGTCTCTGAGAGTCCAGAGTGCAGGGTGTCGCTCAACTGAAATTACAAATGGATTTGTAAATGGTCACTAATGAAGAACATTCCCATTTTTTATGACTGGTCACAACTTCATCTAACAGTCATTTGAATAGCACTTGAATTTCTGACTGAAGACACTGATTTGTGAGGTTGTAATTAACATTGATTTTGTTTAATATCTATCATGTCTGAACACTGTTTGATACCTGAAGTTTCTGCAGTTTTTCCTCAAGAGCTAGTTGATCCACAGGCTTATCAGAAAAACAGGCAAATTCCTTGGAGATATTGTCCAATGCAGTATTCAGGTCTGTAACGCACACCTCGTATGAGTGGTGTTCTTGAACATGATCTTCCAGTTTTTGCACAGAATCCTAGAAATAAAACCATTGGCAATTTATTAATTATGTCTCTCTATTTCTTCAGTCAGAAAGTAATTTAGTTGTTCAGAAACACTTGTTTTATGAGGTTTCATCTGGAAACTGGAATATGTCCATAGATAATCTTGAGTTCTTAAGTTTTTACTATTTGAGATATTTCACTGCAAAATCTCCCTCTTTCCCCAAAAATGAGTCCTATTAAAACCACATTTGTTTGCCCCATGTTTCTTTGCCTTCATTTCATTCCTGCAGACAATTTATTTGTCAAGAGGTTTACCAAATGAAATGGCTTCAAATTATATTGTCAGATCACACACATGTATAGTAAAGCAGCTCCCTTAATTATCCTTCTTACTAATATCATGTATCACACTTGGAAATGAGACTATATGAGATCAGCCTAACCCCAGATTCCTTTCCTAAGAAATTCCAACACTGTGTGTTAGAAAAAGTAATCCTAACTTAAGAGCAAACCCATCTTCAGGTTCTCTTCCTAGAATGCGAAACACAGTGAGGCACTTGCTTATAAAAGCAGCAGCTATTAACCTTAACAGCTTACAGCCAGTGGCTACCTCCTCACCCCAGCACAGCTCCTGCTGTCTGTGCAAGCAGGTTTGCTCACCCAAGTAATCCTTACACTGGATCTGGCTTTAGTGTGTAAAGAATTACAAACAATTCTTTAAAGAGAATATATTTCCTCACGACAAGCTGACATTTTACCTTGTAACTCTATACTGCAGAGCACGTGGAACGACTCAAAGGAGGGACGTTGATGAGGTATACTCAGAATAACGGATGTCAACTATTACCAGAGATGATGGATGGATGGGTAGATGGGCAGATGGATGCATGGATGATACACGGATAACTCTGACACTGTCACCTTCATAGACACACCAAAAATAACTTAACCCTTCCTACCCCTTTAAAAAGGGAGCATTGATGGAAGGAAGTACCACCATTAAATAATACCCACTGGATTCCTCCAGCAAAACTGACTGGATTGATTCTTCCATCCTTGAGGAGTTAGTATTTATATCTAAAAATGATAAATTACATTTTAAAAGCTTTTGACTGAACAAAAGAATATTAAAATGATGTTTTATACTCAAATATTACATAATTATGCATAATTATGCCAATCATTTAAATTTTTATTTTGACCATTTCACCTGTAATTGTTGAAGGAGGCTTTCATGTAGATGCTTGATTTCCAGCCAAGGCTCTTCACTGAAGTTGGGGTTTTTAGTGCATTCCAAGAGGTAATTTCCTTGAGATTTTAACTCCTTTAGCAAGGATGTCAAATCTTGTGCTTTCTGGAGGAATTTCTTATAAATTTTTAACTGAGCTTTTTTCTCCTGCAAACCATGTTGCAGAGCAAAACCTACTTCTTGTTTCTTTTTTAGCTCTGTAAGCATTAATCTCAGGTCATCCTTACTTTGCAAATACTTCTCTCCTTCTAGCAGAAGCATTTCTTGATGGCTGATTTTAACAAAATATTTTACAAATGAAATGACACATAGCAAAAAGGAATGGCATTTTGCATACTATAATGCAACATACATTATAATAAAAAGCATTCAAATCACACTAATATAAAATGTTCCCCCAAACTCTTGTGGCATTACAGTATTCTACATAGCAGCAAGTTTAGCTCAGAAATCAAGTCAAATTATTTGTAGTATTCCTTAAAAAAACGTTTTTTTGTTATAAAATTTGACCTGAGAACACTTAATAACTTAGATTTAAAACTATCCCAGTTTTTATTGTTTAAATATAATGATGTTATTCTACTTTTTTTCATATAAGTAAAATAAGTAAGTACTCATTATACTGGCCAGTTAACTAGTTTATGATTTTTGTAGCTTATATCTAGTTTTGATCTATTTGTCTCCTTAGAAAATGGAAAATTCACATTTCCACTAAACACTGAATGTATCATTCAGGATGTGATACAAATAAAAAAATGTTGGCAGAATTATGTCCATGGAATGCAGACACCTATCAATGTTTACACAGTTAAGAATCTTTAGGATACAAATTTAAAAGCATTCATTGTTGCACAGTAACCCCCCGCAGATACTGAGGTTGTCTAGGGGAAGTGGGTTGTGGTGCAGAAGCAGGGTATTGTGGTGGAATGATCCTCAACATTAATCTGTTACCACGAACCCCAAGGTTGATGAACCAGCCAAAGAAAATACAGCCACAGGGTTACGGCAGCGTGTTTAATCTGATTCAGAGAGCTATTCCTCTTCATTTCTGCCTCTGACATTACAGATGCTCCTGACATTACTGACTTTCTCACCAAAAGATATTATACCCAAATCCAGGAGGTAGACAAAACATACTTGTTATGGCTTCATTGTGCAATGAAAAACCATGAAAGTGGTGAAGGCAGACCCTTTACCTTAAATACGTGTTGGCTAAATGGAGGGTGTTGTCCCACTGGCTCCTGATATCAGTCAGGGTCTTTGGAACCGAAAGAACCTTGGTGTTCTCAGCCTGACTCATGATGGTCTCTATTTTAGCATCCCCTTCAGGCTTCAGTAAAATGATTTCCTGAATTAAATTCAAAAATCTTAGAATCTCATTCCTATTACTTAGGGATAGTACATATGATATCTTTTTATTATAAACATATATCAAGATTCTAACTGCAGAGAAGACTTCAAAATTATCCTTTCATTTTTATATATGCCCCAAAGACAATGACATCACATTACACAGAACTGGTTCTTAGTAAACATTTGTCAGGTTGATTTGACTGCATCCCTGCTCTCCTCTTGATTTTCAACTGTCTTCAAATAAGCTGTATGCCCAAAACATCCTGGCAAATCTACCTTCCTATCCACTTCATTATTTATAGATAGAGAGTTAGGGTAACAAACTGAGTAAGACACTTTTATACACCCATGATGAGACTTCCAGCTTCCCACAGGAAATTCAGTGTCCCTCCTGTCAACTCCTGCCTCTCCACCTCACATAATTTCCATTCTTTGTCTTCTCTTTCCCTCCTTTGCTCCTAATGATCAGGGATTCTGTCTTGTAAACACTACTCCAGACTGACCTTCTCTGGAAAACCTTTCCAATATAACCCAAATGATTCCAATTACTTCAGTAAGTCTCACCAACCCTTATAGCTCACTATTCTTAACCATTTCTTCCTCTAATAATGCTTCAATTAACGTGACTTCAATTCCCCTGAGTTCTTTGTAAAGCTGTCCCCTGTAGTTTTAATTAGCAATATTTATTGACTCTCCTCTTAAATAAAGTGAGCTCAAGGGAGCTTGAGATTTCCTTCCCCTCCACAACCCAGTTTGTATCTGATAACCTTTATGAACCATACAACCCTCTCAGTATCTAATGACCTTTATGAGCCATACAACCCACTCAGTATCTAACAAACTTTATGAGCCATACAACCCACTCAGTATCTAACAACCTTTATGAACTATACATATCCACTCTAAAGAAGAGCTCCTCCCCAGCTCTGCCCTGGACATTGATGACACCTTTGCTATACTGACATATACTCTTACAATACCCTAGCTAACTCCCACCTGCTTCAGCTTTGACTTATTGCCTTTATTTCAATTTGTGTGTACTCAGTAAAGTGAGTCATCTGAATGTCTTCAACCATTCCACACTGATTCTTTTTTCCACTAAGAAAAGAATCTCTGCAGTTTTCCTCTAAATCTTTTTTCAAAGTTAGAGTTCATTTTGACTTCTGAAATTCCATTTCTACAGTTATACCTTTATTTTTTGGATTCTTTCCTCAAGTGGCATTTTGCCTTCAGATGAATTCAAAACCATAAGGGAGTCTTTAATTCCTGTGATCCAATGAATTACATCATGTGCAAGATCATTAAAGCGCTGGTCCTCAGCAGGAGGTAACTTATCCTCTTCATCAATTTCACATAATTGTCTCAACAATGTCTGGTATCTATTAATCAAATGTATTGATTCCATTATTATTTCTTCTTCAGCAAGCCCATGTTCCTTCAAAGAGTTGTTCAACTGGGCCATAGATTCAAACTGTTCCCTGTAAATTCCAAATAGCGCTGAAAGTTTATAGGAGCCATGACACCATATAAGAAACTACATTACCAGGAAATATATTCAGACAAGATCAGCTCTACCTCTTCCTGGCGAGAGCTTCGCAAAATAGCTCAGTTTTCTCTCCTGTTTCTTCCATTTCTTTCCATTTCTCCTCTTGACTAGTCAACCACTTACTCAGATTTCTGTGGTCATCCTGGAGTCTAAAAGAACATTATACAAAGCAGAATACAAAACGGGCAAGGAATGCTTATCTGAAGAGAAGTTTGGCACAAATCTTGAGAGCCAACCAGGTTTTTAATACACAAAAAAATTCTCTAAGGAAAATTTAATTTGTAACATTAAAATCTAAACAATAATAGCCTGTATTATAGTGGGATTCTATAAAGTGATGAGCTATACAAATGAATCATAAAGAACAGGAAACTGAAAACATTTCTGGACTCTCCCCTGAATCTTTGTCATAATAGGTAATTTGAAGAACTCTCCAAACTTCTATCTTCCTGGAGTCAAACTTGGATTACAAAGTATGTATTTTATTTGTGAAATTCGTGTGTATTGCATATCCCAATGCCAGCTGTACTGAAGCAGAGTGCATATAAAGTCATCACTAGAAAATGTGCTGTTCAGATGGCACCTTTATTTCCTACCTCAGCAGCTGCTGCAAGTGGTCATCAAGCTCCTTTGCTCGTGCCTGGCATACGGACTCCATTTTTTCTAATTCAATTTCTTGGTTTATAATCCAACTGTTAAGTTCCTTAACATGTGCTTTGGGCAGATGCTTCTTCACATGATTCAGCACAGTTCCGACCTGTTGTATTTTACTGCCTTTTCCTTCAAGAGTCAAGAAATCCTTAAGAAATCAAAAAGTCAATTAGAATCAATAAACATAAAAGTACAAATAAAAAGTCCTACTGGCAAGTGTGAGTAGGTCTCTGCCACCTCAGAAAAAGTCTATGACACTTTTCTGAGCCAGTGCATAAACGTGCCACCTCCTTAACATCCTATATAGAAGGAAAGTCTATGGAGATATGGCTAACTCCAAAGGCAAATGACCAAAAGATTTACATTAGTTCTACAATGTGTATCTACCTCTGACTTTCCGGAAATGACACCAAAACAATAATGCAGTGCCGCCATGAAGGTCAGAAGGAGCAAGAAAAGAAAAGCATTTTTCTTTCCTGGCTCTGCTCAGCTTCTCTTAAACACTTGCTCCCTTCTGATCACTAATATGTAAAACTGAACAGATTATTCTCTGTGTAACTTTGTCCAAATCAGAATTTTATTTTAACGTTTGTGTTTCAAGGTTTGAGCATCAATTGCTGAGGTGCATACAATGGACAATGTTAAAGGCAAAAGAGAAAAGAAAGCCAGAACTTCAAAAAAGAGAGGAAAGGTGATTCTATCAATAAAGAACCACATAATCAATGCAAGGAATCAGAACGGTCTGTGCCATTGATAAGCTTGAGAGCATGACTTACCATCAAATGGAATCGCTAGATAATCTACCCTAAAGTGATCAAGATTTAAGGGTGGGATACCCCCTTGCACTTAAATACCCCCATGCACTTGACCTTGTATTTCAGGCTACCCTCTACTACATTACAATGACCTTGTATTTCAGGCTACCCTCTACTACACTACAATCAGCAGTGTGTTAAAGTTCAAAAGCAATTTTAAAAGAAATATGACTGGGAAAAGATCCATAAAAAGTCAAGAAACCTCTTTAAGAAAGTAAAGGGATTTCAAAGCCAAATTAGGTCGTCTTCACTTTGTAACAAATATGATTTTATTGCAACTCAATTCATCAGTAAACACTAAGTTAAACAGCATCATAGAACAGGTGTGAAAATAGAACTTGTTTAAGTCATTTGTCTTTTATCCACTAAACAGAGTTACAAAATATTTGGAAAAGGCCAGATTATTTGGAAATAGTACTTCTACATAGGGAAATTAGTAAGACAAAGCAATTATTATCCTATCTACTTAATTACAGTTCTATGCCTCTAGTATTATAGTTTTAATAAATTTTGATTAAAATTTATGTCTTACAGAAAGTTTTTGTAGCTTTTGTTCCACACTCTTTTTTGTTTCTGATGATTCAAAACACTCTTTAAGGCTCATTTTAGT
This sequence comes from Manis pentadactyla, assembly GCF_030020395.1. Taxonomy (NCBI): domain Eukaryota; kingdom Metazoa; phylum Chordata; class Mammalia; order Pholidota; family Manidae; genus Manis; species Manis pentadactyla. The sequence continues at coordinate 37,110,985 of NC_080029.1, forward strand.
ACTGCCAAACCAGTCATTAAAGTTCTTGCACTGATCTGCAGGAAAAATAACAGAACAACTTATATTCATCCTAAGAAAGCTTCATATACCTTGTTAAAGGGAGAAATTTTAAAGCTTGATTCCCATGTCACGGGTACAACTCACTGTGTAAAATGGTAATTAGCTGAAACCAAAATCTGAGGGCTAACAGAGTCTAGAAAGTAACTGTGGTCCAGACATACAGGACAGCCAAAGACACCTGCATGGACCACCTGCTTATAGGCACATTCGCCAATGTGATCAGGTCAAACACAGTAACTGGTGACTTTGTTTTGTGAAAGAAATAGATATTTATAACAGAAATGGATCAATGAGTGCTTACCTCCTCCCCACCCAGGGTTTATCTGAAAAATCTTTAATAAAAAATAAATCCTTTTCCTTAAATATAATCTATGCAACCATCTCTAAGTGAGACTCAGATTAGACTTTCTGTTCATAGTTTGTATCCCAAGATTCCCAAAAACACAGTAAGAGAAATATTGCACTCACCATTCAGTAACTTAGAAAAGTGATCTTGTAAAACACTTTTTTTGGTATTAAATAAGTCACTGACACTTTCATATTGTTTTTTCAATTCAGAGAGTTCAGGAGTCAGACAACCTATCTGATTTTCAAGTAACATCATACTGTGCTTTTGCTGTAGAATTTGTTGTTGTATCTCCTAAATTATAAACAAACAAACAACCATTAAATCTTAAAATGGGCTCACTTTATGCAAAGTGTAATAGATCGCCACTGTTTTTGCAAAAAATCTAGATGATTCTCTATTGGATTCACTTTCTCTTGGCCAGTAAATGTATAATGCGATGTAATTTAATATCAGATCATATCCACAAAGCAACTCAAAGCAACTGTTAAATATACACAAATTGTTTTTCTGAGTTTTTCTTCCCATGCTTTCATTCTTTAAGAACTATTTTTATTACCTTAATAGGCCAAGACCATCAGAGATAAGTGTGAAAATAAATCTGAACAGAAGAGAAGCAGTTGGGAAGTACCTCAAGTTTAGTAAAGATCTCTAAGCTGTCGGAAGGAGACAAGGCTTTTAAGAGGGATTCAGTCCTTCCTATCTGGGTCTTGGCTTGGTCGAGGTCCTCCCTTAGCTCGGTTGTGCTGCCACCGAGTGCACAGCAGTTGGATTCTCCTGTTAAACACATTTTTACATGTTCTATCTTGTTCAGAACAGAGGACTCCATGACCTGAAATCACGAAACATAGGCAATAGTGTAGCAGACTTTGTTTAACTAGATTTTAAGACAATTGTGTTGCTATAGAATGAGTTGAGCCTCTTCATTTTGATGTAATATAAACTCTCTACTTCTAATTCTTCATTCTTCTGCATAACTGAATCAAATTCAAGTTGTTGAAAGAAGAGTAACATAAAAACTGAAGTTGACATTGTGACTTTTTTGTAAGAGACTAATTTGAATACCTCCCCCTAAAACAAGTTCTATGTAGCATTTCAATTGAGGTGCTAGCTCTTGGTGTTCGTTTGGATACACATCAAAACATATAGAAAAAATTAAATAATTAGCATCTATTGTTTATTATGTGCACAGCATCGTGGTAAGCACTTTATGTACAAAACACAGGCTTAAGAAGGTTAAGTAACTTGCCCAAGATCACAAACCTAGTAGGCAGCAGAGTCAGGACCTTAATCAGGAAGTCTTGACTCCAGACTTCGTATTCACTGTACATTTTGACCTAAATAAAATTGTAACAATTCTCTTCACACAATAGAAAGTCACACTTGGGGCAGTCTCCTTAATTCCCCATCAAGTAATAAACCTAAAATCACTGAGCCAGTCTCCTTCCTACGCCTAACAGTCATGAGGAAACCCTTCATATTTTACATGGAAGTATGCCAACATACCTCTCTCCACACAAAAGGTATGTGAAATAAGTGAAAAAAGAGAATAAATGAATACAAAAAATATTATTTATTCTAATAAACTAGGCTATTAAAAATTTGGGTGGACTTAACATAGAGATTGAATAAAGGTGAATTAAGTAATGATCTGAATTTTATTTTAGGTTTAAGATTTAGAGTTCCAGTTTATGAACATGAGCACATTAATTGTGACTTTTAAGTAAAATTTCTCTTACCTGCAATTCAAGAGGTATTTCACTGCTTTGAAGAAGAAACTGTATTTTAGCCACTCTCTTAGAAAATTCAGAAGGTTTTTGTTCATGGACTTGTAACTCTTCCTAAAACACATAATTGAAGGGAAAATAAAATTTTTTTTTTCAACCTTATTTTCTGGTACCCATGATTACTGTTATTCATACATAGAAACTGAGAGAACCGTTGAATTTCCCCCAATCACTTGTTTTTGACTAAGTCCGGGGAGTTACAAACTGAGGTACCGTCATGGGTCAGATAAATGCTACAACTGAGTGAAGTATTCTAGCTACAAGACAGCAGAAGAGGGCCAGGCTTTTGCCACAGCAGAACATGGCACCTGCCTACCAGCATTACAGTTTATAGATCTGTACACAAAAACTGTGCCAACATGCGCACGCATACACACACACACACACACACACACATACACACACACACACACACACACACACACACACACACACACACACACACACACACACACACACACACACACACACACACACACACACACACACACACACACACACACACACACACACACACACACACACACACCCTGTTGGAAGAATTTGGCCCACAGGGGCTGGCAGTTTGCAATCTTTAACTTCTGATTTTTAAACAACCTGTGCTCCAAGACAAATTTAAAGGATTCCAACTGAGAATTCATTTGCATTTAGAAAATCACAGCATTATTTCATGACTATTATTAAATCTAGGAAACTCAAACATCTCCAACTATTTTGAAAATATTTTCCAAATGTAAATTAATGGATATGTGAATTTGAAAGTGAATAAAATGACCAAAATTAGAGAAAAAATGAGATGTGAAGCATTAGACCTGGCACACCATACAGCCATCATGCACACATGCTTCTATTTTTTTTATCACATTGAACCACTTATAATTACCAGTCTGTTTTCTGACACACTAAGATAGTGATTTTACATGGTCCAAGCTAATAATATGTAAACAAACAAGCAATTAGAATGGATTCTTACTAAAATTAAAAGAGTTAACTTTAATTCTTTCCAAAACCTGAGATTGCTGTTTTAAAAACTAGCCTTTTTTGAAGTTCTATCAATATTTTGATACTCAGCCTTATGGGTTTTTAAAAAAATCTTTTTGAGGGACTGTTTAATTCAATTTATGATTGTTGTCCATTATCATGATCTAGATCAGGAGTTAACAGTCTGAGGGTGGGCAATCAGTTTTTAGAAAGTCTTATTGGGATGCAGCTACTTTCAAGCATGTTTGTGTGTCTATGACCGACTGCTTTCATGCTACAACAGCAGGGTTGAGCAGTTGTGATGGTGACCAAATGGTCTCCAAACCCAAAGTATTTATTATTTGGCCCTTTAAGGAAAAGTCTGACAATGCCTGGGGCCTAGATTGACCACCTGGGAATAACTATGCATTTTGGTGGCCTTTCACTAGCCTTTCTTAACCCTTTTTAATACCGTAAGCCCCTCTGGTAGTCTGATGAACCCTATGGACCGTTTTGCATAATACTTTTTAAATAAAACATAAAATAAATTAGGTAGAATTATAAAGCACAACAATTACACTGGGTTACAGTCATCAAAATACTAAAGATAATTTATACTCTAATAATATATGCTTCTCTATTAATACCTTAAATGACAAGATTTAGTGGTGCCCTTTCTAATGTCTTAATTTCAAAGAAGCAATAAGGGTAATAGTTACAATCACAAGATAATTGAAAAATATCTGTGATTTTTTTTATAACAGTCACATACAATGTTCATCCTACCATGTTTGTTAACTATACACATAATTGAAATAAATATTACATTTTGGTTAGACATTCATGAAAATAAAGGAACAATTTTTCCCATGTGGGTCATTTTATCCATGAACTCCATGGGAGTCTGTGAAGCTCAGATTCATAATACCTGCTAATATCTTCCTATATATCACAAAGGAAATGACAGAACTCCCACACCAAGAATAATGAAAGAAAGATGTGTGATTTTCCCACCCTGCTTCAAGAAAGCAAACCCAACATTAAAATGTCAGCTGTATTCAAAAAGAGTTCATCTCTGTTAAATTACCTTTAACTTTTCTCTTTCCTCTTCAGACAGTTGATGTAATTCTATTTTTTGAAGGACCTTTTCAGTCCACTCATCAATGGCACTTTTTAAGTTAAAAAGTTTTTCCCATAAAGCTAGCGCATGACCAAGATTTTCATAGTAGTCTTCTGTCTTCTCATTTATCTATCATAATTTAGAAATAGAAATAATAGGGGTAAAAAGTTTGTAAACCATTATTTCAGTTGTACTTACAATAAAATTTTGGTTTACCTTTACGTGCTAAATAGTTGGCTTTATTCATAAAAAATAATGTTTTAATATATCATGTAATTCTTCTACAAAAAAAAGATCTTAGCTGATTTGTTGCAGCTTCTATGCAGTTAAAAACAAGTCTTCCTAATTTTCTAAACCACAATAAATAAAAGGTGCTTTTAAAAACCCAAATGAAAAATAATACAAATTCTTAATTTATAATTCATATGAAAAATATCATTACTACTCAAGCAAAAAATTAATTAAATAAATACATAGATGAAAATCAGTATCCTGCATGGATGGGTAATACATTAACTGGTTTATTTTAAATAAGTTGAGTATCCACTTTGAAAGATTATAGACCCATTTGTTAGTAGTGCCTAACTTGGGGTGAAATTAATTCCTAAGTCATAAACTTCATGTTATTTAAACATTTTTACATTGAGCACTTTTGACTTTTATAATGAGACAAAAATACTAAAGATACAACAGAAAAGATCAATTTAATTGCTGTAAAAGAGAATTTCTAATCAATTAAATTATCACTTACATCAAGCCATCTGTCCACAATAATGTTAGCTTCTTTCTCAAAAGGAGGCTCCTCAAAGGTTCTCATTTTATTTAGATGAAATTGTAGATTTTTGCAGATCTGGTTAATCTTGTCTACAATTTCCAAATGTTCATTAAATTCTTCTTTGACAATTTCAATCTGTAAAAAAGGTATGAAGCATGTTTTTGATATATTGAGAGAGACAACTGGTAAGAATTACAATTCTATCATTGGCTATTCAGCTTAAAAACAACATCATAACACAGTACTTCCTTTGTACATTATATTTTTTTAAAGCAGGGTTTTATTGTCCCACTTTCTCAATGAAAAGTCTTTAGAACCCTAATCATCTGGTTTAACCATCTGGTTTAATCCTGTACCAAAATTTCTTCCCATTCTGTGGGATGACATAATTATAATGGTATAAAACCATGTTTTGTGTCCATGTGCAATAATATTCTACCACTTCCATCTAATGGTATAAAAATGACAGCTCCTTCATTCCCCCAATAGGAATCATCTTTATAAAACCAAAAAACATTTGTGCTCATAAGAATAAAACAAACAGAACTCTAAAACATCTTTAATATGATTTCTATTTTATATATATATATATATATATATATATATATCTTTCTTTTAAAGTACCATTGATATACAATCTTATGATGGTTTCAAATACACAACACAGTGGATCAACATTCACCCAATCATCAAGTCCTCAACCCCTCCATTGTGGTCACTGTCTATCAACATAGTAAGATATTATAGAGTCATTAATTGTATTCTCCATGCTGTACTACCATCCCCATGACCTACCTATGTTGTGATTGTGAACTATTGTGCACCTTTATACCCCTTCTCCAATTCCCTTACAATGGAATTGTAAATGAAGTTGTTTTCCTGATTTCTCTTTCTGTTAATTCATTGTTAATATACAAGAATGCAAGAGATATCTGTGTATTAATTTTGTATCTTGCAACTTTGCTGAATTAGTTATTAGTTCTAATAGTTTTTTGGAGGAGTGTTTAGGGTTTCTATGTATAATATCATGTCATCTGCAAACAGTGACAGTTTAACTTCTTCCTTACCAATTTACTATGACCTCTATTTTAATCTTCCATGACTCTAACTCTAATATCACTCCTAATAGAGACGGTGAAACACTATTAAAAGGCCAGTGATCTTAAACTACAAAATAAAATTTGAATGTTGACTGATATAATCTTAAAATGTCACTCAAATTAACCTTATCTGAGCATCTTTTTTTTAATTAAGGTATAATTGATATACATCTTATGAAGGTCTCACATGAGCAATATTGTGGTTGCAACATTCACCCATATTATCAAGTACCCCCCACACACACCCCATTGCAGTTGCAGTCACTGTCCATCAGCATAGTAAGATGAGCACCTTTAATGATTACATAAAATTTGAAAATAGATCATAAACAAACATCTAAAACTGTAGGGGGACTTCCATTTCTGGGAATATGGAGTAGATATACATTTCACTATTCTTCCCACTAAGTACAATTAAAAACCCTGGATATCATATGCAAAACAAACTTAAGTAGATTAAAAAGGGGAGAGTTCAAGAAGGGAGAATGGCTCAAGTCATGGCTCCTGAAGAATAACCTGGTGGTATGTTCCCTGCATTTCCTTTTTCCCTCAGACATCCCTGAGTGTGTGCTGGAGAAGCATACCTGGCAATGTCAATGTGCACAGACAAGAAAGCCCCAAGAAAAGCCTGTTCTCTTCAAAAAAGCCCCAAGAAAAGCCTCCAGGCATGGGATGACCTAGCAAGACAGACAATTTTTAGAAAGCAATTGCTCAGTGGAGCAAAATACCATGGAAAAAACTGTGGCCCAACCCCGAACTGTGCCAGCAAAGGTCAAGGGTAGATCCTAGACTTCCACCAGCACCAGGCTGTAACAGGAAACCACCCCTACCACACAAGGGTGGTGTCAGAGAAGGCCAAGTAGAGAGGTGGGACTTACATTCCTTCTGGGTAGTAACAAAGCACACACACACCCCTCCCCACACTGTGTCAGTGGAGGCCATAAAGGGAGGAGTCAAGTGGAGGCCTAGTGGGAAGCCAAAACTCTTGTGTCTGTGTCAACAAATGGTCCTTATTTGCAGATGACATGATTATCTATGCAGGAGTTCCCAAGGAATCTACAAAACTTGTTTATAGGTGTCCAGTTGCTTCAGCACCACATGTTGCAAAAACTCTCTTTCCTCCATTGAACTGCTTTTGCATCTCATCAAAAATCAATTGGACATACTTTGTATGGGTCCATTTCTGGGTTTACCATTCTTTTCCATTGATCTGTGAATTGATATGTGGGTTCAGAAAAGTCACAGGATATAAAATAAGCACATAAAAATCAATTGCACTTTTCCATACTAGCAGTAAATACATGGGCACTGAAATAAAAAATTTACTGCCATTTATAAATACTCAAAAAATCAAATACTTAGGTGTAAACTTAACAAAACATGAATAGGACTCATATGCTGAAAACTACAAAACACTGATGAAACAGATCAAAGAAGACCTAAATAAAAGCAGAAACTACTAAGTTCATGGATTGGAAGACTCAGCAAAGTAAAGATGTCAATTGTCCTGAAACTGATATACAGTCATTTAATGCAATTATCATCAAATCCTACCATTATTTTTTGTGAATATAGACAAGATAATTTCAAAATTTATGTGGAATGGTAAATGAACTAGAAGAGCAAAACATTAGAAAAAAATAATAAAGTTAGAAGAATCAGTCTACCTGACTTTAAAACTTATCACATAGGTACAGTAAGAAATTACATGGTATTGCCACAGGGACAGACACATAGGTCTATGGAAGACTAAACCCAGAAATGTAAATGTAAAATAGTAAACCAGAAATGTAAATAGTAAACCCATACAAAATACATCTAACTGATTTTTGACAAGATGCAGAAGCAGTTCAGTGGAGGAAAAAGAGCCTTTTCAACATATGGTGTTGGAGCACCTGGACACCTACAGACAAAAACACGAAGCTTGACCTAAGGCTTACACATTATACACAAACTTACTCTAAATGGATGATAGACTTAAATGTAAAGTATAATATATAAAGTTCTATAAAATATATATAGAAAATCTTCAGGATCTTAAGTGAGACAAAGAGTTCTTAGATTTTGACTCCAAAAGTATAATCCATGAAAGGAAAAATTGATGAACTGGACTTTATCAGATTTAAAAACATTTGGTCTGCAAAAGACCCTGTTTGAGGATGAAAAGATAAGCCAGTTTGAGAGAAGATTGTCTGCAAGACCACATATCTGACAAATGATTAGTATATATAATAAAAAGAATTTTCAAAACTTAACAGTGAAATTAAGCCCCAAACCATTTAATTAGAAAATGAGCAAAGATATGAAGAGATAGTTTACCAAAGGTGACATATAGATGGCAAGCAAGCACAAGAAAAGATGATCAATAATACCATTAGTAATCAGAAAAAAGCAAATTAAAACCACAAGGTGATACCACTACATCAGAGTGACTAAAATACAAAATTAAGACTATATATAATCCTAGCAAGCATGTGGAGAAACTGGATCACTCTACATTGCTGGTGGGAATGTAAAATGGTACAACCACTCTGGAAAACAGTTTGGCAGTTTCTTCAAACACTAAAATACACAATTAGCATACAAAGCAGCAACTGTCCTCCTGAGCAGCTTTCCCTGAGAAATAACAAGTCACATTCACACATAGCCTCCTACATGAATGTTTATAGCAGCTCCATTCATAATGGTCCCAAACTAGAAACAACCCACGTGGCCCTCAGTAGGTGAATAAACTGTGCTACATTCATACCATGAACTACTATTCAGCAAGAAAAAGAAACAAACTATCAATACATGCAAGAACTTGAATGAATCTCCAGAGCATTAGGCTGAGTGAAAACAGCTAATAAGTTACATACTGTATGATTTCATTTACGTATGATTTTTGAAATGACAAAATTATAGAAATAGAGAACATATTAGTTATTATTGAGGGCTAAGAAGGGAATGGGGAAGCAGGTAGGGCTATAAATGACAACCTGAGGGATTCTTGTGGTGACGGAAATGTTCTTTATCTTGACTGTATCAATGTCAGTATCCTGATTGCAGTATTGTAGTATATAGTGTTATAGGATTTTACCATCGGAGAAACTTAGTAAAGGGTACACAGGACCTCTCTGTATTACTTCTCATAATTGCATGTCAATCCGTAATTATTTCAAAATAAAAAGTTTAGTTAAAAAAATAAAAACTAGATAAAAATTTTTAAATGAAAAAAAAAAAATTCCCGGGGAGGTTTCTATCTACTGACAGGAATGCTGACTGCTAAGTTTGCAGAGCTGAGATGCAAACTCAGGTGTTTTTTTGTCCCAGGTCAGGTCTCTCTGCATTGGGGCATAACAGATTTTCTTCAATTAAATGGAAAAATCTATATATATAAATCTTAATTTTTGTTATACTCATAAAGCTTTGCTGTTACATTGACCCAAGCTACCACCAGGTGAAGAAGAAAGAAAGAGCAGGACAGGGTCCTTTTAGCATTGACAGGAACTGTGGCTTTTGTTCTACAGTGAATGGAAAGTGTAAAATAAAGGAAAGTAGGCCCACGCTGACATTTCCCAAACTTGAATAGTCTCCTGACACTCTAGCCTTTTAGTCCTACTTTTGCAATTCTGTCTTTCATTAAGAAAAGTGGAAATTTAGCACCGTATCTCAGATAAACATCCAGGTTTCTATGGTTGTGAAGACAAAAGTTTCCAGAGGTGTCATATTTTCAGCCACTGTCAAAGCATGACAACACACAGTCCAGAAATGGATTGTTTCTGAAGACAGTACCCAAGTCATCATGAAATGAACTGAAAGTTGTGTTAACCATCAGTACTAAAATGTGTTTCTTTTAGTTAAAAAAGCATCTAAAAATTAAATACTAGTGTGCTAGAATTTCTGTATCTTCTATACAACGTAATGTACTATTTCAGCAAGTGCATAAAGTGCCCACATGTTATACACCATATTAGATACATGATTATCAACATAAAAAGAACCCTGGACACTCTTATATATTTCTTAAAGGTAATTACAGTTATTTTATTAATTATCAAAATATCTTTGGGCAAATCTTTACAGTTGAGGAAAGGGTACAGACAAAGCAAAGTTGGCCAACTTTTACTTGGGCCATATAGATATTTCAAATATGTCTTCAGTGAAGGCAATGTTATGATGATTGAAACATAACTTTCTAGTCCAATAGATCTGGGATTAAATAATGATTCTGCTACTTATTAGCCACATAATCTTGGAAAGTAGTTAACCTCTATCCACACTTTTTCCTTTTTTTCACAGAGGAAGCTGCTAATCTGACTGTACAAATTCCAAGAAATAAATTGGACCACATTTACTAGTCAGCAGAATCAGCATCCCTGAAAAATTCAACAAGTGGATATGGTTCTTTTTTCAGCTTCGTGTTGCTTCCTTATCATTCAGTGGGTGCAGCTCCTTGAGATAAGCATTGTGCACCTGTCTTCACATTAGCTGTAGAACCCAAATCACTGCACCAATATCTGACCTACTCAGTGCAGCCCACCAAAGGGAGATAAGATTCCAAAGTCTGGATGTGGATCTGGATGAAAACCTTGCAGACACTTAGTCTGGCCCACATGCTCAAGCCCATTTTTTTAGCACAGAACTTGCTGGGGTATTGGGCATTTGTGCAGATCATGATAAAGCAGAACCGCTTGCTCTTATTTTTTCAGTATGTATCTTCCTTGACAATCCCACAGTCAGGAAAATTGATGGGGCAGGAAGGGGAATTTTTTGTTCTTTTTTCATAATACCATCTTAATAAACATCAAAACTCTTACTGCTACTTCCAAAATTCCCTAGGCCCCAGTTTTCTCACCAGTATAACAGGATAATGCTACCTACCTCAGAGGTCTATTGTGAGAATGAAATGATAACAGCATGTAAGGTACTTGGTTTATAATGACCAAGCCATCAGTGATAAAGTTATTATCACCATCACCATCGTTATCATTTTTACTAGTAGTAAGCAGTATTAGTATTACCTAAAACCTCAGGCCTACATGCTAATCTTATTTGGAAATAAAACCAATTTTTCTGGCTTCAGGGATTTTTGGCTTCTGGGGCAAGTGAAGGGGGTATGGTGTGGTCAGCGAAGAAAGAAGGGAATGAGCAAAGGTGTCAAGTGCTGGAATTAATATTTTTGGCACTAGGAATTTTCCATATGTAAGATTATATTCTTACAATAGATCCTAGAAGTGAAATATTTGGTTGAATGATAAAAAGATTTTCAGGAATCTTGCGTAACATCATCAATGTGTTTTCCAAAAAGTCAGTATCGATACACTCTTTCACCAGCAATGTAAAGAATGCCCATTTCGTTAACTAACTAAAGGTTTAAAAAAAAAAGGTTATTTTCAAGCAGTTTTGGTTTCCTTGGATTACACACGAGACTGAGCTCTCTCTTTTTTTTAACAACCATCAATTTATTTCCTATGTATGAATATCCATTTATATCTCAGTGGTTTTCTCAATAATTCCTATGTTCTCTCTATATAATTGCAAACCATACAGTATCACATTTACTAAAATGTAATGCTCTACAGGTTATTTAAAATAGTAAAAAGTTAGACCTTATTGTAATAATTTCCATATTATACATATATGAAGTCATATTATATATAAGAATAATTTATTAAAAGTCCTCATTTTTTTACTTAATGTATGATTTAAATTGCTGTTGAAACAAGAAGGCACAAGTTTGTACATTGGTAAGAAACTGTAAGAAGTTCTTATTCTAATCCCTGATGTGACAGTATTAGGAGGCGGGGCCTTTGGGAGGTGATCAGGTCATGAGGGTGGAGCCCTCATGGACAGAATTCACCCCCTCACAGAAGAGACCCCAGGGAGTTCCCTGGCCCCTTCCACACTTAAGGCCACAGCAAGAAGACAGCCATTTATGAAGCAGGAAGCAGGCCCTCACCAGACACCAAACCCACAGACACCTTGATTTTGGGCTTTCCAACTTCCAGAACTATGAGAAATGTTTCTGTTAGGGTTTGGACTTCCTTGGTACCCATTAGTCCTTTCTTCTTTCCTATTTCTCCCTTTTGGAATGGTAATGTCTACCTTATACCTGTTTCACCACTGTATTTTGAAAGCATATAATTTGTTTGGTGTCATAGGTCCACAGCTGGAGAGGAATGTCCCTCAGGGTGATTTACACCTTGATCTCGCTTATATCTGATTCAGATGAGACTTTGGACTTTACAGCTGATGCTGGAATGAGCTAAGACTTTTGGGGCTGTTGAGATGGAATTAATGTACCTTGCATGTGAGAAGGACATCAGTTTTGAGAGGCCAAGAGCAGAATATTATAAACTGTAAGAACTGCCTCTAGATCTGTGAGAAGTAAACTTCTGTTGTTTATTAGCCACCCCATCTACGGTATTTTTGTAATAGCAGCCCAAACAAAGACAAGCCATAGCAGAGCAAGTGATGGCAGAAGGGTCGAGACCTGGACCTGGATTCCCATCAGGGAGACTCACCCAAGAGAGAGGCCACCTGCCTTAAGGTGATGGAAGGAAGTTCTATTAGTCAGATTAATAACTTATTCAGAAATTACAGCTTACAGGTAATGGGGTTTTATGGTTATAGGGCAGTGGGATGAGTACTCAAGCAACTGAGAAGTTTGAGGGGATCTTTTAAGGCTGACCATGTTGGATTCTCTGAGAACCAAGTGAGCTACAGCTCCCTAAATCTGTACTGGGATGAGGACAGGATCCTCCTAGATCCCAAGACCATCAAATCCAGAAGCTGCCTCTGCTGATGGAGCCAGACAAGTTGCTTCTGAGCGATTCCAACTGATTATCTGCTCATGATCCTGGTGGCCTGCCTCAATTAAGTCCCAAGGAGATCAGTTACGCAGTCATGGATTGTACAACTGTTGTCCAAACAGAGCTCTTTGTGATTCATCAGTTCCATGAAACTAGGGCTAAGAAAGTGGGTCCTAGACAGGAGCTATTCCTCATCTGTGGCTTTAGCCACGTGTGTCTGCACACTGACCGTCACTTCAGCTTCAACAATAAGAGTTCTAGATAAAGACTACTTTATAACAATCTGGTCTTTATAAGCTTCCACTAATGCTGCTCTCAGCAACTCTAGTTTAATAAAATTGATTTCTAACAACCAGGTATATCAAATAGACCACATTCCATACATGTTACTGACACTTTGACGGCACTTTAGTATATTACTCATAAACCCAGCAGGATAAGCAATGTTCTAGTGCACAGTAACATAGTGTAGTGCATTCTTTATTCCATTCTTCTGCCACTCTGGTTGATAACCACAAAAAAAATCATAGAAAATAATGACATCTAGTGTCCAAAAGCGTTATTCTTAGAACATAAAGCTGATTGGTGAGGTTATGAACACAGATGGAACAACTTGGAGATAAGCTCACACATCTTTAGAGAAAACATACAAAAATGTACTTTTTCCTTTGTCCACTAACAACAGAAGGGTTTTCCTACTATCTTCATTCTCTCAGGTCTGCAGTGAAGTCTCAGACTCCTCTTAGGTAGAAGGTGAGTGCAAAGACTGTTACAGTCTGTTACAAAAGTAGCAGGTATGACCCTAGATTAAAACAGACCCAGAACCACAATTGCCAGTGTCAAAATCCAAATAGATGTGACCCAGCCTCAATGAGGGGAACTGATTTTTTTTCAAGCCCTAGTGATAAACTCAATAAATCCTTAGACATCTGGTGAAACAGTCACTAGGAACTTATTTAAACCAAGTTTCAAAAATGACTCCATTTGCAAAAGCCTTTATTGTCAAGTCACTCTGCAGAGTTCCCTTCGGAACGTGGACTCACCTCTGCTATTCTTTTCTTCAGGTTCTCCTTTCCCATGTATGATGCCTGAAGGGAGATGACACTCTCTTCTTTTTGAATCAAAGTTGTCAAGACACTTTTAAAATTCTGATACTGTTTTAAGAGCTCCAAAACTCTTTCACATTGATCAAGGCTATGAAGAAAAAAAAAGTACAACAATTAAATGTCTGAAAATAATACCACCATTCTCTTTTTTTAAGTACTTTGTAATAATGACTAGTAAGTTATTATAGGAGGATTTTTTTTCCTCTAGATATGGTCTATAATTTTGATTTACCAGTTTAACCTAAGAATGATGGCACATAAATTACTCTGGCAAATGGATGATATAATCACTGGATTATTATTTTCACCAGATCAATATTAAAAAGTCACCAGATGTAAACTCTAGAAAGAAACACAGGATTCATTATCTTAAGAAATCAGCAACTCAATTTCATCACTAACCAAAAGACATCTTGGAAAACAGCACTTCCCTAGCATTATTCTTGAAGAATATTCTAGATTAATTCAATAAGTCATGTTGATGTTTATGTCTGCTCAACTCATTCTTTAGTCCTTCCTAAAAGGTAAAGCAGTACAGAAAATGTGACAATGAGGATACCTGATTCTAGTTATGGCTGGGCACTAATCAGTCATGTAAGTTACATTAAGTCTTTTTGGACCTCAATTCTTTCCTCTGTAAAATCCAAGGGTAGACTAGATCAGATCCACAAACACGCTTTATCTTGACTCCTGTGCACTTAGGTTCCGGTAGAGAACAGGAGGCGTACTCAGATGTTATTCTGTGGGGAAGGGCCCCTGATAGTGGTCAGTTACGGGAAATTACCAGGGAGCTGAGGCGCTACAGAGCAACAGCAATTCACCGCAGGGGAAAAAGGGAAAGTGCCCTGAGACAGAGGAGGTGCCCACAGGAGTCACTGGAGCCACCTGCTGGAAACGGAGGGGGTTAACACCACCCTGACCTCTTGCTCCTCTAGTCCGCAAATCTACTAGTACTTCCCAAGTCCTATCCCACCTAGGACCCTTGGTCTGTCTGTAGTCTGTTAGGGGTCAGCCCTCCAGCCACTGCCACCTCTAGACAGAAAGTAAGGGAGAGAAGGATGGGTGGAGAATATTCGGTAGAATCGCCAACTGGGACTTACAGGTGACGGCTGTCAAATAGTTAAGAAAACTTTTGAACCTTGCCCAGGTTCTATAGGAAAGATGATGGTAACTGACAGGCAACATCTGCCATTCAAGTAGGGCGTGTGCCAGAATAATGCCCCGGCCCCCAAAGATGCCCATATCCTAATTCCTAGGTTCTGTGAATATTACCTTACATGGTGAAAGGGAATCCTGCTTATATGATTAAATTAAGGATCTTAAAATAGGGACATTATCATGAATTATCCAAGTAGGCACAAAATAATCACAAGGGTCCTTATGAAAGGGAGGCAGGAGGGTCAGGGTCAGCAGGAGATATGACAACAGAAGCAGAGGTGACAGAGAGAGAAAGAATGACTGCGATTTGAACATGGAATGCTGCTAGCTGTAAAGATGGAGGAAGCGAATACAAGGCAAGGAATACAGGAGGAGGCCTCCAGAAGGCAAGGAAATGAATTCTCTCCTAGACCCTCCGGAAAGGAAGGCAGCTTGGTTTCAGAATTTCTAATCTCTGGACTATAAGATAAGTTGGTGCTTTTTTTAAGCTACTGAATTTGTGGTGACTTGTTAAAACAGCAATAGAAAACTAGCACAGTGGGTGACAATCATTATAAATATACTGTGTAGTTGTTATCCCTCTTAGATAAGCTCTTAAATTCATTGGTTATAATGGATTCCAGGTCTTGTGCCAGACATTGGCCCAGTGACCTTCCAATGGAAAACTCTTTATGTTTGACCCTCCTTTAGGTCCATGGGAATGTGTTTTCAACATACGAATTTCAAAAAGCTAATTGTGCTACAGACAATTTTTCAGATTTGGGCGGGATTTTTTCCTTACCATTCAGTGACTAAAGCTTTTGTATTCTCCCACCAGAGTGCTGTATTTTGGCACTGTTGATTCAGAGCTTTTTCTCTGCCATCTTTGAATTCTGGGAGAGATTTAGCCATTTCTTGCAAGTGTTTCTTCTCTTCTTCATATTCATCTAGATCCTTATCCAGTTTGAGTAACGATTTTTTCCTTGATTATGAAAGAGAAAAGTTTGATAGCCAATTATTAGTCAATTTGACTTCATAAATGTGGGTCTTTGGGGGGGTCACACTAACTTTAATTTGTCTTCATGAGGTTTATGCCAAATTCACACATTCCTATAAGACAGTTCACAAGGCTCTCTGCATTACCAGAATATTAATTTGGTGCTTGCAATAGAATAAATACACAAAACCATAAGCAGTAACACTTTTCTGTGATGAACACACTAGTAAAGGGTATACGCATATCAGAGGAAAGAGAGAGAGTGAGTGAGAGAGAGAGAGAGTGTGTGTGTGTGTGTGTGTGTGTGTGTGTGTGTGTGTGTGTGTGTGTGAATGGGAAAGACAGCATGATATGGAAAGAGGAAAAGAGATGGAAAGCAGAGTACTGCAACCTCCTTGGAAGGGTAGAAGGGCCAAGGAGAAAGGAAGGAGTAAGGGAATTTTTCATTTTTACCTTGTGTGCACAAAGCTCTCCTGTATCAAAGAGGAGTTATTTCAGCTAAGAGTTTTAACCTGCAAACTAAACCTGGTGGCATTAATTCCATTCATTCTAGGTCTGTATCGCTTTCATTAGATAGTCACTACTTCGTCTCTTCCCATTCTCTCTGGAATTCACTCCCATGGGGCTTTCCCTCCTACTGCTCCTCCAAAATGGCTCGTCAGGATCTCTGGTGTCCCTCACATTGCCAAATCCATATTCCATTCTCGATCTTCACCTGCCTTCACTAGTCAGCAGCATTTGACACAAATGACCGCGTTTCCTTGTTGAAAGGCCTTCTCACTTGACTCCATAACTCTTCTGGTTGTCCTCCTCCTACACTGGCCCCTCCTTCTTAGTGCCTTTGGCTGGTTCCTCCTCATCTCTCTGATGTCTCAATACGGAATGCCTGGAGTATACAACTTAAA
This sequence comes from Manis pentadactyla, assembly GCF_030020395.1. Classification (NCBI taxonomy): domain Eukaryota; kingdom Metazoa; phylum Chordata; class Mammalia; order Pholidota; family Manidae; genus Manis; species Manis pentadactyla. The sequence continues at coordinate 37,128,072 of NC_080029.1, forward strand.
CCACTCCTTCTGCACATCTCAACTCACTCCTTCCGCAATGTTATCCATCTCATGGCTTTAAACTGCATTTTTAAATGCTGATGACTCTCAAAAGTATTCTCTAGCCTAGACTTCTCCTCTGACTCTATCTATGTTTGAGTCTTACTCATGATTACTTGAATGTCAAATAGGACCTTTGAACTTATTATTTCTAAAACTGAGCACACCTGATCTTTCATTTAATATCTGATAAATTTCACTCTTTCTCATCTCAGTTAATGATAACTCCATTCTTCCAGTTGCTCGAGGCAAACCATGGACTCATTCTTGACTACAATCTTGCTTTTACATCCTGTGCACAATGTATCAACAAAGCTTGTGGATTCTGTCTTGAAATATTGTCTTCCCAATGGTTTTCAGCCCTGGACAAGTTCACTATGGATCCAATGTGACCAACAAAATGACAGTAGAATGTTCTTGGGATGAAAGGGTTATACCCAAATTTATTTCCACGGTGGCAGGTCAATCACTAGAATCCTGTCGACTCAAACAGAGTCTGCATGCAGCAAGCTGGTCTCTGCCTCTGGGCCTCTCTGCCTGTGCAGCCATCTTAGTCTCTGTCCTCGGTGCTGCCACCACTCCAGCCTCTGCTCTGCTCTCCTGCAGCCTTGCAGCCCTGCCACAGTGTCATGCAGAGCACTGGGCAGAGCTCTTTATATTGTAACATATTGCCCACACATGTGTAATGAGCTAGTGACCAGGGCCAGGTGAGAATCCTGGCCACAGGACCTTCACTTTATCCACAAATATATAAAGAACCTTAACAGTTTTCACCACTTCACCACCAGTCCATGTCACCATCATCCTTCACCTGGATTATGGCAATAGGCCGGTCCAGGCTTCCTGTTCTCCCCTTGACTCCTACAGCCTATTCTCAACACGTCAGCCAGACAGAACCTGTTACAGTGAAAACCTAGCCACTTCCCTCTGCTCAGAAACTTCCAGTGACTTCTCATGTCACGTGTCCCATGAGTCCCTACAAAATCTAAGCCCCATTCCACCCTTACTTCTCTGACCTTTCATTTCTCTTCTCCTCACTGTTAACCTTCTCACCTCCTCGCCTCTCCTCACAAATGCCAGACCCATTCGCACACCTGGCATCTGCACCTACTGCTCTCTCGGCCTTGAAGGCTCTTCCTCCAGGTAGTCACTCGGCCAGCTCTCTCATCCCACCTTTACTCAAAGGTCACCTTCTCACTATTTGAATTACAACACCCTCCTCCTTCCTTAGTTAATTTTTCTCCATAGATTTTATCACCACTAAACGTACTGATTTCTTATTCCTCCCAGTAGAAAAGCAGCTCTACAAACGGCAATAATAATCTATTTTGTTGACTGCTTATCTCCAGTACCAAAAACGGTGCCTAGCAACAATACATACTTGTTGTATTAATAACTGAATTGCAATCTTAAGCAATTTACTATTTATAAATGTATGGTTTTTCATTGATAAATTAATATTTATTTACTGTTTGTAAACTTATGATAAAAATTTGTTAACAAAGAATTAATGAGAGGACAGGGAAGATGGCGGCGTGAGTAGAGCAGCGGAAATCTCCTCCCAAAACCACATATATCTATGAAAATATAACAAAGACAACCCTTCCTAGAATAAAGACAAGACACAGGACAATATCCAGACCACATCCGCACCTGAGAGAACCCAGCGCCTCGCGAAGGGGGTAAGATACAAGCCCCGGCCCCGCGGGAGCCGAGCGCCCCTCCCCCCAGCTCCCGGCGGGAGAAGAGCAGGCAGAGCGGGAGGGAGACGGAGCCCAGGGCTGCCGAACACCCAGCCCCAGCCATCCGGGCCAGAGTGCAGGGCCCTGGATACTAGGAAAACAGGGCAGCAATAACAGTGAGCAGGCACCGGAGGCCAGGCGCCGGAGGACATAAGAAAAGCGCGCGACCATTTTTTTTTTAGCTTTTTTGCTGTTTTGTTTTGGCGAGCGCTTTTTGGAAGTCTTAAAGGGACAGGGACCCCAATACTAGGGAAACAGGGCAGCAAGAACAGTGAGCGGGAACCGGTGGCCTGGCGCAGGAGGACACCAGAAAAGCGAGCACCCATTTAGTTTTTTTTTTTTGCTGTTTTGTTTTGGCAAGCGTTTTTTGGAAGTCTTAAAGGGATAGGGACCCCAATACTAGGGAAACAGGGCAGCAAGACCGGTGAGCAGAGGCCTGAGGCTGGCGCAGGAGAAAAAAAAAAAAAGATCGGCCACCTTTTTTTTTAATTAAAAAAAATTTATTTTTATTTTTATTTAAAAAAAATTTTTTTTTTTTTTTTTTTTTTGTGGTCGTTGTTTTGTTCTTGTGGGTGCTTTTTGGAAGTCTTAAAGGGGCAGGGCAGGACACTTAATCCAGAGGTAGGGAATCCGGGGATCTCTGGGCACCCTAACCCCTGGGCTGCAGGGAGCAGGAAGGCCCCTTACGGAGATAAAGAGCCTCCCAGCCGCTCCTGCTCCAACGCGACTCCACCACTTTGGAGTAGCTGCCCGAGCCAAGCCACGCCCACAGCAACAGCGGAGATAAACTCCATAGCAGCCAGGCAGGAAGCAGAAACCCTGTCTGCACGCAGCTGCACAGCACAAACCACTAGAGGTCGCTGTTCTCCCAGGAGAGGAGGGCCACAAACCAACAAGAAAGGAAGTTCTTCCAGCCGTCACTCGTCCCAGTTCTGCAGACTATTCCTATCACCATGAAAAGGCAAAGCTACAGGCAGACAAAGATCACAGAGACAACACCAGAGAAAGAGACAGACCTAACCAGTCTTCCTGAAAAAGAATTCAAAATAAGAATCATAAACATGCTGACAGAGATGCAGAGAAATACGCAAGAGAAATGGGATGAAGTCCGGAGGGAGATCACAGATGCCAGAAAGGAGATCGCAGAAATGAAACAAACTCTGGAAGGGTTTATAAGCAGAATGGATAGAATGCAAGAGGCCATTGATGGAATTGAAATCAGAGAACAGGAACGCATAGAAGCTGACATAGAGAGAGACAAAAGGATCTCCAGGAATGAAACAATATTAAGAGAACTGTGTGACCAATCCAGAAGGAACAATATCCGTATTATAGGGGTTCCAGAGGAAGAAGAGAGAGGAAAAGAGATGGAAAGTATCTTAGAAGAAATAATTGCTGAGAACTTCCCCAAACTGGGGGAGGAAATAATCGAACAGACGACGGAAATACACAGAACCCCCAACAGAAAGGATCCAAGAAGGGCAACACCAAGACACATAATAATTAAAATGGCAAAGATCAAGGACAAGGAAAGAGTGTTAAAGGCAGCTAGAGAGAAAAAGGTCACATATAAAGGGAAACCCATCAGGCTAACGTCAGATTTCTCAACAGAAACCCTACAGGCCAGAAGAGAATGGCATGATAAATTTAATACAATGAAACAGAAGGGCCTTGAACCAAGGATACTGTATCCAGCACGACTATCATTCAAATATGACGGTGGGATTAAACAATTCCCAGACAAACAAAAGCTGAGGGAATTTTCTTTCCACAAACCACCTCTACAGAACATCTTACAGGGACTGCTCTAGATGGGAGCACTCCTAGAAAGAGCACAGCACAAAACACCCAACATATGAAGAATCGAGGAGGAGGAATAAGAAGGGAGAGAAGAAAAGAATCTCCAGACAGTGTATATAACAGCTCAATAAGCGAGCTAAGTTATGCAGTTAGATACTAAAGAGGCTAACCTTGAACCTTTGGTAACCACGAATTTAAAGCCTGCAATGGCAATAAGCACATAGTCACCCTAAATGTTAATGGGCTGAATGCACCAATCAAAAGACACAGAGTAATAGAATGGATAAAAAAGCAAGACCCGTCTATATGCTGCTTACAAGAAACTCACCTCAAACCCAAAGACATGTACAGACTAAAAGTCAAGGGATGGAAAAACATATTTCAAGCAAACAACAGCGAGAAGAAAGCAGGGGTTGCAGTACTAATATCAGACAAAATAGACTTCAAAACAAAGAAAGTAACAAGAGATAAAGAAGGACACTACATAATGATAAAGGGCTCAGTCCAACAAGAGGATATAACCATTCTAAATATATATGCAGCCAACACAGGAGCACCAGCATATGTGAAACAAATACTAACAGAACTAAAGGGGGAAATAGCCTGCAATGCATTCATTCTAGGAGACTTCAACACACAACTCACCCCAAAGGATAGATCCACCGGGCAGAAAATAAGTAAGGACACGGAAGCACTGAACAACACAGTAGAGCAGATGGACCTAATAGACATCTATAGAACTCTACATCCAAAAGCAACAGGATATACATTCTTCTCAAGTGCACATGGAACATTCTCCAGAATAGACCACATACTAGGCCACAAAAAGAGCCTCAAAAAATTCCAAAAGATTGAAATCCTACCAACCAACTTTTCAGACCACAAAGGCATAAAACTAGAAATAAACTGTACAAAGAAAGCAAAGAGGCTCACAAACACATGGAGGCTTAACAACACGCTCCTAAATAATCAATGGATCAATGACCAAATCAAAATGGAGATCCAGCAATATATGGAAACAAATGACAACAACAACACTAAGCCCCAACTTCTGTGGGACACAACAAAAGCAGTCTTAAGAGGAAAGTATATAGCAATTCAAACATATTTAAAAAAGGAAGAGCAATCCCAAATGAATGGTCTAATGTCACAATTATCGAAATTGGAAAAAGAAGAACAGAAGAGGCCTAAGGTCAGCAGAAGGAGGGACATAATAAAGATCAGAGAAGAAATAAATAAAATTGAGAAGAATAAAACAATAGCAAAAATCAATGAAACCAAGAGCTGGTTCTTGAGAAAATAAACAAAATAAATAAGCCTCTAGCCAGACTTATTAAGAAGAAAAGAGAGTCAACACAAATCAACAGTATCAGAAACAAGAAAGGAAAAATCACAACGGACCCCACAGAAATACAAAGAATTATTAGAGACTACTTTGAAAACCTATATGCTAACAAGATGGGAAACCTAGGAGAAATGGACAACTTCCTAGAAAAATACAACCTTCCAAGACTGACCCAGAAAGAAACAGAAAATCTAAACAGACCAATTACCAGCAACGAAATTGAAGCGGTAATCAAAAAACTACCAAAGAACAAAACCCCCGGGCCAGATGGATTTACCTCGGAATTTTATCAGACATACAGGGAAGACATAATACCCATTCTCCTTAGAGTTTTCCAAAAAATAGAGGAGGAGGGGATACTCCCAAACTCGTTTTATGAAGCTAACATCACCCTAATACCAAAACCAGGCAAACACCCCACCAAAAAAGAAAACTACAGACCAATATCCCTGATGAACGTAGATGCAAAAATACTCAACAAAATATTAGCAAACCGAATTCAAAAATACATCAAAAGGATCATACACCATGACCAAGTGGGATTCATCCCAGGGATGCAAGGATGGTACAACATTCGAAAGTCCATCAACATCATCCACCACATCAACAAAAAGAAAGACAAAAACCAAATATCATCTCCATCGATGCTGAAAAAGCATTTGACAAAGTTCAACATTCATTCATGATAAAAACTCTCAGCAAAATGGGAATAGAGGGCAAGTACCTCAACATAATAAAGGCCATCTATGATAAACCCACAGCCAACATTATATTGAACAGCGAGAAGCTGAGAGCATTTCCTCTGAGATCGGGAACTAGACAGGGATGCCCACTCTCTCCACTGTTATTTAACATAGTACTGGAGGTCCTAGCTACGGCAATCAGACAAAACAAAGAAATACAAGGAATCCAGATTGGTAAAGAAGAAGTTAAACTGTCACTATTTGCAGATGACATGATACTGTACATAAAAAACCCTAAAGACTCCACTCCAAAACTACTAGAACTGATATCGGAATACAGCAAAGTTGCAGGATACAAAATCAACACACAGAAATCTGTGGCTTTCCTATACACTAACAATGAACCAACAGAAAGAGAAAAAAGGAAAACAACTCCATTCACAATTGCATCAAAAAAAATAAAATACCTAGGAATAAACCTAACCAAAGAAGTGAAAGACTTATACTCTGAAAACTACAAGTCACTCTTAAGAGAAATTAAAGGGGACACTAACAGATGGAAACTCATCCCATGCTCGTGGCTAGGAAGAATTAATATCGTCAAAATGGCCATCCTGCCCAAAGCAATATACAGATTTGATGCAATCCCTATGAAACTATCAGCAACATTCTTCAATGAACTGGAACAAATAATTCAAAAATTCATATGGAAACACCAAAGACACCGAATAGCCAAAGCAATCCTGAGAAAGAAGAATAAAGTAGGGGGGATCTCACTCCCCAACTTCAAGCTCTACTATAAAGCCATAGTAATCAAGACAATTTGGTACTGGCACAAGAGCAGAGTCACAGACCAATGGAACAGACTAGAGAATCCAGACATTAACCCAGACATACATGATCAATTAATATTTGATAAAGGAGCCATGGACATACAATGGCAAAATGACAGTCTCTTCAACAGATGGTGCTGGCAAAACTGGACAGCTACATGTAGGAGAATGAAACTGGACCATTGTCTAATCCCATATACAAAAGTAAACTCAAAATGGATCAAAGACCTGAATGTAAGTCATGAAACCATTAAACTCTTGGAAGAAAACATAGGCAAAAACCTCTTAGACATAAACATGAGTGACCTCTTCTTGAACATATCTCCCCGGGCAAGGAAAACAACAGCAAAAATGAGTAAGTGGGACTATATTAAGCTGAAAAGCTTCTGTACAGCAAAAGACACCATCAATAGAACAAAAACGATCCCTACAATATGGGAGAATATATTTGAAAATGACACATCCGATAAAGGCTTGACGTCTAGAATATATAAAGAGCTCACATGCCTCAACAAACAAAAAACAAATAACCCAATTACAAAATGGGCAGAGGAACTGAACAGACGGTTCTCCAAAAAAGAAATACAGATGGCCAACAGACACATGAAAAGATGCTCCACATCGCTAATTATCAGAGAAATGCAAATTAAAACTACAATGAGGTATCACCTCACACCAGTAAGGATGGCTGCCATCCAAAAGACAAAGAACAACAAATGTTGGCGAGGCTGTGGAGAAAGGGGAACCCTCCTACACTGCTGGTGGGAATGTAAGTTAGTTCAACCATTGTGGAAAGCAGGATGGAGGTACATCAAAATGCTCAAAACAGACTTACCATTTGACCCAGGAATTGTACTCCTAGGAATTTACCCTAAGAATGCAGCAATCAAGTATGAGAAAGATCAGTGCACCCCTATGTTTATCGCAACACTATTTACAATAGCCAAGAATTGGAAGCAACCTAAATGTCCATCGATAGATGAATGCATAAAGAAGATGTGGTACATATACACAATGGAATACTACTCAGCCATAAGAAAAGGGCAAATCCAATCATTTGCAGCAACATGGATGGAGCTGGAGGGTATTATGCTCAGTGAAACAAGCCAAGTGGAGAAAGAGAAATACCAAATGATTTCACTTATCTGTGGAATATAAGAACAAAGGAAAAACTGAAGGAACAAAACAGCAGCAGAATCACAGAACTCAAGAATGGACTAACAGGTACCAAAGGGAAAGGGACTGGGGAGGATGGGTGGGTAGGGAGGGATAAGAGGTGGGGAGAAGTAGGGAGGTATTAAGATTAACATGCATGGGGGGGTAGGAGAAAAGGGAGGGCTGTACAACACAGAGAAGGCAAGTAGTGATTCTACAACATTTTGCTATGCTGATGGACAGTGACTGTAAAGGGGTTTATAGGGGGGACCTGGTATAGGGGAGAGCTTAGTAAACATAATATTCGTCATGTAAGTGTAGATTAGTGATACCAAAAACAAAACAAAACAAATCAAAAAGGGCAGTTCCTGTGTGGTAACCTCCAATGAGTTCTATACAAGGGTATAAAGGGCATATAAAAGTGTAGGCAAAGGGTCTGTTTGCGTTTATACAGAAGATCAAAGCCTAATTGGGCTACCCCGAAAATGAACTAAGATACGATATGAAAAAGAACTTCCAACATCAGCACTCTCTGGAAGACTCATGCCAGAAGATGATCATCAAAAAACCCCAACAAAGATCCATGCACTGCTACAGCTGTAGATGCACTCATCCCACCAGTTCCTGGACTTGCCATGGGAATGAGGAAGGAGATATCTAAGCTGGCCTGTGCATACAGTAAAACAACAAATTTGACTGGATCTATACTGTTGGAACTCAACCAAGAATTAGGAGAAGTGCAAATTGTAGCGCTCAAAAATCTTACAACTACAGACTATTTACTGTTAAAAGAACATAAGGGATGTGAACATTCCCCAGGAATGGGTTGTTTTAATTTGTCTGATTTCTCTCAGACTGTTTAAGTTCAGTTGGACAATATCCACCATATCATAGAGAAGTTTTCACAAATGCCTAAGGTGCCTAACTGGTTTTCTTGGTTTCACTGGAGATGGCTGGTAATTATAGGTATGCTTTGGTTATGTAACTATACTCCTATTATGTTAATGTGTGTGCGCAATTTAAGTAGTAGCTTAAAACCTATATATGCTGAAGTTACTCTACAAGAAGATATGTCAAAGAAATAATCAATCTTCCCATGTTTTCTTCCGCCTGCTACTTCTATAGCTTTTCTTCTTCCTTTCTAATTACAACCCTTAAATAGAATTCATGCCTCATATCAAATTTACCGAGTATCATAATTCTTCCAAGTGGTAAAGATACCTCAAGACAAATGCTGGGCATAAAAGCCACAGGGCATAAATATGCAAAGAAGTAAAAAGCTAACCTTTTCAAACAATAAGGCTTCTCTCTCACTTACCAACTTTACATTTCCCTGTATGGCCCCGGAAGATTACTAGTTAGCCAGAGACGGGTAAGATTCCTCAAGGGAGGAACAACCTAAGACAGGCACAGTCGCAGGGGGGTCATCAGGTGAGAAATTGGGGATCAACAGAGGTGAGGCTTAGAACCTCACCCCCCCGTTCTGAGAGAAATCTTCTGCATACGTGGATGTTTTATTGCCCTGGTCTAGCTTGGATTAACACATAGTCTACAGGCACACACCTGATCATCTACATTTGCTCTCTTACAACACTAAACTATTTTTTCTACCTTTATCTTGTATCTACCTACCACTTCAGCATTTTATTAAAAATAATAATAATAAAGAGAGAAATGTGGTATCCACATATAAATCAAGTATAAAAACCAAATGAGTATTCATATTTGAACTGAGTGTTTATAGTTCATAATGCATGAGCAAAACCGAAGGTTTCTGTGATGACTGCCCTTGTACTGTTCACCATGTAAGAACTTATTCACTATGTAAGAATTTGTTCTCCATGTAAGAACTTGTTTGTTTTGCCTCAGAAGATTGGAGACTGATGAAAATTAGGCTTGGGGTGGATTAACGATTGTGCATTGAGCATTGACTCCCCTATACAGAATTTTATTGTTGTTAACAATCATTTGATCAATAAATATGAGAGATGCCCTCACAAAACAAAAACGAAAAAAAAACAACAAAAAAAGTACATACTTCCAATGGTAAAATAAATAAGTAACCGGGATGTAATGTAAAGCATAAGAAATATAGTCAAGATATTGTAACAGCTTGGTAGGGTGATAGCTGGAACCTAGAATTGTCATGTATATAAATGTTTTATCACTGTGTTGTACACCTGAAACTAATGTAATGTAATACTGTGCGTCAACTACCCTTCAATAAAAAATAATTATCTACAAAAAAAAAAAAAAAAGAATTAACTAAATTAGTAATTAGTTCAATACCTCATTAAGAACTGGGGTGTTATAGGAACATTAGTCTCCTTAAGACTAAGAGCACAGGGAAATTTCAGAGGGAAGAGTTTGGTCAGCTAACGAGCCTCTAGAGAGCATTGAGCTGAGGCAACAGAGGTGGGCAGAAGAGACAGAGAGTGGGAAAGATTTAGAAATGAGAGAGGAGCTCCACAAAAGTAACTCTTGCTCACATTTTCATTTTCAGGACATGGAGGCTGGTTCTGAATTAAAATAGCTGCACTCATCTAGAAGACTGCCAACCTCAGTTTACTGCAATTCTGTTCAGTCTCCAGATTCAACATTAACCTCAGCTTGCCTCTGAAATTCAGTCCCATGCCTTCCCACTCAGTCCCCATCCTAATCCTGCAGGAGCAGATGAGACCAAATAATTAAGGAAGAAACAGGGACAAGGTGTGGCAAGTGTGTTTTCCACCACTTGTTTACTATCATATGTGCGAAGTTTTCCAAGTCTTCCCCCATCAGGAGAACCCCTAACAAACACACTAAAGAGACTCTGAAAGAACTCATGTACTTTATACATATCTATCTCACTACTCCTTTGTCCATGAGAATGCACAGTTTAACGAGAAAAAAATACACACTTTATAAAGGCACAATATCAACAGAAAGGAACCTTGTTTGAAAAGTCTAAGAAAAAGAATGCTGAACACCGAATAGAATGGGATGGAATAGAAGTAGAAAGACACAGAAAGTATTTGTTTCACCTAAAAGATATTTACAAATAGAGAAGAGTGTCATCTTGCATGGAGAAATGGTTGACTGATACTTACCGCTGTTTTACAGCTGGAGCAGTTGGATCCTTAAGACCAATCTTACTGATTTGATTGTGTACCTCTTGAATATTTTTCAGGAGTTCGTTATTTTTTAAAATACAAATCTTGAGTAATTTGTCTTCTTCACTGAGTTCCTCCAGTACACCATGGCCATGTGTCTCACAGAACTTTTTGGACAAAGCATCAAGAAGTTTTTCACAGGAGGTATCTTCACACTGCTCAGCATCTTTAAAGCTTATATTGAGTATCTTCAAACGTTTATCCAAAAGTCTTGCCATATCTTTCATTAGATGAATTTCTCCCTCTTTATTTTCTACTGCCAAAGTATTTCCTGGTACCATCTGTATATCTGAGGCTGAAAGGTTTGTAACAGGCTCAAAAGAAAGTTCAGCTGTTCTCAGAGAAGCCAAAAACTCTTCCAGAGCTTTGAGGGCATCTTTACTCCTCTGCACCTTGTAGTTCACTTCTTCGAGTTGTGTTCTGAGTTTCTGTATAATACATTGCGTTGCACATATATCAAGTGGGTGTAATTCCTTTAATGCATAGTTGCCCAACTGTTCCAAATTGTTGCATATTTCGATCTGTTTTGCTATGGAATCTTGGATATTCTAAAATAAAGGTAAGAAAAGCTGGGAACACTGAGGCAGATAAAAGAAAGACTGCACATCAGAAATGAACCTGAAAATTACGTGACTAGAACTGGTTCTAGAAAATTAATTCCCATTTTAACCAAGGCTGACAGTTTAACCAGAAGGGAACATTTTAAGTACAAATAATCAGGGGGGCCTAGATGTTTCATTAACTGATAACCCTCCTGAAGTTTCAATCCCCAAAAAAGAAAACAAGTATTTAAATCTATTGCTTCAATGAAAATAATTAGAAATTGAATTGCTGAAACATCTGTTCATAATCTGAAAAACAAAAATTATTTTTAATTTAAGATGCTATTTGGAATAAGTCAACCATAGAATATGCCAATTTAAGCATGTGAGTCCAGTAAAATAGGATTTCAGGCATTGGAAAAGGCATTCATAAACAAGCCTTCATTTCAAAGAAAATACCTATTTACTCCACAGTTCTTTACTTCCAAATTTGCAAGGAATTAAAGAATTAAGAAATAAATAACAAGTCTAAATTACTGAAGATTCTTTTGCCATGGCTTATATTCAAAATGTATATTATTGCTATATAATTAAAAATCCATAAGCATGTATAAATCTCTGAAGAACTGATTTACTCTACAAATACACTGTGAGAGCTTCTGTTTACCCTCAGATTTTGATAAATGCCATCAGCATCAGTGAGGTGAAATTCCTCAATGGCCATTTCATGGAGAAGCAGGTCTGAACCACAGACAAGGAGTGATTCCTTCTCTACGGGTAATACAATCTGCAGTGCGCTCTCCAAAGACTCCATTCTGGGTGAGAAATAAACCAGAAGTGAGTGAAAAAAATAACAGAAAGATATCATATAAAACATATTAGTGCCATTATTTAACCAAGAGCAGAAAACAATTACCCAATAAGAATACATACAATGATATGTACAGTTCATCATATTAAAATCTCTAATGATTGTGCATAGAGTCCCCTACACAGAATTTTATTGTTGTTAACAACCATTTGATCAATAAATATAAGATATGCCCTCTCAAAAAAAAAAAAAAAAATCTAAACCCAGCAATCCAAAATGCCAATGAATGAGTTGTTTGCTATATACAAGAATTCATAACAGTTTAATGCCTGAATGGAAAATTGTTGTAAAACATACTAAACCTTTCCTTTTCCTGTGAAATACACAGTACAGTTGACCCTTAAACATGGGTTTGAACTGTGTGGGTCCACTTATATGCATAACTTTTTTTTGCAATAATTGTACTGGAAAATTTGGGGAGATTTGAGATAATTTGAAAGGACATTTTCTTTTCCCCACCTTTTTAAAAAAAAATACAGTATGTAATTCATATATCATATAAAATATGTGTTATACATGTATTTTCAGTTGTGCAGGGGTCAGCACTCACCCCATGTGGTTCAAGGGTCAACTACACTGAATGTAATTTAATTTTGCCTTGATAACAAATAAGCCTCATTATGAATACTAATTATTTTATTAGTAGAAACATAATAGAGCTCAAAAAATGGGCTCTATTTAATAATGTGACCCTGGATAAACAATGTATAGACTCTGAGCCTCAGTTCCCACCTCTGTAAAATGGGGATATGTCCTGGGATAAACTTCCTATACAAAGGGGATAAAAACAGTGCTCTCATTTTAGAAATGAGAAAATCAAGGCCCAGAGAAGTTATGTGACATGGCTAAAACCATGCCCAAGGGGAGACCGTGGAAAGAACATGGCCTTTGGAACTCCACAGACTTAAAGTTCCACTTAAGTCTCTGACCAGTGGTGTGGCTTGGTTATGTTATTTAACTTCCCTGAGTATCTGTTTCCTCATCAGTAAAATGGCCATCATACTGGTAACCTCTCTTATAGTTGTTGTGATCACCAAATAAAATAAGCATACTTAGTAGAATACTAGCCTAGCTAAAAAGAGCATTAAAATTTTTAGTAAATTTATGGTAACAGAACTCAGAATTATACCTGGTATTAAGAGTCATCTGAACCTCTCTTTCTTCTCCCTTTAATCTGTCTCTCGCCTGAACTAAAAAAGGTTTCTTCATGTCACTCTCAAGCTCTTCTAACTTCAATGAAGTGATTTCAAACTCTTTCCAGCAAGCATCCATTTCATTTTTTAAGACCTAGATAAAATGCGTAAATTAACTTATCAACTCATGGGTTAACAAGCACAATTATTCTGTTCTTACCAAATGAGACCATCACCAACTATGGAAACAAACACAAAGTTTCACATGAAAATACATTAAAAAAACATATTCCAACCATCTGAATAATGAAGTGAAGTATCCTTCAGGAAACAATGCTCTTAACTGTGCTCTCAGAGGACCCATTCAATTAAGTCTCGGGAGTCAACAATACGGCTTTCAAAGGACTCTAAACTCCCTTCCCCTCGTTGGGTGCACAGAATACAATTTAGAAAGAAACATAGAGATGTAAGAGCAGATATTCTATTTCCTCTAGATAATACACTTTGTTTTTCCCTAAACTAAAAGAAAACTGGAGTGAACCAAAACTGTTCCTATCAACGTAGTGAATAAAATTAATTTATGATTTATAATTAAACATCTAAAAATTCGACACTATTTTAGCTCCTTATCTTGGTTCTTTAAAAAAAAAGAAGGCCCTGCTACAGAATTTTACTGAGTGCTGATCACTATAATTTGTTCTTCACTTTCCCCAAGGATTAGCGTAGCTTTTCTAACCAATTCATTATTCAGTTACTGGAGCAAGGTCTCAAGACAGTTTCTTAATTGCAATGAAAATGTGCTAAATCCATCACTTGAATAACAAAGATTTTAACATATGAATTTTGCTTATTCAGGTGGAAAATAGGAGCCAGATGGTGGCATGTGACTTAGGAACTGGCATCATAAAAGGAAGATAACTAGAAAATAGGGGAGGGCACTGTAGGGACCACCCACAGCCCTTTTCTCCACTTAATGGTGTTCAGTGGGGGTGTCCTATGGGGGCGCACTGCCAGGGTGTTCAGTGGGGGTGTTGTGTGGGGGTGTACTGTAGGGGTTTGCTCTAACACAGTTCCACGCATACAAGAGCACTGCCCTGCACTGCAATGCACAAATCATCTTCAAAATAAGACATTTATTCATAGAGCTTACAACTGGTGTGCCAACCACTAGAGAGCTTTTCTGTAGCTCCTGAGTCATATGCAGTACTTTCTCTGATGGCTCCACAGAAGACCATGAAAACACCCTGCACTGCCTGCACCTTCCTTGCTGTCCAACATCAGGAAGACAACATGACAATGTGGTCAAGATGATGAACAGATGAAACAAATATTCCAAGTCACTGGTTTTTCAGGTGCTGTTCATTTTAGAATAGCACAGAAGCAGTGTTGGTTGAAATGGAAACTGCCTTCAGTGTTTTGACCAATTCACTTGACACCCTCATCCCCATCCCAAGCACAGTCCAAACTCTACTAGCCACAACATCTAGAGTACCAAACAGAGCATGAGCAATCAGTAAGCACCCTGAACCAAAGTCTTTCTGGAGTTTGGTCTGTGAATACATATCACTTTTTGGAATAGAGTGACATCAGAAACGCAATCCAACAAGGAGAGTTCTTTGGAAACAACTAACATATGGGAACACAACAAAAATGAATTCTGTATTCATATTATTTTCTAATAAAAGATAAAACTTCTCTAATAATATTTTCAGTAATTACCTGTAGCTCTGTCAGCTTATCCTGCAGGCAAGTGCTACTCCCTTCCCTGTCACCAGAGAAATCAGAAGTGATCCTGAATTTGTTGTTTTGTAGGTATAATTCAAGAGTTTCTCTGTGCATATCATATCTGGGAAAAAATTAAATGCAATGTTACTTCATTTTAAACATAAGACAGAACTTTTTTTTTAAACTACTGTTGACTGTACATGAGGAAATCCCAGGGAATATCTGTTTAAGTTACTGGACCACATGCAAAAATTATGATTAAAGTATAATGTGTCTGCATTGATGAGCGATTTTTGGTGCATCTTCCAGTTGTTTAAAATAGTTTACCTCTCTCGTAAACTATTTACAGATGCATTATGATCCTTTTCATACTTTTCCATAATGCTTTCTTCCTGCTGAGGCTTTAATTCAGATCCCACGCTGAAACTCTCACTCGATTCCATTGCCTAAGCAAATATGCAAAATAGTAAACACAGTATCTTCAATATACTTAATTGTCTGGAAAAGATAAACACTTTATGCTACAAAGGTATATAATTGATTCTGTATACCCCAAACCAGGACAGAATACAATTCATTTGAGGTTTCTCTGCTCAGAGAAAGTCCTTCCAACAGGCCAGAGGAAATTTATGAGCCTGCATCTCACCTTCTAATTGGTATGTCAGCATGGGAAAGGCGTTCTCCCAACCCCTGAGTGCTATTTCTGCCTGCAACCTCACAGCCACAGTTGAAGCCAGCCAGGAGCCTAGCATGCAGGAGCAGACCTCAGGTACACCTGATTCCTTCCCCACACCTGCCGACTGGCAGGCTGGGCTGTGACATACACAAACACCCACTTACCTAGAGCTCAAAAATTTAGAAAATTCAATTCCAAAGGACAGTAAAGGACATTATAATTAGAAAAAGACAAATGATAAATGACCTAGTTTATTTCAATGATGCTGAAGCATTTGTACAGATGAAGCTCAGCCTCATATTCTCAAGAGGAACACTGCAGTGTATTCATAAAGGCTCAAAATGGTTTCCTTGAAAGAACTGTTTGTATCTTCAGAGGAAGATGAAGTTACGTTAGGTATAGCAATGGTCCATTGTATTTGAACTCTTTGAAAAGTAGTCTTCCTACATATTTAAGTGGGAATTTTTAGCTGATAGAAGCATCAGATAATTAAAACCAACACTTAAATGATAGGTGGATTACTGTACACTCAGCCTTTTTTCCCTGGGTCTACTCCTAACGTACATTATCCGCATTTAACACCTTTTCAGCTGAAGGCTGATCATCTGAGTTTCCAGATGGCATCTCACAGTGGGCCTCCCTTCCTCCATTTTCAGATGTGCTCATCATCCCCCTAGGAAAGAATCAAAATTGCATATTAAAATGGACAAAAACGAAGCCTATGCTACTCAGTGTCATTTGGTTTTGAAGAGGCTTTATCTCATTCTTCCCTAACGCGTAGCTATTCTTAAGAAGCACTAACTTGTTTATCGACGTGTCTCCCACTGTGGACTGCAGGGTCATACGAATCTCGGAAGCACGTTTCCGAAGTCTTTCTATCTTTTGTTCATAATCTGTGAGCACTCTCCTCGTGTCTTGTTGACTCCTCTGTGAAGTCAGCTCTTCACACAGCTCCCGCAGGACAGCCACGTGGTGATCAAGCTGGTACAGATTGCCTTCCTCAGAAAAGCAGGCCTGATTGAGGAAATAAAGCAGGAAATGTGTTTCAAATGAGTTTATGTGATTAGCCCATAAGGAGTAGAATCTAACAGATGTGTGTGACTTTAACAACACATTCTTCTAGAGGCCATCCACTGTGTGCCTGGGGTGGTAATGGGCACAAGAGAAACAAAGAAGAGAAAATCAGCCCTAAAGGGATTTGCTGCAGTCCAGTACAGGGAAAGAAGCCAGAATATGTCACCCCAAAACATGTCTCTTTGATATGAAAATTAGTTTGAGCTGAAGGCAATTAAGAAGCAGTAAATGCAAAAAAAGCTGCCCTTTGTCTGCCTAAAGGCAAGAAATAGTCTTTTACTGGAGACAAACTTATCAGCCCAGACAAGGCACCAGAGGAATGTGCTGTAGAATCCTTCACTAAGAATCAACCTTATTGAAGATAGAAAGTTAGCATAAGTATAGCCATCTTAAAAGCTTAGACTCCATTTTCTAACCTAGAAGGAAGAAAATAGGAAAATATTAGAACCTTGAAAAACAAGTTAGTCAGCCAGCGTTGATTGCAGTGACCTTTAGTTAGCCAACCTCAATCAGTTAATCATACATACCAAGCTTACCTTACTAAGAACCACCCTAACATTCCGAGGGTGATCTTATCTCACCAGACCCCCAGGATGTGGCGTCAGCCAAAATGTATGTGTTTTTTTGGAAAAACAATGTGATGTGTTTGTAGAAAAGTACTGCCCTTTTTGAAAATGCTATAAAAACCTCTGACTCTAAGTGCTCGGGGTCCTTGTTGAGACCCGCTGCGTCGGGCTGACACTTGGACCCCAGCTAGCTGGTGTCTGAATAAATTCCTCTTGCTTATTGCATCAAGAGACGCCTTCTGTGAGTGATTTGGGGCGGCGCTCTCCTCTGGGAGAATCCAACATTTGGGGGCTCGTCCGGGATTGTGCGCTCGCCCCGTTTCACTCCTGAAAGTCGCCCTTGGAGGGAGAGGTAAGACTAAGTGGCGCCTTGAGTTGTCTGTGTTCTGTGTTCTGTTTCTTGGTAAGACCGGTCAGAATTCTGAAAAGGGGTACCCTTGTCTGGCAGTCGTCCCGATCCTGTAAAGGGATCGAGACTGCGGTCGGTAGACGTACTTGGAGAACTGCAGGCTGCAACCCTGGGGGACGCCTCAGGGAGATTGGAGGGCCAGGGACGCCTGGTGGCCTCTCATCTGTTTTTCCGGCAAAGTGAATCTGATGAGATACGGTTGATATTCGGGCGCCAAGAGTATCAGCCCACTGATTCTTTTCGGTTTTTAGTCAGAAATCTGAAGAAAACTAAGTGCGGCCGCTGTGTGTCTAATCTCTGTGTGTCTCTGTTTTTTGTGTTCTGTACGTGTCTAATAATTGTTATACTGACCATGGGACAGACGGTAACGACTCCACTCAGTCTGACGTTAGATCACTGGACAGAAGTGAGAGCGAGGGCACACAATTTGTCAGTAGAAGTTAAGAAGGGGCTATGGCAGACTTTCTGTACCTCCGAGTGGCCCACTCTTAATGTAGAGTGGCCCCCGGAGGAGACTTTTGACCTCTCCACTTTACTTGCAGTAAAAGCTGTTGTTTTTCAGAGTTCGTCTCAAGGACATCCGGATCAGCAACCCTATATTGTGGTCTGGCAGGAGTTAGTGGAAAATCCACCACCCTGGGTAAAGCCCTGGGTGCAAAAGAAAATGAGCTCTCGAGTCTTAGTGGCCCAGGCTCAACCTCAGAGCAAGGAAAAAGAGAAGCCATCCATAGACCTAGAGAAGTAGCAATAATACATTGTCCTGGGCATCAAAAAAGTGACTCTCCAATAGCTCAAGGAAACAGAAAGGTGGACCAAGCCGCAAAACAAGCAGCCCAGGGAACGAACATCTTACCCCTCCAGGTGTACCCAGAAGCCACATGTAGTAAGAACTTTCAGTATACCCCCGAGGATCTTGCTCGGATGGACAAGTTGAGGATCCAAAAATCCCCACCCCTTGGAATGTATAAGTCAGAAGATGAGAAAATTATCCTGCCCCAGAAAAAGGCAAGAGAATACTTAAGGCAATTACATCAGTTGACACATTTGGGGGCCAATAATCTAAAAACCCTGGTTCGAGATTCCCCTTATCATGTCATCGGTTTGAGAAAATTGGCAGACGAGGTTGTAAGAAATTGTGTTCCTTGCCAATTAGTAAATGTGAACAGACATCAAGTAATATGCGGAAAGAAGCTTTGAGGAGATCGGCCAAGAGCCTACTGAGAAGTTGACTTCACTGAAATTAAGCCTGCTAAGTATAGATATAAATACCTCCTAGTTTTCCTAGACACCTTTTCAGGATGGGCAGAGGTGTTCCCCACCAAAACTGAGACAGCTCAGATGGTGTCCAAGAAGATCCTTGAAGAAATATTTCCCAAGTTCGGGATCCCAAAAGTAATCGGCTCTGACAACGGTCCTGCCTTTGTTGCCCAGCTAAGTCAGGGATTGGCCAAGATCCTGAGGACAGATTAGAAATTGCACTGTGCATATAGACCCCAGAGCTCAGGACAGGTAGAAAAGATGAATAGAACTTTAAAAGAGAACCTGACTAAATTATCCATAGAGACTGGTTTATGTAATTAGTTAGTCCTCTTTCCTTTCGCCTTATTTCGAGTCAGAAACACCCCCAGCCGTTTTAAACTAACACCTTTTGAAATAATGTTTGGAGCTCCAGCTCCGCTAAATGCAGCTCACCTCCATACATCCTCTGAATGTGTGACTAATAAGTTTCTGCTTAAAAAGTTACGGGCTCTGGAAGCTGTGCAGAAAGAAGTGTGAGCCTCTATCCGAGAAGTCTATCAGCCAGAGGACATCTCAGTACCTCATCAATTCCAAGTGGGAGACTCTGTCTACGTGAGACGACACCGAACAGGAAATCTTGAGCCCCGGTGGAAAGGACCCTTCATCGTCCTTTTGACTACTCCCACAGCTGTGAAAGTAGATAGCATCTCCTCCTGAGTCCACGCTTCACATCTGAAGAGAGCACCTCAACCAGGCCCGGATTGGCGAGTACTTCGAACTGATAACCCTCTTAAACTTCGCTTGTGTAAGAATGATTGTGTCACTAGTGGTTCTGATGGCCCAGCTACTCCCCACTCTTCAGGACCCCAACCCCCACGAACCTAGACTACTGACATGGCAGGTCTGTTCCCAAACAGGGGAGACAGTATAGTCCATTTCTAAGGTTGCTCCTCTTAAAACCTGGTGGCCATCCCTGCACCCTGATGTTTGCGCCTTAGTCGCTGGAATAAGAAGCTGGGATATACCCGAGCTTAGCTAGATGCAGGCAAACAGGGTCAGGCCCGCGACTTCGGCGTATTACGTCAGAAGAAAACAAGCCCAGAGCCAAAGTGGCTTATAGAGCTTTAGGTGCAGAAATCCGGCCGCACGCCAACAGATAAAGACCACCACTTTCTATGTCTGCCCCCGTGACGGACGAACCTACCAACAAACCCAACAATGTGGGGA
This sequence comes from Manis pentadactyla, assembly GCF_030020395.1. NCBI lineage: Eukaryota > Metazoa > Chordata > Mammalia > Pholidota > Manidae > Manis > Manis pentadactyla. Next base: position 37,148,283 of record NC_080029.1, read on the forward strand.
CTTGCAATCTTTTTATTGTAACTCTTGAGGTTGTGAGACTACGGGTAACGTTTATTAGAATCCTGTGTCTGACTGGGACCTCCTTAAAGTAACCCAGAACCGCACATCCCCCAACTGTGAATGGACAGGACTGTGCCTCCCCTTAAATATCACTTTCAGTGATAAGGGACGCCAGTATGATGAGTAGATCACTGGACGGCAGTGGAGACTTAGATATTACAAATCTAGATATGACAAGGGCCTCGTATTTACTGTCAGACTTAAAGTTGAGACCCTTCCAGCTGCCCCAATCAGACCTAATTCTGTCCTAAGAAATCAACCACGTCTCCCAACCTCGATCTTGAAGCAGACTCCAGTGCCTCCGGTAGACCCTACCACTATTTCTGCTGCCCTCACCCCTGACCAAATAGCCCCCTTTCCTGACACTGGACAACGCCTCTTCAATCTCCTTGAGAGAGCTTTCCAAGTTCTAAACACCACCAACCCTAATACTACTAAATCCTGTTGGTTGTGTTTCTCCTCTAGACCTCCTTACTATGAAAGATTAGGGCTGTTAGGAAATTTTAACAGAATGACCAGCCACGAGATCTGTAGCTGGAGAAGCCATAAGAAGCTGACCCTGACCGAGGTGACTGGAAGAGGGAAATGTTTAAGTTCAGTTCCCCCCACTCATGAAGCTTTGTGTAATGAAACCATATCCGTAAATTCCTCAGGTGAAAATGAGTATCTAGTCCCTCCTCCCGAAGGGTGGTGGGCCTGTAATACTGGATTGACCCCATGTGTCTCTACTTCCGCCTTCAATTCTTCCCGTGACTTCTGTATCATGGTTCAATTAGTACCTAGATTGATGTATCATGATGATTTCTCATTCGTAGCTGAATTTGAACCAAAACACAGGTATAGAAGAGAGCCAATCTCGCTGACCTTAGCTGTATTATTAAGAATAAGAGTCGCAGCTGGAGTAAGAACAGGGACAGCCGCCATTATCCAAGAGAACCAACATTATGCGGGATTGAGGACAGCAATTGATGAAGACCTAAAGACTATAGAACAAGCCATTACCAAACTTGAAGAATCTCTAACCTCCCTGTCTGAAGTAGTCTTGCAGAACAGACGAGAATTAGATCTGTTGTTTTTAAAAGAAAGAAAATTGTGTGCAGCCTTAAAAGAAGAATGCTGCTTTTACGCAGACCATTCTAGAATAGTAAGAGATTCAATGTCAAAACTTAGAGAAAAGTTAGATCAAAGAAAGAGAGAACGGGAGGCCGGCCAAGGGCTATTTGAGTCCTGGTTTACTAGATCTCCGTGGCTTACAACCTTGATATCCACCTTGACTGGGCCTTTACTTATTCTTATACTACTCCTTACTTTAAGACCCTGTATACTAAATCGGCTGATAACTTTTGTTAGAGAAAGAGTGAGCACCGTTCAAGTGCTAATGTTGAGGCAACAATATCATTCACTCGCACAACAAGAAGACACAAGCATTCCATGATTGGAATGCTTCTTAAAAAGAAGTGGGGAAATGTAGAATCCTTCACTAAGAATCAACCTTATTGAAGATAGAAAGTTAGCATAAGTATAGCCATCTTAAAAGCTTAGACTCCATTTTCTAACCTAGAAGGAAGAAAATAGGAAAATATTAGAACCTTGAAAAACAAGTTAGTCAGCCAGCGTTGATTGCAGTGACCTTTAGTTAGCCAACCTCAATCAGTTAATCATACATACCAAGCTTACCTTACTAAGAACCACCCTAACATTCCGAGGGTGATCTTATCTCACCAGACCCCCAGGATGTGGCGTCAGCCAAAATGTATGTGTTTTTTTGGAAAAACAATGTGATGTGTTTGTAGAAAAGTACTGCCCTTTTTGAAAATGCTATAAAAACCTCTGACTCTAAGTGCTCGGGGTCCTTGTTGAGACCCGCTGCGTCGGGCTGACACTTGGACCCCAGCTAGCTGGTGTCTGAATAAATTCCTCTTGCTTATTGCATCAAGAGACGCCTTCTGTGAGTGATTTGGGGCGGCGCTCTCCTCTGGGAGAATCCAACAGTGCAAACAAACCTCGTTAAAATAACTCTTACCTTCCTAGTTCTGCACCATTTACTACCCCAGCCCAAACCCCTTAGTCTTGTGAACTCTTCACAAATGACTCATTTCTTTGTGTAAAGGTCATAAAAGGTCCCTGCTCTGGTCACTTCTTTGGGTCTTCATTCTCGTGAAGGCTCCCATGTGCATGCAAGAATCCAATAAAATATGCATGCTTTTCACCTGTTAAGACTGTTTCACTGTCAGTTTAGTATCAGACCCAGCCAGGGGCCCCAAGATGGCCAACGGAAACTTCCTCCCCTTCAGTAGTCACACAAATAAAGAGCATGTAGCTAGACAAGTGCTATGACAGCTACTCCCTGCCTTCAAAGAGTCAGAGAAAGCCTACTTATCTGAGCTGGCAGCAGAAAGACGCGTGAGTCCTCTCTGTGAATGGGAGAAAGGGCATTGCGAGCACGGGAGCAGCCAAGAGAGGAAGAGCGCCAGTGCTCCAAAGGGACAAGCAGTGCAGTGTGGCTGGAGGGCGCAGCAGGGGAGAGGGGTGCTGGAGGTGTCCTAGAGCCAGCCTGGAAGGACCCGGGTGGCCTCGTAAGGGGTTTGGAGATGTCCTGGGGGTAATGGTAAACCAGTGACAGAAGATTTGTGGTTTAAAGTGTTCATTCTGGTGATGGCTGGAGGATGGTGCAACCATCCTGACACTGAGACAATAACCCAGGTTACCGGATGTGGCAACACCGGCAGAAAGGAAGGAAAAGAAGCAGAACAGCGGTGATGTCTGCTGCTCGGAGACAGAGCCTGGAGCTCAGGGGAAGGACTCAGCTGGAGGTGATGATCTAGGCACTCTCACTGCAGAGAGGGCAGTGAAAACCCTGGAGTGTACAAAAACCCTACAGCAAGCATTCAGTTAGCAAAAATGGAAATCTCCCTCCCAAACCAAAACACTAAGACAACACAGTAAAAGGGAAAATCTGTGGGAAACACTAAAAGGAAGCCCTCCCAAAAAATAAAGTAAGGAAAAGTCAGAGAGAATCACAGCAGTAGAAAGTTTAAAAGGGATGAAAAGAGGAGTCAGTACTATCACATACACAGAAGCCATCAACCAGGATGGGGACCAAAGAGAGATCATTAGATTCGCCCCAGATGATTATACCCTGATATGCTGTCTTTCACAAAAGCTGCCCTTCTAAGGACACTATGTCCTCTCAAAAGCAACTGTGGGAACTTCAACAGGTGACGAGTTTGCAACCAGAGTCTGGAGGACAGGAGCCACTGAGAATGTCAAGGGAAGTCATGAAATGTTAACTTAATGCTGAATTTTTTCTCACTTCTAAAATGCAAGAGGTTCAGGCTCTAGTTAGAATTCCAGCCATGTAAGGGATAATCCCCAGGGAACTTGAGGGTTGAAGTAATTTTCAGAACAGATTTAATCCCAGGCTAAGGACATACACAACTGTTTAAGATAAATTCCAAAATAATGACAACATTTAAATGAAAACAGGTGGCTCACCTCATGTTCCTTGAGGAGACCCTTGGTCCTTCCTCTGCGAATCAGTTTCTTTTCTTTATTTATTTGTTTTTCGAGTTTTGAAATACTGTCACTTAGTTTTCCTTTTTCAATGTCTATTTTTATTTGTTGAATATACAAAGACATTTCATGATGAAGAGACTGCAAAAAGAAAAAAAGAGCACATATGAGCCATGGGAACAGAATATATTGAAAACACAATAAAAATATCTGTAGTAACAAAGGGTGAAAAAAGAGCATAAATAAGTGACATTGTGATTCATCCTGTGTCTTTGGGGAAAATGTTTTAATATATCAGGCCCATGAACATATTTCTTTTCTAACAACTAAAAATGTGTTTTAGTTGTGAAAGACACAGTTAAGAGAATTAAAACACGAGCTGCAGATTGGGAGAAGATATATACAAAACACATATCTGAGCCTATGGAGAAATAACCAGTAACTACAATTTGTATCCTGGATGAGATCCTGAAATGGAAAACAAGAACATTAGGGGAAAACTGTGGAAATAGGAATAAAGCATAAACTTTAGTAAATCATGTATCAGTATTAGTCCATTAATTGTGACAAAGGTATTACATTAATATAGGATGATAATTATAGGGGAAACTGGGCACGTGGTATACTGGAACTTTCTGTACTACCTTTATAATAATTCTGTAAACCTAAAATTGTTCTAAAATCGAAAAAGTTAATTTTAAAATATTTTAACAGGACCTTTAACAGTAGACATGCAGAATAACAGTAACATGTAGAATATTACCTTATTCTCTCTCTCTACACCCATAGACACACACTTAACACCAGTTACCATTTATTCAACATTCTCTGCACTGGGTGCTGTAGATAAATCCTTGCAAGGATCCTGCCAAGTAGTTGGGATTATTCCCATCTTATCAGTGAAGCTCCTAGAAGTTAGGCAACTTGACCAGGGTCATAACTGCTAAGTCCAGCTCTGTCTGCCACCAACCCCCTACCTATTTCACTACGAAACTCTGTCCTACGAAACTCTATAGGTATAAATGTGTCAGGGTCCAACTGGCAAACCAGAAAACACTAAATATGTAATGCAGAGAGAATATACTGCAGGGAACTGATTACACAAGAGATGAAAGAGCCAAGAGGCACTGGGGGCCCAGGAAGGTGGCCCAGAAACTAGCACGGCAGCAGCCGCGACCTCCCCCCGGGCTGCAGGCTTCAAGGGAGCCCAGGCGAAGTCACCCTCAGAGCTGGAAACATGAAACCCGCAGCCAGAGCGAGACACACCTGCCAGAGACACTGCAAGAGAGGGAGTTTGGACTCTCCCTTCTCTCCCCTCCAACAGCCCTCTGGTCTCTGAATCGTGTTCAGTGCTTGTAACCAACTGAACACAGACAGAAGCCAGCTGCTGTGGGGCCTGGGAACCGCAGCCTGCAGTAGTTGGCCATAGGATAAGAGTTGAGTGGGGCATGGACCATGACTCTGACACCAAACAAGCCCCGGGTCAGATCTGCATATGTGTATTCTTACCTCCCATTTGGCGCAGAAACCTCTACTCTCTTCTTCCAAAGACAGCTTTACATCCTCAGTTGCATTATTTTTCAGTTCTTCAACAGCTTTTAAATACTTGGCCAGACTTCTAGTATTAAAAATTTTTAGTGCTTCCTTTAAAAAAATGCAAACAAGAATATAAAAGTTGCATTTTCCTGCCAAGTCCCCAAAGCAAAATTTGGTAGGTCTCTAACAAGCCAAACTACAAAAAGAAAAGAAGACTATTTGGAGATTTAGGGGAGATTTCTCTTTATAAATTAAGGTTGATATCCCTTTGGCATATCTTGAATGCTTTTGAAGAGAAGTGCAAAATATTATTATTCCAATGTACTTATACATTTGAAGTTCAGATGAAAAATACTTTATGATACTCAAAATCATTTGTTACCCCTTTGATAAATAATTAAAAGACTTACTGTGCAGGGAAATAAGCCACTGGCAATGTTTCTTCTAAAGTTCTTAAATATTGAGTGGACTAGCTTTCTTCATCAGCAATACAATATGAAGAGTATACTAGCATGTATCAGAGATTAGTGTTGCAATAAGACACAACTTTTGTAGGGTTAATATGGTAAATATTTAATATTGTGCATAAGCATTTTATGCTGTAAGGGGGAACATTACTTTATCATCAACTTCAAGTTTTGCCCAGGGCCAACCACACTGGCAGCCCTGCCCCAGGGAGAGAGCAGCAGACAGAGATGAGGGCTACCTTGCCAGGAATGTGTTTGCACCTTACCCCACACCTACCTGCTCATAAAGAGCATTTATCACGTGGCAATACTTGGTAAGAGCAGAAACCTAGTTGGGGCCATGAAAGAGGCAGAAAACCTAATAGAAGAAGAGAAGATGAAAGTAATTCTGGGGGAGAAGGCAGTTAAGTAGGGTGGGAGTCTGTTCACACACTCATCATATATTGATAACTGGCCTACTGCAGAAAAGGGCCAGTGCTGGCCAGGAGCCTTACGGCCTTAGGGAGACACTCCAGCCCTATATGCTGGCTGGGGCCTCCTACTACCCATGTGTGCCTGGAGTCCCAGTGGTCTCAGGACAGTACCTGGCAGAGCAGAGATCTTGCTTCTGTTGTGAAAATGGATTTCCTTCACTAAATGCCAGAGACAAAAAGGGGCAGTGGGGGAATCCCTGGCCTCAGATTCCAAAAGGAAGATGGTCCGGGAGAGGAAGAAAGTACTGAGACTGACATATCTAACTCCTCTTGGGAGAAGCGGCCTGGCACCTCTATTTTTTTTCTTTTCCTTCTCTCTTTCCTGAACTGACCGTATCAGCATCCTGAAATCCAGCCTAGGGATTATTTAAGGGAACCACTGACTCATTAAGGTCAGTTCAGTCCTCTTAGCAATTGGGGAATAAAAGTGCAAAGAAAAGACAGGGGGAGTTGGTCAAAATCGGTGGCTAGCAAAGGGCAAATAGTACAAGATCAAGCAGGGGAAGGCTTTGAGGTTGTGTGAACAGCAGCGTTGAAATGGCCAATAAGAAGGCCCCCTCTGGCTAACAATCCAGAAAGACAAAATAGCACTGGGTCCCAGAATAGAGAAGGAGGCCACCATGATAATGAAGACAGACTCTTATGCCAGCTCCTTTTCCTAAAAAAGTGGGAGCAGCCGCACTGGGAGTATGGCTTTCCTTCTCTTATCTCCCTGCATAGGCCTAGCTCATTTCACCTGTTCAGTCTGTGTTACATGGTGAATAAATGAATAAATGAAAGGACACGTATCACTCTACCTCCCCAATGTGTCCAATGGTAGAGACCTTGTTTATTTCACATCCCCCACCCACTGCAACACCTCCCACAGTGTTAATTAACAGTGTGTCTCTATTTGCATACATCCTAAGCTGCCTATCAAACCATGAAAAATCAACCTGAAACTGTCTCCAAACAAGATGAAATTACTGGAACTTTAACCACCAATAAGCGTATGTGCATAAATAACTCTTATCAAAGCATAATAATAATAAAAGTGTTATCCATATTCAGGAAATCTTAAGTATTCAAAATGTCTTCATCTACATTATTTTCATTTAAAGCCTCACAGCAAATTTGGCAGCCGGAGACGGCTGGAATTATTGTGACCATTTTACTGATTCTAAAATCCAGAGAAATTAAATTCATCCTCAATTTCAGAGTCAGCTGTACTCTTTACATTATTTCACTGAGTCCATTCAGTGGTTCTACAATAAAACTGGAATTTAAAAAATTCTTCATCTGAATGTCTACTTTTAAAAGTCTCTGGGGATGGATCGGAGACCTGAATGTAAGACATGAAAACCATAAAACTTTTAGAAGAAAATAGGCAAAAATCTCTTAAACATAAGCATGAGCAATTTTTTCCAGACAATTCTCCTCAGGCAAGGGAAACAAAATAAAAAATGAGCAAGTGGGACTGCATCAAACTAAAAACTTCTACACAGCAAAGGACATCAGCAGCAGAACAAAAAGGCAAGACACAGTATGGGAGAATATATTTGTAAATGACTCATCTGATAATGGTCAAAATACATAAAGAACTCATATGCCTAAATATTCAAAAAACAAATAACCTGATTAAAAAATGGACAGAGGATGTGAACAGACATTTCTCCAAAGAAGAAATACAGATGGCCAACAGGCACATGAAAAGATGCTCCCCACCGCTAATCATCAGGGAAATGCAAATCTAAATCACAATGAGATATCACCTCACACTAGTTAGAGTGGTCACTATCCAAAAGATAAGAAATAGCAAGTGTTGGCAAGGATGTGGAAAAAAGGGAAACTCCCATACTATTGGTAGAAATGTCAATTGGTGCAGCCACTGTGGAAAGCAGTATGGAGGCTCCTCAAAAAAACTACAAATAGAAATACCATTTGACTCAGTAATGCCATTTCCAGGAATTTACCCAAAGAAAACAAAATCCCTGATTCAAAAAGACATATGCACCCCTGTGTATATCACCACATTATTTGCAATAGCCAAGATATGGAAGCAACCTAAGTGTCCATCAATAGATGACTGGATAAAGAAGCCATGGTAAATATACACCACGGAATATTATTCAGCCATAAAAAAGAAAATCCTGCTATATCCAACAACATGGATGGATCTAAAGGATATTGTGCTAAGTGAAATAGAGAAGTCTTGTGAGTATAGTTAATAAGACTGTATTATGTATTTGAAGTTGCTAAGAGAGTAGATCTAAAAAGTTCTCAGCACAAGAAAAATACTTTGTAACTATACGAGGGGAGGGATGTAAATGAAACCTATTGTGATTATTTTGCAAGTATACACACATCAAATCATGCTGAACAGCCTAAACTAATACCATGTTATGTATCCTTATATCTCAATAAAACTGGGAAAAAAATTTTTTAAATGAGCAAGAGAAACACAAATACCATATGATTTCACTTATTTGTGGACCAAAAAAGCAAAGCAAAACAAAATGAACAAAATAGGAGTAGACTCAGAGACACTGAGAAGTGACTGGTGATTAACATGGGGAAGGAGCTGTGGAAGGTGAGGGGGATAAAGGGACACAAAAATCTCAATCATAATACAGGTTGGTCATGGGGATGGTAGTACAGCACGGAGAATCTAGCCAGTGACTCTGTAACATCTTCCTATGCTGACAGATAGTAACTGCACTATTGGGGGTAAGGATTTAGTGATACGCATAAACTGTTGAACCATTGTGTTGTATATCTGCAGCTAATATAAGATCATATATCAATGACCCTTCAATTAAAAAAAAAGGAAGAAAAAGAAAAAAGTCTCTGAGGAACAGTGTATAAAACTGGGAAATTTTTTAAATTTATAGTTATTATTACACTGTATTATCCATCACTGTAATTATACATTAATTAATTAATGTATAATTACAGTGATGGAAACATCTTGATTTTAAATGAGATAGGTAGCTAATCATAAAATATCCTGCACTTGAAGGTTGAAAGAATCACACCTTGTATTTTGAAATTAGTCCACTCTGGCTCTTTCTTTGGCGAAGTAACTGCTCAGCCCTTGCAATGTATGATTCGAGTTCCTTCTGCGATTCTTCCACCTTCAGCCTGACGTCCAGGTCTGGTGAAATGTCAGTAGAGTTTTTCAACACTGCAACTAATTTCACCACACTGATCTGTGAAAACAAAAAATTCTCAACACTTGGCCCAACTTCTTAGTAAATTCAAAAGTTAATAAATATATTCTTTGAGTAGCAACTCGTTTTCTTATATTTCCAATATACTGTAAATTATAAAAAAATTATAACACAAATTAAAATTTTACAAAACACTTCCAAACTCCAGAGCAATCCCTGACTTTTCCCCATACTCCCACTAACCACTCAGTTTTAAAGGCTAAATTCACTAAAGAGGGAAAAATCGAAGAGAGACCTGGACTTTCTCTTTAGCTTCTTGAATCTTTGCCTGTAGACCAGCTGTGAGAACATGTTCAAGGGATTCCTGGCTTGAAATATTTTGTACATCCATTTGTAAAGTATCTTCAGTTCTAGACACCAGCTCTTCATACATAGAGCCTTTGGCAATAAGATGCTTGTAAAAAAAATTAAAGCAAGATCACAATAAACATTCTAATTATATGTTAAAAATTTATCTCAATAGTTTCATAAGAAAATCATAAAATGCTAATTATTAATCTAAAATTAGGTAAATTTGTACCCTTAAAATATTATTTTAAAAATTCATCTTGCAATTTTATATTAGTAGTCAGATTCTGACTTTAGAGATTATTCTTTATACTGTAAGCACTTAATAAGATAAGACTGGGAATAACACAATGCTAATAGAAAGTAAATAAATTGAGAGAATAGTAATAAACCTTAAAATGAAGTTGTCCTAAGTCAAATTGAGATAGAGCAGGGAAATGAGACAAGGGTTACGCCATTGTAAAATCTACTTAGCTTGGGGAAAAGGCCCAGCTTATTTTATTTATTTATTTATTTTGGTATCATTAATCTACAATTACATGAAGAACATTATGTTTACTAGGCTCCCCCCTTCACCAAGTCCCCCCCTACAAACCCCATTATAGTCACTGTCCATCAGCATAGCCCAGATTATTTTTTAACTTAATATATATGCTGTTCTTCCTCTTCTTCCAGCCCCTTAATCAATTAAGTAACTTGTAACTCGGACAAGAGCTGGACCTCCGAAGGGTAAATGAACCTATGTAGATAAGAATGCCGAGATCTGGATAAAGAACACCAAGAGCCGGATCAACACAGTCAACTAAATAACCCTATTCTTAAGACAAAACTTCAAAGAATTATGAATCACCTATATACATCATTCTTTATACCAACCCTTACCCAAAAGGCCCTATAAAATCCTAGGTGTGCCTCTTCTCTGAGACTGCCCACACTCCCATTTGAGTGTGTACTGTGTTATATCAAATAACCTTTCTTGCTGCATAAGCCGACTGCACTTGTCTCTGAACTCTTCTCCATGATAAAAACAAGAACTCTCCAACCTTCACCTCTGGTGGTACATGTTTTTGTTGCTTTGCTATTTCATTCAACTCTCTAGTCTTAACACAATCCTTTTCTCTCTCTCCCTGTTTTATTTCAGACCAGTAGGGAAGTGGAAGTTCTCAGAACATAATCTCACTCCATCCAGTGCTCTGCAGCTCCCCAAATCCTGGGGTGGTAGGGGCTTAGTTCCCATGCCATGGAGATTCAAGCAGATACTGGACACCCGGTGAGGAGCTTTAGGAGTTGGCAGGGAATTCACCCTGTGCTGAGCAGGAGTTCAGTGAACTTCCCTCTCCTCCCTGTCTTCTTGCTTTCTACTGCCTGCTTGACTGCTGCCATTCACTACTACTCTCACTTTAATGAATTCCTTCTTTACCTACACTAGTCCAACCTGTTCAGTAATTCTTTCTCGATCAATCAAGAACCCTCCCCTGTCCAGGCTGAGTTTCACCGAGTGCACAGGAAGAGACCTCCCCAGACACAAAAGCCCAACAACAAAATCAGTTGGAAGGAAATTCAACAAATATTAATGGAAAAAATGCTTGCTGGAAAATAATCTTTTTAGAACAATGCTTTATATAATATACCAAAAATAAATTTTAGATGGATCAGAACATTACATATAAAATATGAAACTACAAAAAGAAGAAACTGTCCATTAAAACTGATCTGCTCTCTGGGGTGGAGAGCCTTTTTAGACTTAAGAGTCAGGATAGACGTGACCATATAAATATAAAAATTTTCTTTGTGACATAAAATAAACAACTTAAAAGTCAATGACTTGGTAAAAATATTTGCCACACAAATGAAAATGGATCATGACTGAAAGAGTTTATAAACTCAGTAAGACAAGTGCTGAGGTCCCAAAGAAAATTCAGAAGATAAAAGAAAATTCACAGAAATGAATAGCTGATGAATATATGAAAGACAGTTCAATCTTACATGCAGCCAAATAAGTACAAATTTAAAAAATGAGGTAGCACTTTTTAGTTATCAAACTAATAAAATAAATTATTTAATTTCAACTAAAGGATGGCATGGGCATGATAAAATAGAAATTACACTGTGTGATATCACCTATATGTGTTTATCTAATTTATCTTGGGGCAGTGGAATTACGGTGATTTTTATTTTCTTCTTTACACTGTAATCATTACCTAAGTATCCTAAAATTAGCATAGATAATTTCGATTTTTCTCTTAATTATAAAAACAATTTCAATTTTTTCTCTTAATTATAAAAATAACAAAAGTGATGTAAAACACCCAAACAATAGAAAGGAACAGCATGTAAAGAAAAGTTCCTCTTCTTTCCCATCCCTCCCTTGGTTGACATTTAATCATTCACATATTCATTTAAAAAATATTTACTTTATGCATATATACCATGTACTGGGAAATGTGCTAAGAGTGGGGCATAACACAGCATGTTTGCATATCCTTACAGACATTTTTCTGTGGATATAAAAGCATAAAGTATACAAAAGTGTTTTAAACACAGTAAAAGGATCACATCACCCATACTGTTCAGTAACTTGTTCTTCTTAGTTTACAATATCATCTTGATCCAATAAAGATCTGCTTAATTCCTTCTTAACAGAAGTATATTCCAGCATGTTTGTATTTTCACTGTTTATAAGAGGGATCCTTGCTATTGTTTTGAAATATATTTTAAATTTGGATTTCTCATTTGTTTCTTTCACTTAAAATAAACTCCAGATACAGCAAATAAAATACATATAAAAATAAAATTAGAAAAGCACTGGCAGATGGCATGGGTAAGTTTATATAGTACTTTCAAAGCAATAAAAAGTACCATTCATAGACAATGGAAACAAAAAATTCTATATATATACCTTTCAGAAATGTAGATTTAAAAGAATTACATAAATGTTCCTTTATTCGAGGAAACTTTCCATATTGTAATTTACAACATGCTCCACAAGTTTTATAGCTGAACTGGGACTCAGTAAAAACCTCAATTGTAACTCCTTTCCCAGGAGATCTGAGTGATACTAAAACATGCTCTTGCCTCATTGCTTTTCAATGAATTGACTGCCTGAGAATAAAGATAGTTTTAACAACATCTATCACCCTCCCTGCATCAAGTAAGGAAGAGAAAGTGGCTTGCTTAATCACTAGGTGAGCGTTTAAAGCACAGATTATATAATCTCTTATATATACGCTGCACTGAGCTACGTGAGACTGAACTCCCTCATCTCCTCACTGTCCTCTGATACAAGACAATATTTTAGTGTCCATTCTGTACTTGGGAAAAATTATTTCAAGAATTTAGATTCATAAGGTATTACTAGTAATCTTCAAATCTATCCTGTCTTCAAGCAAAGCCTCAGCAGATGATCCATACAGGGATGAGAATCTGTGCCATTAAAAAACCTCCAACAAAGATACTTCAAGCAGTGGTCTTACTACTACTATTCACTTTAAAACTTTTTATTTATCCCAATATGTAAGGCCACAACCATGGAAGCTGCCCTTTTAATACTTTTACACTCATACCTGCAAAGATTCTTCCACTGAGCTATCTATATCATCTTGATGTCTCAGAAGATCTAAGACAGATTTGGTTTCTGCCTCCCAGATTTCCACTTGTTCAATGAGTTTTTCAACATCTTCAGCCACTTTTAATTGCCCTGTAAATTCTTCACTTGCTTTTTCATGTCCTTCTCCAGCCTACAAAATTCAAAATTATCATTATGAAAATGGCAAAATTTATATTATAAAATAATTTTCAACATAAAAAAGTTATATCTCTTTTTCTGAAGAGTGAGAATTCAACATATTTTAATGACTTAAGACCTAGCTTTTGGACAATGGTAATAACTATGATAGTACATTATCACCTTAAAAATTAAATTAAAAGGTTTGTTCATATATATTTCCTTAATGTTAATAGTCCGATAAATTAGTTACTATAGTCCTCATTGTCATCATTTTATAGATAAGAATAAGGCTTAGAAAATAAGGTTATTGACTCTACAAACACATTTCTAAAACTCATATGCAATTTAATTAAGTACAGCTATTAGCCAATAGTTGTGAAACAAGAAGAAGAGACTCAGAATCAAATTTCAACAAAATTCAGCCTTTTCAAATAATCTCACAATATCCTACAGCTTGATATGATACATGATAGATTTTTTTTAAGTTGCTTTTAATCAGTTCATTTTAAATGTATTAGAAGAATATAATATTCTAAATTCTTCTATTCTAAAAGTATATTATATGAATTCAGGTATTTCAAGATTTTCTGATTAGGTCTTCTTATAGTGGGAAAACACTGACAGTCCAGCATGGCAACTTGCCAAAGCCAGTTTACTTTCTTAAAACTGTGTAAGTTATTATTCTGAAGGAAGCACATTTCAAAGATCCTAGGTATTATACCTTAAATGTTTATGATTTTATTTTTTTCTTCCTTTTCCACATTCTTACCTATAATTTAAAATCATCCTTCAAATTACCCAAGAAAGCAAGAAACAAAGATTATATTTTCTCTCCTTTTACGGAAAAGAAACAAGACACAGGCCAGGGTCTAGTCTAAAGCTAGACAATTTCTAAGCACTAGTTAGAAATAATCTGACAAAAATATCAACTCCATTTCCACAGCTCAGAAGTCACAACTGCTCCTGTGGGTCTGCGGAACTCCTTAGTGAGTAAGAGACATGGCTTTACCGTGAAAGATTACTTCATGAAGTGAACCACTTAAGCTTTTTACTAGAAACTGATATACTTTAAATGTTATCTAATATAATCACATGTACCACTGTTCCAACAATATGGTTTCATCAAAACAAAAATTGCAAAATTAAATTATGTCTATATACAAATGAGAAACATTAAGTATAATTATTTTACCTTTATATCCTGATTGTGATTTTCAGGAAGTTCTCCTGACATAACCATTGAAAAATCAATAGTTGGTTTTTCTACTTTAGGTAGTTGAGCATTTCCAGAATTGTCAGGAATGGGCTGAAACTGTTTTGTTTGAAGTGGCAGGTTCATTTCCTATAAAAAATTAGTATCATGAAATTTAATGCTCATATATTTAAAGCTAAGATACATTATTACCAACAATAAATGGACATGATATATTCAATCTATTTTTAGAATTCATCAGTTATTAGCAATGTTATAAAATATGCCTATTTCCCTGAAACACCTCAGTCTCAAATTGTTAACTTAATAATTAAAGTTAAAAAATTATTAAAGGTCTGCTTTTATGAGGCACAGTGCTAAATATGATTAACAAAGCTTGATGTATGTTCTCAAGGAGCTTGAAATCTAGTAGGCAAAAATGCTTATGTTATCCTTTAATGATAAATGAATTTCAAGTAGAAAGCTGTATATGTCCACACAAAAACTGAACATGAATGCTCACAGCAACATCATTCATACTAGTCAAACAGGTACAAGGAAGCCAAATGTGCATCAACTGATAAATGAATAAATAAAATGTGGTATATTCATACACTAAACTACAAAATGTGGTATACCCATACACTAAACTACCATTTGTCGATAAAAAAGAATGAAGTACTGATACATGCCACAATGTGGATGAACCTTGAAAACATCACACCAAGCAAAAAAAGCCAGAAGCAAAAGACCATATATTATATGATTCTATTTGTGACATATTCAGAATAAGCAAATCTAAAGAGACATAAAGTGGATTAGTAATTGCCTAGGGCTGGGGAGGTTGGGAAAGAGTGGGGAGTAACTGCTAATGGGCACAGTTTCTTTAGGAGGTGATGAAAATGTTCTAAAATTGATTTGGTAACGGCTGCAGCACAACTTTGATATACTAAAACCACTGAGTTATACACTTTAAATGAGTGAATTGTATGTTATGTGAATTATCTCTCAATGAAGTTGTTGCCAAAAAAAAAAACAAAAAACTTACAAGCTGAGTTTTTGTAATGAACTTTCTCCATCTTTTATTCAGCCTTCTCAGTTCTTTAGAAATAGATGATCCAACTTCGTCATTGCTGACTTGAATTAAGAAATTTCCCACTTCATTTAAAGTAGTATGGTCTCGATTCCATAGGGATAGTGTCTCAGAGGGAACCTACATAAGCAACATAATGTTTTAATGTCCTATTTGTCTATTACCTATGATAGACCTTTACCAAGGTTGATTCCAAGCAAAAGTGAGTGTGAGGTCTTTGCAGAGACTCTGACCCTCCCCTTAGGGTCTAGTTCTTCATCCCTAATCACTAGCCCGCAGGCTCCAGCTGTGTCATCACTGCAGGGACCAAACTTTTAGGAAGCATCTGATCTACCTTTTTGAATGGCTGGTGAGCTTAGAGCAAAGGTTTTCAAACTTTTTCTGTTCATAGTGCCCTTCATGTCTCAGTAATTTTTTCACAGATTCCCGAGACCAGAAGAATTACCTAACGGTTCTCATTTTTAAACAGTCAGATACAAACAACTTAGTAGTAATTTCAAGGTATCCAACAAAGAGATGTCGCCATGTCTCCCTGAAAATTTAAATTATCCTGAGAGTTCTCTTGGCAGCTCCGGGCACCTCAGCACAGAGTCTGGGAATTGCAAGGCTTAAAGCAGTACTTTAATTAAAGACCTTTAAAGACAGAAGAACTGTTAAAAGCCAAAGATTTGAATTTCCAGTATCAATATAGGTGACAAGAAGTAATGACTCACTAACCCCTCAAATATTATTTTTGCACTCATACACTTATCACAAATTTTACTCCCATATAAACAGCCTATTTTCTGTTGCATAATTTTATTTCTTTTTGGAAAATGTTTAATCTGAGAGGCTATCTATAGCCATTTGCAATGCAGGAAAACAAAAGGAAGAAAAACTACTTGAGAGAATAATCATAAAAGATTATCACATGAACAGCAAATGAAAATAACAATGAATTACATTGAAATTTCTTTCACACCTCTCCACAGAAATTTAAAGTATTTTGTTTTTCTTCCTGTAGAAACTCAGGAAGGTTTTAGAGCTAAAAGGGATTCACCCAAATGCAAAAATAAAAAATTTTAAAGCATCAATTTGTTTCAAATGTACAAGCTATCTAGTGCTCCAAGTTTTTTGTTTCCTTTCCAAAGAACATAGCAACATATCTTCCAAAAACTACACTATATCTGTAAATTATTCCCCAATAAAGTTCTGTGCGTGTGTGTGCACACACGTGTGTAAAACCTTTAATGAGGAGAAAACTTCCTTCTGGCAATTATATTAGAAAATAAAACTCCTTTCAATAACTTAGAGAATTTTTCCAAGAGTCATGTTTACTTTTCCCTGGCCTCTCATTTTTGTGTTGAAAATAAGGATCTCCAAACAAAACAAACAAAAAACTTAAACTGAGTACATGCCATGAGACTGAAAATACCTCTTTAATCTTCTCCTTCTTCATCTCCTCAAAATAAGCCTTTAGTAAGCGAAGGTTTTCCACGTAAGTAGCCCAACACGCCAGAACTTTTTGTAGTGTGGACTTCACGTTATCTATATTTTTTCTATAGATACAAATATTATATTCCACCATTGCATATTGTTTACTAATGTTCTGATATTCTCCAGCTATAATGTTAAAATAAGAATGTCATCTTAGAAAACAGTTTTTTATTAACAAAATAATACTGTTAAGAAAAATCATGGGGGTGAAATATGTACTCCAACAATATTAAATGCAAATGGAAGAATGTTCTGAAGTGTATGTAAAACCAATTTATAAAACATTAAGGTATAAACAAAGAGAAACAGAGAGATGGAATGTCATTTTTAAGTGACCATCATTCCATCAAAAAATAACAGTATAGTTTTACCCAAATTCTTATGAATTTCTTCACATTGTTGAAAAGAAGTTTCAAGTTGGGCTAGGAACTCCTTTTCTTCAATAAATTTCTGGTGAAAAAAGGAAAAATATGAATTTACAATTTGTACTTTTAAAAATATGCCAAGAAAACCAGATAGAGGCATATATATATAACATTGGTGAAGCACTTAGGCACCAAAATTTCTTTAAGGCTTTAATACTACATCTTTGGGTAGGAAAAGAAGAAGAGCAGTTCATGATAGAAGATAGTTAAGATCTAGGAGACATAAATATGAAAATAAATATTATATAGGTATGAGACCTGACAAAGTTGATCTTCCTGTAGTGATACGGTTCTACAATGGTTTCCTCCCACAGGAAAAGGCAAGTATTTTGTAGCATTTTCAAAATCCCCTACTTCACATTTTATTATTGTTTTATACTTTGTATTAATTTCTCTTATTTCACATATTTTTATTACTACTGAATTATTTTCATTAGATATATTAGTATTTTATAAATGGATGCCATCTATCACACAAAAACATTTGAGAAACTACCATTAACCAAATTATTATGTGTCCTATGTAAGCAAATTCTGCTATGGAAAATACAGTTATATAAAAACTCGTATTTATTGCATATTTTTATTATGTGCCATTGGTATATTTAAATGGAAATATGAAAAATCAAGGAAATAAAAGCAATAAAAATATTCAAAATATAGTCTAATTTAGGATGATGCTCCCTGCTCAGAAATGTATACTTTTAAAATCATAAATTATACATAAATCTTTCTTTGGCATGTTTTTCAATTTCTGCCCTGAAATTTATAATCTTGGATTCTTTTTTGCTCATTCCAAAAAGAGGGAAACAAGAAAAAGGAAGAATAATGCTTAACTGTAGAAATGACATTTTTAGGATGCTTTAGTTTTAATTCACAAATGAACACACTTACATTCAAATGGTTTACACCATATTTTCCCAATTGCAAGACCTAAATCCCCTCTTCAAAAAAAGCCTCAAAACAAAATACACTTTTTTCCCTACCCCTTAAAACTTGAAAGGCTAAGATTAAAATGTTGTAAGAAAAATTTAATTTTTGAGTGAAACCATGAATCTGAGAGGGAAAAATACTAAGCAAGATGTCCAGCAACTACAAATAGTAATTTTTAATGGAAATAACATTGAAACTTTCTCTATTATTTTAACTAACTCAATCTCCTCTGTTGTGATAAATAATGCTGTTTTCTCTTTCTTATTCTTCCTCATGTCTGTTATTTGACTACATGTAATTCTTTTCTCCGGGCACTATTTAAGCTAATGAAAGCTATCATGAAAACCCATCTCAAAACCTAAAAAGGTAAAGGGAAATGATGCCAAGGAAAAATGCAAACCGAACACCCAGACATGGAGAATGTCAAAGACATGAAATAAAACAGCTTACATGCCAGTCTTCCAGCAATAATTCCACAGACTCTTTATTCCCATATTTGATGTTCCAAACATCCAATTTTGATTTCACTTCATCTAGCAAACGAAGAACTGAGAACTTAGAGTAATGAAATTGTAGAAGTGGAATGAATTTTTTCCCCGAAATGTTGTTGATTCTGGAAAACAGTGCAGGTTTTAGAACCTAACTTAGTATCACTGGCCAAATGTGAGATACTTGTTTGGAATTTTCAAAAATATTGGGGCTTTCAGGCAGAGAAAGACAAGTACCAAATGATTTCACTCATCTGTGGAGTATAACAACAAAGCAAAAACTGAAGGAACAAAACAGCAGCAGACTCACAGACTCCAAGAAGGGACTAGCAGTTATCAAAGGGAAAGAGGTTGGGGAGGGTGGGTTGGGAGGGAGGGAAAAGGGGATTAAGGGGCATTAGGATTAGAACACATAATATAGGGGGAGCACAGGGAAGGCAGTATAGCACAGACAAGTAGTGACTCTATAGCATCTTACTACACTGATGGGTAGTGACTGCAATGGGGTGTGTGGGGGACTTGATAATATGGGTGAATGTATTAACCACAATGTTGCTCATGTGAAATCTGAGCATAAGATTGTTATCAATGATACCTTAATATAAAAAAAAGGGCAACTAGTGAATAAAAAAATACATTAGGGCTTTAACTTTTTCTTTTAAATACACAGAACTCATATGTATCCTCAAATCTTCTTTTTCTTAAACAAAGTAAAATACTTTGACTAGATCTAAAACAACTATTTCTCAAGATGTAGATGTTTGCACATCTACAGACTATTTTCTGAAGAAACTACTCCCCTATTGAGAAATCTTATAATAAAATGTTAATCCCCAAAACATTTCACTAAATTTGAAAATATCACATTTCACTAAATTTGAAAATATCAGTATGACTTAATGCAACTAAAATTTCAACATCTACACATTAAAACAGCTTTCATTATTAAGACCAATTGCTTCTTAGTAATTATTCTAATAAGTGGCTTATGGTAAGAAAAGAGAAGATGTGGACAACTGTCAATTAAACAATCCCTATATTTGTGTTATTTTCAAGCTTATAAAGTGCTTTCATATACGTCCTCTTTCCACCCAGTCAGTACCCTTGTGAGACATGAACAGAACAACTAGCATTACCCTACATTTACAAATGAAGAAACATGCTCAGAAATAGAGTAACTTGGCCAAAACCAGAATACAGAGTTCAGTATCTGACTCTAAGTCCAGAACTTTCTCCATTATCATATCCTACCGTTCAATAAGAGAAAGTATGTTAGCATGATATAATATTACTATTACATAAAACATTAAGGTACTGTTATCAAGATTTAAAGACTAATTGTCAGAAATTATCTAAAATATAATATCTGAATATTTTCCAGAATTATATTTTCTGGTCCCCATTGTACCATGTCAGTGCTCATGCATGAACAGTATTAGCAGGTGCGAAATAGTAGTGTTACAAACCGTCTTTTCATTTCCTCCAATTTGTTTGGTGGTACCAATGGCAAATGCTTTTCATCTCTATTTTCAAATGCCAGGAGACTATTTAAATGCCAGTCAAATTTATCCATGTGACTCTGAAAAGAAATTTAGCATGGCATGAACCAGATTTATTGCCAAACATTGTAATTGGGTGTTTGCTAATCTCATTTGCTCTGTGTATGCACTGCATCTTTTTAAAAAAGATCATTAAGCCTTTTCTCTTTTTTAAAACTAAAATTTTGTCAATAAATATTTTCATCATAAATGTATTAAACTGGGCCATTTTACAGAGAAACAGAACTACAGTTTCTTTGGTAAGAGCATTATTAAAATCTTTTGTTTTCAGATGTATTTTCCATTCATTGTGGGCACGCACAAATGCTATAAATCTCAAATATCAGACTTTTTCATGTTTCTTTTTTCTTTTCCAACCTTGAATAAAGTAATTTTCTCTTGCGTTAGAGCCATGGCTTCACAGTAATCCTGGGAGGCTGGCAAATCTTCACCTATAAACTCCTCCACCTCCTGGAGCCAAGCTTCAATTTGATGGAGGGGTGAAGGCAAAGCATGATTCAGTTTTGTTTTCCACACATTAATCTGAAAAAAAAGGGAAGATGTTCATCAGAGACCTCTCTTCTAGTTTATTTCTGCACACACAATATGTTAAAATTCTTTAAAGTTGCTCTGATCCCTTAGTCAAGGAATCTTTATCAGTAACCTTCTTAGCACTAAATAACTCTGGCTACCTGATGATTAAGAAAATCATTTGTTTAAAAGCTGTAGGAGAAGAGGGCACACTGATAAAAGTAAATGTTTTGATCAATCCATAATTGTGAGAGAGAAATTAGAAATATTTAAAGCACCCTCTACACAGTTAGACTACTACTGAATGACCATCATTTGAAATCTAGTATGCCCTTGTGCTTTCTGACATTACAACCATACCTTGCACAGACTTAAAGACTATTTTCCTCACTAGCCCTAATCATATATTCATGTCAGCTACCTCTACCGTAGCTCCTGAATATCTGTCCTTCACCAAAGTTCCCCATAATCCAGACAACCCTCTCCTTCCTCTGCCTTCCCACTACTCCCTACCTGCGCACAGGAGTCACACAAGTGCCGACTATTTATTTCCCCAGATGTTGGCTGCACTCCCAGGTCTTCGCTTTTGCTGCCCCTTCTACCTCATTTTTTTCCATCAAAATGCACTCACGCATATATTCATTCATTCATTGAGCAAACATTTATGAATATGAATAACCTATTGTGCTAAGAGTTCAGTAGTATAAAGACATAGAAAGCTTCTAGTGTGGATAAGGGTCCTATGGTGGTTAGACACAAATTAGATGCTTACATGT
The DNA here is from genome assembly GCF_030020395.1 of Manis pentadactyla. Lineage (NCBI taxonomy): Eukaryota > Metazoa > Chordata > Mammalia > Pholidota > Manidae > Manis > Manis pentadactyla. The sequence goes on from NC_080029.1 coordinate 37,170,008, forward strand.
GCCAACAAGGAGGTACCTTAACTATATGTGCTCAAAAATGAAAGAAACAGAGTAACATAATATCAACTTACACAACTTAATACATAAACAGGCAAATACAATACACATTTTGTCAGAACTATAAAACAAAAAGACATAAAGCACAACAGTGGTGGCCTAAGGAGAAAGGGGAATGTTAGGAAGGCATGGTTATAAGAGGAAATAAGTACACAATTGAACAAGTGAATAAAAATAAGAGTAGGGCCTTGCCTGGACCCAAGCGCCATGAAGGGAAGAGTAAGTTTAACACGACCTCTACCTCTGAGGGTCAACCAGATAAATAAAAGTCAAAAATTCTTCTTTTTTCCCCCAAATTGTTAGGAACACAATAAGAATCCAGTTTTAAGGCCTCTTCCTTTCCTACTGACCCCATTTAAGAATGTGGCTGTTAGATAAATAGTGACCTCACTAGAAGGGGTGGGTAACTGTTGAACCACTGTGCTTTGTATCCGAAACCAACATAAGATTGTATATCAATAATACTTTAATTAAAATGAAAAAAAAAAAAAGAATGTGGCTGTTTCTGTGACCTCACATGGCTTTTTAACACTTTTTTGGTATTCTCATTCCAAAGACACCTCTATGAAGATCAAGCACAAATTAAAATTTGTTGCACTTAAATGACCTCCTCTAATGAAAGTAGGGGTTTTAAGTCTGTATTTTCTATTACAGTTCTCCTAAATGAATTGTCACTGTTCTTAAGAGTTAAATTGTCTTTAAACAGAGAAAAGAATAGGCAAAATTAGGTTATTTTTTAAAGAACAGGGTTGATTCATATCAAGTTGCTGACATGCATTAACTGGGTGCTCACTATATGCAAGGCAAATATATATATTTTTTAATTAAACCAATTACTCAAGTATAAAGCTAAGCTCTCTTAAGGGAGTCAAATGCAACTACTCATAAAGAAGAATTTAAAACAGAATTTCTGTACTTTTTTTGACTTCATCCTTTTCTGGAATATAATTGACAAAATTATAAGGAATTTAAAATGGATATCATGGTAATTTGAAATACGTATACACTGTGAAAGGATTCCCACCGTCTCATTAATTAGTGCGTCAAACTTCACATATTTATTAACTTTTTTTTGGTGAAAACATTTAAGTTCTACTCTCTTAGCAAATTTCAACATAATACAGTATTATCAGCAACTGTTACCATGTGATACATTAGATCCTCAGACCCTACTCATCTTATAGCTGAAAGTCTCTGCCCTTCTCCAATTTCTCTCTATTTCCCCCACTCCTATCCTCTAACAACCACATCTCTCAGTGTGTGTTTGACTTTTTTTTTAAGATACCACATACAAGTGATACCATGTACTATGTTGTGTTGCTTTAATTGCCTTGCAAGCTTATTTTCTCAAAGGCATATGGCAAAGACAACTCTAAATTACTTCATTATTAACTTAAATTATTAACTATATGCCATTAGACCTCCAGTCAGAATTGAAAAAAATGTTTTCATTTTTATGAATTTTTAATATAAGTCAGAATGTGCTTTTATTATATCCAAATTGTGCATTTGGCAAAATACAAAACTTAAACCAGAAAATTGGTAAATAACTGAGTCAAAAACAGGCTAAGAACAAATACCTCTAATTTAACTGTTACTCTTTTCACAACTGAAAGAAAATTATATATATTCTGAATGAAACCAAATATGTGTTTTCCAACTCAGGGCTGTACTCTATGTACACTTAAATAGAAAACTGGTTCCATACTTTCTCAGTGTTGGAAATTACATATGAATTTAGCTAAAATTTATATAAGATCTTGTTGGGTCAAAATAACATAATGTTGCTACTTCCCATAGCAGGCTTAAAACGAAACCATTGACTATGACATTTTGAGATACCTGTGTTCTTAAACATCTGAACCAGAAACTGTCTAGATGATATTGATTCCTATGCACCTGATGACTTTATACAGTATGTCTCGTTTGCCATGCTAAGAAAGTAAGTTCCATTGTACCAAAGAAATGCCTTTTCAAGCTACTATCAATTTGCAGTAGTTACTCTTGAAAAATAGTTTTTACAGTTTTTATTATATTGGGTAATTTTTCCAAACTATATTCAGTAAAATTAGGCCATGTCACTGTGGCCTGGAACAGGCTGAACTATTCAGACATCTTCATCCTGTCCTTCCTTCATTTTGTAGAGGGGTTAATTGCACAGCTCTGATCAGACCACTAAGCTGAGAATGCAGTGAGCACGGCCACTTGATGGGAAGATTTTTGGAGCTGCCCTAGTTCTCCAAAATTAGGTACTTTTAAGGTACCAGACTGCTATTTCACACACTTCATAAAGGATGTGAAAATGTATTCTGAAAACAGACTGTCACTCTTAACAGCCAAGAGACTTGAGGGGGATAGGCAAACTTTTCCGGGGCCAGAGGGTATTCTGGACTTGCAAACCATACAATCTCTGTTACAACTCTGTCAGTTCACTAAAAATCATTTTGTTATCCATTTGAAGTGAGTGAACTACATGGTATGTACATTATACCACAATAAAGATATTAAAACAATAAAGGCACTAAGAGGTCAAATTATACTAAGACACCGTGTTACCCACAGATCTATATTACAAAATAAGTTAAAGGAAGTTCTTCTGGTTGACGGCAAATGAGTTCAGACAGAAACTCAAATCTCCAGAAAGGAATGAAGAACATTGGAAATGGCAAATAAATAGATAAATATAAAAGACTAATTTTTCCCCTTCATTTCTTTAAAATATATGACTGTTTTGAGCAAAAATTTATAACATGGTCTTGGGGACTTTATATGTTTATTTTATACTTTTTTAATATAAAGCAACTATAATATAAAGAATGAAAGATAAATGAATCAATCTGATTGCAAGATTACTACAATGTAAGAAATTGTACAATAACTTAGAAGTTTTATAACTCTAAGGAGACTAAAAATTTTAGAATGTGTATTGTAATCCCACTAAATATAAGATAGAAAGAGGCAGAGCCAAGAGCCAACAGATTAAATGTAATTCTCAAAATACTAAAATAATCTAATACAAAGCAGGAAAAGAAAGAATAAAGATACAAAAAAGCAGAAGGAAAAACAGAAAAAAAAAATGAATTGGTATACCTGAACTGAGCCATATTGATAATTACATTAAATATTAACTGACAAAGTACTCTAATTAAAAGGCAGAAATTGTCAATGATTAAGAAAGCAAGATCCTACTATATGCTGCCTGTAAGACATGCCATTTAAACATAATAACTCAAATAGGTTGAAAGTAAATGAAGGAAAAAGATGTGCCCTAAAAACAGTCAGCATAAGAAGACTGGGATAATCATACTGATATCAGATTGAGCAGATATCAAGAAAAATTACCAGAGATGAACAGGAAGATTTCATAATGGTAAAACTGTCAATTCATCAGGAAGACATAATAACAATGATAAATGTAAACACCTAACAACAGAGTTTTAAAATACACAAAGCAAAATTTGACAGAATTAGAGATTATACAGATATTAATAGCACTCTCTCAGCAATTGGTAGATCAACTGGACAAAAACGGCCTTGTCTTAATTGTTATTTATAGATACTACATCCAATAACTACAGAATACATGCACCTTTCAAGTGCAAATTGTATGTACACCAATATACACCATGGCCTGGTGTCTACTGTTGATGAAGCATCTACTCTGTACTTTACAGAATTCCTTCTGCAATCTAAAGTGCTCATGCAACAAACAAAGCTGCCCCATGAAAGATTTCTTCTAATCAACATAACACAATAACCTGGCTGTTGAGGCCATCCCAGACTTCTCTCAACTGTAACTGATCTTCATTCAGCTCATCCAGATTCCTTTTTATCAACAGGATGTCCAAAAAAGGTTTTCTTTCTTCACTGAATGACTCCAAAAAGGACAGTAGGCTCTACAATCAGAAAAATATTTTAAAGACTGAAATAGTTAAATCAGCTTGTAAAATGTAATCCACTATTTTAAGGTCTATAGCTGTAGGTTATATTTAAACTTTTACTTAGATAAAGGTAAAATTCCTGAATTCAGGATCCTTTTATCGATCTGGTATCGTTCTACAGTATACCCTGATAATTTGGGTGCCCTCATAATGACACAGGTCACGGCTTGTATTTTCATGTAAGTATTGTTGGATTTCTCTCGGAATGGAGTGACAAGGTCACTCAGCCCTAGAAGACAAATCATGATGCCAAATGGAATATAAGAGTTTGCCTGGCCTCCCCAAATATGTGTTCACATCAAAATAAGGAATAGAAGTGAGAATTATATGACAGCAATCATCAGGTATAAATAGTTTTTGAAGTGCCTACGATTAACTGAACTTGAGCCAATGCCTTCCAAGTCATCAAAAAAAATTTTTTTTATTCATAATTTTTAAAATTCATTTTGTTATCATTAATCTAAAATTACATGAAGAACATTATGTTTACTTGACTCCCCCCTTCACCAAGTCCCCCCCACAAACCCCATTGCAGTCACTGTCCATCAGCATAATAAGATGCTATAGAATCACTACTCATAGTCTCTGTTGCACAGCCCTCCCAGTGCACTCCGCCCCACATTATACATGTTAATCGTAAGGCCCCCTTTCTTTTTCCCCACCCTTATCCCTCCCTTCCCACCCACCCTTCCCAGTCCCTTTCCCTTTGGTAACTGTTAGTCCATTCTTTGGTTCTGCTGCTGTTTTGTTCCTTCAGTTTTTCTTTGTTCTTATACTCCACATATGAGTGAAATCATTTGGTACTTGTCTTTCTCCGCCTGGCTTCTTTCACTGAGCATAATACCCTCTAGCTCCATCCATGCTGTTGCAAATGGTAGGATTTGTTTTCTTCTTATGGATGAATAATATTCCATTGTGTGTATGTACCACATCTTCTTTATCCATTCATCTACTGATGGACACTTAGGTTGCTTCCATTTCTTGGCTATTGTAAATAGTGCTGCGATAAACAGGGGTGCATATGTCTTTTTCAAACTGGAGTGCTGCATTCTTAGGGAAAATTCATAGAAGTGGAATTCCTGGGTCAAATGGAATGTCTATTTTGAGCTTTTTGAGGAACCTCCATACTGCTTTCCACAATGGTTGAACTAATTTACATTCCCACATTCCCACAGGCAGTATAGGAGGGTTCCCCTTTCTCCACAACCTTGCCAACATTTGTTGTTGTCTGTCTTTTGGATGGTGGCGATCCTTATTGGTGTGAGGTGATATCTCATTGTGGTTTTAATTTGCATTTCTCTGATAACAAGCGATGTGGAGCATCTTTTCATGTGTCTGTTGGCCATCTGAATTTCTTCTTTGGAGAACTGTCTGTTAAGCTCCTCTGCTCATTTTTTAATTGGATTATTTGCTTTTTGTTTGTTGAGGTGTGTGAGCTCTTTATATATTTTGGATGTTAATCTTTTATTGGATCTGTCATTTATGAATATATTCTCCCATATTGTAGGGTACCTTTTTGTTCTATTGATGGTATCCTTTGCTGTACAGCTTTTCAGCTTGATATAGTCCCAAGTGTTCATTTTTGCTTTTCTTTCCCTTGCCTGGGGAGATACGTTCATGAAGAAGTCGCTCATGTTAATGTCCAAGAGATTTTTGCCTATGTTTTTTTCTAAGAGTTTTATGGTTTCATGACTTACATTCAGGTCTTTGATCCACTCGAATTTACTTTTGTATATGGGGTTAGACAATGGTCCAGTTTCATTCTCCTACATGTAGCTGTCCAGTTTTGCCAGCACCATCTGTTGAACAGACTGTCATTTCCCCATTGTATGTCCATGGCTCCTTTCTCATATATTAATTGACCATATATGTTTGGGTTAATGTCTGGAGTCTCTATTCTGTTCCACTGACCAGTGGCTCTGTTCTTGTGCCAGTACAAAACTATCTTGATTACTGTGGCTTTGTAGTAGAGCTTGAAGTTGGGGAGCGAGATCCCCCCCACTATATTCTTTCTTCCCAGGATTGCTTTGGCTATTCGGGGTCTTTGGTGTTTCCATATGAATTTTTGAACTATTTGTTCCAGTTCATTGAAGAATGCTGTTGGTAATTTGATAGGGATTGCATCGAATCTGTATATTGCTTTGGGCAGGATGGCCATTTTGATGATACTAATTCTTCCTAGCCAGGAGCATGGGATGAGTTTCCATTTGTTAGTGTCCTCTTTAATTTCTCTTAAGAGTGTCTTATAGTTTTCAGGGTATAGGTCTTTCACTTCCTTGGTTAGGCTTATTCCTAGATATTTTATTCTTTTTGATGCAATTGTGAATGGAATTGTTTTCCTGATTTCTCTTTGTATTAGTTCATTGTTAGTGTATAGGAAAGCCACAGATTTCTGTGTGTTAATTTTGTATCCTGCAACTTTGCTGTATTCCGATATCAGTTCTAGTAGTTTTGGAGTGGAGTCTTTAGGGTTTTTTATGTACAATATCATGTCATCTGCAAATAGTGACAGTTTGACTTCTTCTTTACTAATTTGGATTCCTTGTATTTCTTTGTTTTGTCTGATTGCCGTGGCTAGGACCTCCAGTACTATGTTGAATAACAGTGGGGAGAGTGGGCATCCCTGTCTTGTTCCCAATCTCAGAGGAAAAGCTTTCAACTTCTCACTGTTCAGTATGATGTTGGCTGTGGGTTTATCATATATGGCCTTTATTACGTTGGGGTACTTGCCCTCTATACCCATTTTGTTGAGAGTTTTTATCATGAATGGATGTTGAATTTTGTCAAATGCTTTTTCAGCATCTATGGAGATGACCATGTGGTTTCTGTCCTTCTTTTTGTTGATGTGGTGGATGATGTTAATGGATTTTCGAATGTTGTACCATCCTTGCATCCCTGGGATGAATACCACTTGGTTGTGGTGTATGATCCTTTTGATATAGTTTTGAATTCGGTTTGCTAATATTTTATTGAGTATTTTTGCATCTACATTCATCAGGGATATTGGTCTGTAACTTTTTTGGCGGGGTCTTTGCCTGCTTTTGGTATTAGGGTGATGTTGGCTTCATAGAATGGGTTTTGGAGTATTCCCTCCTCTTTTAGTTTTTGGAAAACTTTAAGGAGAATGGGTATTATATCTTCTCTGTATGTCTGATAAAATTCCGAGGTAAATCCATCTGGCCCGGGGGTTTTGTTCTTGGGTAGTTTTTTGATTATTGCTTCAATTTCTTTGCTGGTAATTGGTTTGTTTAGATTTTGTGTTTCTTCCTTGGTCAGTCTTGGAAGGTTGTATTTTTCTAGGAAGTTGTCCATTTCTTCTAGGTTTTCCAGCTTCTTAGCATATAGGTTTTCATAGTAGTCTCTAAGAATTCTTTGTATTTCTGTGGGGTCTGTCGTGATGTTTCCTTTCTCGTTTCTGATTCTGTTGATGTGTGTTGATTCTCTTTTTCTCTTAATAAGTCTGGCAAGAGGCTTATCTATTTTGTTTATTTTCTTGGTTTCATTTATTTTTTTCTATTGTTTTATTCCTCTCAATTTTATTTATTTCTTCTTTGATCTTTACTATGTCCCTCCATCTGCTGACTTCAGGCATCATTTGTTCTTCTTTTCCCAATTTCGATAATTGTGACGTTAGACTATTCATTTGGGTTTGTTCTTCCTTCTTTAAATATGCCTGGATTGCTATATACTTTCCTCTTAAGACTGCTTTTGCTGCGTCCTACAGAAGTTGGGGCTTTGTGTTGTTGTTGTCATTTGTTTCCATATATTGCTTGATCTCTATTTTAATTTGGTCATTGATCCATTGATTATTTAGGAGCATGTTGTTAAGCCTCCATGTGTTTGTGGGCCTTTTTGCTTTCTTTGTACAATTTAGTTCTAGTTTTATACCTTTGTGGTCTGAAAAGTTGGTTGGTAGAATTTCAGTCTTTTTGAATTTACTGAGGCTCTTTTTGTGGCCTAGTATGTGGTCTATTCTGGAGAATGTTCCATGTGCACTTGAGAAGAATGTATATCCTGTTGCTTTTGGATGTAGAGTTCTATAGATGTCTATTAGGTCCATCTGTTCTAGTGTGTTGTTCAGTGCCTCTGTGGCCTTACTTATTTTCTGTCTGGTGGATCTGTCCTTTGGAGTGAATGGTGTGTTGAAGTCTTTTCCTAAAATGAATGCATTGCATTCTATTTCCTCCTTTAATTCTGTTAGTATTTGTTTCATATACGCTGGTGCTCCTGTGTTGGGTGCATATATATTTAGAATGGTTATATCCTCTTGTTGGACTGAGCCCTTTATCATTATGTAGTGTCCTTCTTTATCTCTTGTTACTTTCTTTGTTTTGAAGTCTATTTTGTCTGATACTAGTACTGCAGCACCTGCTTTTTTCTCCCTGTTGTTTGCATGAAATATCTTTTTCCATCCCTTGACTTTTAGTCTTTGCATGTCTTTGGGTTTGTGGTGGGTCTCTTCTAAGCAGCATATAGATGGGTCTTGCTTTTTTATCCATTCTATTATTCTATGTCTTTTGATTGGTGCATTCAGTCCATTTACATTTAGGGTGATTATTGATAGGTATGTACTTATTGCCATTGCAGGCTTTAGATTCGTGGTTACCAAAGGTTCAAGGTTAATTTCCTTACTATATAAGAGTCTAACTTAACTCACTTGGTATGCTGTTACAAACACAATTTAAAGGTTCTTTTCTTTTTCTCCTCCTTTTTCTTCCTCCTCTATTCTTTATATATTAGGTATCATATTCTGTATTTTCTGTCTATCACTTGATTGACTTTGGGGATAGTTAATTTAATTTTGCATTTGCTTAGTAATTAGCTCTTCTGCTTTCTTTACTGTGGTTTTATTACCTCTGGTGACAGCTATTCCACCCCAAGTCATTTTACACAGTCTTTAGAAAATACTTGGTCTCTACTCTCAAAAATTTAATAAATAAAGCTTTTCTTTGTTCCTATTTGTGTGAAATACTGGTGTTTGAAAGTAATCAAGTCCATAAATATTATTTAAAATATCCTTAGTTATTTTGAAGGCTTTTATTTAAGAGACCTGACTCTGCAGTGCATTACTAACTCAAAGACATATGTGAGAGCAAGGCTTTCCAGGGCATGCTGAGCATCTTGTCTATGAAAAACATACCACGCCAGAGTGGAGAGGGTAAAAGCACAAGAAGCCTGTGCAGTTCAGACGGGAGGAAGATGAGAACGTCTGAACCCTTCCTTCTCCGATGGCTCCAAACAAAAAAGGATGGTGTGGCCAGCAAGTCACACATGCTCTGAATTTCCAATTGTGTTAGAAATAATACAAAATAAAGGATTCATCCAGCTCCTTCACCTAACAGGTCAGCAAACGGAGGCCTAGAGGTGGCAAGTGCTGTGTAGGCACATGAGACTATCGCTACCTTGTTCAGGAAGAACTGGTGGGGAGCACAGAGTTGCACAGACAGAGGCTACTAAGAGACAGGACTGTGGAACCTTCACTTTGGCTCCTGCTGGTCTCTTTCAAGATGGTACAAGGAATGACCGCTTATGCTGGGGAAGCAACAGGACGTAGAGACGGGTAGGGCTTAGAAGCTAGACTTCAGGCCAATCTCATCTCTACCTTTCAGGAGCTATGCAACCTTAGATAAATCACCCAGTTCCTCTAAGTCTTGTTGCCTTTGTCTGTTAAAGTGGAAAACAGTACCATACTCAGCAACATTATTTAGAACATTATTCTAAATTATGCCTTCAGCAAGAGGTTGTAACATGTAAAGTGCTTGCCAACTAGATGTCTGATACCCAGCAAATGTTCAAAAGTGGCGGCAACGACAGGACCCACAGGACCCCCTGGTTGAGGCCCTGTATTGCTGTAAATCTGGGAGGACTTCATTCCTCATTTCCTGATCTTTTTTTTTCATTCAATTTTCATTCTGAAAAACCTGTTCTGCTCTAGACCAGGGACTGCAAAACTTGTACTATAGGAGGAAAGATAGTAAATATGTCAGGCTTTGTGGGCCATATGATCCCTGCTGCAACTATTCAACCGGCATTACAGTGTGAAAGCAGTCAGAAACAATACTTTAATGGCCATGGCTCTAGTCCAACAGCACTGTATTTACTAGAGCAGGCGGTGGAGCCCACAGACTGTAGTTTGCCATTCTCCACTCCGACACCTCCAGCATCAGCATCACGTGGGAGCTCGCTAGAAATGCAGAACCTGAGGCCTCACCCCAGAACTACTGAGTTAGAATCTGCAGTTTAACAAGGTTCCCCAAGTGATTCACATGTACACTGAAATGTCAGAAGCACTGTCCTACAACTCAGCACTGAAACCTGGAGTTAACTTAGTATTTAAATAATTAACTCTGAAAGATTTCTTTTTAAAACATCTTACTCTTCCCTAAGAGTAAACTATAAATAAACTGTTATTTAAAGTTATACTTACTTCATAGTTTTTATAGTAGGTTGCATTTTCTGAATCCTTCAGCATTTTCTGTAGTTTTCTCTCTTGTAGAGTTAACCAGTCCATAGCATCTTTCACCTTTCCCTGTAATTCACACACACTCATATTTAAGAATTCCTACCTGTTAACTCATATTTAAAACTATCCTAAATAGATGTGGCAATTTTTTTTAACAATAAAATTAACAACTTCAAACACCAGTGAAGTAATGCAGTTGTTACACACCAATGACTCACTGTGCCAAAGAGGAATTTTGCTTGTTCACATAACACCTTAGATTTTAAAATGGACTGAGTATAATGTGCTAAAGACACAGGGGAAGCCAGCCCCGGATTTTTTTTTGTTTTCTTCCATTTCCATTATTCCTCAGTCTTACAGAACATCATTCTAAATTATGCATTTATAGTTGACATTTCAGAATACTGCTTTCCAATAAATCTAAACATGGATTAATTCAAGAGATGTCATCTCCTCCAAATACGCTGACATCAAAAATACCTTGAACATTTTAAAGATCCCCAAAATAACACTGCTAAAAGCTTGGGTTATTCTATGTGGGAGTGCACAACAATTACTTTTTTTCTCAGATAGTTTTTTGCCTACAGTTAGAAGCAAGTTTTACTGCAGGAAGATAAAGCAAGATAAGTTACATCCTAGTTCCATTTTCCCTTAACCTTCATTTGCTTTTTTTCTACTAAGCAAGAGTGTTTTCTATGTGTTTTTACATCCAGTTTCATGGTCAGTTGAGTTTTTTATTTTATTTTTTAATATGAAAATTAATTAGACAAGACTAGCTCTTCAGCAGGTCAGAAATAAGTGAGCTGAACTATAAGCCTTAGTCTCAGCTTGAGTCTCTCTTCCAGAGGCAGCTACAAGCTGGCTTGGTGCCTCAAACAGTGAAAAACATATGCCTAAATTTGTTAAGTAAGATGCGATAATATGAATGCATATAAACATGTCCCAGGAAGAGTTTAAATAACTTTTAAAATAATATTCAGGAAACCTTTTACTAAATTTATAGCATTCATTCATCTTCATAGAAGCAGAATAAGCATTTATTTTCAGCTCAGAGATTTTTATGAAATTTCCACCCACAATATTTTGTATAATTGACTCAAAGTCAAAGGAAAAAACTGAATAATCAAATGGCAATCCGATGGTAATTCAAGAGTGTCTCAACAGACAAGGACTAAGAGTAGAATATAATGCTTCCATTTTTTATGAATTATGGTTCCATTTATATAAAGCTAAAAAAACAGGTAAAATGGGAACAGGCTAAAATTAGTCTGTGGTGATGGCTGCACAACTATGTAAATATACTAAACACCACTGAATTGTAGATTTTGAATGGTTTAACTTTATGGTATCTGAATTGTACCTCAATAAAACTGAAGTTAAAATTTAAATAGACAAAAATTTGATAGCTTTAGAATTTTTTAAGAGCCTGCTAAACTAAAAATTGTTTGAGACAATTCAGCAAAGTTTAATAAATTACCACTTTTTTTTAACTTAAAAAGAAGAGGCAAAACTAAACTACAGTAAACAAATTGGAATCCTGGTCATCTGGAGTAGGAAGTACAAAAAGGAAAGGCACAATGGAACATTCTGGGTAACCTCATGACTGCAGTATGGTTTACACAGGTGTGTGCATCTGTCAAAACTCACAAAACTGTACATTTAAATTCTGTATGCAAATTATAGTTCAATTTAAGAAAACTAAACCATTAGTAGGATACAACAAAAGTGGGTTTGTTTTTTACTTGTAATGGCATACCTGAGCTTCATCTCGAGTTCCAGATGTGTCCTTTGAATACTTTAGAAACTGTGCCACATAGGTCATGATCGACTTTTCATCAGGATTAACAACATCCACATCTGTAAGATATAAGTAGCTATAGATGTGATTTACTGTAATTAATACACAAGAATAGCCTATCCCATAAGACAGTCTTGAAATGAACCAAAGGAGATGAGAAGCCGTGCAATCTTTGGTCACTCGCTCTTGCTCCAAGACTGTACAGTGGCCAAGAGCTTAGATCTAGAGTTAAACAGAGCTGGGCTGAATCCACGCAGCAGTACATGCACAGCCTCCATTTCTACTACACACAATCAATGGCAAAGGTGCCCCATCCACACATGAAAAAAGCTAGGAAAGCAGTTTCTGTCCTCATACAGGTTCAGCTTTACCTAGGAGGAGGGGGTGGAAAGGGAGGTATATAAAAAACTCAAAAAACACCTTCCTGGAGAGATTTTAGAACCAAATAGAATCAAGGGAATACAATATAGAACACAAAATAAGAGAATTAAGACAAAGGCTCAAATTATTCCTAATAGCAACATTGTTTGCTTTCAGCTGTGATGTCATACCTACAATCACTGAGGTTAACAGGTAGGAATTCTTAATTTCATGAAATTATTGAGTTTAAGTTAAACTCCCCAGCCTAAAATATAATGCTGTTATATATGGATATTATTTTCAAACCAACTTCACACTGGACATTATTTTGAAAAGCAAGAAGCTTCTTTACCTTCTGGTTCCAGCAATTTAGGGATTTTTAGTTCTTCTTCTGCAATTCTGAAAGCCTCTTTCAGATTCTCTTTGTTGGATCTATGCTTTACACTCTTCATGTCAATTAGGCCTGGTCTCAAGGCATGAATGACAGCCAGAAAAGCCATCCCATTTCTCCAGCTTGACTTAAAATCTGTCACACTAACAGACCCATACCTATCACAAAAGGACAAAAATGTGATGAATACTACTTAACAGAATATATCAAACACCTCACTATATTCAACAGCAATTAAAACAAATTTTGGTGAATCAAGTAAGTCAGATGAATCATTCTAGGAAAACATTTTATTTTAATTTTGTAGTCAAACTGCCAAGTTTGATGAGGTTCATGATACCACAGTATGTGGTTCTCCAAGTGTGGTCCCTGGTCCATCAGTACCAGCATCACCTGGGCTGCAAGTGCTAAAAATGCAAATTCTCAGGCCCTACCCCACACCTACTGAATCATATTCTGGAGGTGGGCCTGAAATCTGTGTTTTATAAGCCTTCCAAGTGACAGTGATACTCAGTCAAGTGTAATGCTCTTTATTCAACAATCTGTTGGCTCAAGGCAGACTTTAGACCTCTACCTACAGTTAAGTTCCTTTCACTATATAAAGGAAACAATTTTCTTTCTCATTGGAACAAATTACATGATATATTTGCCCAAATCGATGGCCTTTAGCTCACTGGACAGATAGACCTTTTCACTCCTCTGCTTAAAACTGATCATCACCAATAAACGGATAAGCAAAATGTGCATACCTGCAATGAAATATTATTCAGCCATAAAAAGGAAGGACAATCTGACACTTGGTATAACATGAATGAACCTTGAAGATATTATGCTGAGTCAAATAAGCCAGTCACAAAAGGACAAATGTTATATGATTCCACTCATTTAAGGAACGCAGACTAATGAAATTCATAAAAAAGTAGAATGGTGGCTGCCAGTGGCTGGGAAAAGAGGGAATAGGGAGTAGTTCAGCAGGTACAGAGTTTCAATTTTGAAAGATGATAAGAGTTCTGAAGATGGACAGTGGTGATGGTTGCCCAACAGTGTAAAAGTACTTAATGCCATTTAACTATACCTCAAAAATGGTTAAAATGGTAAATTTCTGTTATATATATATTTTACCACAATAAAAACATTGTATTTGGAGAAAAAAAAACACTCAAAGCTTGTAACTCTACCTAGAATAACATCCCTCACTTTGGCCAACAAGGCCTTACATGATTTGGACCCTGCCTACCTCTCCCACCTTCTTTCCCCTCTTACAATGCTGCAGCCACACTGGCCTCCTATCTGTTTCTCAACAGCCATGTTCCTTTTAATCCTGCTTGCATGCTCTTTCTCCCAGAACTTCACGTACTGGAGGCCTACTCCTTCAGCTCTCAGAGGTCCCCTCCTCAGAAAGGTGCTGCATGACCACCTAAGAGAAAGGCGACCCTCTCCCTACCCTGGGCATCCTCAGTCATTAAGTCCCTCCTAACCTAACTGCCAATTGTAATTATCATAGTTATTCATCTGCTTGAGAGCGGAGGCCTTGCCTGTCTTGTCCATCACAGTCGATTCATTCCTCAAACAGAACCTGGCATATGAAGGTGCTTAACATATATATTTCAAGTCACTCAATTAAGCACTGTTCCGTATTTGACAGATTGGTAAAGATATAAAAGACTATAGTTGCCTACAAAGTGTGGGAAATACTCCAGAAGTAGAGTTTCCTTTAATATCCCATAAAAAACACCAAGGAAATTCAATGGGCTAATTTAAGGTATGAATCAAATGATAAAAGCTACTTGAGAAATAGTCTGCTTCAAACAACCTAGGCTTTCCTGGCTTCCTTAGGGGAAAAAAGCCTATACTCTATCATAAACTGCAGTGTACTTACTGACTTTTACCTTGTTTAACAAATATTTATGTGGTGCCTACTGTGTCTAGAAGCTGTTTCAAATACTCAAAAAAAATAGTTCTTATAAAACACATAATAGCCCTGTCAAGTAAGCGTTAAGTGTTGTCCAAATTGTATGATCGAGGAAACTAACACAAAGAGATGAAGGACATCAGGCCACCAGGCAGAAGTGCTGAGAGCCAGGACGCACACCAGGACTCCGGCTTCAGAGTGTGTGCTTGGAGACCAGTTAGCCTGCCCGCAAAGGGAGCGAGGCCTGCGGCTGGGGGCGGGGCCGGACCACCTCCACAGTGAGGGGGGACCAGAGCCAGCCCAGAGCCCACCCCTGCACTGCACTGCATCACCAGCCTGTGAGGGCAGCTCTGCGTGAGGAGCGAAGACAACAACAGCAAGAGCATGCTGCAGCCCCGCCTGCAGAGGGACCGACAGACAGAGTCACTAAGAGGCCAGCGTGGGGGCCAATGCATCTCCTTCAGAAAGAAGAAAATATGACATATTTCTTACAACGTCATCTTACATCTGATGAGTCCCTGAGATCACAGAATATTGAAATAAAAGTTACCTAATAATACCACCAGTGATGGCCAAAACTAAAATAAACTGATGAGTTACTTTAGAACTGGGATGAAATGCATGGATTCTGAAAGGGTTTGAAGCTTATTTATGGATAAATTAAACAAATCTGAATATGATATAATAATGCTTCTCACACATGCTGTATTTTGGATTTTACAAATTTAGAATACTGAAGTACAACTGTGTCTAAGAGACTCCAGAAAAACTTCATTTAACATACTTAAAACCCGTAAGCCATGTATGTTGGGACCCTCAGAGAATACAGAATGAATGACAACTAAAAATGGTGAAGATGAACGCGGCAGTTACCATCTGAGAAGGGCTTTCTTGAGGAGAGTTACTCAGAAGCCTGACACTTAAGAGGGCTTAGTGACATATTTACGTCTCTATGTATGCAGATGATGCTATGATGTGACAGGGAACGCCTTTTGAACTTGACAGCTCCTCTTGCAGTGAGTTTTTTCACATCCTAGTTCCTTATTTTACCTGAATTCCATTCTAGCAGTTGGATGAAAAGGTAATGTCTCCCAAGAGCAAAACACATTTTTCTTTGTAAAAGAGAATTTATGAGCACTAGCTTGCTTGCTTTCATCATCCCCGCTTTGTTTCGGATGTCTCTGTTTCCTTATTGAGCTATGAATTTCTAAACAATGGGGCTATGGTCTTGCAGTGCAGTGACCGACAGTTCCAAGAAATAGTTGCATGCATTGGTTATTTATTCACTCCTTTGTTCATGCATCCATTCAATGCACTTTATGGAGCACCTACCCTGAACTCACATTATGTCGGTTCTGGCGACACACAGTCAATGAAGACATGGTCCTGACTTTTAAAGAGTACCTATAATGGTAAACCTTTTGAATCTAAATCCACCTTCCAGATGCATAGGGCAATTGTGCCTCAAGAAAAGGATATCTGAAGACCACTTTATTTCCCCTCAGTAACAGTCCACCTAAACACTGGGTGAGGTAACTCAACCAGATGATACTACCTTCTGACCTTCAAAACAAAGAGTGACTGAGCTATTGGACGTTTACATTTGGAAGATTCACTGTGAGCAAGGAGGGCAGTGCATATTTTCTTTTATGACAGGGGAATGTTCAGGTGGGTGCTAGCCCCACTTGGCCCGATTTTTGGACCTAGAGGCCAGTAAGGTCGTGTTGGTGGGTATGGCTGCCCTGTGGGTCTCCTCTGTTGTACCAGCTACTTACGTGGCACATTGCTCCTGAGCCCACAAGAGAAGAGCCTTCTTTGCAGACATCTGCCATCTTTCTTGGGCTTTGGAGCATTTCTTAGCTGGAGGACTTGTGGCAGGAGACGAGTCAACCACACTCACGTCATCTGGGGAAGGCTGATTGTAATTGCAAGAAAGAGTCTGGGCAAGTTCTTCGATCTAAGGAAGACGTAATAACAGTTAACATGCACGGAATCGTAAGATAGCAGTACTGAGCAAAAGCCTTCAGCCAAAACAAGACCTAAAAAGTATCATAGAACAGTGACTGTTTACTCATGGTGAAAAGAGCACTAGACAAATTCTTGAGGAACAATTTGGGGCTACTCCTTCTGGCATTCTTCCAGTGGACTTGGGTCACTCCTCACCCTCACTCGGGCATGGGGTTCCACAGTGAAGGCAAACATCTATTTGTTCCCTACAGGGACCCGCATACAGAATGCATTACTGGTGCTCAAAGCCTGTCAATCTAAATTAAGCTAGTCTGGAGCATCTTCAGAGAGACTGGGTGAATTAAGATGCATCCTTGATTATAAACCATTAAGGAACAAATATACATGCAGGGAAAAAAATAGTCAAATATATGAGAGGTAAGTCCCAAGAAAGAAAAAAAAATTGCCATCAAGAATATGAAAATAACTTCATTAGTCATTTAAGAAATCTAAATGTATACAGCAAGAGGACAGTTTTTTCATATATAACACGGGCAAAACATTTTTAAAGATAACATCCAGTGATGGTGAAAGTATTAGAAACTGGTAAACATACAAATTGTTCCAAATTTTTTTAAGGGCAATATAATAGCTATGAGAAACTTTAAAAGATAAATCCATAAATACAACAGAAGTATTTAATACACTTCTCTCAACAAATGATAGGTTCACCAGACAATAATAGTAGATGTGACTGACACAATTAACAAACTTGATCTGGCCAACATACACCATTGGACCTAAAATGGCAGAATTAGCATTCTTTTTAAGTGTATGTAGAATATTTACTAGAATTGATCATGCTAAGCCATTAAAGCAAGCCTCAGTAATTTTGAAGGACTGCAATCATTCAGATTATGTTCTCTGACCACACAGAAATTAAACTAGAAACTAGTAACAAAGATATAACAAACAAAATCTCCAAATATTTGGAAATTAAGCAATAGATTGTTACAGAACCCAGGGTCAAATGACAAATCACAATGAAAATTAGAAAATACCCTGAACAGAATAATAACAAAAATAACATATTCACAGATTGGAAGATGTACTATTTTAAAGACATCAACTTTTTCCAAGTTGTTTTAATACTCTCAACACAATCCTCATTAAAATCCCAGCAGATTGCAGGTGTGCATGTATGTGGGTAAATTAACAAGCTACTTGTAAAATGTCTATGGATATCAAATCAACACATTCCTTAAACTTACACAATGGTATAAGTCAATTATATCTCAATTTAAAATACTTATATGAAAATGCAAAAAACTAAGAATAGTCAAGGTATCTTTAAGAACAAGTTGGACAACCTGCACTTTCACATATCAAGACTTCCTAAGTGGCTACATAAATTAATACAGTACTGGTGCACAGATAAATAATGAGCAGAACAGACAATCCGACAAGGAGCTCTGTGTATACGGTGACTTGATTGTTGAGAGTGACACTCAGTATGGTAGGAAAATTATCTGTTCAATAAATGGTGTTGGCTCAAATGGATAGGATGTAGAAAAAAACACATGTTAACTGTTTCAACATAACTCAGAAAATCAATTCATTATTGAAAAACAAAACATAGTAGATCAAAACATAAAATGCAAAACAATTCAGCTTTTAGAACAGTGCTGTCCAATATGACAGCCATTAGCCATTGGCTATGTTAATTTAAATTTAAACGAAACTTAAAATTTAGTGCCTCAGTCATACTAGCCACATTTCAAACATTCAATAGACACTGTTGGCTAGGGGCTACTGTTTTGTACTGTGCAGCTATACAACATTTCCATCACTGCAGCAAGTCCTATTGGACAGCTATTAAAAAGAAATAATATAAGCATACATATTTCCATGATGTTGACATAAAGAAAGATTTCTTTAAAAGACTTAAAAAGTACTAGCTACAGAAGAAAAGAAGCTGATAAATGTGAACTACATTAAAATTATGAATGTTCACTAAAAGATTGGAAAGGCAAGCCGCAGAGTCAGAGAAGATATTTGCAATTTACATGTACCTGACAAAGGACTTGTACCCAGAATATATTTTAAAACTTCTATAAATCATTACACAGAACAGCACAACTAAAATAAAAAAATTTTAATGACAGGTATCAGTAAGGATTGGAGCAAGGAGCTCTCAAACTCTAGTAACAGTGTAAATCAGAGCCACCATTTGAAAAACTAGTTGGTACTATCTAATAAAGCTGAAGATCAAATGCCCTGTGACCCAGAAATCCCATTCTTAGATGTATACACAACAGATATGAAGGTTTGTACCACTAAAGGGCATATACAAGAACATGCCTACCAGCTTTATAGATAATTGCTAAAAGCTGGCAACAAACAAGATGTAGAATAGAATAGTAAATAAGTTCTAGTAAATAATATGTTCATGCAAAGACGTGTTTGTACACAGCAATGAAAAGACCCACTGATACATGCCTTCACAGGCTGAATCTCACAGACATGATATTAAATAAAATAAGTCAGACACAAATAGTACACAGTATATGTAAGTGAATTCAGTTATAATTCTGTTTCTTTGAAATTAAAGATGCTAAACTAATCAATAATAGATGTCGAAGTGTTGGTTATCTTTAGGAAGGGACTGAGAGAAGGAACTGGGGACCCTGGAATGCAAGCAATGTTCTATATTTTTATAGTAGGTGGGGGCTACATGGATGTGTTTGGTTTATGAGAGAATTCACCAAGATTTACATTTAAAATTTGTGCATTTTCCTCTATGTGTATTATACTTCAATGAAAATTTACAATATTAAAACATACCCCCCAAAAGCTTTAACTTTGCAAACTTATGGCCAAACAGTTCCACTTCTAGGAATCTGGTCCACAGAAATAAAGTTGAATGTAAACATTTTAGTGTAAGGGTAGTCTTTTTGGAACTGCTTACAGTCACAAAAACTATGAGCATTCTTACTGCCTATTAATGAAATACAGTACTTTATAATAGTACACAATGCTTCTATTAAAAAATATATATAAATTCAGAAATATGTTCATTGGACAGGTTGAAAACAGTATGGATAGCAATGACCCCATTTTGTTTAAGATATACACATATAAATATATTCATTCCTGCTGCATATATCATAAAGACTGTATACCAAATTATTTAGTGGTTGTCTGTGAGTGGTAGAATTATAAATGATTTTATTCTCTTTTTATTATCTCTATGGAAATTTTTCATTGTATTTCAACTACCCTGGAAAGTATGGAGAAAAAATATAATAAATGCCTGTGAATGATCAAATTTTAACATTTTATCACATTTAGTTCATATTAGAGAAATAAAACACAGATACAGTTTAAGCCTTCTGTCTTTCCCTCTCCAGTACCATTTCCTTTCTTTCACAGAGGAAAAAACTAGAAACCTAAACTTACCTTTCATCATCCTTAGGCATATTATTCTACTATTACTACAAATCCAGAAATAGTAGTCTGGTTTTATATGTTTTAAATTTTATATAAATTGTGCTCTAAGTTATTTCTAAAATAGGCCTTTGCTTCCCACATAATTGTTAAGTTACTTTTAAAGTAACTATGAGATATAGAATATGCAACTTTTCAGAGAAAAGTTGCTGCAGAAAATCTATACTAATTCAGAATCCCAGGCCTCAAAGAATATATTTATCATTAATTTCATGAAGTCCAGACTATAACAGTCTTATTCATTGTTATTTTCTTGGTGTCCTAGCACAAGAGCTAGCACATAGTAGGTGTTCAAAAATATATGTGGCATGAAATAATGTATGAGTCAGTCTTGGGACAGAACTAGATCTGGGAGTATGTTAGACAAAGCTCCACCCAGATAGGGAGATTTTACAAAGTTTACTGGGTTAGTTTTCAAAAATTTACTCCAGAAGCTTTCTACTTTCTCCTTTGCTGGAGTAAATAAACAACAGTAAGCAAAAACTGATCATGGAAGTTCTATTCAGACTGGTGCTGATATCATGGATAATTCAGGATATCATGATAATTCAGCATTTGACTGTCACTTGAAAAGTAACATAAATGGCAAAAAGTCTGCTATATTTTTCTACCTGTCAAGATTTCCAGAGTGTCCTATTTCTGGAAGAAGATCAGAACTGAATCTAGCATCAAGTCACACTTAACTGCATTACACTTATTTCATACTGCAGTAATTAGAATAGAAATAATCTTTACGCCATCAAACTACTTACATGAAAGTGCAGTATAATTGTCCAAATTAGGCCAAGAATAATGGATGGGTTTCCATCTATAATATCAGTAACATGAATATTTATTAGCTTGATCTGTAAAAGAAGTATTCAGGTTAAAAGGAGAAAATATTTCATAGCATTAACTCTCCCATGGATTTTCAAAAGAAATTCATACTCACTGATTGGTTTTTTAGGAATGTCAGGGCATGTTCTATATTGATTCTACATTGGAATGCATTAGATCCTTTATCTCGAGGCTACGAAATTCAAGCAAAATTTGTTACTCAGAAATAAGGATTTTCTTTTTAATCAACAAAAAGTTTTTTAATGTCTCTTAAAAATCTTACCAACTGTTGTCCTGACAGTACTTCTAGCAGGTCCAGAAGGACATGCCCCTTTTTAACATCTGTGAATAGATCTGATATAACTGATGGAGGGGTGTGCTGCAAAAAGTCACACACAAAAAAAAATCATTCAAACTTTGATCCAAAACATAATACCTTTAAGAATCTCATAAGTATGCTTCATGTCTTCCCAATAGCTAAGATTTGGTAGTGCTTTTCTTCCTAATTAATAGACTGATAGAGAACACACAAAGTTCCATATCAAAACATAGCAAGAAAAGTCATGAACTTAATTCATCTCTTGGCAATCTCCCAGGAACATAATATTCTTGTAGCTTTCACTGAGAGGTTAAAACTTGTGCATAGAAATGACATTAAAACAGTCCGAATCAGCCAGTAGTGACCCATTTGGGGAGCAGATTACATTTCTGGAGTAACCTGTTTATGAATTCACCCTTTTTAGAATGACAAGCTTTGGGCTGGGTGGCCTGTGAGAAAAGGCTCATTCATTTTCTATCTAGGTGATTTCAGGCAGTTTGCATCACTGACAGGCAGGATGGCACAGTGATTAACATCAAGGCCTCTGGGTCCAGAATGCCTGTTTGTACACCAGCACTATCACTTACAAGATGTGTGACCTTGGGCAAGTCTCATAACTTCTCTGTACTTTCATTTCCTTGTGCTTTAAACAAGAATACTACTATCTCACGAGGATGTAAAGTCACTTATGACTTATCATTGCATTTAAAGAGTTTAGGACAGTGTCTAACAAATAACATTCAATACCTATGACTCATTATTATTATTATTTCATCTGATGAAAGAGATATTGCTGCTTTAAATATTTTTACAGCACTGTCTCCCATATCCTCAACAAAAGTGTCCTTTTTCTTGGGAAAGAATAACAAGTGTATCAAAACAAGATCAAAGTGGCATTCAGCACATTCTTTCAACCTTTCACACATCACCAGTGCCATTTTGGGGACTCAAACCGAGAAGGTAGGAGGAGTAACTTAAATATATTTATAGCTGAAGTTGTTCTTGTTTTCCTCACCTTTGCCAACTGTGAGTTTACCCAGTAGGTGAATGTTTTCTTCTGAGTGTCTTCCTGTTCAGCTATTAAAAAAGGACAACAACAGTTAAAAGATGAGCAGCCTCAGAAATCTTCTGAATGTACCAAAGCTTCAAGGTCTATCACTCTGGGTATGTGCATGTATTTCACAACCTTACAAACTTTCTATGACTGAGTCTGAATTTCATATGTTCATCCAAGTGCTTTGAAAATGGCATCTTACTGTGAGGTATTTTTTATGGCTGCAGGTTAGCTGACAAGAGACAATGCTTTTTAGTACTTTTTAATGACCAAAGAACTAAGTCCCTATGTGGCCCTGACAGTGCTGGATAAGAACTGTGAGAAGAGAGAAGACTTCCTGGCCCAAAAGGACTTGCAGTCTAAGCCAAAGCCACGCACACTTAAAGATAAACCCCAGAACATCGGAGGACATTCTAAAAGGCTCAAAAAGTAGCAGTAGTTTAGCCTTGACATTTTTCATGAATATTTATCATGGAGGCTAACTGCCACTAAATTAATTGTGAATGAGCTGCAATTAAAGGTAGAGAGACCTAGGTTCGAATCTGCCTCTGCTATTGAGTAGCTGTGTAACCTTGAGCAGCTTCCTCATGGAATAAAATGATAAACACTCACCTTGAGAGACTGTTCATGATTCACTCAAAGTGAAGAGACTCTGGCGCATAGTAAACACTTAAGGAGTGCTAGCTTCTACTCTTATTATCCAGGCAGGAGTCAAGGAAAAGACCTGAGCCCTTGGAGTGTGTCTTCCTCCCCAGGGCAAGAATGGGCCCCACATCCACAGCATGCTCTCCCGGCCTTCTACCCCTCCGCCTCAGCAGACATCCTCAACTCTGGGACCCAGGGCCAGCCCTGCACAGAGGACTGAGCCTGCATTTCCCCAGAGGTCCGAGCCCCAGCGCAGGTGTAAGTCCAGACACCCATTTGTCCCAGCACTCACAACCTGGTCCCCCCCACGTCACCAGCTCTCATCTCACTATGCCTGTATCCCTGCTTGTGTCTGTAAACACATTCACACACACATGCCCTGCACTCACACATGCACACACACACCCCAGACTCTCAGGTTCCTCTCCACTCTCTCACTCTAACCTCAGTAAGACTCTGCACACCACCATGCTTTTCACTTTCCTTAACTCCTTAACTCCTGAGATCCTTCCATTGGTGATCACCAAAATCCCCTACATGCCCAATACCCCCTCTGGGTAGGCTTGCCTCTCTGATCTAACTGACACCCGGCCGGCCTCTGGGAACTCGGCCCTCCCTGCAGCCCTCCCGAGTGGTGGCTTTGCTTCTCTTACAGCCCTTCTACCCCAGGCTCCTTGCCCCTCACTGCTACTTCCAGATCATTCCCCACTCTCTTTATCCCTGAAACGTGCCAGCACTGACTCCCCACCGCTACAGTCATCTACTTACCTCTGTCATTCCTCATCACTTCTTGAAGGTTTTAGTTCCTTCTCCACTGTCATTCTTTCCAAAAAACTCCTAATTCTTCACAATTTCAATATTGATACATTCATATCCTCCATTTCTTCAACTCTTCTCCTTAACTTGTCTTCTGCCCTGCCTCAGCCACTCACTGTCATGGTCCTTTCTGGACCTTATCAGCTCCTCACAATCTTGATTTCATGCATCCCCATCTGTCAACATCACCACTGCTCCCCCATCCCTTCCATTCATTCCCTCTAATGCCCGCATCTCAACAATCCTTGGATTCCACTGGGAACTCCAAGCCACTGATTCTGCCAGATTTTCACTGTCCCTTACCCCCCCACCCATATGCTTCCTTTATCTGTACTGAACCTTCAACACCTCCTGTCCCATCTTTACTCTCAGCTGACACCCTGCTTCCCAGGACACTTAGGCAATCAGCCACCCCTCATCTAACCAATCTTTTAAAATATTCTGCTGCCTCCAGCCTGTTAGCAAGGATGAACTAGTCTTCTCAGACCTAAGGTGGATCCCTCCACTCATTCATTCACCAGATTCCCCTACTCAAAGTCATTTTTCTCCTTTCCTGCATCTTCCCCCATTCTCTTGAATCATCCCCACTGGTATAGGTGCACACTGTTAACTCACCCATCTAAAAACAAAAACAAAAGCAAACCTCTCTTGACTCCAGTTCCCATCAGCTACCGCTTCATTTGTCTGCTGTCCATTCCGGTAAAACTCCTCAAAAAGAGTTGTCTATACTGTCTTCAGATCCTCTCCTCATCCTCTCTCAGCTGAATCCACACCATTCAGGCCCTCACCATCCACGGAAACTGCTCTCTAGCCAACGTCACCATAAATCAAGGTCATCAGTGACCCCTGCTCTCACTACAACCAACAGTTGATTCTTCGCCTTCATCTTTCTGGACCAGTCAGTAGCATCCGATACAGTCACTCCCTCTCTCCTGCTTGCAGCACCGACACTCTCAGTTTTCCTCCTGCATCACAAGTTGGCTTCCCTCTGCCCCTCACAGTTCACATTCGATGCCTCAGAAAGTCCCCTTAGGCCCACCTTCAAAACATATTCAGGACATGGCCATCCTCAGCACCTCCACTACGGTCACACTGATCCAAGTCACCTCCACCTGGAACACTCCAACAGGCCCCAACACTCCAGGTCCCTGTCCTCCAGCTTTGCCCTCTAAACACACCTCCCCTCACAGAGGCCAGAGTAGTATTGCTAAAATCGTAACTCAGATCCAGAAACTCCTTTGCTCAAAATGCTGTGAGGGCTCCTCACTTCACTCCTCATGTGGCTACAAGGTCAACAACATCTGCTTCCCAACCAGTGTCCCCCTGTTCATTCCACTGCTCTGGCCTCCCTGGTCTCCTCAAACTCTCCAGACATATTTCCACCTTAGGGCTTTTGCACTAGCTGCTCTTTCTTCCAGGAATGCTCTCACTGCAGATTTCCCCGCCAGCCCAATTTCCTCAGCTTGGCTCAGAAGGCACCTTATCTGTAAGTTCCATCCTTTCCAACCTGTTTAACACACCCAATTCTGCTTCCCCCACTTCGTTTGTTCTTTTTCTATAGCACTTATCACCTTTAAACGTTCTACATAAGTTACATGTGTAGTGTACTTATTATTTAATGCCTTGCTCTTCTCCCAATAGAACCTGAGTACCATGCAGGCAAAGGCGTTTTGTCTGTGATAATATACCAGGCACACACAGAAGCCTGGCCCAGAATAGGATCTAAATAAGTATTTGCTGAAAGAATAATAATAATAATCTTACTTACTATATTGAAAAGGTCAAACCTACCTATATGTGTTTACTTTTTTTTTAATTGTTTGTTCTACCTTCTAATATATTGCTTTCATTTCATCTTTCCCATTCCCCCTTATTAACCTCTATCTAACACAGTTGTAACAGACTGAAATTATTGGCATGATACCTAGTTTGAGTTCTCGAAAATATTTGAATCTGATGAGTTTAGGTTGAAGAAAAGAATCAGAGTAAATGAAATTTTAGGGTGTTTACAATCATGACTGATTAGAGACTAAAGATGGACTTAGCCTCACTGGGTATCTTCCTTTTTTAAGCCATTTCATTTTTTCTGTACTATCAGTCTAAATTCGTTATAGTGATTTACACAGCACAGCGTGCTCAATAATTGTTAGCTGAACGGCATTGAGCTCTGAGCTCTGACAAACCAACTGGATCATTTAGGGTTTCAGGAGTTACTTCTGCTTTACAAAATTTCCCCCAGCGAAAGAATTACAAAGGGCCACAACTTCATCCTGTAACTCAAAATGTTATTAAATGTTCTAGAATCTATAAGACAGGTTTTCACTGTTTTTCCCCATAATATCAATAGATGATAAGAGTAATTTTTAAATACATTCATTCTTACCAAAAAAAGGACTGAGGGATAATACTGTTCCTCAATAAGAAAAACCAGAGAACAAGTTTTATGATTCCAGAATCAAGTTACATGCACAGAATATATGTTACTCAAGGCCACGTGTAAAAACAGGTAGGGGCCAAGCCATTCATGTAACAATAAAGCAAAAATTAAAATAAAAAAACAGAACAAAAATCAATAAATAAAGATGACTCTTCCTACCCTGAAGGGACCAAGAGACATTTTTCTTTCTGGGTGATGAATAAAGTGTGACAAAGAAACCACTCTGGAATTCTACGAAGTCCAGGAGCCAGCATCTGCGCAAACTCCAGGGCTTTAGAGCAGGAGGAGGCGGACTCCTTAAATAACCATGGCAGGAAGCGCCCGCGTGACACAGGGCAGACAGTCTTATGTGCCTAAGGAGTTTCCTTATTTCATGTCCACCCGGAAGCCTCAGTTATTTTGAACTACATCCAAGAAAGATGAGGGATCACTGCATTTCCATGTGATGCTAGACTACAGGCATCTTGGTACTGAGCAAATTAAAGGCTATGAACTGTCCGAGGCAGAGAAAAGCACAGCAAAACCAGGGCTCTAACCAGACTGTTCAAATCAGAGCAACTCATCCAATGAGGCTGGGCTGATGGCTATCCCCTAACTGGGACATAAACTTCCATTTAAAATAATAAAAAATTTTCCAATAAAAACCTTACATTATCCCTATTCTGATTTAATAAAATATAATGGAAACGGGGGGAAAAGCAGTAAAAGGAGCAGCAGGACAAACCCCCACCAGTGCCCACCAGTTGGCAAAAGCAACCATGCACAGATGGAATCTTCAGAGGATTTAGAAAGGGAACTTCATGGCTTTTAACCAACACAATGTCCAAACTTAGAGAACACCTCTTCATCCTAGAAATCAGAACCCTTCAAAGACAACAAGGACCCTTTGCTTAAAGGCAAAAATGATGTCCCAGGTGCAATTAAACACCTTTGTAGCAGTGCAATTAACTGGTTTCATATGTGCCATTTCATTTATCCCTTGACACACTTTTCTCACATTTCCACACTGCCTTACCCGTGAAAAGCGCTATTAATTCAACGGGAACCAGAGCCAAATAGCTCACCCCATGACAGGATAAGTAACCTTTTGTTCTTTTCAGAGGCTGATCCATTGGGAAAAAAATAATTAAGAGGCACATGCTTTAAAGCAACGTAATTTGAGATTATTTTAGCTGTTGGGTTTAACTTAACAAGTTCTGGGGTAACTTTCTAATATTTATTTCTAATGAAACAGTAAACTCTTCTTTAAATGGCATGCAGAGAATAGGATCAGTAGATGTTAGGGATAAAAGAGGTAAAGAAATAAAACGAGTAACACAATCTATTATAATGATGTATTTCTGTAAAATGTCAAGGAATAGAGCATGAGAAATCCTTTATCCTAATTCTTAAGGTAAATAGGAAATATAATGTAATGTAGGAAAATGTAGTCAGTTAAGTTTATTCAGGCCCATATAGGTATCCTTGATTATCATTCTTGGAAAATAATCTGACTGAATTTGAGAACCAGGCCTATGAGACAAAGATTTTCTCTAGTTGTTATTACCATAAAAATACATTTAATTCCTGAGTTTATTTTTATTCAGTTTGCCTTTTGTGAACTGGCAACTCATATCCTTAGTTGGTGGGAACTTAACTGAAAACCAACTGGGTTAAGCACAATTAACGGGTATGGATTTTTAAGTTCTTTATAAAGCTCTTTATAAAACTACCATGGCTACTGGGTATCAGCAAGATCTAGTTTCACCAAAGTTCATTTAAAATGTTGACTCCAGCAGTCCTCCCTGTTGTAAGAATTGAATCACCAGTTGACATTTTCACTTAAACACAAAACAATGAATTATTACGATGTGGCTTATCCAAGGAGGTTCTCTCCTGCATGAGTTCACGGAGGAAGCTTTGCAGCCTCCTTCTAGCTAGGAATTTCTCTTCTTCCCTTTCTTTCTATGATCGGGTTATTCGTAACAGGTTTATGGCACAAGGCACCAGATTCACTACTTTGATCTTTCACTCTCTTCATCAAAATATTTTTGATCATTTCCTAATTCCTCAATGAATACATCATAAATTCTTAGCCTGACATTTTTGGTCATTCATAACTTGCTCCAGTCTAT
The DNA here is from genome assembly GCF_030020395.1 of Manis pentadactyla. NCBI lineage: Eukaryota > Metazoa > Chordata > Mammalia > Pholidota > Manidae > Manis > Manis pentadactyla. The sequence goes on from NC_080029.1 coordinate 37,198,585, forward strand.
GTTTTCCTGACTCATCTCTCACTACTTTTTTACTCATATCCTATTTCTCTAGCCACTCTGGAATATCTACAATTCCCCAATTAAGTTTCACTCTTTTCTGCATTGCCATGCTATGTACCCTCTGGAATGGCTAATCATCCCATCTCCTTTGTTCATAGAATCCACAGCACCCAGCACAATGGAAATGGTGGGCATTCGCTCAACATCTGTTAAAAATAAGACATACCCTGTTTAAACAACCCCTTTCTTAAAGAGAGATAAAAATAATCTCTTCTGGCTCTGGCCTTCCACAATGCTCTGTTGGATCTTTTTTCTTATTATTAAAGTAATATATACTATTTGTAATATATTTCAACATATATTCCTCAATATTCCAACAATTTCTTATTACTAAAGTAATATATGATATTCCTCATAAAATACATTTTTCAAGCAGTAATAGAAATTAATAGCTCATCTTAACTTTCCTCAAACCTCATTTTCCTTTCCTAGAATGACATTAACTAACACTTTTCCTGTGTATCCTTCTAGGTTAAACATGTAAAGAACATAAATTCTACAGAGCAAAGAATTGTTTGGCTTGGTCACTGGGTCCCTAGCTCCTAGAATATATCTCACAAGTAGAAGACACTCAGCACTATTTGTTGAATGAATGAATGCATGTATATGTAAATTAAATTAATATACTTGATATATACTTCATTTTTTTGAGTTGATAATTCAAAAAGCAGACATTTAGGAATGCCACTTAAAGTTAAAAAGCATCTGCTAAACTACAAGAAATATTTTTAAAGATCATAACCCTTCCAAATTACCACATATAAGAACACATCTGGTTTGGAGGGGCGGAAGATGGCGGCGTGAGTAGAGCAGCGGAAATCTCCTCCCAAAACCACATATATCTATGAAAATATAACAAAGACAACCCTTCCTAGAAAAAAGACCAGAGGACACAGGACAATATCCAGACCACATCCGCACCTGAGAGAACCCAGCGCCTCGCGAAGGGGGTAAGATACAAGCCCCGGCCCCGCGGGAGCCGAGCGCCCCTCCCCCCAGCTCCCGGCGGGAGAAGAGCAGACAGAGCGGGAGGGAGACGGAGCCCAGGACTGCCGAACACCCAGCCCCAGCCATCCGGGCCAGAGTGCAGGGCGCTAGATACTAGGAAAACAGGGCAGCAAGAACAGTGAGCGGGCACTGGAGGCTGGGAGCCAGAGGACAAAACAAAAGCGCGCGACCATTTTTTTTTTTGCTTTTTTGCTGTTTTGTTTTGGTGAGCGCTTTTTGGAAGTCTTAAAGGGATAGGGACCCCAATACTAGGGAAACAGGGCAGAAAGACCGGTGAGCAGAGGCCTGAGGCTGGCACCGGAGAATAAAGAAAAACGAACGAACACCTTTTTTTTTTTTTTTTTAATTAAAAACTTTTCTTTTTTTTTTAATTAAAAACTTTTTTTTTCTTTTTTTTTTTTTGGTGGTCGTTGTTTTGTTTTGGCGGGTGCTTTTTGGAAGTCTTAAAGGGGCAGGGCGGGTCACTTAATCCAGAGGTAGGGAATCCGGGATCTCTGGGCACCCTAACCCCTGGGCTGCAGGGAGCAGGGAGGCCAATTACGGAGATAAATAGCCTCCCAGCAGCTCCTGCTCCAATGCAACTCCACCATTTTGGAGTAGCTGCCCGAGCCAGGCCACGCCCACAGCAACAGCGGAGATTAACTCCGTAGCAGCCGGGCAGGAAGCAGAAACCCTGTCTGCGCGCAGCTGCACAGCACAAGCCACTAGAGGTCGGTGTTATCCCAGGAGAGGAGTGCCACAAACCAACAAGAAAGGAAGTCCTTCCAGCCGTCACTCATCCCAGTTCTGCAGACTATTCCTATCACCATGAAAAGGCAAAGCTACAGGCAGACAAAGATCACAGAGACAACACCAGAGAAGGAGACAGACCTAACCAGTCTTCCTGAAAAAGAATTCAAAATAAGAATCATAAACATGCTGACAGAGATGCAGAGAAATACGCAAGAGAAATGGGATGAAGTCCGGAAGGAGATCACAGATGCCAGAAAGGAGATTGCAGAAATGAAACAAACTCTGGAAGGGTTTATAAGCAGAATGGATAGAATGCAAGAGGCCATTGATGGAATTGAAATCAGAGAACAGGAACGCATAGAAGCTGACATAGAGAGAGACAAAAGGATCTCCAGGAATGAAACAATATTAAGAGAACTGTGTGACCAATCTAAAAGGAGCAATATCCGTATTATAGGGGTCCCAGAAGAAGAAGAGAGAGGCAAAGAGATGGAAAGTATCTTAGAAGAAATAATTGCTGAAAACTTCCCCACACTGGGGGAGGAAGTAATCAAACAGACCACGGAAATACACAGAACCCCCAACAGAAAGGATCCAAGAAGGGCAACACCAAGACACATAATAATTAAAATGGCAAAGATCAAGGACAAGGAAAGAGTGTTAAAGGCAGCTAGAGAGAAAAAGGTCACCTATAAAGGGAAACCCATCAGGCTAACATCAGATTTCTCAACAGAAACCCTACAGGCCAGAAGAGAATGGCATGATAAATTTAATACAATGAAACAGAAGGGCCTTGAACCAAGGATACTGTATCCAGCACGACTATCATTCAAATATGACGGTGGGACTAAACAATTCCCAGACAAACAAAAGCTGAGGGAATTTGCTTTCCACAAAGCACCTCTACAGAACATCTTACAGGGACTGCTCTAGATGGGAGCACTCCTAGAAAGAGAACAGCACAAAACACCCAACATATGAAGAATCGAGGAGGAGGAATAAGAAAGGAGAGAAGAAAAGAATCTCCAGACAGTGTATATAAAAGCTCAATAACTGAGCTAAGTTAGGCAGTAAGATACTAAAGAGGCTAACCTTGAACCTTTGGTAACCACGAATTTAAAGCCTGCAATGGCAATAAGTACATATCTTTCAATAGTCACCCTAAATGTTAATGGGTTGAATGCACCAATCAAAAGACACAGAGTAACAGAATGGATAAAAAAGCAAGATCCATCTATATGCTGCTTACAAGAAACTCACCTCAAACCCAAAGACATATACAGACTAAAAGTCAAGGGATGGAAAAACATATTTCAAGCAAACAACAGTGAGAAGAAAGCAGGGGTTGCAGTACTAATATCAGACAAAATAGACTTCAAAACAAAGAAAGTAACAAGAGATAAAGAAGGACACTATATAATGATAAAGGGCTCAGTCAAACAAGAGGATATAACCATTCTAAATATATATGCACCCAACACAGGAGCACCAGCATATGTGAAACAAATACTAACAGAACTAAAGGGGGATATAGACTGCAATGCATTCATTCTAGGAGACTTCAACACACCACTCACCCCAAACGATAGATCCACTGGGCAGAAAATAAGTAAGGACACGGAAGCACTGAACAACACAGTAGAGCAGATGGACGTAACAGACATCTATAGAACTGTACATCCAAAAGCAACAGGATATACATTCTTCTCAAGTGCACATGGAACATTCTCCAGAATAGACCACATACTAGGCCACAAAAAGAGCCTCAGAAAATTCCAAAAGATTGAAATCCTACCAACCAACTTTTCAGACCACAAAGGCATAAAACTAGAAATAAACTGTACAAAGAAAGCAAAGAGGCTCACAAACACATGGAGGCTTAACAACACGCTCCTAAATAATCAATGGATCAATGACCAAATCAAAATGGAGATCCAGCAATATATGGAAACAAATGACAACAACAACACTAAGCCCCAACTTCTGTGGGACACAGCAAAAGCAGTCTTAAGAGGAAAGTATATAGCAATCCAAGCATATTTAAAAAAGGAAGAGCAATCCCAAATGAATGGTCTAATGTCACAATTATCGAAATTGGAAAAAGAAGAACAGAAGAGGCCTAAGGTCAGCAGAAGGAGGGACATAATAAAGATCAGAGAAGAAATAAATAAAATTGAGAAGAATAAAACAATAGCAAAAATCAATGAAACCAAGAGCTGGTTCTTCGAGAAAATAAACAAAATAGATAAGCCTCTAGCCAGACTTATTAAGAAGAAAAGAGAGTCAACACAAATCAACAGTATCAGAAACGAGAAAGGAAAAATCACGACGGACCCCACGGAAATGCAAAGAGTTATTGGAGAATACTATGAAAACCTACATGCTAACAAGCTGGGAAACCTAGGAGAAATGGACAACTTCCTAGAAAAATATAACCTTCCAAGATTGACCCAGGAAGAAACAGAAAATCTAAAGAGACCAATTACGAGCAACGAAATTGAAGCGGTAATCAAAAAACTACCAAAGAACAAAACCCCCGGGCCAGATGGATTTACCTCAGAATTTTATCAGACATACAGGGAAGACATAATACCCATTCTCCTTAAAGTTTTCCAAAAAATAGAGGAGGAGGGGATACTCCCAAACTCATTCTATGAAGCTAACATCACCCTAATACCAAAACCAGGCAAAGACCCCACCAAAAAAGAAAACTACAGACCAATATCCCTGATGAACGTAGATGCAAAAATACTCAACAAAATATTAGCAAACCGAATTCAAAAATACATCAAAAGGATCATACACCATGACCAAGTGGGATTCATCCCAGGGATGCAAGGATGGTACAACATTCGAAAGTCCATCAACATCATCCACCACATCAACAAAAAGAAAGACAAAAACCACATGATCATCTCCATAGATGCTGAAAAAGCATTTGACAAAGTTCAACATCCATTCATGTTAAAAACTCTCAACAAAATGGGAATAGAGGGCAAGTACCTCAACATAATAAAGGCCATCTATGATAAACCCACAGCCAACATTATATTGAACAGCAAGAAGCTGAAAGCATTTCCTTTGAGATCGGGAACTAGACAGGGATGCCCACTCTCTCCACTGTTATTTAACATAGTACTGGAGGTCTTAGCCACGGCAATCAGACAAAATAAAGAAATACAAGGAATCCAGATTGGTAAAGAAGAAGTTAAACTGTCACTATTTGCAGATGACATGATACTGTACATAAAAAACCCTAAAGACTCCACTCCAAAACTACTAGAACTGATATCGGAATACAGCAAAGTTGCAGGATACAAAATCAACACACAGAAATCTGTGGCTTTCCTATATACTAACAATGAACCAACAGAAAGAGAAATCAGGAAAACAACTCCATTCACAATTGCATCAAAAAAAATAAAATACCTAGGAATAAACCTAACCAAAGAAGTGAAAGACTTATACTCTGAAAACTACAAGTCATTCTTAAGAGAAATTAAAGGGGACACTAACAGATGAAAACTCATCCCATGCTCGTGGCTAGGAAGAATTAATATCGTCAAAATGGCCATCCTGCCCAAAGCAATATACAGATTTGATGCAATCCCTATGAAACTACCAGCAACATTCTTCAATGAACTGGAACAAATAATTCAAAAATTCATATGGAAACACCAAAGACCCCGAATAGCCAAAGCAATCCTGAGAAAGAAGAATAAAGTAGGGGGGATCTCACTCCCCAACTTCAAGCTCTACTATAAAGCCATAGTAATCAAGACAATTTGGTACTGGCACAAGAGCAGAGCCACAGACCAATGGAACAGACTAGAGAATCCAGAGATTAACCCAGACATATATGGTCAATTAATATTTGATAAAGGAGCCATGGACATACAATGGCGAAATGACAGTCTCTTCAACAGGTGGTGCTGGCAAAACTGGACAGCTACATGTAGGAGAATGAAACTGGACCATTGTCTAACCCCATATACAAAAGTAAACTCAAAATGGATCAAAGACCTGAATGTAAGCCATGAAACCATTAAACTCTTGGAAGAAAACATAGGCAAAAACCTCTTAGACATAAACATGAGTGACCTCTTCTTGAACATATCTCCCCGGGCAAGGAAAACAACAGCAAAAATGAGTAAGTGGGACTATATTAAGCTGAAAAGCTTCTGTACAGCAAAAGACACCATCAATAGAACAAGAAGGATCCCTACAGTATGGGAGAATATATTTGAAAATGACACATCCGATAAAGGCTTGACGTCCAGAATATATAAAGAGCTCACACGCCTCAACAAACAAAAAACAAATAACCCAATTACAAAATGGGCAGAGGAACTGAACAGACAGTTCTCCAAAAAAGAAATACAGATGGCCAACAGACACATGAAAAGATGCTCCACATCGCTAATTATCAGAGAAATGCAAATTAAAACTACAATGAGGTATCACCTCACACCAGTAAGGATGGCTGCCATCCAAAAGACAAACAAAAACAAATGTTGGTGAGGCTGTGGAGAAAGGGGAACCCTCCTACACTGCTGGTGGGAATGTAAGTTAGTTCAACCATTGTGGAAAGCAGTATGGAGGTACATCAAAATGCTCAAAACAGACTTACCATTTGACCCAGGAATTCCACTCCTAGGAATTTACCCTAAGAACGCAGGAATCAAGTTTGAGAAAGACAGATGCACCCCTATGTTTATTGCAGCACTATTTACAATAGCCAAGAATTGGAAGCAACCTAAATGTCCATCAATAGATGAATGGATAAAGAAGATGTGGTACATATACACAATGGAATACTACTCAGCCATAAGAAAAGGGCAAATCCAATCATTTGCAGCAACATGGATGGAGCTGGAGGGTATTATGCTCAGTGAAACAAGCCAAGTGGAGAAAGAGAAATATCAAATGATTTCACTTATCTGTGGAATATAAGAACAAAGGAAAAACTGAAGGAACAAAACAGCAGCAGAATCACAGAACTCAAGAATGGACTAACAGGTACCAAAGGGAAAGGGACTGGGGAGGATGGGTGGGTAGGGAGGGATAAGAGGGGGAGAAGTAGGGGGGTATTAAGATTAACATGCATGGGGGGGTAGGAGAAAAGGGAGGGCTGTACAACACAGAGAAGGCAAGTAGTGATTCTACAACATTTTGCTATGCTGATGGACAGTGACTGTAAAGGGGTTTATAAGGGAGACCTGGTATAGGGGAGAGCCTAGTAAACATAACATTCGTCATGTAAGTGTAGATTAGTGATACCAAAAACAAAGCAAAAAAAAAAAAAAAAGGGCAGTTCCTGTGTGGTAACCTCCAATGAGTTCTACACAAGGGTATAAAGGGCATATAAAAGTGTAGGCAAAGGGTCTGTTTGTGTTTATACAGAGGATCAAAGCCTAATTGGGCCACCCCGAAAATGAACTAAGATACGATATGAAAAAGAACTTCCAACATCTGCACTCTCTGGAAGACTCATGCCAGAAGATGATCATCAAAAAACCCCAACAAAGATCCATGCACTGCTACAGCTGTAGATGCACTCATCCCACCAGTTCCTGGACTTGCCATGGGAATGAGGAAGGAGATATCTAAGCTGGCCTGTGCATACAGTAAAACAACAAATTTGACTGGATCTATACTGTTGGAACTGAACCAAGAATTAGGAGCAGTGCAAATTGTAGCGCTCAAAAATCTTACAACTACAGACTATTTACTGTTAAAAGAACATAAGGGATGTGAACATTCCCCAGGAATGGGTTGTTTTAATTTGTCTGATTTCTCTCAGACGGTTCAAGTTCAGTTGGACAATATCCACCATATCATAGATAAGTTTTCACAAATGCCTAAGGTGCCTAACTGATTTTCTTGGTTTCACTGGAGATGGCTGGTAATTACAGATATGCTTTGGTTATGTAACTATACTCCTATTATGTTAATGTGTGTGCACAATTTAAGTAGTAGCTTAAAACCTATACATGCTGAAGTACTCTACAAGAAGATATGTCAAAGAAATAATCAATCTTCCCATGTTTTCTTCCGCCTGCTACTTCTATAGCTTTTCTTCTTCCTTCCTAATTACAACCCTTAAATAGAATTCGTGCCTCATATCAAATTTTCCGAGTATCATAATTCTTCCAAGTGGTAAAGATACCTCAAGACAAATGCTGGGCATAGAAGCCACAGGGCATAAATATGCAAAGAAGTAAAAAGCTAACCTTTTCAAACAATAAGGCTTCCCTCCCACTTACCAACTTCACATTTCCCTGTATGGCCCTGGAAGATGACTGGTTAGCCAGAGACGGGTAAGATTCCTCAAGGGAGGAACAACCTAAGACAGGCACAGTCGCAGGGGGGCCATCAGGTGAGAAATTGGGGATCAACAGAGGTGAGGCTTAGAACCTCACCCCCCTGTTCTGAGAGAAATCTTCTGCATACGTGGATGTTTTATTGCCCTGGTCTAGCTTGGATTAACACATAGTCTACAGGCACACACCTGATCATCTACATTTGCTCTCCTACAACACTAAACTATGTTTTCTACCTTTATCTTGTATCTACCTACCACTTCAGCATTTTATTAAAAATAATAATAATAAAGAGAGAAATGTGGTATCCACATATAAATCAAGTATAAAAACCAAATGAGTATTCATATTTGAACTGACTGTTTATAGTTCATAATGCATGAGCAAAACCGAAAGTTTCTGTGATGACTGCCCTTGTACTGTTCACTATGTAACTTATTCATTATGTAAGAATTTGTTCTACGTGTAAGAACTTGTTTGTTATGCCTCAGAAGATTGGAGACTGACGAAAATTAGGCTTGGGGTGGATTAATGATTGTGCATTGAGCATTGACTCCCCTATACAGAATTTTATTGTCGTTAACAACCATTTGATCAATAAATATGAGAGATGCCCTCACAAAAAAAAAAAAAAAAAAAAAAAAAGGACAGACTTCCAATGGTAAAATAAATAAGTAACCGGGATGTAATGTATTGCATAAGGAATATAGTCAAGATATTGTAACAGCTTGGTAGGGTGATAGCTGGAACCTAGAATTACGTATATAAATGTTCTACCACTGTGTTGTACACTTGAAACTAATGTAATGTAATATTGTGCGTCAACTACCCTTCAATAAAAAATAATTATTTAAAAAAAAAAAGAACACATCTGGCCAGTAAAAAGAACAACGTAGATACATGTGCTGATGTGGGTATATTCTTAAGTGAAAATGATCAAGTTGTAAAATAGTATGTTTATTATTATCCTTCTGTATTTTTATCAGAGGTTTGCTTTATGGATAACCCAAGAGATGGTGTCTGTCCGTAACTACCACTTGCTGCTCATGTACTATAGTCATGTACCTGCACGTGGTTTCTCTCCTGCTCAGTGCATGAACCTTAAAAACATTTGTGCTTTTATGTTTTTGCTTCCTTTTAGCACAGTGCCATGTATAGAAGAGGGTCTCAATAAATATGTGCTGACTGAAAGACTTAGTAAGCATGAGAAGTATGGAGGATCAACCTGACTTATCCTACTATGGAGAAAACTCACTGGTGACAGTGACAAGGCCTATGTCCTCTCCTCATCTTAATAACCCTGGTCAACTTCTTTCTTCTAATAAAATGTCTTGAACAACAGGTCAAGTACTAACAGGACCCTGTTGCCATTCTCTAAAACAATACCGCAAGCAGTCTGACTGCTGGACAGACAGGGTAACGATAACTAAATTCAGATGGTAAGGCAAGACACGTTCACCATGTCTTTCAAAAGCCACCCAGAAGAATCTTAATCAAGCTGTTATCCAACAGAAAGGGAACTAAAAATAACAAGGACACCTCTTCAGTTGTTTCTCTGGAGATGGTATAGAAATAAAGCAGCAAAATAAGGGAGTAAAAACACACAGGCACAAACAGTCAAAACAAGAAAAGCCTGAAATATTTGAAGGATAAACAGGAAACGACCTGTTACTTAACTACAAAAGGGGGGACTATTAACAAACACGAAAAGCAGGGGGACAATTTATAACACATTTTTTTGCCACAACCATAAGCAAACAAACAAGCAATGCAAGAAAGAAAAATAAACAGTATTAAGGCTGAAATCTCACTTACTGAACCAGAACAGTGAGTTTAAAAGGTAATTTCTGCCTAATGTAACTCAGTAAGATCACATGGACCTCAAAGACTAAAATATTTACAACCTGGCCCTTTTCAGAAAAAAGTGTGCCAATCTCTGGCATTGACTAAGATTTGTCTAACACAACTAAATATTAGCTACAAAGGAGATGGACCTTGAAATCACTGTGCTAAGCAAAAGAAGCCAGTCACAAAATACCACATATTATATGAATGTCAGAACAGGGAAATCTGTTTACACAGACATAAAGAAAACAAGTGGCTGCCTAAGGCTCGGGGTAGCGGGTGGAGGGTATGGGGCTTCTTTTTGGGGGTGACAAAAATGTTCTAAATTAAATGTGGTGATGGTGGCACAACTCTGTGAACATACTAAAAACTACTGAACTGTATACTTTAAACGAATGAGTTGTATGGTATATGGATTATGTCTTGAATTCTATCTCAATAAAGCCTTTCCAAAAAAAATATTAGCTAATGTCTGTCAGAGTATCAGATTCGTCTCCATCCCGATTGGCCCACAGACTCCTGGAGGACACTCCCAGGTCTGATTTTGCTCCTCACTTTGCCTGCAGCACCCCCAACAGGGCATTCATGTTGTGCCAATCAGAAAGTGTTTGTTGAATTGATGATTAAGTAGCTAGGGGAGGATGGGGGAAAAGCTACTTTTCCTCAGCCAATGTAGAGATTTAAGTACCTAATTTGTTAGGAAAATACATGACATACAACAAATGGTTTCTCCCTTGGAATCCAGTGCTGCATGTTGCCACATGAGTGAACCACACCCTTGAGCAAACACCTGGGAGCTTCACACTGAGGCTTTTGTTTCCAGCCTTCCTGGAACATAGCTCCTGGCTCTCTGAGTAAACAAAATTGTATTTCCAGCATATGAAAATAAACCTACAATACAGATAAAATGCCCAGAATTTGGGGCGCTATTTGTCTCTCCACTTTCTCACTCCCTTCTGACTCATCTGAGTTGCTCAAGAAATCTGTGGAATGAATAAATCAAACAAATGACTACATCCCTTTTAACACATTTCTTACTCCTTACTACCTTTTATCTACCACATAAAACTGTAAATGCTTTTCGTCTGAAAACCCAGGCAGCCTGCACACCTCCCACTGGAGCAGCCCAAGCGCCTCCGACTTCTGAGTGCAAGAGGCCCAGGCTGCCCTGAACAGACCTGAGCTGGAGTTCCAAACCCAGGGCTCTTACCCTTTTGAAAGCCAGCCAGTTAGTTACTCAGGGTCATTGTTTCAGAACAGGTTTCTGGGTCCCAGCTCCCAGAAGTTCTGATTCAGGAGGGTTCACATAGCTCAATTTGAGAAACACCTCCCTGAATTAACTGGACTGATTAACATGTGTAACTTATTCTTGCGATGACACAAAGGAACAGCAAGGGCCTGGTAAAAATAGTGATGCAATAGCAGACCCTGAGATAGTGATATAATGTAACTCAGTGTAAATCTATTATAACATACGGGTCTCCTGGGACTCAGAGGGTTGCTGAAACAAGTCTTGTCCAGGAATAAGTAGGAACGCAAGGATAAGGACTATTCATTAAAGCCTGCTGATAAAGTGGTCAGAAGGCATTTTGTAAATGAGAAAACTACAGCTCATAGAAGATGAAGGATTTTTATTCACTCACTCCATAAATATTTATTGAAAGTCTACTATGTCCAGAATACTGCGCTAGATCTCACATCCAGTGAAGGAGAAATTCAAACTCAAATGTGTCTGATACCAAAATCCATGTTCTTTTCATTCTAATTAAAAATCAGCTGAAATGTCAAATCCATGACCCTTCCAACTACCACTTTCTCAGCTCCACTTCAAAACCAGACTTCTCTGAAGAATTGTCCATAGCAGCTGTCTTCCCGTCCTTACCTACCTCTCACTTCTTAACCCACTGAAAAGCTGGCTTCTGCTCCACCCACTGCATTTGATTGGATTCTCCTCAGTATTTACTGGGTATCATGAAACTTCTGATTAGGTTTGGTGCCCTCTCCTTGAAATAGTCCCCTTTTTTGTATTCCATGACACCACACACCTCTGTTTTTCTTCCTACTTCTTGGGACACCCCTCATCACGGCTGTTATGGGCTTGTTTTGCTTTTGCTATCTCTGCACTGTTCCACCTAGGCCCTCTTCTCTCTTTCTAGATATTTTCAGCTACTCCAAAGGAACAAAGTACCATTTCTATACTAATCACCTCCAGACCTTTGCTTTCAGCCCAGGTGACTGTTTCTCCTGGGCTTCCTGTCTGTCATGTCCCATTATCTCCACTTAGTTATTCCATGGACACGTCTAACTGAACATTGCCAGAACTGAGTCATCCCCTCTAACCACCTCCTTCTCCCACCAAAGTTGTTCTCCTACAGTTTTTTGATGAATGGTTCCATTATCCACTCATTGGCCCAAGAATAAACCTAAGTCATCTTTGATACTTCCATTCCCAGTCAATCCAAAAGCCCAGATAATTATCACAATAAACCAGAAAATAAAATAAAATAAAAGTGTAAAGCCCTGAAAATTGTACCTATGAGACATCTCCATGCCACTGACACCTTGTAGATTCTCTCTCTTCTGGACCACCACAACAGACTTAAACTGGTCTTCCTGTCTCCACACTCACTCCTGTGAGACCACACCCCATACTGCAGCCTGGGTGATTTCTAAAATCAGTTCAGAATATCTCTCTACTCAGAATACTTGAACAGCTTCTCCTTGGTCTTAGGAACATCTTTAAATTCCTGTATATTTACATGACCCTTTATAGCCTCACCTCTTCACATTTTCCTTCAAACTCTTAATATTCAGTCTCACTAAACATCCATTTCCTTGAATGTGCCATGTTCAACCCCACCTTCTAGCATTTATATGCTGTTACCACGGCCTGGAGCACTCTTCCCATCTACACTCTGCTCATCCAACCTGCTCATATTTTTGGTCTAAGCTAAGAAATCACTTCCTCTGAGAAGCCTTCCCTGACCCCCCTGTCTGGCTTAATGCTCCTGCTGTGTGCTTCCCCCTCCCCCAACTACAGCACACCTGTACTCGACTGTAATAGTCTATGTACTTGTGTCTCCCTGTAATCATATCATATACTTTAGGCCAGCACATCTGCCATCCCTTGTTGAGTGTAGTATATTATACAACACAGGTGCTCAAAAAACTTGTGGACTAATAAATGAACAAATAAATGCATCTCTAGGAATGAATTAACCTATGCTAAAAAAGAGTAATAAATAATGGAGTAGTATCTCACCTTAAAAAATCCTTCATCTCCCTTCAGCAAGCACCTGTTCACAGCAAAATTTCTTGAAAGCATTAAGTCGCTGTCTCTACTTCCTTGCCTCCCATTCTCTCCTCAACACACTCCAGTCAGACCTCCATCCCCACCACTTACAGTGGCTAAACCTGTCAGAGTCACCAACTAACTCTATTAGGAAGACCCAGAAGGTCTTCCCTTCTGGGGAAGACCCTAGCTACACACTCCATGGGTGATTTCATCTAGTTTATGGCTTTCGTGGGTAAAATTGTAATATTTCTAGAATATCTTGCCTGGCTTTAGTACATCTGCATATCAATAGACATTCAGAGGTGCAAAGAAATATGGCTTTAGTGCATTTGCATATCCTCAGGGGTGGAGAGAAGTTCACCTCCATATCAATGGGTAATTACCTGGGCAACGGAGGGCTATTCTGTACGTGGGAGGTGAGGAGGAGGGCTGGTTTTGCTTCTGTTGGAGCAGGAAAGAGAAGAGCCCAGATACTAGTTTAGGTATTTTGTCTGGGATTTCCTTTCCCTGGACTTACATCTGGCGTAGTCAGCAGGATTCCTCTGAGCCCGAAATCTGTCATAATGGGTGTGACCTTTGGGAGGGCCACCCCTAGAAATGATGGAGAGAAGTGGCACTCATGCCGGGTGAAGTGTGTCTACACTCGTGTGGTCATGGAGGTGCCACCACTGCTGCTGGCTGCGCCAACCCCGGCCTGTGGCCCAAGCCTAAGGCTACTGCTTCTGCCACTGCTGCTGCTTCTGCCACCGGCTGGAGCCTGGTCACAACTATGGAGAGGAGCAGAGGTCCAGTACATCTTGAAAGAGAAACAACTGGCTGCTGTATACCACGCCTTGCTGGCTACAGAGCCCATGACTGGAAAAGCTCTGACCAAGATAATAACCACCTATCTCATCATGGGGTAGGTGAAAGACTGGACCCAAAAGTCACAGAGTGGCATGGCACAGACACCTACCATACATCATGTGACTGGCCATTTGCTTTTGGCATCCCCAGGGAATGATGAAGCAGATGCACTGGCCCAGGTGCACTAGCTAGAAAGAAAGCCTGCCTCTGACGTGGCCCAATGGCTACATCAGCGTTTGTTGCACACGGGACAAAAGACAAAGTGGATTGTAGCCCATTGGTTTTTTGAAGAAGTCAGCCAAGCCTGGAAGGAGTGCCCTGCACATTGTGCAGATCAGCAAACCACCAAGAGGGGCCTAGAGCATCTCTTTGCAGCCTATGGCCCATTGCCGGTAATTGAGAGTGATCAAGGCATCCACTTTATTGGACATGCGTTGCAAGGATGAGTGCAGCAATTAGGAATAAAATGGACATGGTCCTGGACATTTAGACACATGGACTGGCAATGGCTGGCTCTTCTGGCACCTTGGGGGAAAGGCCTGGAAGTTGGCCTCCTGTGTATTCCTGGAATAACAGCAAAGTTACCCCCCAAACTCACGGTTATTTGCTTCTACAGTCCTTGTGTCCTGAATGCGCTCCCTAGCTGCAGCTACCATGTGATGACTGGAATGGATGAGCTTTGGACTTAATCTGCATGAGACTTTGAACCTAGCTGAATCCTCTGGCTTGAGAATTACCATGATTGTGTTGCTGTTGTCAAGAAAAAAATGCTTAAAGAGAGGCCTGTCTTTGTCTAATATTTGGTAAAAGTTTTGTGAGCAATCTAGCATGGTTGTTAGGAATAAGTAAACAAGTGCAGAAACATATTTTGTGCTTAGTAAGAGATTGTGCTATAAAGTATATTTACTTAATCTGCATAGGATGAATCCTCTGGCTTGAGGATTATCATGATTTTATTGCTGTTGCTATTGTATGTCATTAGTTTGGTCAGAAGAGGGGGAATGAGTAAATAGTAAGGCGAGACTTCTGGAGGGGTGGCCTGTTGGTAAAATTGCAATATTTCCAGAATATCTTGCCTGGCTCTAGTACATCTGCATATCAATAGGCATTCAGAGGTAGAAAGAAGTATGGCTTTAGTGCATTTGCATATCCTCAGGGGTGGAGAGAAGTTCATCTCCATATCAATGGGTAATTACCTGGGCAATGGAGGGCTTATCTGTACCTGAGAGGTGAGGAGGAGGGCCAGTTTTGCTTCTGCTGGAGCAGGAAAGAGAGAAAGGCCCAGAATGTAGTTTAGATATTTCGCCCGGGATTTCCCTTCCCTGGACTTAGAGCTTTAAATGTAAATATACCAGCCATATGCTGATGGCTCCCTAATCTATGCCTACCCCTAAAACTTTTGATCATTACATCCAACTGTCTACTTGACATCTCCATTTGGACATCAAATTGGCTTCTTGTGTCTATCATGACAAAAATATAAACTCTAAAATTCCTCAAAACTTGTCTATCAGTTTTATTCATTGCTATAAATTATATAACCAACTACTCAATTGCTCAAGGCAAAAATTTAGAAACCATCCTTGATTTTTCCTATTACTCACCCCATACATCCCAACAGTCACAAAAATCCTTAAAAAAAATCCATGGTTCTGCATCCCATTGTTACCACGTGGCTCCAAACTCCTACACTACCTCACCTGGACTACAGCAAAAGCATCCAAACTGGCTTTCCCACTTCCCCTCCTCCTCCCAGACAATCCCCTCTCTGTTCAGAGCTACAGTGATGTTTTGGAAAATGTAAATCAGATGATGTTACTCCCCTGATTAAAACCTTCCCACGGCTTCCCATCCACACAAATGTGAGCTGACGAATCCCACCTGATCCAGCTCTGCCTTGCCTTGCTCTCCAATACCAGCTCATGTCACCCCTTGCCCACCACAACCCAGCCACACCAGGCTTCCTTTGCTCCAGGAATTTACCAAGTTTGCTTCTATCTTTGAGCTTTTCCTTGAGCTACTGCTCCGACTGGAATGCTCCTCCCTTGTTCTCTGCATGGCAGCTCCTTTGTGTTATTCAATTGCTGCTTAAATGTCTCTATTTCTTAGAGGCCTTCTCTGACCGTCTGATCTAAAGAAGACACCAAGGCAACCATCACATAAACCCATTTTTAATCCTCTGCACAGCACTTACCATCTAAGTGGTAAAAGTTGATGTGCTGATTCTTGATTATTTATTCTTTGTCTAACTGAAATACAAGCACCATGGGCATATGAAGTTTTTTGGAGTTATTAACCTCAGCATTCTCTTAGCCCCAAACAGTGCTAGATAGAAGGTAGGGTCTTAGGAAACACATGTTGTGTGAATGTATCAATGAACAGATTTACCTACACTCATAAAAATCATAATTATGTAACAAAGTAGTAAGTGTGAATTCACCTATACTTTTGAAACATTTTGTTTTGAAGACATCAAACCACTCTGGAAGTTCTGTCGAACCAATGTTCAGAGTGAGGCAGAAACACACAGCAGAACTAGTTCCCACTCTTAATAATCCCACTTTATGGAAGATAAGGCCAAAAATGCTAAGGTTTGGGGAAGACCTTAAATGTTACTCAAATTTGAGATGGGCTGTTTGTGTTCTGCATTTGAGCCAGGTGCCCTTGTCTTGTAACCTTTAGTTGCTGATGCAACCAACAGTCAGTCCCCGGCACAGTAGAGTCTGAAAACACCAAGGCATGGCCCGCACGTGTTGCTCCACCCTAAAGGCCTAGAGCGAGTGCGTGTGGCTGCCTCTGCCATTTTCTTTCTCTGCTCATTCAACCTGCATCACCACACAGATCAACCATGAACAGAAGAGATTATTTACCCAGAATCTCATGTCTCTTCTCCAAAGATATACACACATTGAACTTTAAACATTCAATTTTTCTGATAAGTCATGTATAACCCTTTATCTACCATTTTTAAATGACGATAAAATTACCTGGTGGCAGTGAATGTCAGGTCTCATACATATTGAGAACAAATGCAGTTGCCTTTTACCAAAATGTCTCAAAAGTTTTCAGGAAAAAAGAGCCATCCAAAGAAACTGTAATCACCAATGCTGAAATCGGATGAGGGAAGCTGTCTCTTCAAGAGTCACATTTAGAATGGCCTCTCATTTTCAGAGCATTAAAGCGCACACGAAACCCACCAAATGGTTATAAACTAATCCCTTATGTTGGCTTCTTACTTTCCCATTTTCAAAGAGAAATTATTTTGAGTTTTATTTCTCTTAATAAACTACTTCAAGCTCTGAATAATTACGCCAGCACCACCACCCCTCCCCCAAACCCCTGACATACATGCATTACACAAAAGCTCAGAAAATCTTGTATCTCTCATGTGGCTAATTAAAAAGGATTCTGATTTCTATAAGGAATGAATGAGATCTTTGTTAACCTACTTTAACAGGACTCTAAATGACCCTGGATTTATCTTGGCCTAGTTTTCAAGCTGAAACTGACCCAGAATAAAGTAAGCTTATCCCCAAACTTCTGGCAAAAACAGAACCAAAGTTCCCAGAAGCCAAACCTGTATATCCAACCTAAGAAAAAAAATTTCCCTGAAAAACTGTACAGTGCAATCACCACCGCTTGCAGAGCTATTTTATTTTTAGTTTAATTAAATATTTTTAAGATTATACAGCTTTATAGTATCAAAGCAAATAGACTTCCAAGAAAACACTGTAAAAGACATTATCAGCTGCTATGACACCAGGAACTTTCTGGAAACTTTTGTGTTGGGAGAGTCCAGTACTGACAGCCAATGAAGGACTTAACTTGATTATTTTCTCTGGGTGTAATAATCACTTAATCAGCCAAAAAAAAAGACCCCAGAGATTATTTCTTTTTATTTATAATAACTGAGCAGTCTGAATTAGTTACGAAAGCAAACATAATGCATGCTAAAACATGTCCTTTTTTTACTCTTCATTCATGATTCCCAGCAAAATTCCACACTGCAGACTTGGCTGCAAAAGGGTAGAAATTCCACCAGAAGCCTTTTATTAATCCTGTTCCTCTTTCTCAGACTTCACATAGTCTCATTCATTTACTGTCAAACAAGGTAGAACAGAGCTTCTCTCAGAAACATGATACAACACTATTGAGCCCCTGAACACGATATACACACCACGTTTCATGTCTAAAAAAATCCATGTTTCCATCCTATCTGACTGATTTTCCTGACCACTGAACAATTCTTGTAATTCACGGCACCTTATGTATTTTTTATATTAGAACGGCTCATTTATTCACTACATACTTGTTAATTGAAAAGCCTAAATATGTCAGAAACTTCATTCACAACAAAGAAGAGTATCCGATGCAAGGCCCCTAACACACAGGAAAATTCGAGGAACTCAGAAGGTTTATTGAAGCAAGAAACATACAAAGATGAGAGGAAACTCAACATAAGGAACAATTACAGGGGGTTCAGCAGGAAAACAAACTCTGGGGGAAGTTCTTACCAAATTATTTTTACAATGAGAGGAATATATAACTCACCTTCAAATAATGTTATGCAGAGTATATTTTCATTCTTTGCCTCCCTAAAACTGAAATATGAAAAGATTTCCCAAACGTTTTAAGTCACCTTTTGGTCAGATTTGTATGTTGGATACCAAAATTAGGACTAGGACCTCATGGAGTTAGGGGCTTTGACTCGTTTCATAAGAATGATTAGGTCTGCTTCCCACGTCATCTCCTCACGTTCACACGACATCAGCAGGCAAAGTACAGCAGGACTATATGCTTCCTCGGGGTGCCTAGTCTTTCTTCTTTGAACCATGGGACCATGGTTGGCATTCACTATTTACTGAACTGAGTAAAATTAAACAGCATATCACATTATTATGCTTGTAATCTAACCCACTGAATGCAAATGATTTCTAATGTGACCAAAACTAACACATACACTGAAAGCCTCCCTTCATGTGGATTCTCCATAAACAATGAATAAATTTAAATGGAGTAATAACCTCTCTATAGAGACTCACATTTCACTACTGAGCCATATGCCAAGTGATATCTATCCAAGGGTGCAGGGTGTTTTTTAATATTTTAAAATATGTAACCTAGAAGATAACACCACTAAATAAAACATGTGAGCATTGTTTGAAATGACACAGTAACTGGGCTGAATGTGGCTTTACACAGGTTCCTGTAGATGGGTAACCGTTCACCAGCATTTTGGCTGGACTGCATGTTGACCCCTCCTGCAGTGGCAAAGGTGACACAAGGTGACAGTCCCTCCTGGTCTTTGTCCAGCTCGTGAGAACATTCTGTATTCAGATGCTGTTTTTTAAAGCATTGGCCTACCTCATTTTTTAAAACAAAATAATTTGCTCCTATTAAATAAATTCATTGTGTCCTTTTATGACCAACGAAATACTTATTTACAAGTTAACAAGAAATAACTTAAATCTGAAATATACAAAGTGTCCAAAGAGTTCAAATTGTCATAGCTGCCATTTAAAATATCACAAGATAAATCAAGCCTAGTCAGGCAACTTCCCTCATTATTAATTTGACTTTTAAATGGGCCCTTTACTTGTGTTGTGCTTTTAATCTTTCCATGACATAGGAAGTTCTTAAGAAGTTTCTTCGTAAACAATGTATTTTATCGCAACAATCTATTTTAAGCACAGTGATATGAAATAATATTTAATGGCCTTATTAGTTGATGCTATTAAAATAGTGAAAATGCACTAAACAAAAAGACAGTTAATAATTTGGATATTATAGATGCTGCCACTATTATCCCAAGCAGCTCAGCTTCTAAACCATGGAGGCTCTCTGCCTTCCAATCCATAGTCAGTAATTTCAGAGTTCTCTTGAGTCTTCAACCTTAATGGTTTTCACATCTGTCCCACACTTTCATATTCATTTCTCTAACTCTAATCCAGGCAAACATTACCCAATACCCAGATGTTTGCAGAGCTTTCACCTATTTTCTCCAACTCCACTTTCTCATCCCTTTCAAGTCTTCCTACACCTCAAGGCCAGATTAATCTCCTAAAGCACAACTCTGACCTCTGACCACATACATCTGACCCTTGAACCACACAGGGGATAGGGGTACCAACCCTCTGTGCAGTCAAAAATCCAAGTATAACTTTTGTTTTCCCAAAAACTTAATGAACAGTCTACTATTGACCAGAAGCCTTACCAGTAACATAAACAGTCAACACATATTTTACACATTTTATGTATTATGTACTATACTCTTATAATAAAATAAGCTAGAGAAAAGAAAATGTCTTTTTCAAGTTGTTACAAATCTCCAAAAAATGTTCCAATATATTTATTGACAAAAATCTGTGTATAAGTGGACCCATGCATTTTAAACCCACATTGCTGAAGGGTCAACAGAACTCTCATTATTCTTGAGACCCAATAGCTACCCACTGCCTAAAAGCAAAATCTCCAAACCTCTTGTGCTTGAACTCAACTCCCTTACAGATCTTAACATCAGAAATACTACTAAAGGGATTCCTACTTTGGTCTCAGATTAAACTGAATGGCAAAGTCCCTTCCAACTTGAAAAATCTGTGATACCTATCTTTTAATCCTTATAGGATACCATAATCCTATCTATCCAACACTTCAAAGAATGGTTCCCTGAACATATAGAAACCATACAGCCATTTATTTATTATTTAAATAGCCTGAACTTTCATTATCAAATTCATTTCTAATATGGACCATCCATAGTAGTACAAAAGGCACTACACTAAAATAAATTTCATTTCACATTAAATTTTGAATTCACAAATGCCACTTCTTTCTCTGCTCAATGGTCCACTGCAATGCTGTTCTCATCATTAGACTAAGAAAACATAAATATCTCCCTATAAAAAGGGCCCTTCATAAAGACATCTTCTCAAAGATAACACAAAAGATGAACACAATGGGTCAATGGTATGTTCTGCTCTATGAATTTCAGCAACGCCGCCTGATTCCTGAGGCCTGATTCATGCAGGCCCTGCACACACATTTTCAGAGCATATCAACAATCACCACATTTCAGTGCAGACATCTTAATCTTTCCTTAAGCATATTATTCTGAGTCAGCACTTGGCTATACTTGTCTCACTTTAAATAAGTTTTGGCTAAAATAAAGTAGGCATTATAAGTTAAGTAAGCCTCCCTCTGCCTCTAAAAAAGTTTGGAAATGAGAAGAGAAAAAACTTTGTTATGAGCACTGATCTTGAGCCTCTCATATTACATAAAATCCCTTCTCTCATATGATTTCAGTGATCACTAAGCACACACAAATTCTGTGAAATACAAGTCTGCTTACATAGTATACAAAGCCAAATGCTTTAAGAATATTGCCAACAGCCTGCAGTTCAGCAGTAGCTAATGTACATAACATTGCCTATCAATGTTTTTGTCCAAACAGCTAATAATCCTGCCATGAACCAAAGTTACCTTCAGAAATATGTAAAAGTTCTTTCCCTCCTTCCTTCCTTTCTTTGTTCCTTCCTTACTCTCCCTTTCTTTATTTCAACAACTTAGGCTAAAAGAATCATAAATCTGCTGATAACAATATAGGATTCAACTTGGGGGATCTATTCATTTCACAGTTAATCCTTCATTCTATAGTCATGGGAACTTCTTGGTAGATATCCATAAGGGTGCCTGGCTAATGTGAGCAGCTCTTGCCCAGTAATAAACCTGACTGTGTTAGAGTATTGGCTTTCCACCTCTCCCCCTACAGAGCAATGCATCCAGCACCATGTTCCTCCAAACAGATTATGAAGGAAAATCATTCACACTGGCAGTGTATGTCTATCACATTTCCATTGTCAAGCAACCCATACTCATCTTCTATTGTAAAGCATACTGCATAACCTAGGATAATTCAAAACATTCTATAAGAAACCACTTACTCCTCAGCAATTTGCTAATTATTTTGAGCTACTTGTTAACCTGAAATCATTAATGTTTCCTGAAGATATCCATCCATATTCTGGATGTAAAAGTCTGCTATGGATTAACTAGGATAAAGCTAAGATTTAGGTGAATTTTCCAGAGAAAGTAGTTAGGAAAATGCCCTTTCTCTAATTGTCCTTTGAAATGTGTCAGACCAGTGTGGTGCAATGGAAAGAAAACCATCCTTCAGGTCAAAACCCAGCTCCAATGCCACCAGCAGTGTGACTATGGGAAAGTAATTCCATCTTCCTGAACTACAGCTTCCCTCTGTAACTTGATGATAAAAATATCTACCTTACAATATAGTTGAAGGGGTCAAATAAGATAATGTATGTAAGAATGCCATGTAAATGAGAAGATACTACACAGAGGTCTTGGAGCACACTCTGCAGTGGGGAAGAACATAATATAAAATATAATCACTATAATACTGTAAGTGCTAAAGTAGGTACTGTGGGAGAAGGGAGAAAGGAGCACAAATCTTAGCAGAAGAGAGAAGAGGGTTCAGGAAGAGGCTGAGTTTGCCTGATTTGGGGATGGATGAATGACAGATGAGCTGGACTTCTCCAGTAGGAAGAGGAGGCAGGGGAGTTGCAGGGGAGTCAAGTTCAGTTGCAACCTGAACCAAAGCACAGACAGGGAGCATATGGTCCCTTGGGGAGCTGTGGGACTGGATACTTGTCAGGGTGAGATAGGAGATGAGGGCAGAGAGAAAGGTGAACCTGTGAGCCATACAAAGAAGTCTGGATTTTACCTCACATGTGATTGGAAGCCACTGAAAAAAAATGGCAAATAAAACAATAGTAAAAGCCAAACTTCTGTTTTACAATTTTTCTTATACACCATGAAGTTTCTACTCTAGCTGTGAGCTCCTGGACAAGAAATCCTTTGAGACCAAGAGTTTTGGCTGTAAATATATAAAAAGAAACTACAACACGTTTATTGAGCTCCTACTCTATGTTAGGCACTGTGCTAAGCCCTTTGCACACATTATTATTCATCTTGAAAACATTGCTACAATATAGGCTTTATCATCCATATTTTAAATATGAGGAAACCAAGACTCAAAAAGACAAAATCTCTTGTCCATGTTCAAAGAACTAGTAAGTGGCAGATCCAGCATTAGAAATTAAATTTACCTATTTATTTGTGTACCATCTTCCTGATGTTTTAGTTACATGGGTTACTAGTTACATGTAACCAAACTTCCGAGAATAACAAGAACATTTATTTTTTTCAGTTATATAAAAATCTGATTTCAACTCCTTATGAACATTACATGACACCATGAAAAAATACTTAGAATTTTTTGAATTCTTACTTCAAATATACTTCTCAAGTATTATATATTTCTTAGTCTATACAAATTACACGATATTTTTAAAAGCCTGATACAAATAGATATAGTCTATTATAATAGCTATTGACCCCAGTCAAGAAGCTAATCATTCAAAACACATTTTTAATTAAAAAGAAAATATCAGAAAGAAAGTTATGTGGGGATCCTTAACATACATGACTCAAATAAAGATAATATACAGCAGGGAGACTACAGTTAATAACACTGTATTGCATATTTTAAAGTTGCTAAGAGAATAAATCTTACAAGTTCTCATCACAAAAAAAACAATTTTTTAACTATGTATGGTGACAGATGTTACTGAGAGTTATTGTGGTGATCATTTTGCAATATATACAAATATCAAATCATTATGCTGCATACTTGACACTAATATAATGCTGTATATCAATTATACTTCAATTACAATAAAAAATGAAATGATTCAAAATCTATGGCTTCTAAGTAACATTCTAAGAATGTTGCATATTGTTGTCCATAATCTAAAAATTACTTTAAAATACATAGTTACATAAACATTTTCAAAGACTTGCCATAGCCTTATTTCTCCTACATTAGCTGAATACTCAGCTCCAAGATTTGCTTTATCAGCAAAGGTGTAAAGTCTAGTGGCTAATGAATTTTCAAAGTACAAAATAAATACTGTCAAACTCCACAAGAAGCACTAAAAAATATATATATATATATATATATGAACAATACTATTCTGCATAAATGCACACATGATTCTCATGATTGAAAGGTCATTCACTTACACTATTACTACTATCCCTTCCTATTAGGGCAAACTAAAGAGGTACACTTAAAAGACCCTATGCAAGGAGATGCAAAATCAGTGCAAACAATGATAAGCAAGCTACAGTTAACTATTTAATTTTCACCACAAATAAAATACGTATACTCAAGAGTGAGAAACCAAGATACCAAGTTCCTTCCACATATTCCTTACTTTCTTAGAGAACTGAGATAACAATAAAGACATTACAGTATACTGAGAGGTTCTACAATTGGAAAAATATGTAAGAGAGACAGAAAGCAATACGATTTGTGGAATAGATGAGGTCAAGGTTCCTACAGTTGCCATGAGTGTTACCCCACCCAATCTTACTTACCTTGCAGCGAAATATGGAGATCCTCGATGCCCACGGAAACTTGTTCATCTTCAGTGGAAAGCTCAGGACTAGATGCCATTCTTTGACTCAGTGAAGGTTACATCATATCCATCTCAGTTACAGAAGTGAACTAAAAATAAAAGGGATAAATGCTCATTAGTAACTCTGCAGCTCTGCATTTTCTAATAAACATGCATTGCCAGAAAGCAAGAGCAACCAAAACACTGCCCTGCAAAAGAAAAGCCGTTTTCTAGGGAGTGTTTCCTTAGTTGATGAGGAACAAATAAACTACGCCTTCTTCTTTTGAATCATAATCAAGATTTTGCCCTGTGACCTATTCATGCTCTTTAGAATTGTTGGCAGAATTCCCAAAGAGCTAGCGCTGTGGATTCTATAATAGTGATGAAAAAGAAAGCTACGCAATGAGATTCCATAACTTGTTCTAGAGGAATTAAAGTTGACACAAACTAGTATCTTAGGTGTTCATGTATATCTGATTGTTAACCTTCAACCTACAAGGATTTTCTTTAAAACTTTCTATTTAACTTAGTTCCTTCACTGTTTCATAAATGTTGCCATTTACTGGAAAAAATTGGAACTGAGCCTACATAGCTTGGCAAAATGTAACTTAAAAATTTTTTTAAATGTATCAAAAAGAATGTTTTGATGGATTACCTACTACATTGAATTATTCTCCTAAGCACTTATTTTTCCACCTACACATTTCTTTCTCTATCCCCACTTTGACTCTTAAAGAATCCTTACAGTAATACTAATTTTAACTCTGCAACTCTTTAAAAGTATTGGTTCATGTATGTGGATGTGACTATGAGTATCCTGGGGACCGAGAATAGAACACTGAATTCTGCCATACAGATAATGACTTTCTTTTAAAATAAACCTAAGCAAATATGTAAAAATGCAAAATGTATGGACAGAAAAATGGATAAATATATAGATATGTGACAAAGCAAATAGAGCAAAACGTTAATGGTAGAATCTCCATGTTGAGTATATGATGTTCACTGTGAAATCCTTTTAACTGCTGTATATTCGAAATTCTCTATAATAAAGTGTTGAGGAGGGGACTATGGACCTGAGATAATAGCTAGATACAGTCAGTCAACTCCAATAGCCCACTTATCAAAATGCAAACAATAAAAATTATTAAATAGTTAATTATGCAGCCTGACTTCAAAAATCTTTCAACCCTGTCTTCTCCATTCTGTTTATCCAAAACTCCTTTTATTACCTCTTCTATGGGTCACTGTTGTTAAATATTTTACCTACCAAATAAACTATGTTTATTAATTAATAATTAGTTTATTTATCCTCTGAATTAAGATGAATCTGAGCCCACCTGAGGTAACATTGTTACTATACTGAATGGACATAATTCTAAATAAAACAAAAAGCTATTTGTTAGTTCAGTCCCTGCAGCCTGGTAATTGATAAAGGTACACATGTCCTCAGCTTTTGATATATGAGGACCTCCACTACCCCTCCCCATACCCAAGGGCTCCTCAACCCAAACGGAAGACAAAGCACCTCAGGATGACAGGAGGAAAAACGAATGCAGAATGAATTTCCTAAGGGCACCCACTCTTCCATGCCAGGGCTATTAAAAACAAAAAGGATAATAACATTAGTAGCAAATACTATATAACACTTATTATATACAGGCTCTGTTCTCAACCCTTTGCATATAAAACCTCATTTAATCTTTATAACAACTTAAGGAGCTAGGTACTGTAATTATCCCCATATTTGAAAAGACAAAACTGAGCCACACAAATGTCATCAACAGCTGTCTAAGGATACAGAGCTAATGAATGATGGAGCTAAGATTTGAATACAAGTAGTTTTGGCTTCAGAGTCCATGCTCTTCACCAATACACACTGGTACCTCCTAGAGCTAACTAAAATGTTGCCATATTGCATTTATTCTTTCATTCATTTATTCACTGTGGGTAAAATTGCAACATTTCCAGAATCTCTGGCCTGGCCTTAGTGCATGTCCATATCAATAGGTGTTTCCAAGGGGTGGAGAGAAGTACTCCATCTCCCTATCAATAGGTTATTACAAGGGTTGGGGGAGTGAGGGCATATCTGGACAGGAGAGGTTGGGTGGAGTCCCTTTTTTGGCAGCCGGGTTGTGAGAGAGGGGTGAGCAGAACTGGACGACTGCTTGTAAGCAATAAACGGGTTTCTCCCACTTTATTTCTCCCTTTGATTGATTTAGGTTTCAAAAGTATTTTGCCCTGGGCTGGAAAAAAATGTTCTCCCTGGAGTTACACTCAACAAGCATTTATATGTGCTAGTCCCTGCTCTAAGGAATTCAATCTTCTGAGAATGACAAATGAACACAATACTGAGTGAAATCCTCCAAGAAATGTTATGTAGAAGGTACTGTGAAATCAAAGGAGAAGGCATGTCCCACACTGGAAGCTGAAGACAGATGGGACTGTCAGGACTGTGCTTATTATAAAATAGCATTTCATTCCAAATAGTTTCATTAGCATTATTCAGATAATAACTTGAATTTAAAAAGAATGTCTCTGAGAGCCACTCATTGCCATTCAATATTAATAAAATATAAGGTATCAAATGTAGGAGAAAATTCAAAATAGAAACAGAATAATAGAGAACAAATTGATAACCAGAGAACCAAGAAATGTTCCTGTGCTAGGCTGGCATGTGGGATTCACATGAAGTGGGTAGGAAAAAAAATAGTTTAAAAAAAAGTCTAGACCTTAAGATAACTATTTGTCTAAGAGGTTTCTGTTTTTGACAGTGAAAATTTATTAGCAAACAAGTCAATAAAATAATTGTTTTCCTAGAGTTTCTAAAAAATGTCCATCAAAAGTGAAACCAAACTCTAAAGGCTGAATCGATTGGAAGTATTATATTATTGACCCAAATACTATTTTAGTATGGTTATTTATCAAAAAATGCTACAACAGTCATGAGGATCTGACTGAGGGCAGTTTACAATAACATTTCCAACACAATTGTTCTTGGGGACAAACGGTTGACATCTGCAGAGAGGAACTCACTTGTAAATAGGGCCCATGAAAAACTGGATCAGAAAAGAAAAGCTATGAGAGATTTTTCAGGATCTGAATTGAGAAACTGGAAAGAGTAAGAAACAGGAAAGCAGGAATGAGGGCCTGGCCAAGGGCTCATATGAATCACAAGGGTCTATCAACCAAATTTGCTGAGGTCCATTCTATCCTGTGTTCTGTTCCAACTTCCTGTGGGGATCACAAGGGCTGCCTTCTTTGGCAGATTCACAGCACAGAAGGGCCCTTCCAGGCGCTCCTCATAGTTTTACTTTTCCTTTTCAAGTAAAAGTTACACACAATTACATAACAAATCCAGGGATCAGAATGAACATAATGGACAGTCTTCAGGCAGGCAACCAAAGATTGGGCAAAGAATTAATGTAGTGTAAAGATTCTAACATCAAGTGGAATCGTGTCGCATTGTGATTTTAAAATTCATGTAAATTATACACCCTTTTATAAATGGCATAAGCTATTTTGAAACTGCTGTGGTTTGTCTATGCAATATATCTTAATAAGCCTCTGGTAAATCTAACACCTCAAACAGTGAGATTTCCTTTTTAAAAAGAAATCTTGGTATTTGCTTTGGATTATTATTAATTAGATTCTTTTCAACTCAAAAATGAAATATGAATAGAGATTATTTCTAATGAATGGAATTACGGGTGGTTTTTATTTTCTTCTTTTTGTTTATCTACATTTTAAATTTTTCAAATGATGAATGCATATTTCTGTGATAAAGAAAGCACTTTTGCTTTTATTACAATGAAGTGGGGAATAAGTTATTTTTTTACTTCAAGGTCAGTTCTCTGAAGCATATGCTATGGAACCTGTATATCTATATCTTCATAATGAGAAAACACTCTCTTGACACAAATAAAATATTAGAAAAATTATGTCAGAAATTTCTAGAAAAGACTCCTAAGAGCCTTTATGAGATAGCCCAACAGGTCCCTTGCTTTCTTATTATTAGATAGTTTGTATCAAGTCCTGCCAAACTAATAGCATTGGAAAAATCACTGTGTCAATAGGGAGAAGGGGACATGTATCTCATCTCCAAAAGTTGCTCAGAAGATGCACCACCACAGGATGTAGGGAGTACATTCAGGTAATTATTTACCAGAATGATCTGAACATCAGCATTTTCCCTCAGGGCTCTTCCCTGTTCTTTTTTCTATACTTCAGCTGCACCATGTTACTTATGACCCACCTAGGAATGCTGAAGGATCTCCCTTTTGTCAGTTAAGTTTTAGAGCTGTTCTTAAAACCTGACGGTCATTAACCTTGTTCCACTTACAAGCTCAAAGAAGTTGGTGACACATCGGCAATACATTTCTTCATCTTTTTCCCCATTAACTTTTCCTCATTCTGTTATTACTTACTCTTTCATCAGCACTGGACCAGAAGCAATTGTTGCGAATTCCCAGACCAGGTGATTTTTACATGTACTCTACTTACCTCCTTCCAACCACTTCATTTGGACCACTGTGAAACATCAAAACAATTGATCCTAACTATTCAACTGTACTTCTGGAAAACAAACAGGTAGCGATTCTCTGGACAGGATACTACGACACTTGCTATCTCTCCCAGTGAAACAGGGTTGCTACCCAGCCATTGTCAGCTGTGCGGATAAACCACCCCTTCAACCATGATACCAGCGCAAGTGAATGCAGCTGGTTCCCCAAGAGCCTTCTGTCAGCTTTGACCAAGTTCCCAGTGCTTTTCGCTGCAGTGGCCAGGGCTACAGAGTGGGAATGATAATATGCTGTTGCCATTCAATAAAAAGCATGAGAAACTCAAAACTACAGTAACAACTAACATTTTTTGGGTTCTTACAGTGGTAGATGTACTACAGTATATAAATGGTATTTATTTTCATCTATGACGTGAATTTATCAGGATTGTTCTACTTCTTCATCCGCAATAAAAATTAAAAGCTAGTCACAATACTAAAAGAGCAAACTTAAGGATGAAAACTTCCAGTTACAAAATCTGATGTGTTAAATCAACACACATCTACAAAGTATGCACGTAGGAAGTAATTATTTATTTCCTTCAGCACATTTTAACCTTGAAATTCTGCCCTTGCATACCACAAATTTTCTCAAGTTCATTAATTCCCCCAGCAAAAGTTCCCTGCCTTTGTTACCACACCAAGTCACCACCAACCTCCCAAAATTCCTGGTGATATCTTTAGTGACAAGTACTGACAACAGCTAGGAGTTCTTTTTTTTTTTGTATATATCTCTCTTCATTCCTTTTGTCATCATCTCTGCCTGTGACTCCTTTACTTTGTTCCTAAATTACTATCAAAGATTCCTGGCTTTCCTAGTAACTCCAGCTTCCCCACTTTTATCTTTGGAGAATTCCTAAGAGGTTTGGGGGTTGGCAGCAAGAGATACTGTATAAGTTGACATAGGTCAGAATATGAATGGAACAGAGTGTGTTGAAGATCAGGACTGATGGCAAGATTTCAGAAAGACCTCTGTGGCAACAGTAGGACCCTTGCTTTCACCCACCCCACCTACCCTAAGAGCAGGGGCAGCCAGACCTATTCCCCAGATCCCCAGCTCCACCAACAGGGAAGATTTCAGAGAATCCTTTTCTGGAGAAAACACAAGTCCCTAGAAATGCTCTCCAGATACTGATACTTGGGGTTCCTCCACAGAAAGGTCAGTTCCCTGCCAAATCACCCTACTGTGAATTCCCACTAATTGGCTTTTTCATTTTTCACTCTTAAATATGAGTGAACAGTTAAAGATTACCAGACATTTAGGGAGAGCCTCCAAGAAAGAAAGAGATTAAAACAAACATAAAAGAGTAATCAGGAGGAACTGGCAAATGAACGAAAGAAAAATCAAAACTAAAATCGATAATGATTGAAATCTTTTGTCACTTTTTAATGTCATCTTATGACACCATAAAATGAACTTTATTTTAAAGCTCATAAAAGGTTTCACAATATCAGTTACAAAGCAAATCAAACATTTCTTTCATTTTACACCTTCACATGACAATGTACTGTATAATGAGAGATATATGGTAAAGATTTTTTATCTTCATGCTAGTAACACATTGCACTAGGTTTTCCTTTACTCATTGGATTTTTTATAATATCAAGGCAAAAGAAGTTATATTCCATTGGACAGAATTAATTTTAGAAAGCCCTTATGAAGTCAGTATTAGTCTCCTTTATAAACACCCACACCTGAACACATGCTGAAATGGAGAACAAAATGCAAGAAAACTACCTTGGCAGGAGCAAATGCTTCAAGATTTTAATCACAGACCTTTTGAACAAGCAGTCCAGTTTGTTTCATTTCCTCCAAAAGACAAAAAAGTCAATTTCATCAGCAGGGATGTAAATGATAATATTGCACAGAAGCGCAGGAATGAAATGTTGCCAAGGCAATTCTTCCCTTTGGGATCACGAAGACTACAAACTTAGCTGGAGTGCAATGGGCAGCCGTATTAGAGTTTTGAGCAGAGGGGAGATATAATCTGACTTATATTTCAAAATTATCACCCCATTTATGTGTTGGGAGCAAAAGATGGGACAGGGAATGAAGCAGGGAGACAAGTTAAAAGGTTATTACAGAAGTGGATGGACAGAGGGACAGACAGATGGATAATCAATAAATAAGAAAGCACAGTAAAATATTAAGGGGGAATCTACATGTTGAGAATATGAATATTTGTGTAAAATTCTTCAACTATGTGGTATATCTGAGTGTTTTCAAAACAAAAAGCTGGAGGAAGAAGTTTTTACAGCAATTTGGGTGATGGTGGCTGGGACCAGGGCTGCAGGAATAGCAGTAGTGATCAATAGTCAGATCCCGAATATACTTGAAGAACTGTGCCAACAAGGTTTCCTGACTGCCTTGATGTCATATGTGAGAGAAAGAGAAGAAAAAAATATGACACCAAAAATTTTGGCCTAAGCAACAGGAAGGACAGAGGAGCCATGAATTGAGGCAGGGAAGGCTACAGGTAAGCAGGGCACACAGTAGGAGTTTAGTTTTGACATCTCAGATGTCCATCAGACATCATGGCTTCAGTTCTGAAGGACAAAATAGAACAAGAATCTATTCTGAACCCAGGTAATATGGACATATGTCAATTTTCTTTTTCAAAGTAAATGCTTCATGCACCATGGGAAACTAAGCCAAGATCATCAACTCAGAACCAAGAAGACAGAGCTAGACAAGGCAATAACAGTGTACTGTGAAAAATATTTTTAAGTGCTGTATTTAAAAAGGTCAATAAAAGGGTTAGAATATAACACAAGGACATCTCCCATAAACAAATGGGAGATAAACAGAAAAGAAATATAAAACTTTAAAGGACCAACCCAGTGGGTCTAGCACCCAAATGAGAAAGCAAAGGGAAGAAATTTTCAAAGTACTACAAGATTTTCCAGAGCTGAAGGACAAGTATTTCCGTAAGACAAGAACACAATGAGTGCTCAACAACATGTGTTTTCTCTTAAAGGCCTCGGCAAAAATTACTGCAGAATTTAAGAATAGCAAGAATAACAAGTCTCCAAGGAAGAAAAAAACAGACCACACACTAAGAAACGAGGATCAGAATAGCGTCAGACTTCTGTATAGCCATATTAGACAATTAAAGACAGAGGAAAATCTTAAAAGTTCTTAGGACACCTAAACACAAAGAGCTAAAACTATAACATTGTTAGAAGAAAACAAAGGACAAAAGTTTCATGACATTGGATTTGGCAAGATTTTCTTGGATCCGACTCTAAAAACAACAAAAGAAAAAAATTAATTGGACTAAAAACTAAAAACCTCCGTGCGCCAAAGGACACAATGAACAGTGGGCTGCTGAAAAAAGGCAACCCACTGTATGGCAACCTAAAAAAGGTTACTTTTAACCTACTTAAAAGTAAGAACTTTTAAGATTTTTAAAATAGTTGCAAATCATGTATCTGATAAAAGTTAATATGTAGAATATATAAAGAACTCCCACAACTCAGCAATATCAAAAAATAAACAACCCTATTAAAAATGGGGTTGAGCTCTACATCATTAATCATAAAGGAAATGCAAATCAAAACCACAATGGGACACCACCTCACACCCACTAAGATGGCTACTGTCACAAAAATAGAAAGTATCAAGTGTTAGTGAGGATATGGAGGAATTGGAACCCTTATACATATTGGTGGGAATGCACAATGGTGCAGTGACTATGGAAAACAGTGCGGCAGTTCCTCAAAAATAGAATTACCATATGATCCAGTAATTCCACTTCTAGGTATATACATAAAAGAACTGAAAGCCGAATCTCAAGGAGATATTTATGAACCCCTATTAAGAGCAGCATTATTCCACAACAAAATGTGGAAGCAAACCAAGTGTTCGTCCACGGATGAACAGATGAACAAAAGGTGGTATGTATACACAGTGGAATTCTACTCAGTCTTAAGAAGGAAGGAAATTCTGACATATGCTACAATACGGCTGCAACTTGAAGACATTAGGTTAAGTGAAATAAGCCAGTCGCAGAAAGACAAATACTGTATGATTCCATTTATATGAGGTACCTACCACAGTCAAATTCATAGAGACAGAAAGGAGAATGGCGGTTGCCAGGGTGGGGAAAAGAGGAGTGGGGGTTAACTGTTTTTAATGAACTTTCAACTGTTATATGGGTATAGAGTTTCAGTTCTGCCATATGAAGAGTGCTGGAAATGGACGGTGGGGACGGCAGCACAACGTGAACGTACTTAATACCACTAAACTGTACACTTAAAGATAGTTAAACTGGTAAATTTTATGTGGATTTTGCCACAATTTTTAGAGATCAGATAGGAAATTGTTTGCAACCTGTAACTTATATCCAGCTGAAGTATCAATGAACTGTTAAAGTAGAAAAAAGTCATTTTCTAACATGCAAGTCTTAAAAAAATCTATGTCCTATGCACTCATTCTCAGAAATCTGCTGGAAGAGTGACCCCACAACAAAATAAGAATAAGGAAAGAGTATTCCGATAAAACAGGAAACTAAACTAAAAAGGAGGAAAACAGACTAGGTATCAAGCACAGGAAAAATAAAGTTCCCGGAACGACAGCATGCAGCAGGTCCATGCAGGAGAAAGCGGTGCTCCGGAAGGCAGGGGTCTGTGCTGAGAGCTGGAGGAGGTGAAGCAGCACAAGGGGATGCGAAGCTGGGAAGGGGTGAACCGGCAGAGTGAATGAGCACACAGACCGATGTCTCTGAGAAGCTGGAGGACCGTCACAGTGAGAATACTTCAGGAATTTAGCTAGAAGAGTTGGAGGCTGTGGTCAGAGGGTGTTTGAATTAATGATTTTGAAATTGTACAGCCCACGGTAAGACAAAAGTTCCAATTTGGCGTCTGAAAAACTTTTTTTTTAACATGTACCATTCATTCGATAAAGAACATGTGGTTTGCAAAAGATGGTCACCATTCTTCTGGGTGGAAATGCTGAGGAGTTTCAGAGAAAAGGATTTAGGGAGTTTTCATCAGATGACCTCATTTTTTCTCGGGAAAATAAGAAGTGAGGTCATCTCTTGGGAGCAGAGGTCGTGTAGGGTCCTTGAGAAATGAATGGTGCTAGAAACAGACAGCAGTCAAGAAGCTGAGCAAACTGACTAGAGACAAACCAGGAAGTGGAGAGCAGGAAGGCACTGCGGGCCACATCGGCTCTGACTGCAGATGGACCCAAACAGCATTTTAGGTACAAGATCTTCCGGGGCAGACTCAGCATCTGACTGATGCTCACGTAGGAGCAGCAACTGTTGGTGATTTAACAACAAATTTCTGCCAACTAAAAAATGCTCTAAAACTGCACAT
The DNA here is from genome assembly GCF_030020395.1 of Manis pentadactyla. Taxonomy (NCBI): domain Eukaryota; kingdom Metazoa; phylum Chordata; class Mammalia; order Pholidota; family Manidae; genus Manis; species Manis pentadactyla. Next base: position 37,233,052 of record NC_080029.1, read on the forward strand.
AGACACAAGGTGACATGCTTGCAAGATGAAAAGAGTTCCAAACATTCATGTTCAAGAATGTTCACGACAGAACTACTATTTTGTAAGAGAAAAAAGTGGAAATAATTGAATCCCATCGGTAGGAGAATGGATACACTGTGGTTCACCCAAGGAAGACTACTCCACAGCTTCTCTGAATGAACGGCCATCGTCAGCATGGCTGGCTATCAGCATTGAAATGCTGCGGGTGGGGGAAGCAAATGCAAATGGACGGATATACTGTGAAGTCATTTATGTACTTTACATTGTTTAAATCACATGCAAACATATGTAGGAAAAGAACAAAAACGTGCTCGGGAATGATGCCCACCTTTCACTACGCCCACTTCAGAGTGGAGGGCGAAGGAATGAGAGGTGTGACTTCAGCGCTATAGTTAATGTTTTGCTTCTTCTAAAAATTTAACATCTAAGGAGGAAGTAGATTATGGGTGTTTAAAATATTCATTCTTAACATTTTTAAATTGTAATAGAATTCTAACCTAAGTCAGGGAAGAGAGATAAGATGGCTGAAAAAACCCTAGCCTGAGAGCCGGAGGAACTTGGCTTTAGTCCCGGCTCTGCCCCTGACCACATGACCTGGGATGACCATCAGCTTATCCGAGGTCCTGTTTCTTCATCTGTGAAATGAGGATGATGATTTTGTCAGAGCCCAATCACAGACTTTCAGGTTCTTGCCAAACAGTTTAACCCAAAGTTATCTGCTGCACCCTGAAAAAACACTGAATTACAAGAAGTAACATTCATGGAAGAATGCCGAAAGACTGAGTGTCCACCCACTCCTGAATGTTGTCTTTGGATCCTGTCCAGCCATCAGGGAACTGTGAACCCAAACTGCATTGTTTTATCCCCTCAGAGAACTGCTTTTATTAAAATGTATTCTGATATAATCCCGTAAACCTTACCGTCGGGCAGGATATTACAGGAAACAAGTGAAGAGAAACCAACTGTTGTGCTTTTTACCCAGTGCAAGAGTACAGCCCGTAAGCCACACAGTGTTCCTTTTATGAGAACATGCAGTGGAAAATTCTATCAGGTCTCAGACCAAGAGAAACTGTGATCCGAAACATTATTATTTTAATCTAATAACTATGTTATTTTTATAAACAAAGTTTCCCTCCTTTTTTTGGCTGGTATAACCCAGTTCTAGCAACTACAAATGATTTTATAGAAAACAAGTTGCTTTCCCACTGGCTTTATTCATCTACCCTTATTTTTCCTTCAGTGCAATGTCCTTGGCTATTTTTTTTATTCTATTGTATTTCGTGTTTCACTGTGAACTACTTCAAACTTTCTCCGGAATAAGGGAGGGCACAAATAAGTGAGTTACATTAACTCAGGCTTTCTCTAAGGACAAGATGAGATAATGTATGTAGCATGGTAAAAATTAAAAAATGAGATACAAATACAAATTGTTCTTCACTGATGAGAAAGAAAAGTGTGCTAGTGTGCTTTCTGTAAATGAGATTTTTAAAATATTTCTCAATGCCAAGTCACTTGAAGACATTCAGCTTCCAATTTGAAGCTCTAAGAAGAGATCTAATTTATAGACAACACGGTGAAGCCTCCATGAAACACTCTGAATGACTCTGTGACCCACCCTAGCACTTCAGCCAGCTTGTTTGCTCCTGTCCCATCTTCTCATAGAAAGGCATGTCACCTGCAGCCTCATACCCGTGGAGACCTGAATCGATGGCGAGTCTTGCCAACAAGCAGTGGGTTAACGTCTCTGGTGGGGTGTGAGAGGGGGAGTGAGGAGGTGCTGAGGGTCATGATAAATTGGTTTCTTATTATTCATAAAAAAAATCCTAGGAATTCTTCGCATTCAGAAATATATGTTTTAAATGATTATACCCCTCATGAGTATAGTTTACCTCTTCTCTTTACCCCTTAATCTCCTTTCTCAGAGATCAGCAGTCTAGAATCAAAATAGCGTTTTTCTCTCTATGCCAGCCCCCTCCCTTTACAGCTGGGCAAACACAAATTGAATATTCCATAAAATGCCAGCATATTAAAATGAAAAATGTATTAGTGGTATATTTAAATATCACCTACATCTCAAAAAGCTGTTAAAAATACCTTACACCAATTGCTTAAGCTTCCCAAATAGTGAAAAGAAACAAGTAATTAGGTCAGTTTGCCATTCAGTAAATTGCTTTCTGGTGAATCAGCCTTCTTTCCCCAAAAAGTGGCTGTGTAACTAACAGATCACTTATCACTGGTCCCCACTCCATGATAAGCTCAGTCCTATGCCCCAGCCCAGCTAGATGGAACCCTGACTCCCATTGCCTGGTTCTTGTTAGCCCATCCCAGCATTTCACACTGGAGTCTACTGCAAGCATCTTGGCATCAATTTAGAGGCTGGAGGTCTTGGATATCAATTTGAAATGACAGCTAACATGGAGAAACCCATTCCTTAAAGGCTCCACTGCTAGGCCTACCTGTCCCTTTGAAGCAGACCCCTTGATCCTGGGTCTCCTTCACACTCTAGACAGTGAGCACTGAGAAGGGACTGTGTCTTGTTCGCTCTTGCCATCTAGAATAATGTGTGGCACATACTAGGTACATAAATGTTTGAGGAAAGATAAAAACTGAACAAATGAATTAGCAAACTGAAGCAATGTTAGAGATGCTGTTTCTACAACTCTCAGCTTCCACATGTAAAAAGGACCCCGTGAAAATTTTTCTTTTTCAAAAAAAATTTAGTGCTAGGAAATACTTCATATCCTTGGAGAAGTGGGTTTCGTTGTTGTTTTTGTATTTTTGTTTTGTTTTGATTTCCTTTGTGAAAACAGGAACCATATAATTAATGTTTCCTTTTCCACGTTGGCTCTCCAGAAACACAGAGCTAACTTTTGAGGCCAAGTTGTTGCAAGTATGTAGGTCCTCCTCATGTTTTTTTCCCCCTGGACTTTGTTTTGTTCTTTCCTTTATATTGACATATAATACCTTATCTTATACACATTTGCTGGGGCCATCCTAAGTCCTTTGTGAATAAGGTGGAGAATGAACAAATTAAAAACCTAAATGAGCAAATAAACAAAACAAAATGAAACTCAGAATTTTTTATAAGGATTTTCTTATACACACACAAATAAAAATAAAAATGATTTTGAAATTCTATTCTTCCCAAGTCATAGGATATTTAAAAAGTTACAATTTCCTCCTTTGATATCTCCACATGAAGTGTTCCTTCCACTTTGACAAGGTATTTTTTCTCCTCAAATAGCAAAACTCTTGGCCATAGGAAACCAAATTGCCTTCAGATGTCTTCCTGGACATATTTTAAGGTAAAATGCCTATTAGTGCTTGCAAGGATTTTTTTTCTTGGATTTTTCAAGGTTCCAGAGGAACTTTGGTCCTACACTATTCTGGGGAAGAGAGGGGCTTGAGGAAATGGACGAAATCTGTTAAATTTACAGAGCTGAACTAGTCCTACTGAGCTGTGGTCAAAACAGCTGCATATACACTGGCAAAATTCTGAGAAAAGAAATGACTGAAATGTTTGGGAAAATATGTGCCAGATCTCACTGTGATTACAACAGTATTTTTGTCAAGATTTCAACTCACACAACTGTACATGCATTTTACACATGTTTCTGTTGGGTAGCATTTCCCCACGGATCAAGGATTTGTTGCCTTTGAAAACCAAGCACTAGTCTCTCCAAGATATTTGAAACAAATATCTCCAAATTTGAAATGTTTGCCAGCAATACAACAGCCAAAAATATGCTGGCTGTCAAAATGAGAGGCTTGTTTATGAAACGTATTATTTCTTTAGAAAAATATTTGCCAGTTTTAGCAGCAGCTGCAAAAATGCTTTACTCTCAGAAATTAATTTACTATTAAAAATGGGCAAAGGAAGAGTGATTTGTTTTTTCCTTTAACCTGAACTACAGTAACTGACCCAAACTACACTCTCCTTTTATCAACAGATGTCCCAGCTGCTGCCTGGCCAGGTAACCATTCTTTCCCTTTAACGGTGTTCACTTACAGAGGAAATTAACAAAAACCAACCTTTTTCAGGTAAGGGTTCATTTTGTCTGATAATGACCAAGACCCACTTTAGACCTCAGTCACATATATGATTATAAAGTTTCTTGCTTAATTTAGAAGCTTTCTGATACAATTTTATTCTAGCACTCAGGCTTCAGATAAATATTATGAAAACATGAGCCAAGTTCATGGAGAGTTGAGAGTTCCAGATAAGACCATATTAACTCATTCATTTAACAAACAATAATTGAGGCCTTACTAATTGCCAGGCACTATATCAGGCACTGAGGATGCAAAGATGAATACGTGGGAAAGGTTTCCCAGCAACTGGAACAGATTACTTAAACAGCAGCAGTAACTAACTTCCTGGAGGTATTGGAAAAACAAGGCTTGTAATAACAGGCAGAAACTGAAAAGGAGCAATTTCTAGATTCCTACCCTCAGGATTTCCCTGCTAAGGCAGGTAGGAGGTAGCAAATGTAGGTTGCTGGATGGGAAGGCTGGCCAGGAGAAGTGAACCTCGTGAAATTATAAATCATTAATAAATGCAAAAATAAGTTTGTTCCTCCAGTCTACCACCACAATAGAGTTACGGGTTAAGAAATGGATCCAGGCCTTTTTAGAGGATGGAAAAACTTCTTTAAATCTAAATTTCATATGCTGTAAGGATAAAAAGTCAAACTTCAGTTCATATTTATTTTCTATAAAATGCAATACATATTTTCTTTATTTTTAAGATAATCTTTTATGCTATAATAGTAATGTATATTTATTAAAGCAGTTTTTAATATTACAGAAAACTAAAAAATGAATAAAATCTGTCCATCAATTTTTAGACTTCTTTTTATCTCTAGTATAGGTTTTATTTTGTTTTCACAGTTATAATTATATCAAATAATTTTCTGATAATGCTAAATATTAAGCATCAGCATTTCCATGTCATTAGTCTCCATAAACATCATTTCAGTGCCTGCATTGTATCTTGATGGTATATAAAAATGTGAATTTGAAAAAAACAAGGATTGGTCTCCTTAAACTTCCCAAGAATTTTTAGGGAAAAAAAGTTACTGTTTAGCTCTCATTCACTTATTATTAGCCAGTAATTTACCCAAAGTTGTTAATGTACAGTTTATATGTTTCAGGTACTATGCTGGAAGAAAATCAATCCTTCCAAGAGAAAGATATATTCCATCACCTTACTTGATTCCTGGCCATTGATACCACCAGGTTTCAGCTCTCTTCTATGCAGATTGAATCAAATAATTAAATAAGTTATAGTCTGAGACTAATTTCCAGTGGGGCAGGAATGGTGAAGAGGCAGTGTAACAAGGACCCAGGCTCATCTGAGCTAGAATATAACCCACGGGGAGTGAAGCAAGGACTAGCATGCGTCAGCTGCTGGTGGCTATCAGGTGAAGGACAGCGCTCCCCATGCAGGCCTGGTACCCCCACTGCACTTAGTCGAGGAAGCTGAATGGTCCTCCTGTAAGGAGGCAATGCCTGTCACAGAATTATTTCTGGACTGCTGGTTTGGCAGACCTAAGTTCTAGTGCTTGTTCTGGCCCAAGCTTAATGAATACGTTTAATGTATCTGAACCCTAGTTTTCTCATCTGTAACATAAAGGTGGAGCTAGGCATTGTCTAAGAGCCTTTCCAGCTGAGGAAATCTGTGATTATTTGATGCTGTAAAAAGCATGACTCATAGTCCACAAAGGTACCAAACTCAGCCATCTTACCATATTTTAAGCATTATTTCAAATATCAGGAATAAAGAAAAAACAGTTCCTTGCTGTTACATATCTTCCAGTTCAGTTAGCATTATTTTAACTTGTGATCCATCTCCAGTCTGGTTGGCAAAGCCAATGAGGCCAGGGTGGGGGCCTGAGCCTCTGGCTCCTCCTGAAGAACAATCAGCTATATTTCCTCCTGTGGCCACAAGCTCAGTGCCTTCCCCATGGACCCAAAGAGAGCGTCTGATGAGTTCAATTCTGCCTTTCTAATGGAAAAGTTCAAAGTATCACCTTAAATGATTGAAGGTCACACTCTCCTCATATGACATTCTCTGAAAGTATGGAAACTAGAGAATAAATTTTCTTTATTATTGAAAAATTACTTCTTTTTCTCAAAATGATCATTATTTCCATGCTGTTAGGGTTTTCTTTATAATGTCTTAAATAATTACACAGTAGTCCACACCACCCAAGAAACACAACATTAATAAGACTACTAGCCCAGTAAGTACAAAGTATTCAATCAAATAATTTTGAAACCTACTTACAAAATAGAAAATTGATATATATCCAGTAAGTAAACAAACTTTTCACTCAATAATTGACTTTGCACCTAATAATCACACAATGTATTCTTAAAATCACCTGTATTCTACCTACCTCTTGAAATCAAAATCTAGGATTCTAAAAGGAAGAAAACTCCACATAATAAACAAGTGAACAACATAGCATGCATTCTAGCCTGCCTTACAGGAATTAGTCAATTACTTTTACAGAAAAATCATTATTTATCTGAAGGTCATAAAACCAAGAGAAAAAAGCATCATCAGCTCTGAATTACCCAAGCACACACATTCCTTCTGGTACTTAGAGTCCCTTCCCTTGGCCAAGGACATTAAGCAGTGGTGTCTGCCTGTGTGTAGGCCTTTGTAGGTAGTGAACCCACCCGATAGTGCATTTGGAATCTTGAGACACAGGCAGTGAGAGTGTTAAAGCTACTTTCACCTTGTGACATGGCATCATTAGTTGTCTGTGCTAGTACAACATGGGATTGTGCGGTTCAGTCACTAACTACAAGGCAACAAGACCCCATGGCGGCATGAGGGATGGCCAGGTACAACTAAGAAAATTAGCATCGATTCGACTTGCTTATTCGCAGAACACTGTCCCTCCGCTTCAAGTGTTCAATAAATGTAAGCTGACCATCTCAAATGAACCTGTAGGTAGCTGCAAAATGAACGGCTCGACCTCCACAATCACTCAAAAGAGAACAACTTTACTTATGGCCGTGAAGGAGTTACACAGCCCAGAATTAACCTTCTTCTAGAATATTAAAAGATACATAGGGAACAGTTATTTTGAGACTGCAACAGGCAGTGCAACAGTGTCATCCTTCCGAGGGGAAGATAAACAAGGCGAGCCAGGGGGGGTTGCCTGTACTCTCCACCTGGGGACGATGTGCAGCCCTCAGCACTTACTTCAAAGGAACACCGAACAGAGCCTGGCAACCTCAGAGATCGGCTCTCAGAAAGGGCAAGGAACGAAGCCGTGTTAGGCAGAGGAAGAAGCCGAGCTGCCGAGCAGGCTCCAGAGCAGCCCAGCCTCTCCCAGCCCCACAGAGAGCTCCAGAGGCTAAATGGCCCTTCAGACTTGTCCTAGGTTGGACCTAGATGGTCTTCACACCCCACCCGATCAGTCACTGGGAAGGGGCATACCCCAGGTAGGGTGGTTCACATTGTCTGGGGCAATTCCTGAGTCTGAAAGCACCCCCAGAGAGTGGGCAATAAGTCCTTCATTAAAGGGAGACCTGGACAGCATGGGAGTGTCCACTATACGAGCTCTTAAAATCATCAGCCTAGTTATTTTACTTCCCTGCTTAAAACACATCAAAGGCTCTCTATTACTTGGCACAGCATTCAAGGCTTTTCAAGATCTGACCCCTTCCTACATCTTCATCCCTGTCTCTTTGCTCAAGGCTACAAAGATGGCAACAAATGAAAGCCCTCTTGAATGTTCCTTGTTCCCTCCTTTCCTGTTCACCCAGGTGAATGAGGCCACCTGCCTTTGTGCTGCCTGCACACCTCACACCTCAAATTTGGCACAAATATCACAACTGTCAGATCTACATGTCTGAGGCCCCCAACTGAGAGCGAGCTCCTGAGTATCACTTTCTTCTCTGTAGCCACAGCACCAAACACCAAGTCTGATGCAAAGTAGGTCCTAACCAACTGTGTGAGGAGTTGATGGGGGGAGGGATGGATAGACTCAATAAGCATTCTCAGCAGGCACCTATTACCTGAAACTGTACGGAGTCACCTCTCCCCTGCCCCTACAAGGCTGCTGTACCCCACCTTGCTCTCCAATCCTAGAAATTTTACTGTCACTGTGGTCTATGACAGGGCCTGTTTTCTCTATTTACCCTCAATATTCTCTCATTCAACATGGCCTAGGAGAGGGAAGATGCTCATGCTAGCCTCGCCCCAGCATCCTGCCTGTGGCTCCTCTCCAAACTTTGACCTGCGCAGCTGTTCTTCATCTCGCGGGCCAGACTAAGGGGACCAACCCCTCAGCTTTCCACTGGGTCATTCACCACCAATCAGTGCCCCTATATCTTCCTGATGCCACAACATAAGTTTTCATTTCAAAACAATTCACAAGCTTTTCTACTTTAAGCAATAAAAGCAGTACTACATTTATATTTCATCACAGACAGTATCAGGTTCTGGTCTAGGACAACTTTTCCCGAATTCAAAACACCTCTGCAGGGAAGAGGTCATTATTATCTAATATAAATTCTTTTTTTCTCTTTTTGCATTTTCGGCCTTTATTAACTAACACGTCTTCATATCTAGAGTACAATGAAGCACATACTTATAATTAGCAATATACCAAGATATTTTGAACCTTAAAGAAAAATTCAGTGTGTGTCCAATATGTTTATTATAATAATAGTCTCAATTTCTGAAATCTAAGTATGCTGGACCTAGTTACTCTCTATTAGATAGAATATGAGGCTACATAGGTCATCTTATTCCTCAAGTATGGCGGAAAGCAGGTAGAGAAAGTTAAAGATATATATGTACACTCAAGAAGACCCACTTTAGACAAATTATATTAGTCAAAGTTTCAGCTACATTGTTAAGTTCTATATATATATATATATCCTAGAACAATAGCAAATGATAGGTAATGCCTGACACTGACGATAACTAAGTATTTCCAACAGTGAAAACATGTCTTTCTCATCTCATTCCCCAAAGAGTACAAGAATAACAGAGACAAAGGCAATAGATTTAAGGAACAAGCAAGAATATAAATATACACCAAAACTAGGTAATTAGTTTTTGAACAATCTAAAACTAATTATAATCTCTCCTATTATTATTAATATATCCTCAAATACAATTTGCCCTTTTCTGCATTTATGAAAACTGAATTTGGTTATACACAGATTATTCTAAAATGTAGTAAAATATCCACAGAAAGAAATTCTCATTGCAAACATCTAAGGCCAAAAATCTCTCACAATGATTCATGTACAAGTGGAACTGATGGAATGCAGATAATGCCTGAGGCTCGACTCATAAGAGTAAACATGGTTGAACGGACACAATGACAATGAATATCCACCCACAGTTAATATAAAGTGTGCCTATCTAAAACTACATTTACTCATTACCATATACAATTCAGTTAAAGAAAAAATGGAAGGCTATATATAAGAAGCTTTAATGGATGGGGATTGTGTTAAGAAACCAATTGTTGTTTCTTATTTCTAAACTTCATGCTGCAATAAAAACTAGAGTAAAAAAGCACATGCTTCACCCTGAATTTTAAAATGCAAAGGAATAAAGAAAAACTGACGCATATGTACCAAAAAAGAACACTTAATTCAAGATAAAATAGAGTACTTACTATGCACTAAGTATTTTAACATACATATGTGGTTTAGGCCTCATAAAACACCTGACATGGATATACTGTAACACCACTGGTTTACAGATGAAACAGGCTCAGACGAGTGATGCCCCTCATCCAAGTGGCTCAGCCACTGAGCTGGGTCTCAGGCCGTATGTATCTCACTCCCGAGTCCACATTCTCAATGCCTATATCATATAAGCCCCCCAAGAAGGTAGTCAGGATAAGTAAACTTTTGAGTAATTATATAGTTTACTCTTTCAATAACATTAACATTTGTTTTTAATCAGTTTTGGAAATTCCTTGACCCACTGTATACAATATCTGGAATATATATGATTTAAGTTTTCTTTAGTGACTTAAGTCATCATACTAATACTAATTATTGTACTCATCTCCAATTAAACCATGTATGGAACTTGAGCTCCTCACTAAGTTTTTCCTAAGGAGTACATTATTCAAGCTGACATTTTTCAGGATGTGCAAAGAATTAACTGTCTTTCCTCCTGGCTCTGCCATGTCCCCATGCCATAACCATGAGCAGGCTCCTGACGCTCTCCATGCTTCAGTTCCTCTGTGTGACAGAGACCTACGGCTCCACCTGCTTCCCTGAGCTTGCTAGGCTCAAGTGAAATAATTAATAAAAATATGACCAAGAAACTATGAAGTGCAAGAGCATTGTAGGCTTTATTATTTCCCTTCAGTGAAATGCTTGGATTTTAAACTCTTCCTCTCAGATACTACTTTAAAGAGGAATAAAATTCACATATGGTTAACAGTCTCCACAATCCAATAGTATTTGTCTGGCTTGCCAATCAGAAGTATGTTACAGTGTCTAATGATGAACACTAATTGTTTCTTTTGTTCTAACAGCTTCTGCAAGACCATAGCACTACTGCTGTGAGACGTTTGCGTTGCCTTGAGTGGTATGACTATGCGGTAACTTAACCACTGGACATGTGCACAAAGTGCAACAATAGGCTCCCTGATATGACAGATTAAATTCACTGAGAGAGGAATTAATTCTGATTTTCCCCCATTTCTTTGGAGGCTGTCAGCTGTGTTACATCTCTAAGATAAAGGATTTAATTCCTCCATAGCAGTATTCCACAAAGTAACTCAAGACAAGAAACAATCACGTGAACAGTTTCAAAGGCAATTAAAAGATACAAAAGTTTTCCCCTAAAAAATAACCAAGTTCTGACACATATGAACAGATAATTCAACATAAGAGGAAATATAAATACTAAACAAACACATGCAAAAAATGTTTACCTTCTCTAGTAGACAAATTGACATACCTCTCTACGCTATGTACACAATAGCCACTTTGGAAATCAATATGGTGACATGTAGTTTGAATCATAAAAATGCTCATACAATTTGACCCAGTAATCCCACTCCCGAGAGTTTATCCTAAGAAGTAATTAGTTAGAAACAAAAAGCTGTGTGTGTGTGGTGTGAATATGCATCCTCAACAACACTGAAATGCTGCAAAATGTAGTATATCAACGTGAAAAAAAGTTTTCAATCAAAACAAAACCAATCATTATAAAGACTATAGAAAATACTAAGATAAACAGAACACAAATGTTTATGTTCAACAGGAATGTAACCATATAAATATGAGTAATGTGGACAAAGACTAGAAGGTAAAATGAAACAATAAAAACTTTGTGGAGTGATGCAACTTACAGAATTCTTATTCAAAATCTCTAAAAATCTAAATAAAAAATATGTAACACACCATTTTTGAAAAAACACTTGAAGTCAACCTTTGCCACATCCCTTCTACCAACTGAAATAAAATATATAAAATTTAGAAGGTTGTTATCTATAAAATAAGAAAGCCAGAAAAGAAAGTATTTTCTTAAGAATGTGATTGGCAGTTAGTAAAAATAATAATAAACCTAAGTCCTCTCAGTGTTCCTGTGATATCCCTCACTGGTTGGTACTATAAACTTAAGGATCTTTAAAGTTTGCTAATTTGTTGAATTCTATGAATTCCAGACTAACTGGAGAATTTAATCTTACGGTTATTTGTATAACATGTGTGGGAAATGTAAATACGTTTGTCTCCTGTTGCTTATTTTTCTGAATACATTTAATTTCCCTCCTTTATCTCAGACCTTCCAAGATGAGCTTAGGAAGCCCCTGTTTCTTAGTGGAGTTAAGTATCATCACTGTCCCTCTGCTCCCTGCATACAATTAACTGTCCATGTCAAAAGGCTTTTTCCACCTTCCCAGCTTCCTTTCTAGGATCCACGAGCTCCCCGAGGAGCCTTTCTGGGAAGAAATGAAAGCCAACAGACTGTGTATGTAACTGTCAGAATTCAGGGGATGGAGACCCTTTGTAGGCTCTGCTAGTCCCTCACGCAGATTTGTGGCCTAGATCTCCCGGGACTCTGCCTGTCTCCTTCCTCTACCCAAACTCGGCATTCACTGGGGCTGACTCTGGGCCAGTTAGTTGCTTAACTGCTGAAGTTAATTTTTAGAGGTGTTGGGTCTCTTCTGCCTGTCTGACAAGGGAGACATATTTTCAACAAGAAAAAGATTTTAAGTTAATCGTCTGCTAAAATTTGCACGAAGAGAGGCTTCTTAGTATCTTTTATTATTGAGACAAGTTAACTCTAATTCAGTTTTTATCATTATAGTCTTCTTGCTTTATAAGGCAGTCTGACTCTTTACACTCCTTAGCATCTTTCACATACAGAACAGACTTCTCTTGAGTACATTCCTTCCTTCGGTGGAGAACAAGATCACTGTTTCTCCAATTTTATCATTCCTATATAAGTAAAACTCACAGGTCCTCTTGGAAGGCTCTCAAACTCCCCAGTATGAAGTTGGAGGCTTCTATTACTCTTGGATGTAACAGAATCCTCCATGTCCTAACACCCTTGGCTGCAGACAAAAGCCCTTTTTCTCTTAGGTTTGTTATCCTGAAACGCAAGGGTTCAGTTATTACCTACGTGTTATTATCTTCGCATCCATCAGTTCCTTCTGTCCCTAATGTGAAAGAAGAATATTCCTCAACAATATGGGGTGTTTTATAGTGTTAAAAGACCCAACAACATTTACTGACCAAATGAAGCAAACTGCCTTATTTAATGGATTGGGTCAGATATTTAGGGGTTTTCCTAAATCTTGATTACTGCTTTAAAAAGGAGCTTCAGCAGCAGAAAGGCCTGAAAGGCCAGCAATCCAGGGAGAATGTGACACCCATTCACATTATCTGGATTCCTGCGTGGACCCAAATATAAGGGATATTAAGAAACTTATCTAGGCAACCAACCAACCCCCACCCAGCACAGCCCTCGGAGGAAGGGTATATGTCAGCCCACAGCCAGCCTGTCACTGTGGCATTGCAGGGCCATCCAGGGGTGCCTATGTATCAGGTACAGACCAATGAGATGCAGGCATGATAGCCCCTCAGGGTACAGAGTCACATTCAAGCTCCCACATGTGCCATTTCACATTCACCCACCCACTCACCACCCAAAGAAGACCACATGGGCCAATTCAAATGGCCCAGCCTGTAAAATGCAGAAAGCCACACCTTGAGACAGGCAGCCATAAAGCAGCAGAAAGGGAAACAGGAAAACAGACAGAGAGCAAGAACGCGAGGGAACACATAGCCAGAAAAATACAGACACATTCGTTATGATAAACAAGATATGCATCTTTGATCCCAAACATCACTGGTAGACATCAACCTCCAGTCTGGCTTGTAACAATACCCTGATCAGCCCAGAAAATTAGCGCTGTGACACTTTTTACCAGTGTAGATCTTCCAGATGATTCTGTAATTCTATTTCAATCACAACATTAAAATGTGGACATAGTTATTTTTTCTACTTCTGTGGTTTTTCTTAATTTCCATTAAGGCAAAATATGAATGTAGGTAACCAAATCAACCACCTCCCAGCAGGAAAAATGGAAACTCTCAGAAACCTCTTGCTTATACAAATTGTTCCCCAAAATCATCTGGTCAAACTTTTGACCTATTGTTTCTAACCTTACTAGTTCTTGGCAGTGAGTAGTCATAAATCTAAAAAGTGAAGTTTCAGTCATTGAATCACAGTTCTTATTTTGATGCCCCACTTTTTTCTTCAAGTTGCATGTACCTGCTATTTTTATATATGAAAACAGCCAGGCTGCATCTTTTTTCTCTCCCTGAGGACTTCCCTAATCTAATTATAGGACTGGAAGTTTTCCAAACCAAGACATAATTTACTGTGCAATTTTTGTTGATGGTCAATTTTTTTTTTCTCTTATCCTATGGGAAAATCAATTGCCCAGCAAATTAATGTATCCCTCATCCTTTCATCCTTAGAGACTTACAGTCAAAAGTGATTTCAGTCCCAGTTGGTGTCTTTCTGGCTCTGAGTGCAGGTTAGCCCTCACTAACTGGTCTGTTGGATAAGTAACAGAATGCGCATCCAGGGACAGTAGTTCTCATCCCTTTTATTCTTTCAGTTAGAACTGGAATCACTAGATGATCCTGGTCCACAGAACTCCCTAGAGCCCAGCAAAGTGTATGGTGACTGTTAGTCCCTCAAATACGCCCACCTAAGGATTCATGCCAAAGAATGGAAAAAGCAATTTACTGTAAATATTAACATTTTGAAAGCTTTATCTGTTATTCTTTAAGATGTGGGGACGCTGTTTCCCCCAGGTTTTGGCTGCTATTCATAAGTATTTCTCAACTCACTCAGTTGCTTTTTTGTTTCTATTCTGTTAGTCTAAATCAATCAAAGCACTTTCACGTCGCCAGTCCCATTGTGCAACGTCCCATAAAAGTCTGTGATTCCACAAAAGCAGGCAACAGCTTGAGTGCTTCGGTCCAGTAACACGAGTGTACCTCCTCCACCCAAGCTCAACTTCCCATTAGAATAAGGAAGTGATAGGGTTGGAAGACAGCCCTAAAAAGTTGTCATTGTTATTTTGAACCTTTAAATAGACCTTTGTATCTGTAAAGGGGTTGGGTTCTGCTCACAAAGACCCTATAGGAAGGTCTGTGCTGCTAGCCTCATCTTGATTTTTATCTATGTCGTGTGCTAAATTATTAGTAGAAACTGGTGCTCATAACGTAAAAACTACCCCCTAAAAATGAAATCAGGATTCCTTAAAACTCAAAAACGCGAAAGGGTTCTTTTTACTCATGTGATTATTAATTTGGACGACACCATTTCTGAGAGCTCTGCTTGTCTGCTAGTTTTAACACCAAGCCCTTTGTACTAACAACAACATTTCTTTAAGACTTTCCCCCTTTGACATTTCCTATCTTCAATATCAGTAAGTCAATTTTATATGTCAGGGAAAAGGACAATTACAGAACAATTGAGATAATACTAATTTTAATTAAACAAATAGACAAAGCTAAAATAAACATGCAGCTTGCTTTCAAAATGTTTACATATACTATTAGTTCTTCCAGCAAGATTTTTCTTTTTTCCTTTGGGATCACTCACTTAAAGTCCATAGTTTTTGTTTCCTAAAAAAAGCAGTTATGGCAAACGGGCTCAAGATATTTTCTGCCCCTAAAAATAAACATCTTTCTTTTGAACAACATTCTTAACTTTTAAATTCCAGCTATTCCCAAGACAGAAGAGACTAGTTAATCAGCCATTTTTAAGAGAAGGGAGCTCAGACAGGTCATCACAGAAATTCTTCTGGGTACCCCTTAGCCTGTCCTCCAACGGCAATACCCAGCAAATTACTGTACTGTGTTAGCTCCCAACAACAAAAGAGGCCAAGAGGGAGGGGAGGGTGAGAGGGAGGCAGTGGAGAGGTGGAGGGTGGGGCTGCCTGGGAATCTGTTCCCCTAATAAGGGGAGGGAGGGAGCCGGAAGCACTGCTCCAGGAAAAGGCAACCTCCAGTACTAACAGTATTTTTAAATGTTTATGTCCACTTGTACAACAAAAAGAAATAAAAAATTAAAATGAACAAAATGTTGGATGCTTGGAAGGATGGCTGGCTAACGGAAGTGATTTGTAAGTGAAAACAGGTAAGGAAGGGAGAGAAGGACACAAATATGCCAGGAAAGCAGAATGAGTAAGAAGATTACACCTTCCGAGCCAAAGGTTTAACTGTCCTAATCCTGGTATTTAAGATCCCTGAAAACAATAACCTTCTAGGAAGCAGAAACAAGTAATCAGCAAAGAACAGACGGCCTCACATGTGTCTCCATCAAGTCACCACACACTGGGGGAGAAAAGAGGACCAAAATCATCAACAACCTAGACAATTTAAACAAAGCTCTGGAAAGGACTTGCTAAGCAATGGCCTCAGTCCTCCTATTCAGTTTCTTTTATATTTTGTGGCCCATTTGTGGCTCACTAAGACAGCAAGGGTGCCATCCATTATTCTACTTTACTTAGTAAAGGGAAAAAATGTTAACTTTATAACTTTTTAATTTCCCAAAAAGCTTTTCCCCACATTTTAGGGTACAATGAGGTCAACTCTTTCACCGGCATGACCACGTAAATATGGGGAAATTAAATCAATCTTCACAATCAAGAATGTTAAGACTAAGCCAAATCTACCCTGATAAAAGAAGTATGTTCATGTCTACAGCCACAGGCATGCTGTCAGACAATGCTGGTATACCTGACATCAGTCTGGATGTCAGTTAGGGGGGAAAGGGGCACCCTGAAGATCACATACAGAACAATACCAAGTATGTGCAATCTTACAAATACTGCTGAAGCATCCCTGTTGGGCCTGAGGGCAGCCACCACACTCTGGCATGGCTGCATCTGCTGTTAACAGTCAGCATCCACCATGGGTGGCAGTGCCCAGACATTATCCATTGTTAAGTACTTTGAAAATCACCCTTAACATTCATATGTGACAAAATTGAAAGAAATGCATGAGAATGACGAACACCAAATTCAGGATAGCAGCTACATGAGGAGGAAGAAGGGTTCACAGCCATGTTAGCAATATTTTGTTCCTTAAGAAGGATGCTAAAGCATTCAAGTACTCTCTGTATGATGCCTTTTCATAGGTTTTAATATACAACATTTTAAATATAATATATACATACACATATGACAGCAAGAGCTTTGAGCCAGCCATCTGGGGATAGTGGATTTTTCACTCGTGCTGCCAAATACTGTGGGACCTTGCTGTCCCTGAATCTTGGTTGCTCATCTGTGAAGAAAGAGGATTCACGTATCATTCAGTCATAAAATTCTGAACTGAATTTTCCACATGATGGGTGTGGAATTCTCTGGACTCTAAGAACAACCCATCACTGCTGTTGCTGTACAGGTGACACAGATCATACAGGACACGAGACTCACAGACTCACTGTGGATAGCACACGCACATTTGAAAGTTACCCCAGGAATCAATCCTACCACACTGTCTCTTTTGCCGTCCTTTGGGATAATGGTAGACCTCAGAGAGTTGACTGGCCAGGTTTAGGAAATCAGTGAGTATCAATCAGTAAAGGATGAGGGGTCAGTTTAATTGATCCAAGACAAAACATACTTTGAACCCTTCTTCCTCCTCAGGTAGCTGCTATCCTGAATTTGTTGTTCGTCATTCTCATGCATTTCTTTCAATTTTGTCACATATGAATGTTAAGGGTGATTTTCAAAGTACTTAACAATGGATAATGTCTGGGCACTGCCACCCATGGTGGATGCTGACTGTTAACAGCAGATGCAGCCATACCAGAGTGCTTACAGATTATTTTATATAATCAGGATACTCCTGAGGTGGAGAAACAGACCTGTTAACATGAGTGATTTATTCAAGAGCATAAAACTGGGACAAACCCAGGATTAGAATTCATAATAAAATAATGCTGGTCTCACTCAATTTCTGATCTCTCCTATTACAGACCATCATGTCAGAGAAAAGTTACCCTCTATTCCCTACAATCCAACTTCATTAAATATTTTACCAAGACTTGCAGAGTATACAGAGCAAATAAACTAGCAAGTCATTAGAACACTCAGTAGAATGTTGTAGATTTTAGTATGTAGATCAGATTCTGATACTTAAAATTTCATTTCGTAAAGTGCTACAATTTAAAATAAAATAAATGTCGTTTTTTCTAACTATGTTAGGTTATGGTTTTCATACTAGAATTTTAAGGAAACTGTTCCAAGGGAATTTTTGAAAAATTCAACCTTCCCCAAATTAGAGCTCCTCTTAGTTCTTTTTTGAGTTTGTACTTCCAAAGAACCACCCAACCACTGTGCAACTGCACTGAGAAATGGGGAGTTCTAACTAAATAGTTGACACCCAGTATTACCTCAGCCTTAAACCTTAGCATTCTGACTGGTTAGTGGGAAAGTAAATCACAAAAAAAAAAACAGCTAAAAATTAACTGTTGTGTGATTTAGAAGCTGTTTTTTTCTAGGGTGCCAGCTAGCAGTGCAACTCTTTAACAGGTATTCATTGGTTAAAAAGTTGTTGACTCAACTGTGAAAATGCAGGGTGTCTCTGAAAAACAGATTTTACTTCTGAAACAGAAGAACTTCAAACTGTGAAATCAACCCTTCCACTAGGCTTCCCTTGTGATTTGGTAAAAAGCCTGCAAACTAGTTTCTAGTTCATTCCTAAACACAGCATAAGTTTCTCACCTGAAAGGAAACAAACCAGGATTCTTTGTTTCTGAGTTTTCCCTAAAGACACATATTTTCCAGTTGGGTGGGCACAACTTTAAGGTCTGATATAAGGTCACAGCACCTCAGGGAAAGAACAGTAGGCATTTCTGTGTATACTAAATTACCTTTGTTGTTACATACAACATGTGCCATGACTTCATCAGAAATTTACCTGGCTTTTTAAAAAGTCTATTTCTGAGATTACTTTTTCTTTAGTATACCTCCGAGTTCATTAAAATATTTAGAAATTATATTCCTTCCTGTGACGATAACCTTTGCTAAAACATAAATAATCCTTCTGACCCCTTACCTCCAGTACGTAGGATTACAAAATCCTTAAGTTTTCTTTACAGGGAATTTCAGACTACAGTTTTGAGATACCGAAGAAATATTTGTCTTCCCTTCTTGCAAAATCTTCCCCAGGGAACTATCCCTGACCCATCCTCCACCCCTAAAATACCCATAACATAAAACATCCTCAGAAAGAAATGCCACCAAAGTTGTTATCTCTCCATTGGTGAATATCAGAAATTACCCCAAAATGTCTTATACATTCTACAATATTTTCTTGAGTAGAGCCAAAACTAGAACCACCAAAGGAACTTGAGAAGTTAGGGCCTCTAAGACAAAAGAAAATCTCTGTGTAAGCCTTTGGTTGAAGCTCCTCCAACTTACTTAGTTAAGAAGCTGACCAACTGAGAGAGGAACTGAGATTTCTATGTTTTAAAAGCAGATCTGAATATTTGTACCTTCCTTCCGACAATCAAAAGTTCAGGAAAAGTCAAGTATCAGGGACATTTCCTTTGCCGTAGCTTGAAAGTACAAACAGGTAAATTCTCCTTACAAAGGTGACCAAAATTGTAGGTTCTCTAAGTTGATAGTAACAACAAAACAGGTAAACAAGAAAAATTAATATATATTAGCACTTAATTTACACCAGGCATTTTGTGTGCACCGTCTCTTTCATCTTCACAAGTCTGTAAGACTGACTGACACTATCTACCCCGTTTAGGGAAACAGAGAAGATAAGCAGCTTGCCCAAGAACGAAAAGCAAGTTAGTGGCAAGACATTCCTGAACACAAGTATGCAGGCTCCGAACTCCACGTCCTTAAAAGAAACTTCTTATGGGCAACAAATATCTAATCTACTCATTTTTTCCATGAGTTTATAGAGAAATTTCCCAGATCACACATTGTCTGAGCATTCCAAATATGAAGTAATTAAAAGATTAATATAGTGATCAAATTAAAAATGCATCCATGTTAGTTTAAATTCTGGCTTTCTGCCTCTTCTCCTCTTCAAAATAAATAAATAACATGAAACATGTTTTTTGCCCACTGTTGCAGCTAACTGGCAAACTTGTGTAATAAATTAACTAACAGAACTGGTTTAGCAACAAATGAGAAGCTCAAGGTCTCTAAATTCTAACCCTAGGTATGTCACTGATTTGGAAGGTGATCTAAGAGCATTTAACTGAAGTTAAATTTGATGTTTATAGAGCTTTCAGAACACAGTATGAAAGAATTCCTATTTATGAAACCTCAGTATTGAACCCTGATACCAAATACTTAGGTGAAAGGAGAAAGCACAAATCCTAGCTATTTTGCCTCATTACTGCCAAAGGTCCATATGTTTGTAAACACTTAAATGGGATAAACAGACAATTGCCCTCAGATTATCTCTAGGGACAAAGTGAAATAGAAAGTGAAAATAAAACAAGTAAGGGTTCTTGATTTTTAGTGTGTGTGTCTGTGTGTCTGTGTTAGGTACGTGTTTTTGGATTTTTGTAATAATACAAAAATTTTTTTAAGACATGCTCAAAGTCTTGCCAGAATTTTTATCTGCATCTATGACTTGATCTCAGGATTACACATTCCATCTGCTAATGAATGGGATAACATTAAGGAAAAGAGCATCATTCTCTCTGCCCCTCTCCAGCTCAGCTAAAACAAGGTTCGCTTTATAAAGATCTCACCCACTCCTACCCAAATGTTTCCATTTCGTCAGAAGCAAGAGGAAAAAAAATCTTGAAGGACTTCAACTTTCAAGCAGCTCAAATCAGAAAGGGATATAAGAACTTGAGAAATAGGGCTGGGAATGTTAACTCCCTCGACATTCTTCATTCTTCCTCAGCCAGTGAGAGGGTTGTTTCCTCTTTCTGGTGAAGAATATATAACGGAAGCCAGTGTATGAAAATACTAAAAAGGGCCCCGGAGAGCAGCAGGCGGCATCAGTACTTGCTCACTCATTCGTGCTAGTGCTGCATCTCCTCTTTCTCCAAAGAACTTAAAGACAAAGATAAAAGTGAGAAGTAATATTAAATTAAAATTAATAATATCAGGTGTCTTCTCAGCATCTATTTTATTGATAAAAATACTATTTGCTTCCAATAATGATTTATGAAGATGCTAAGCATATAACCGGAGACACAGTGCACAATAAATGTTCACTTCCTTCTTTCAGAAATGAATTTCCAATTGCCACCTGAACGGCCACTAATCTTTGAGCTCAGAAGGCCCATTAGCCTGCCCACCACCAGACCATCCATTTTCTCCCACACCTTCTCCTCCTGTTACCTTTCTCTCAAGGAAGGGTACCACTATTCTCTTTGGCACCTAATTTAGAATTCTCTCTTCCATTGCCTTTTAATCCCCTCTGATGCTGTTTTCCAGTTTCTTCATCATTCACCTGGATTTCTGAAAACACCTTGTAATTGGACTCCCTGCCTCTCCATTACATCTTTCAGAACATTACTGTGAAACAGAGCTCACACCGAGCATCAACTTTTGTTCCTCACTGACAAGAATATAGTCCAAACACTCCTGTGCACCAAACTCCCCAAGATCTAACCCCAAAGCACCTTTCCAGACCTCTCCCACCACATCACGCACTGTGCTTGAGTGTGTATATTCTTCAGCCTGCAGTCTATTCTCCTCAATTCTCCACCCAAGAAAGCCCCCACTCTACATTCTAGACCAGGCTATAGTTCAAAATGAGTCCTAACTTCTCCAAAGCTGGCACTAATTACCACCTACTTTATTCACCCACAGCACTCTGCTTGCACTTCAGTTGGCATTTCTTTCATTCTAGATCATACTAGAATGATTTGTTTACAAGGCTACCTCCCCAGCTCCTGAAGAACAGGGGCCATATCTGGGTCATGTCTGATTGCCCCTAAACAGTCCCTTGCTCAGTGCACCAGTGAATTGAATGTAATAACTAATATTTTTTACTATGTGTTCTATAATGTTGGACTATAGGTACCATAACTGTCTATTATGTGTACCATCTCAGTAGTATTTATAACACTCTCATAAGGTAGGCCATATTTTGGCCTCTGTTCTACAGATGAGGAAACTACTCAGAGAGGGTATGTAATTTGCCCAAAGTGGTGCAGCTTGTAGGTGGCAAAGCCAGGATTTGAGCCAAGGTCAGTCTGACTTCAGAAGCTATGCTCTTGACCATTAAACTACACCACAGATATCTCTAAAAGCAACCTGTTCCTTTAGTACTTGTGTACCTGGGAGTATTACACAAGATCAAGACCACAGGAAATTAATTTTATCCTATCAGCACCTGCAGGCCATTTTTGTTCTGCTCTAGTCCAGGGTCATAAACCAGCAGTTCCACAGTCACTCAGATTCACTCATTTTTCTCTTTTCCTACCCCCACCCCTCAATGCCCTGAAAAAATAGATAAGAAGAAAAATAATTTAGAAGGCAGAGACAGAAAGAGAATTAAATCTTTCCTTATCTGTAGAACACAAAGCATTAACAAGATGATTATAAGGTTTAATAGGCATATACAACCTAAAAGTGTGTGTTGGATCATTTTAAAACATTATTTCCCTGTTCAAACCTGAAATCAGCAGCAGTTGCTAAGAAAACACAAAGCCAACCGTGTGACCACATGGTGACTCATGCAAGGAGCAAGCTTACCTTCCAGCTCTCAGAAACCATCACCAACAATCATAATTAACTCATCAACCTGTAGTTATAAGCATTTGGGAGTTTCTCTTCATCCAGCTCAGAAGGAACTACACTCAGTTCTGGACTAAACACTATTTATAAAATTAATTATTACCTAACTGAGCTGAAGTTTCCTACAATGAAAAAAAGTACAAAGACTACAAAGATAACTGACTTTCTTTCAAACAAAGGTCTATGAACAGAGGAAGAATTCTTAATGTCATCAAATGACTACAAAGGATATTCAAACAAGAGAAGCTAGTAACCTGTTTTCTTTGTCAACATATAAGTGTGAATAATAAAACTCACCTTTAACTGTTTTATAAACAGTATTCATAATAGTCATTCCTTTAAAAAGTTTTTTCTTTCTGAATCACTAGCTCCAAGTTTTGAACTAAAAGCTCTGCACACACTCCCAGTCACACAGTCCTACATAGTCACATAGACAGACCACAGTACTAATAGCTTAGATCCATTGTGTTGTTGCTGGTTTTTTGCGGGGTTGGGAGGGAGGGGATAGGGTACAGTCTTGAACAGCTTTATTTATTTTGTTGCAATTTACACTTAAGACAAAAATTACTTCAGAGTAATGAACATTTTTAAATGAAAATTAGATAACTCCTCTGCTATGACCCATTAATTAATGTACCACACAGAAGCAGCCAAACATGGAGGTCTCAGTTGTAATACAATCAGCTTTTCCTCAGGATATCATAACTTGGACTTTCAAAGCCAGAGTGGGAGCAAGCATGTTGTATGTCTGTGTAAATTAGATCTGTTCCCCACCCCCCAGGACATGAAGCATTTCAGAGTCTAAGCTCTAACAAATAGGTTGCCTCTAACCTTGATGATGATACTCTGTGTGGGACATCGACTAAGATGAATGGATTTTTTTAAAAGGTGTTTTGTTCAGCCCTAAATGTTGAATACCTTTTCTTTCCAAATGAGGCAACATAATTGCTGAAATGAGTCATGAGAATTTTTTAATATATTAAGAATCTGCCTAGAAATCTTCAAAACCTTCTAATAGCTCCTCCTTTCCCAAAACCTGCCTTTCAAATTAAAATTTCCCCTTCAAGCCCAATATTTCAGTTTTGGCAGTGCATATATGTATATTCTACCTTACTCTTCTGGAATATTATCTACAAGTATAACATACATATTGCCATCATGATGATGAGGGTATTAATAAAATGTATTCATTATTGTTGTAACCAGTACATTTATTTTTAATGAATTTTATGCTAATAGGAATATATGTACATGTGTCTACACTGTTTTGTTTTACTATCTATGGAAATGAACTCCAGATAAACTTTACTATAATTTAATGTGTAACCATGTCTATATATGGCTCATGGCTATATGTGATTTAGTTTCAAATTCATCTCCAGTACCTTAATAGCTTAAATAATTTAGAATCTAATTATTTATGGATGATCTGATATGATACAATGTGTAGAATTTACAATCCTGCATAGAGGGGATTGGCTGAGGGTGTAAGTAAAACCAGGTTGGCAAGATTTGATAATTACTGATATTGGGTGATGTTAACACAAGAGTTCATTTCACTATTATATATGCCTTTTAATATATATAAATTTTTCAAAGTTTTTAAAAATCTACTACTGGCTCTAGTGTCAGACATAACTTAACCATTTTGTACTTTTGTTTTACCCACACAGCAATTAATATTTTATGGTGACACTTCATTAGAGCCAACACTTCTCTTAAAGTACAATGGGGTAAACATCACATTTCTAAACTATAGTCATAGCACTTAGGAGCTGGGGAAAAAATCTCAGAGATCAGTTAATTCTATACCAGTAGTTCACTATCTTGAGCATGCGTCAGAATCACTTGGAAGACTTGTTAAAGATTTTGAGGGCCCCACCCTCAAGATTCTGATTCAGCAGATTTTATTCTGCTGGTCCCTGGACCATAATTTTTGAGCGCCACTGCTATAAGCTTACTCCCATTACTCGGTTTGTGTTTCTTGTAGGGATCACCAATTACCACGTTGGATTCCATGTTTCTCTGCTTGCAGGCCTTTCTCCTATTAGACAGTTGGCTTTCTAAGGGTGAGGGACATAAATTTTCATCAGTGTACCAGTGCTCACACTCAATAAATACTTACAAAGTCAATTAATTTGTTGAATGAATTATTTCCCCACCCATTTGTAATTGAATATTTGTCAGTGCATTTAGAACAAGGGTATATTTATACACCCAGATGGGGAGAAGCTACTCACTGACGATAAAGGGCAACTGCTGGCGGTACCTTGATGTCAATTTCTAGAGATACAAGAACTGTATCTCGGACTGGAATTTTCAAGTACAGACACTGAAAAGCAGAAGCTTGAGGCTCACATTTGCCAGTGTGTTACTTTGACCCGAGGAGCTATAACCCAGTGCTTTCATCTCACACACATCGAAAGAAAGAAATGCTTTCAAACTCATTTTTCAAAGTTTCTCAGGGTCTGGATAATGTTAGCATGGGCAGGCTGATTGCTTCTCCCCATCACCTCCCTCTTCCCACTGCTGCCCAGAGAGGAAAGAAAAAAAAGCACAACACACTCAGTAATGCCTGTCTGGAGAGTTCTCTGAGTCCAGCTGGTCTGAATGTTGTATATCCCCACAGTATCCTAAACTATCTTTCTATTACAGCAAGGATCTGCTCAATGACAATTCAGTGGATTTAGTTTAAGAACATGAACTATGCTCCAATTTCTGAATTTCATTACTTGAATCCAATAATCTCAGTATGTATGATTTATTTTCATTGAACAATTATAAAATAAAGAATATAACCTACATAACTGCATAGATACATACATGCGGTTTTTATTATTTAGATCCCTTTAAAAAATAACTGACTGCTAAAACTAAAATAACAATGTAGTGTGGGGTTTGTAACATCAAAAAAGTAAAATGTATGACAATAGCACCAAAGTCAAGAGAAGAAAAATGGAAATAGATTATTACAAGCTTTTCATACTATACATGAAGTGGTACAGTAACACTTGAAGGTAAACTGTGATAAATTTGTAGATAAGATGCACACTATAAACACTAAAGCAACCACTAAAATAGCAAGATTAGGAATGATAGCTAATAAACCAATAAAAGGATAAAACAGAATGATAAAAAATAGCCAATAAATCCAAAAACAGAAAAAGAGGAAAAAGGAGACAAAGGACAGATGAGAAAATCAGAAAATAAATAGCAAGATTATAGATATAAACCTAACCATATCAATAATTGCTTTAGCCATAAATGGTCTAAACACCCCAATTAAAAGGCAGAGATTGTCTACTGGATCAAAAATCAATACCTTTCAAAGAGGTGGAGCACAACACTCTACTCCTTAAGTGTGAACTGCACATAGTGACTTCCTTCCCAAAAGTACAGTACGTAAGGGGTAGAAAAGAGTACTTTGCAGCGGAGGAAACTGACTCAGCCAGGTGATCAAGATTAATACGAATAGTGAATGATAAGTCACGCTGACAGTATATTCTTTGACATGGGGCAATTAAAATTCACATCCTTTTTGAGTGCACATGAAACATTTACCAAAGTAAATCATACTCTGGGCTATAATTTCAATAAATGTTAAAAGATTTGAGCCATACAAAGTATGTTCTTCAACAACAATGGAATTGAAAGAGAAATCAGTAACAGAAAGATGTCTGGAAAATCCACAAATATCTGGAAATGAAGTAATATACACCCTAATTAACTCAGGGTCAAGGATTAAATCAAAAAGAAAATTTTAAAGTATTTTGAACTGAGTAAAAATGAAATCATGCCTATCAAAATTTGTGAGATGTCACTAAAGCAATTTTTAGGAGGAAATTTACAGAACCACCTATATCAGAAAAGAAAGTCACAATGACCTAAAAAAACTAGAATAAGAAAAGCAATTTAAGCCCAAAGGAAGTAGAAGAAAGGAAATAATAACAAGAAGCAGAATGCAAATCAATTAGAAAAGAGAAAAACAATAGAGAATATCAATGAAACCAATAGCTGGCTCATTGAGAAGGTCAATAAAATTGATAAACCTCTAGCCTAGGATTTCTCAACCTTGGCACTATTGACATGTCTGAACAATTCTTTGTTGAAAGGATCTCTCCAGTTCAATATAGGATCCTTAGCAGCATCCCTGGCCTTGACCCATTAAATGCCAATTGCAAACCCCCCTCCCAGTACTCACACACAACACTGTCTCCAGATATTATCTGTCTCCAGATAATTATCTAGTGTTCCTGGTGGCTATAGGGTGAACTACAACCCATACTTTGCTCCATAAACAAAAATTATCTCAAAGTAGACTGACCTAAATGTAAAATGAAAATTTTTATAGTTTTACATTCTTTTATTGAGTTTTCCTGAGAGTTTTATAACTCTGAGCCAAAAATGTCTTTGTGGCCTTGAGATAGGCAAACATTTCTTAGGTACTACACCAAAAGTACAATCCACAAAAGAATAAACTGATAAATTGGACTGCATTAAAATTTAAAATGTTTGATTTGAAAAGACACAGTTAAAAGAAGTCTGAGAGCCTGGCTTCCTGTCCTAGGCTGTGCCTTTCACCTACTGTGTAACCTCAGAAAGTTACTCAATCGCCTTGAAGTCCATAGGGCTGATAGGGTATACATGAGGATGCCATGTGAATTTATCCAAACCTTGGCCTACAAGGCTCTGCATGACCTTTTGCCTGATTACCAGTCTATCTTCATTTAGTTCTCTCGCTTGAGCTAACAGTGCTCAGCCACAACCACTTTCTCTCAGTTCAATAAACCCACACACGACCAAGCTCCTTACTCAATGCTATCTCCTCTGCTGATCTTCCATGCCTCTCTCCCCTCCACAGCTTCCTAGTCCACAAAAACATGGCTAGCTCCTTCTTAACAGTCTCAGCTTAAAAGAAGCTTTTCTTAACGTTAACATAGGAGGCCCTGGTTACTCTATGTCTCAGCATCCTGTTATGTCCTTCTTTCCATTCAACATATACTCAATAAGTAATTCCGAAGGATATACTGCAGGCCAGGTACTGTTCCAGATTCTGAGGATACAGCAGTGAATACAACAGCACTGATGGAGTGTACAATGTAGCGGCAGCAGAGAATAAACAAAGGAGCAAAAGATAGGGTATATTCGATGGTCGTTAAGTGCTATGGAGAAAAAAAGTAAATTGCCAAGAAGGGTGGGAATTGCAATGGGGGTTTATTGAAGGCTCACTGGGAAGGTAACACCGAGCATGTAAGTGAAGGAGACAACCATACAAATAAGGGGACTGGGCAGGGGCATTTCAGGCAGAGGAAACAGCAAGTCCAATGGCTCTCAAACAGCAAGAAAGCTAGTTTGTAGAAGTATGAGGAAGAAGACGAGCAGTTGAGATCACAAGGTGACAGAAAGGGGGTTGTTTGGAGGACCAGTTGGGGTAAGCTGTGGGGGCCACTGTCAGCTCTTTGCTTTTCACTCAGAGGGAGATGAGAAGCCACTGGAAGGTTTTGAATACAAAAGTGGTGTGACTGGATTTACATTTTAAAACCTGCAATCAGTCTGTCTTCATTTAGTTCTCTCCCTCGAGCTGGTAATGTTTTTATGTTCTGCTTTATCTTCCCTACTAGATAAAGGAGGGAATCACAGCTGTCCTGTGCACCTTTGTAACTCCAGCACCTAGCACAGTCCATAGACACTCAATGAATATTTACTAGATGAATGAGGTAATCTGCGTAAAGCATTCACTGGGTAATAACTGTTATTATTTGGAACCCCCGAGTCCAGCCAGGCTGGTATGGTATGAGGTAAGAGCTTGCTTGAGTAAATGAATGGTTTTGTGAAATTATTGAAAATCTACATTTAAAGCACATGCTAAGTAATGACAAATGAATCCATTGCTTTTCACCCTTTCCCTTACTTACTGAGACGTGAATAATTCTGCTTTGAGCTTTCCTTTAAACTCTCACACTATGCTACTGAGGGCACTACCCAGAACAATCCCATTGTGACTCAGTTCTCTAAATACACTGCAATATCGTGCAGACACAATTAGCACTAACGCAATGAAGCGCTTGTAAAATTTCTAATTGGGTAAACTTATTCACATGATTTTTTTAAAACAATCTTAATGTACAACGCTGAGCAGACCCAAACTGGTTTTGAGTTTTGTTTAATTCAAGTGAAGCTCATTAACTCAAACATGTGGACAAAGAACCAGGAATTTCCACTTTTTATTTGTTTGGACATCTCCAGAGGCTTCACCACGAAAAAACTTAATGAGGATTTACACCTGTTCCTTTCTCCCTGGGGATGCTGAGGGTGGGAGAAGGGAGTAGTGGCCAGGCTAAGGCCTTTCAGTAATTAATTAGCTCAGGAACAGCCCTTGGGAGTCTCACAGTTTTCCAGAAAGAAAACTAAAGGAGCCATGCATTAAAGTTAAAAAACACACCAAATACTCCATCTCATAAAAGGTGAGCCCTCTCCCCTAATGATGTTTAAACGTCTCAATAGCAGGGCCCCGAGCAGTGGGAAGGCCAGGTACGGTCTGGATGTTTATCCTAACCCTAAAAGTGGTTGAACCCATCCAAGCACAATTTCATATCTTGCAAGGACTTCAGAGCTGTGGAAACCTTGAGAAAAGCCGATGAAAGTTGCTTGAAATCAAACTTTAAAAAAGAAAAAAGTGGTGCAAAAGTGTGCTGAGCGGCTAGAGAAGAACCTCCTGGGTTTGGCTCTGACCTGCTGGTGCTTGTACACAATCGTGCCTGCTGGCATCTAGCTCAGACGCTCCCTTCCACTGGGGGAAGGGAAAATAATAACTTTCTGAAATAACAGGCGTCCATGAATCAAACGTTACACAGGACTTCTCAATCTCCAACAGAAAGGTGGCTAATGTCGTTTCGAGGAGCACTGATTTCACACAAGTTCCCCACCCCTCGCTTTCTTTTTTAACGTAAGAAAAATAACCTAAGGAGGAGAAGGTGCTGCCATCAGACCCTCAAGGCAATTTCAGACAACAAAGACCCCAAGCAATCAAAATGGAATTATAATCGGTGCCGTCGCGGAGGCGCTTGGCTGCCGCGCCGCCGCCGGTCCCTGAGTGCCCGGGCCCCACGCGGCTCCCCGCGGTCGCTGCAGCCCGGGTGCGCCCCGAGCGCTGGTTACCGGGGAGCCGTGGCGAGCCTCGCGCCGCCCACGCTGGGCGACCTCTGCACCGCGGCTGTCCGCGTCCTATCCCACGCGGCGCTCAAACCTTTCCCGCCCAGGCGTGACGCGAGGCACGAAAACAATCAGCGGAGCCTGAGCGCGGGGGCCTGGGCCGACGGGAAGGAGGGGATCAGGGCCGAGCCCCATGCCCAGCCCCTTTCTAAGCCGGGCGGACCGGCGGGCTGGAGCCCGGAGGTGACACAAAGAAGCCGGAGAGACAAACGCCACCCGCTGGCGCCCGCTCCGATCCCAGAGCGCCCCGCCCGCTGACAAGTTTGCGACGCCCTCCACGCCCCCCGCGCTCCCCACCCCGGCAAAGTTTCCCGGGGCCGGGCTCGGACCCCCGAAGCGGGTCAGTCCCGCTGCGGCCGCCCCTCGCCCCCCGGCTCGGGGACGCTACCCTCCCGCCCCGCGCCCCTCCCTCCCTCCCCGCCTCAGCCCGCTCTCTCCGGGCGCATCGGGGTGCTGGGGCCCCGCGGCCGCGCTCACCGCGGCCGGCCCGGCGATCGACGGGGGAGCGGGTTGGGGCCGACCGGGTCGGCGTTCTGCTTGCCTTGCTCCTTCGATCGCGCCTTTTGCTGGTTCTCCCGCTCGCTTTTCGGTCCAGCCCAGGGCTCGCGGCGCAGCAGAGCGCGCTCCGCTCCTCGGCGCTCGGAAAGCTGCAAACCACGCCCCGCGCCTTCCCCGCCCGCCGCCAGCCTCCGAGTCCCGCGCTCGCCACTCGGCGGCCAGTGTCGAGCCCTCCCGCGAGCGCGGAGGCGGAGCAGCCTGCTCCCGCCGCAGGCCCCGAGGTAACCCAGGGCTGACAACTTTCTTTCCGTGTTTTGGAACATCAGAGTTGGTTTGAGGCAGATGCACACTCAGTGTACAGGTTAACGACAGGGGCTGGGGGAAATGTCACAAACTCCATGCAAACAGCAGAAAAGGCCGATTTCAGCAAGGGACTTCTCTAACCTTCCTGCACTCCTGAATCGTGGGAAGTGCTATTAAGACAGCATATCCGCGAATTAGCTACCAGACCTTGATCAAGTCGGTTAACTTTTGTGGATCCTTCGTAAATGAGGAATTTGGATTAGATGGCCTTTAAGATCTGGATCAGCAGTTGGTACAGTGTGGTCCAGACCTGAGGGTCACCTGGAGGGAAGGGGAGGAGTTAATAATGAAGAATACTGAGTCCCTCCCTCTCCCTGGAGGCGGGGGAGAGGAGAACGGCCTCAATCTTATGACACGATATACATCTTCCAGGTCTGAAATTCTCGGGAAGGTGGAGCCTTGGAAATCCATCCTGCAAGTGCAAGTTTGATTTTCCAGCAAATCACTCAGTGCCTTTGGACTCAGGATGGTGTCAGTTGACACTTACCTCCTGTGCTGCTGTTACAGAACTACTAAGGCACTGGAGGTCCTAAATGAAAGCTACTGTATCAACTCACTGTTATTACATAAAGAAGTGACTTCAAAACATTTCTCTCTATTGAGTTTGTATCACAGATTTAATTTCTTAGAACTCCAAGTACATATTTGTTACATGGCTACAGAATCTTGCCTAGATTACTTACTCAAATTTGGTGCTTATCATGAAAGCTAAATGATACAGAGCAGAGAGATTAGAGTTTTGATAATGCATTCAGTTAACATACATTGAAGGAAAAAAATTAGTCATAAACTGTACCCACAATTTGGGACAATTCTTTCAAAATCTTGTACCTTTGTGAGTACTAGAATGATTAAGGTAAGGGATTTGAAATGCACATTTTATTGATGGTCAATAGCTCAGCTCTTCACAAAACAGCACATTACAAATCTACCTCATTCCTTGTATTCTAATAAAATAGTTTGATAGTATGGCGCTTCTCTTCTTGGACTACCTAGGTATGTATTATTTATTATTAATGGCTTGGGTCACAACAAAAGTCCATAAAGCAAGAAGATCCCTCTGGCCCCGTGTCTTTTCACAGAACCATTTGCCTGATACAAAACATGCAAATCAAAGAGCCAATCTCGGGAGAGGTTTGGCTCCAGGGTTTGTGAAGCTGTCAACAAAAGCATTGTCTGCTATTTTCTTTCTCTTAAAGGATTGCTTCCTTTACAGGAAGTGCTACAATATCAGCGTGGCAACAGTTTCTGGAGAAAATGTAATAAGTAAGTTCTTAATTATTGTTCCCTTCTAGGTATCTATGCTCCAAGTCCTCGAAATGAAAGGACTGTTGTTCCATATTGTATCTAGTGCACTTAAGAGAATCCAGAACAAAATATCTCAAAATGTCCCCAATTAGAACCTTCTAATTATCTGTGATATCTCTTAGCCATGCCAGTTTAGATATTAAATTAATGCCTACTTTTAAATCAGCTCATTAGACTAATGGCAAGAGCACTGAAACAGATTCTCTGCTCTTTGAAATGAAAACAAAATATAATGCTAATCCAGAGACACACCTGGTCTTCTGAAAAACATTACCGGGTATGTGAAGGAATGGCTCATATGCTTACATCTCTGACTGGTAGAGTAAGTTTGCCATGAATCTGGCCATGCCCACATTCTCCCATGCACCAAAACATAGACATAGTACAGTAACATAGTATGTCATGTTATGCCTTTTAGCTTATTTACATCAGGCCTCTGTATTTATAGCAAAAGATCCATTCAGTTTGACAGCCCACCTGAGAGACGTTGCCAGTTCCAATTGTGATAAACACAAGTGTTGCAAATTGATCAAAATGAAAGCGCATCTGTGACTTGGTACACAATCATGCTGTGGCATATGGTGAGAATTACTGAAGCAGACATTCAATACATATTGGCGCTTTGTATTGAGCAAGACAAAAAACATGGTCTGAGGCACTCAAGCTAGTTGGACATCCTCATGACATTAAAGGAACTAAATTCACCACTATTTCAGTTAGGCAGCAACTCATCTCTGTCACAGCATGGATTTCTCTGAACTAGAGTTGTTTACATTCCTCCATCCCACAATAGCCTGTGAGTTCTGCATCCTGGTGCCTAAATAAGAAAGGCAATGGGTTTTATACTGGAAGTAGATTCTAGTCTTGTACTTGGGGGCCATGTTAAGAAGGATTGTAGGGCTGCATCTAGGTTTGGCAAGAAAGAATACAAGTTGTTTAGTAGCTTAGTCCCTCCCATGGGCACAGAAGTGGGGATTATTGACTATCATGTATTTATCAACCCTGATGGCATTGGAGATAATGTTAAATGATTGGCCAGATGGATAGTGAATTTAAGAACAAAGCAAAGTATCTTTAGCCAAAGAGGCAGGTAAGGTATAATATTAATTAATCAGAAGTAGGATGAGATCATCTTACTACTTGTTCTATTTATTTTAATAAAAATACTACTGCTAAAGACAAAAGGACATTGGTTTACAGCTCAACACTCCTTGTTAGGATGCCAACCTCAAGGAACAATCTTCTGCTACAATATTTTTTACTACTTTGGGAGCACTTATATAAGCCTGGGATGAAAATAGCTGGCCGGCAGCATCACTCAAATACCAATACCAAGCAAAGACACCACAAAAAAAGAAAATTACAGACCAATATCCCTGATGAACATAGATGCAAAAATACTCAACAAAATATTAGCAAACCAAATTCAAAAATATATCAAAAAAAATCATCCATCATGATCAAGTAGGATTTATTCCAGGAATGCAACGATGGTACAATATTGGAAAATCCATCAACATCATCGAACACATCAACAAAAACGAGGGCACAAACCACATGATCATCTCCATAGATACCGAAAAAGCATTTGACAAAATTCAGCATCCATTCATGATGATAACTCTCAACAAAATGGGTTTAGAGGGTAAGTACCTCAACATAATAAAGGCTGTATATGACAAACACACCGCCAACATCATACTGAACAGTGAGAAGCTGAAAGCCTTTCCTTTAAGATCGAGAACAAGACAGGGATGCCCACTCTCCCCACTGTTATTCAACATAGTTCTGGAGGTCCTCATCACAGCAATTAGACAACACAAAGAAATAAAGGTCATCCAGATTG
Source organism: Manis pentadactyla (assembly GCF_030020395.1). Taxonomy (NCBI): domain Eukaryota; kingdom Metazoa; phylum Chordata; class Mammalia; order Pholidota; family Manidae; genus Manis; species Manis pentadactyla. The sequence goes on from NC_080029.1 coordinate 37,266,565, forward strand.
GTAAGGAATAAGTCAAACTGTCCCTGTTTGCAGATGACATGATATTCTACATAAAAAACCCTAAAGAATCCACTCCAAAACTACTAGATCTAATATCTGAATTCAGCAAAGTTGCAGGATAAAAATTAATACACAGAAATCTGTTGCTTTTCTATACACTAACAATGAACTAGCATAAAGAGAAATCAGAAAAAAAATTCCATTCACAATTGCATCAAAAAGAATAAAATATCTAGGAATAAACCTAACCAAGGAAGTGAAAGACCTGTATTTGAAAACTACAACACACTCATGAGATAAATTAAAGATAGCAATAAACGGAAACACATCCTGTGCTCATGTATAGGAAGAATTAATATTGTTAAAATGGCCATCTTGCCTAAAGCAATCTACCGATTCAATACAATCCCTATCAAAATACCAACATCATTCTTCAATGAACTAGAGCAAATAGTTCTAAAATTCATATGGAACCACAAAAGACCCCAAATAGCCAAAGCAATCCTGAGAAGGAAGAAGAAAGCTGGAGGGATTACACTCCCCAACTTCAAGCTCCACTGCAAAGCCACAGTAATCAAGACAATTTGGTACTGGCACAAGAACAGAAAAATAGACCAATGGAACAGACTAGACAGCCCAGATATAAACCCAACCATATATGTTCAATTAATATATGATAAAGGAGCCATGGACATACAATGGGGACATGACAGCCTCTTCAACAACTGGTGTTGGTAAAACTGGACAGCTACATGCAAGAGAATGAAACTGGATTATTGTTTAACACCATACACAAAAGTAAACTTGAAATGGATCAAAGACCTAAATGTAAGTCATGAAACCATAAAACTCTTAGAAGACAACATAGGCAAACATCTCCTGAATATAAACATGAGCAACTTCTTCCTGAACGCATCTCCTTGAGCAAGGGAAACAAAAGCAAAAATGAACACATGGGACTACATCAAACTAAAAAGTTTCTGTACGGCCAAGGACATCATCGACATAACAAAAAGACATCCTACAGTATGGGAGAATATATTGGTAAATGACATATCCAACAAGGGTTAACATCCAAAATATATAAAGAACTACATGCCTCAACACCCAAAAAGCAAAAAACCCAATTAAAAAATGGGTAGAGGATATAAAGAGACAATTCTCCAAAGAAGAAATTCAGATAGCCAACAGACACGAAAAAATGCTCCACATCACTAACCATCAGGAAAATGCCAATTAAAACCACAATGAGATATCACCTCACACCAGTTAGGATGGCCAACATCAAAAAGACTAAGAACAACAAATGCTGGCAAGGATGCAGAGAAAGGGGAACACTCCTACACTGCTGGTGGGAATGTAAGCTAGTTCAACCATCATGGAAAGCAATATGGAAGTTCCTCAAAAAACTAAAAATACAAATACCATTTGACCTGGGAATCCCACTCCTTGGAATTTACCCAAAGAATACAAGTTCTCAGATTCCAAAAGACATATGCACCCCTGTGTTTAGTACAGCACTATTTACAATAGCCAAGATGTGGAAGCAGCAAAAGTGTCCATCTGTAGATGAATGGATAAAGAAGAAGTGGTACATATACACAATGGAATACTATTCAGCCATAAGAAAGAAACAAATCCTATCATTTGCAACAATATGAATGGAGCTGGAGGATATTATGCTCAGTGAAATAAGCTAGGCAGAGAAAGACAAGTGCCAAATGATTTCCCTCATTTGTGGAGTATAACAACAAAGCAAAACTGAAGGAACAAAACAGCAGTAGACTCACAGATTCCAAGAAAGGACTAGCTGTTACCAAAGGGGAGGGGTGTTTGAGGGCGGGTGGGGAGGGAGGGAGATGGGGATTGAGGGTTATTATGTTTAGTACACATGGTGTGGGGGGTTACCGGGAAGACAGTGTAGCACAGAAAAGGCAAAAGTGAATCTTACTACACTGATTGACAGTGACTGCAATGGGTATGGGTGGGGACTTGATAATATGGGTAAATGTAGTAACCACATTGTTTTTTCATGTGAAACCTTCATAAGAGTGTATATCAATAACACCTTAATTTAAAAAAGGAAGAAAGGAAGAAGATAGCTGGCCAGGAAAATAGCTTTGTTCCTTTGTCCAAAAGTCCAATCGCACCCTGTAAAGGGCTGAGCGCCTTATCTCATTCTGGTTTTGTTTACTGCCAAACCTGGAAACCAACAGGAATAACTATTGGGTAATTGCTCTCTCGACCAATGTGATCTTTCTGACCATTGTCCTGATTCAAGTAGAAAGTTGTGTCCAACAACATGCAAGTGTGCCCTGCCAATTTATGCAGTGATGGTCTCCTACAATACAGAATGAATTAGTCAAATTTCCGCCAATTGAATCAGAATCCATCATTCTTGAGTTTGAAGAAAAATTTAAATGAATATGCCAAGACTCAATGAAATCGTATATGTAAAGTGCTAAGCATGGAAAATGGCAGCAGTAAGCACTTAATAAATGATACCTGTTATTGTGATAATTTTAGTAACTAACAGTGCAGCTTACTTAGAAGGGTATGATTTCAAAAATCCCTTTTATTGAATTGGTAAATTAAAGTACAGGATTAAAAAAAAGATTCCATTTTACCTCATTTTACACAGCAGAAGACTGTGGCCTTAGAGTAAAATATTTGCCTAAAGGCATAAATCTGGTAGTGGCATTCCCTGGATTAGAACATGGTGAAGATTTTAGCAGGACTAAATGCCTCATTTAGAGAAATTCAGTTATATGTTTTTGCTATTTGTTTTTCTTTCAAATACAAAGCATTGGATTAATCACCCTGCTCAACTCACAATAAAAAAACAATAAAAATAAGAAACATTAATGTATCTCTCTCAGGTCAAGATAGGTCTAATGGGTCAAATTAAGCAGAGCTATAGAAAACCTTAACAGCACGATAAATAAAGTAGAGCTTATGGTATATTCAAATTTATACCTCAAAATAAAGAGTATACTTTCTTTTCAAGCACATATGGATTCAGTCATGAAAACTGGCTTTATATCATGTCACAAAGAACTCCTCAAGGAGAATAAGTAGAAACTGTGCAAATAGTATTTTAAACAATAATAGTAATAAATAATATAATACAACTAAAAATTTATAACAAGAAGATAGTGCTTTCTACCTGGAAATTTTAAAGTTTGCTATTAAATAAGTATTAAATACAATGGAAAATACAATACAAATTGAACAGAAGTAATTTCTTTTAAAAACATAATGGAGGTGAGGGGCGGAAGATGGCGGCGTGAGTAGAGCAGCGGAAATCTCCTCCCAAAACCACATATATCTATGAAAATATAACAAAGACAACCCTTCCTAGAATAAAGACCAGAGGACACAGGACAATATCCAGACCACATCCGCACCTGAGGGAACCCAGCGCCTCGCGAAGGGGGTAAGATACAAGCCCCGGCCCCGCGGGAGCCGAGCGCCCCTCCCCCCAGCTCCCGGCGGGATAAGAGCAGGCAGAGCGGGAGGGAGACGGAGCACAGGACTGCCGAACACCCAGCCCCCGCCATCCAGGCCAGAGTGCAGACACAGTACGTGCCCATGAGGTCCTGGATACTAGGACAACAGGGCAGCAAGAACAGTGAGAGGGCACCGGTGGCCTGGCGCCGGAGAACACCAGAAAAGTGAGTGACCACTTTTTTTTTTTGCTGTTTTGTTTTGGCGAGCGCTTTTTGGAAGTCTTAAAGGGATAGGGCCCCCAATACTAGGGAAACAGGGCAGCAAGACCGGTGAGCAGATGCCTGAGGCTGGCACCGGAGAATAAAGAAAAACAAGCGGCCACTTTTTTTTTTTTTTTTAATTAAAACATTTTTTTTTTTTTTTTTTGGGTGGTCGTTGTTTTGTTTTGGCGGGTGCTTTTTGGAAGTCTTAAAGGGGCAGGGCGGGACACTTAATCCAGAGGTAGGGAACCCGGGGATCTCTGGGCACCATAACCCCTGGGCTGCAGGGAGCAGGGAGGCCCCTTACGGAGATAAATAGCCTCCCAGCCGCTCCTGCTCCAACGCGACTCCACCACTTTGGAGTAGCTGCCCGAGCCAGGCCACGCCCACAGCAACAGTGGAGATTAACTCCATAACAGCGGGGCAGGAAGCAGAAAACATATCTGCGCGCAGATGCACAGCACAAACCACTAGAGGTCGCTGTTCTCCCAGGAGAGGCGCACAGCTGCACAGCACAAACCACTAGAGGTCGCTGTTCTCCCACGAGAGGAGGGCCACAAACCAACAAGAAAGGAAGTTCTTCCAGACGTCACTAGTCCCAGCTCCGCAAACTATTCCTATCACCATGAAAAGGCAAAGCTACAGGCAGACAAAGATCACAGAGACAACACCAGAGAAGGAGACAGACCTAACCAGTCTTCCTGAAAAAGAATTGAAAACAAAAATCATAAACATGCTGACAGAGATGCAGAGAAATACGTAAGAGAAATGGTATGAAGTCCGGAGGGAGATCACAGATGCCAGAAAGGAGATCGCAGAAATGAAACAAACTCTGGAAGGGTTTATAAGCAGAATGGATAGGATGCAAGAGGCCATTGATGGAATTGAAACCAGAGAACAGGAACGCATAGAAGCTGACATAGAGAGAGACAAAAGGATCTCCAGGAATGAAACAATATTAAGAGAACTGTGTGACCAATCCAAAAGGAACAATATCCGTATTATAGGGGTCCAGATGGAAAGTATCTTAGAAGAAATAATTGCTGAGAATTTCCCCAAACTGGGGGAGGAAATAATCGAACAGACCACGGAAATACACAGAACCCCCAACAGAAAGGATCCAAGAAGGACAACACCAAGACACATAATAATTAAAATGGCAAAGATCAAGGACAAGGAAAGAGTGTTAAAGGCAGCTAGAGAGAAAAAGGTCACCTATAAAGGGAAACCCATCAGGTTAACATCAGATTTCTCAACAGAAACCCTACAGGCCAGAAGAGAATGGCATGATATATTTAATACAATGAAACAGAAGGGCCTTGAACCAAGGATACTGTATCCAGCACGACTATCATTCAAATATGACGGTGGGATTAAACAATTCCCAGACAAACAAAAGCTGAGGGAATTTGCTTTCCACAAACCACCTCTACAGAACATCTTACAGGGACTGCTCTAGATGGGAGCACTCCTAGAAAGAGCACAGCACAAAACACCCAACATATGAAGAATCGAGGAGGAGGAATAAGAAGGGAGAGAGGAAAAGAATCTTCAGACAGTGTATATAACAGCTCAATAAGCGAGCTAAGTTAGGCAGTTAGATACTAAAGAGGCTAACCTTGAACCTTTGGTAACCACGAATTTAAAGCCTGCAATGGCAATAAGCACATAGTCACCCTAAATGTTAATGGGCTGAATGCACCAATCAAAAGACATAGAGTAATAGAATGGATAAAAAAGCAAGACCCATCTATATGCTGCTTACAAGAAACTCACCTCAAACCCAAAGACATGTACAGACTAAAAGTCAAGGGATGGAAAAACATATTTCAAGCAAACAACAGCGAGAAGAAAGCAGGCGTTGCAGTACTAATATCAGACAAAATAGACTTCAAAACAAAGAAAGTAACAAGAGATAAAGAAGGACACTACATAATGATAAAGGGCTCAGTCAAACAAGAGGATATAACCATTCTAAATATATATGCACCCAACACAGGAGCACCAGCATATGTGAAACAAATACTAACAGAACTAAAGGGGGAAATAGACTGCAATGCATTCATTCTAGGAGACTTCAACACACCACTCACCACAAAGGATAGATCCACCGGGCAGAAAATAAGTAAGGACACGGAAGCACTGAAAAACACAGTAGAGCAGATGGACCTAATAGACATCTATAGAACTCTACATCTAAAAGCAACAGGATATACATTCTTCTCAAGTGCACATGGAACATTCTCCAGAATAGACCACATACTAGGCCACAAAAAGAGCCTCAGAAAATTCCAAAAGATTGAAATCCTACCAACCAACTTTTCAGACCACAAAGGCATAAAACTAGAAATAAACTGTACAAAGAAAGCAAAGAGGCTCACAAACACATGGAGGCTTAACAACACGCTCCTAAATAATCAATGGATCAATGACCAAATCAAAATGGAGATCCAGCAATATATGGAAACAAATGACAACAACAACACTAAGCCCCAACTTCTGTGGGACACAACAAAAGCAGTCTTAAGAGGAAAGTATATAGCAATCCAAGCATATTTAAAAAAGGAAGAATAATCCCAAATGAATGGTCTAATGTCACAATTATCGAAATTGGAAAAAGAAGAACAGATGAGACCTAAGGTCAACAGAAGGAGGACATAATAAAGATCAGAGAAGAAATAAATAAAATTGAGAAGAATAAAACAATAGCAAAAATTAATGAAACCAAGAGCTGGTTCTTCGAGAAAATAAACAAAATAGATAAGCCTCTAGCCAGACTTACTAAGAGGAAAAGAGAGTCAACACAAATCAACAGTATCAGAAACGAGAAAGGAAAAATCACAACGGACCCCACAGAAATACAAAGAATTATTAGAGAATACTATGAAAACCTATATGCTAACAAGCTGGGAAACCTAGGAGAAATGGACAACTTCCTAGAAAAATACAACCTTCCAAGACTGACCCAGAAAGAAACAGAAAATCTAAACAGACCAATTACCAGCAACGAAATTGAAGCAGTAATCAAAAAACTACCAAAGAACAAAATCCCCAGGCCAGATGGATTTACCTCGGAATTTTATCAGACATACAGGGAAGACATAATACCCATTCTCCTTAAAGTTTTCCAAAAAATAGAGGAGGAGGGGATACTCCCAAACTCATTCTATGAAGCTAACATCACCCTAATACCAAAACCAGGCAAAGACCCCACCAAAAAAGAAAACTATAGACCAATATCCCTGATGAACGTAGACGCAAAAATACTCAACAAAATTTTAGCAAACCGAATTCAAAAGTACATCAAAAGGATCGTACACCATGACCAAGTGGGATTCATCCCAGGGATGCAAGGATGGCACAACATTCAAAAGTCCATCAACATCATCCACCACATCAACAAAAAGAAAGACAAAAACCACATGATCATCTCCATAGATGCTGAAAAAGCATTTGACAAAGTTCAACATCCATTCATGATAAAAATTCTCAGCAAAATGGGAATAGAGGGCAAGTACCTCAACATAATAAAGGCCATCTATGATAAACCCACAGCCAACATTATATTGAACAGCGAGAAGCTGAAAGCATTTCCTCTGAGATGGGGAACCAGACAGGGATGCCCACTCTCTCCACTGTTATTTAACATAGTACTGGAGGTCCTAGCCATGGCAATCAGACAAAACAAAGAAATACAAGGAATCCAGATTGGTAAAGAAGAAGTTAAACTGTCACTATTTGAAGATGACATGATACTGTACATAAAAAACCCTAAAGACTCCACCCCAAAACTACTAGAACTGATATCGGAATACAGCAAAGTTGCAGGATACAAAATCAACACACAGAAATCTGTGGCTTTCCTATACACTAACAATGAACCAACAGAAAGAGAAAAAAGGAAAACAACTCCATTCACAATTGCATCAAAAAAATAAAATACCTAGGAATAAACCTAACCAAAGAAGTGAAAGACTTATACTCTGAAAACTACAAGTCACTCTTAAGAGAAATTAAAGGGGACACTAACAGATGGAAACTCATCCCATGCTCGTGGCTAGGAAGAATTAATATCGTCAAAATGGCCATCCTGCCCAAAGCAATATACAGATTTGATGCAATCCCTATGAAACTACCAGCAACATTCTTCAATGAACTGGAACAAATAATTCAAAAATTCATATGGAAACACCAAAGACCCCGAATAGCCAAAGCAATCCTGAGAAAGAAGAATAAAGTAGGGGGGATCTCACTCCCCAACTTCAAGCTCTACTATAAAGCCATAGTAATCAAGACAATTTGGTACTGGCACAAGAGCAGAGCCACAGACCAATGGAACAGACTAGAGAATCCAGACATTAACCCAGACATATATGGTCAATTAATATTTGATAAAGGAGCCATGGACATACAATGGCGAAATGACAGTCTCTTCAACAGGTGGTGCTGGCAAAACTGGACAGCTACATGTAGGAGAATGAAACTGGACCATTGTCTAACCCCATATACAAAAGTAAACTCAAAATGGATCAAAGACCTGAATGTAAGTCATGAAACCATTAAACTCTTGGAAGAAAACATAGGCAAAAACCTCTTAGACATAAACATGAGTGACCTCTTCTTGAACATATCTCCCCGGGCAAGGAAAACAACAGCAAAAATGAGTAAGTGGGACTATATTAAGCTGAAAAGCTTCTGTACAGCAAAAGACACCATCAATAGAACAAAATGGAACCCTACAGTATGGGAGAATATATTTGAAAATGACACATCCGATAAAGGCTTGACGTCCAGAATATATAAAGAGCTCACAAGACTCAACAAACAAAAAACAAATAACCCAATTTAAAAATGGGCAGAGGAACTGAACAGACAGTTCTCCAAAAAAGAAATACAGATGGCCAACAGACACATGAAAAGATGCTCCACATCGTTAATTATCAGAGAAATGCAAATTAAAACTACAATGAGGTATCACCTCACACCAGTAAGGATGGCTGCCATTCAAAAGACAAAGAACAACAAATGTTGGCGAGGCTGTGGAGAAAGGGGAACCCTCCTACACTGCTGGTGGGAATGTAAATTAGTTCAACCATTGTGGAAAGCAGTATGGAGGTACATCAAAATGCTCAAAACAGACCTACCATTTGACCCAGGAATTGCACTCCTAGGAATTTACCCTAAGAATGCAGCAATCAAGTATGAGAAAGATCAGTGCACCCCTATGTTTATCACAGCACTATTTACAATAGCCAAGAATTGGAAGCAACCTAAATGTCCATCGATAGATGAATGGATAAAGAAGATGTGGTACATATACACAATGGGATACTACTCAGCCATAAGAAAAGGGCAAATCCAACCATTTGCAGCAACATGGATGGAGCTGGAGGGTATTATGCTCAGTGAAACAAGCCAAGCAGAGAAAGAGAAATACCAAATGATTTCACTTATCTGTGGAATATAAGAACAAAGGAAAAACTGAAGGAACAAAACAGCAGCAGAATCACAGAAGTCAAGAATGGACTAACAGGTACCAAAGGGAAAGGGACTGGGTAGGATGGGTGGGTAGGGAGGGATAAGGGGGGGAGATGTAAGGGGGTATTAAGTTTAGCATGCATGGGGGGTAGGAGAAAAGGGAGGGCTGTACAACACAGAGAAGGCAAGTAGTGATTCTACAACATTTTGCTATGCTGATGGACAGTGACTGTAAAGGGGTTTATAGGGGAGACCTGGTATAGGGGAGAGCCTAGTAAACATAATATTCGTCATGTAAGTGTAGATTAGTGATACCAAAAACAAAAAACAAACAAACAACAACAAAAAAAGGGCAGTTCCTGTGTGGTAACCTCCCATGAGTTCTACACAAGGGTATAAAGGGCATATAAAAGTGTACGCAAAGGGTCTGTTTGTGTTTATACAGAGGATCAAAGCCTAATTGGGTACCCCGAAAATGAACTAAGATACGATATGAAAAAGAACTTCCAACATCTGCACTCTCTGGAAGACTCATGCCAGAAGATGATCATCAAAAAACCCCAACAAAGATCCACGCACTACTACAGCTGTAGATGCACTCATCCCACCAGCTCCTGGACTTGCCATGGGAATGAAGGAGATATCTAAGCTGGCCTGTGCATACAGTAAAACAACAAATTTGACTGGATCTATACTGTTGGAACTCAACCAAGAATTAGGAGAAGTGCAAATTGTAGCGCTCCAAAATCTTACAACTACAGACTATTTACTGTTAAAAGAACATAAGGGATGTGAACATTCCCCAGGAATGGGTTGTTTTAATTTGTCTGATTTCTCTCAGACTGTTCAAGTTCAGTTAGACAATATCCACCATATCATAGATAAGTTTTCACAAATGCCTAAGGTGCCTAACTGGTTTTCTTGGTTTCACTGGAGATGGCTGGTAATTACAGGTATGCTTTGGTTATGTAACTATACTCCTATTATGATAATGTGTGTGCGCAATTTAAGTAGCAGTTTGAAACCTATACATGCTGAAGTTACTCTACAGGAAGATATGTCAAAGAAATAATCAATCTTCCCAGGTTTTCTTCCGCCTGCTACTTCTATAGCTTTTCTTCTTCCTTCCTAATTACAACCCTTAAATAGAATTCATGCCTCAGATCAAATTTACTGAGTATCATAATTCTTCCAAGTGGTAAAGATACCTCAAGACAAATGCTGGGCATAGAAGCTACAGGGCATAAATATGCAAAGAAATAAAAAGCTAACCATTTCAAACAATAAGGCTTCTCTCTCACTTATCAACTTTACATTTCCCTGTATGGCCCCAGAAGATGACTGGTTAGCCAGAGATGGGTAAGATTCCTCAAGGGAGGAACAACCTAAGACAGGCACAGTCACAGGGGGTCATCAGGTGAGAAATTGGGGATCAACAGAGGTGAGGCTTCGAACCTCACCCCCCCTGTTCTGAGAGAAATCTTCTGCATAAGTGGATGTTTTATTGCCCTTGTCTAACTTGGATTAACACATAGTCTACAGGCACACACCTGATCATCTACATTTGCTCTCTTACAACACTAAACTATGTTTTCTACCTTTACCTTGTATCTATCTACCACTTCAGCATTTTATTAAATATAATAATAATAAAGAGAGAAATGTGGTATCCACATATAAATCAAGTATAAAAATCAAATGAGTATTCATATTTGAACTGAGTGTTTATAGTTCATAATGCATGAGCAAAACCGAAAGTTTCTGTGATGACTGCCCTTGTACTGTTCACTATGTAACTTATTCACTATGTAAGAATTTGTTCTCCGTGTAAGAACTTGTTTGTTATGCCTCAGAAGATTGGAGACTGACGAAAATTAGGCTTGGGGTGGATTAATGATTGTGCATTGAGCATTGACTCTCCTATACAGAATTTTATTGTTGTTAACAACCATTTGATCAATAAATATGAGAGATGCCCTCACAAAAAAAAAAAAAAATAGTACACACTTCCAATGGTAAAATAAATAAGTAGTCGGGATGTAATGTATAGCGTAAGGAATATAGTCAAGATATTGTAACAGCTTGGTATGGTGATAGCTGCTACCTAGAATTGTCATGTATATAAATGTTGAATCACTGTGTTGTACACCTGAAACTAATGTAATGTAATACTGTGTGTCAACTACCCTTCAATAAAAAATAATTATCTACAAAAAAAAAAAAAAGATAATGGAAACAATACTTATCAGAATCTATAAAAAGCAAATCAGTGATTAGAGAAAATGTTATAGCTCTAAATTTTTGTACAGTGAAAATCAAGGAATGATTAGAAAGTGAAATTTTTTTTTACTCAAAATGCTGAACCAAAGAAAAGTAGAAGGAAAAAAATAAAAATAAAAACTGAAATCAATGAGGTTAAATGCAGAAACCAATAGGACCGATAAATAAACATGATTTTTAAAAAAAGATTTTAATGATAGACCTCCATAAATCTAATCCAGGAAATGGGGAAGAAAGCATAAACATTCAAAATAAGAAATTATAAAAGGGGTGTAGCCCTGAAACAGAAAGTTACATAGTATCATGTAATTATTTTCATAGTATTATGAAAATACATTTAAAAACCTAGATATAATCGAAATAGTAATATGTCAAAATGAATCCTAATAAAGATAGAAAGCCTAGACAAACCAATTTTAGAAGAAATAAAGATATCAAGGAATTAACCACACAAAAAATACCAGGCCCAAAGTTTCACAACAAAATTTTTCTAAGTCCCCAAAGATCTGATTCTTAGATGCTACGTACATTGTTTCAGAGCATTTTAAAAGAAGAAATCCTTCCAAACTGCTTTTTGAAGGCAGTATAAAAGTGATTCCAAAATATAGCAAATACTGCACCACTCCCACTTATGAATATGGACATAAAAAACTCTAAGTCAAATATTAGCAGCATAATCTAAAAGCACATTTTAAAAAATACTTGATGCAATCTCACTCCTTGGTATTTATGCACACGAGTGGAAAACTTATATCCACGCAAAAACCTGCAGTTTTGTTCATAATTGCCAAAATTTGGAAGTAACTAAGATGTCATTCAGAAGGTGAATGAATAAAAGCTGGTACATTCAAACAGTGGAATGTTATTCAGCACTAAAAAGAAATGAGCTATCAAGTCATGAAAACACACAGAAGAATCTTAAATACATACTAAGTGAAAGAAGCTAATCTGAAAGGCTACCTAGTGTATGATTTCAACTATATGACATTCTGGAAAAGGCAAAACTATGGACACAGTAAACAGATCATTGGTTTGCATTAGGTGGGGGACGTGGGATGAAAATGCAGAGCACAAAGAATTTTTAGGGCAGTGAAACTACTCTGTATGATACTATAATGGTGGATACATGTCATTACAAATTTGTCCAAAACCAAAGAATGAACAACACCAAAAATGAACTCTAATGTAAGCTACAGACTTTGGTTGATAATGATGTGTCGATATGGGTTTATCAGTTGTAACAATGTACCACTCTGGTGGGGGATGTTGATAGTGGGAGAGGCTTTGTGTGTAGGAGGGCAGGGGCATAGGGAACTTCCTGTACCTTCCTCTCAGTTTTAGTGTGAACCTAAAACTGCTCTAGAAAATTAAGTCTATTCAAACTAAAACAACCAAACAAAAAAACACTTTATGGCCAAGATGGGTGGTTCAATATTCAGACCACTAATATTTCGTATTAATAGATATAAGAAGGAAAATGATCAGAGTATTTCCACAGCTGCTGAAAAGGCCTTTTTCAATATATATTTCTCTTTTTAAAAAATTCAATAAAATAGAAATTGATTGATACTACCTAATATAACAAAATATAGCTCAACATCTTATTTGGGAAGCATTAGAGGCATTTTTACTAAGGTCAGGAACAAAGCAATGATGCTCACTATCTCCACTACAATTTACTATTTTAATGGAGATTAGCCAATGTAATAAGACAAAACAATTCAATTAAAGACATAACACCTGGAAAGGAAGAAGTGAAATTACATTTGCCAAAACGAGAGTACACCTAGAAAACTCAAGCAATCAGTGCTAAAGCCAACACAAACAGGAAAGAATTAGTGATGTTGCTAGACTTAAAATCACACCCAAAAGATACTCTTCATATGCATCAAACAATAAGATAAAAGACTTCATGTAAAAGTAAACCTGTTTAACATGGATGGATCTAGAGAGTATTATGCTCAGTGAGGTAAGCCAGGCAGAGAAAGACAAATACCGTATGATTTCACTTACTTTCTGGAATATAAAAACAAAGCAAAACAGAAGGAACAAAATAGCAATAGACTTACAGACACTAAGAAGTGACTAATGGTTACCAAGAGGGAGGATTTGGGACAGGTGGGAGAGGAGGGAGACAGAGGATAAAGGGGCATAATCACAATATAATTTGGTCACAGGACAGTAGTACAGCATGGAGAATATAGTCAGTGATTCCATACATTTTTCTATGTTGATAGACAGTAACTGCAGTAGAAAGTGTGAGGATTTAATAATTTGGGTAACTGTTGAACCACCCTGTTGTACATTTGAAAGCAACGTATGATTGTATATCAATGATATTTCAATTTAAAAAAATGTAAACCTGTTTACAAAAGCAACAAAAAGGTAAAATACTTAAGAGTAAACTTAACAAAAAAATATGCAAACTTACGTGGGAAAATCTTCAAACAAAATAGTAACCTCGAACAAATGAAAAGGACCCCAGATTCTTGGATAAGGCAAATAAAAGTATAAAGATGTCAATTTCCTCAAAAATGATATATAAATAAATACAGGGCAATTCTGTAATGGTACTAATATGCTCTTCTTTTTCTAGAGGTAAGTAGGTCAAAAGACAAATGACAAACTGGGAGGAAACATTGCTAGTTATATGGCAAGTAAAGGGCTAATCACCCTAATGTAGGTTTAAAAATGAGTAAAATCAAAATCCAAGAGAAAAATGGGCAAAAGACATGAACAATTCACAGAAAAAGATACATAAAGGGTCTCAAACCTATGAGATGATGCTCAACTTTGTAAGAGAAATCCGAATTAAAACTACCCTAAAATATAATTTAGTACCTATTTGGTCAACATTCAAAAGTCTGACAATGCACTCTGTTCATGGGGTTCTGTGGAAAAACACTCTCATATATTGCTGCTCAGAGTACAAAATGGTTCAACCCCATATGGAGAAAAAAATCTGGCAATATCTAGTAAAGCTACATAGAATCCCACTAAGAATTTACCCTGAAAACCTATAGCCACAAAAACAAAACATTCTATGCACAAGGTTTTCCACTGCAGCACTGTTTGTTACCACTGCCAGATGATTTCTCTTAGGTTTTGCCAATAAGAAACAGATAGGAAGGTTGGAGAAGGGGAGAAGGACTAACCTCCTGTTTCCAGGTCCTATCAGATCCCTCCAGCAGCATGAGGACAGCCATACCTCCAGCCTTGTCTTTTGGCACTCAGAGTGCTCCTCCAGAAAGCTGAGCTCCAGCTGTGGAACACGTGAGAACATCCATGGCGCCCCCAAGAGGCTGCAGCGGTGGATGATCTCCTCTCAAGGACTGCACACAGCTCAGGGAGGATGTAGATCAATAGGAACTTTTATACATTGCTAGTACAAGTGTAGGTTGGTAAAATCATTTTGAAGATCAATTTCGTATTATCTTGTAATACTAAAAATTTGCAAACCCTAAGAGGATTTCCACTTCTAAGTATGCACCATGTTTATCTAGAATAGGTACAAAATGTACATGTACACAACATGTACAAAAAAATGATACATATATACATTTCTGGTAGCAATATTTTTAAAACAAACTTTATTGAGGAATGATTTATTAAGAACAGAATGCACAGATTTTAAGTACACAGTTCAATAAGTTTTGATGAATGTATATATCTGAGCTACCATTTCTAAATCAAAATATAGAACATTTACATAACCCCAGAAAATTTCCCTATTAAGCCTCTTGTAGTCAGTCCTTTCTTCCAGGCAACCAATGATCTGATTTCTATCAGTATAGATTAGTTTTTTCTATTCTGGAATTTATGTAAGTGAAATCATACAGGGTGTATTTTTTGTATTCTCAAAATAATGTTTTATGTATTATAGGTGCTTCTGCATGTATCAGTTCATTTATTTGCATTGCTAATTAATTTTCCGTTGTGTGAATATATCACACTTGCTCATGGTTATTGGGTTGTTTCAATTTGGGGTTACAGATAAATCTGCTGTAAATATTCTGTACAAGTAATTTTATAGACATGTTTTCATTTCTCTTGGGAGAATACCTAGGAATGCAATTTCTAGGACATTCAGTAGATATAGGCTTAATTTTATTAAAAATTGTGAAATTGCTTTTCAAAGCGATTGTATCATTTTACACTTTCACAAGCAATACACGCTTTCCAATCATTATACTTGGTATCATCAGTCTTTTTAATGTTAATCATTCTAATGGGTATAAAGAGTTATGGCAATTCTTTAATATGCATGTCCTTGATGATTAATAAGGTTGGGCATCTTTTTAGTTGCTGATTATACTTGAATATATATATGTACATACATATATATATGTGCATCTTCTGTTAAAATATTTTGTCCATTTTTAATTGGATTGTATTGTCAAGAGTTCTCTTCTTTAATTATTATTAAGGTATCATTGATATACAATCTCATGAAGGTTTCATATGAGCAACATTGTGGTTACTACATTGACTCATACTATCAAGTCTCCCCCAAATTCCCCAGTGCAGTCACTGTCCACCAGTGTAGTAAGATGCTACAGAGTCACTACTTGTCTTCTCCGTGCTATACTGCCTTCCCCGTGCCCCCATTACATTATGTGTGCTAATCATAATGCCCCTTAATCCCCTTCTCCTTTCCTCCCCACCTTCTGTCAGAGTTCTTTATATAGTCCATTGTCAGATTTACGTGCTATCTTACAAATATATTTCCCAGTCTGTGACGTGACTTTTCATTTCCTTATAGGTATCTTTGGAAAAACAAACATTTGGTTTTGTTGTTATTGTTTGAATTTTAATATATAAATTATCAACAAACAGGTACCATTTTTACTTTATAAGTGAGGAAAATAATATTTATGATAGGTCATTTGCCAAGGCCTCTCATTAGAGTTAGTACTGAAATGTGGTTATAGGTTAACTGTTTGTTTAAAAAATTTTGAGGAACTGCCAAATTGTTTTCCTAAGTGACCGCACCATTTTACAAAAACATTACCAATGTACGAGGGTTCCAATTTCTCCATATCCTATCAACACTTATTATTGTCTGTTTTTTCATTTTAGCTATTCTAGTGGGTGTGAACTGGTATATCATGGTTTTGACTTGCATACTGAACATTTTTATGTGATTATTGGCCATTTGCACATGTTCTTTGGAAAAATGCCTATTCAGACACCTTGCTCATTTTAAAAATAGAATTGTGTTTTTATTGTTGAGTTGTAAGAATTCTTTAATCATTCTTAATAGAAGTCCCTTATCTGATGTATGATTTGCAAATATTTTCTCTCCCATTCTGTGTATGTCTTTTAATTCCCTTGATGACTTCCTTTTAAGTACAAAAGATGCTAATTCTGATAAAGTCTAATTTATCTATTTTTTCCTTTTGTTGCAGTATTTTGGGGTCATATTAAGAAACCATTGCCTAAACTAAAGGCATATATATATATACCTCTTTGAGTTTCATAGTTGCAGCTTTTACATTTTGGTCAATGACCCATTTTGAGTTAATTTTTGTATATGGTATGATGTAAGAGTACAAATTCATTCTTATGCATATGAATATCCAATATCCCAACACCAGTCTTAGAAAAACCTGTTTTTTCCACATCACATTTTCTTGGCATCCATGTTCAAAATCAATTAACTATAAACGTAAGAGTTATTCATTCCTTCCTGCATTTCAGAATTTATATCTTTTATCATTTCCTACATCCTTAAGGAATTCCCTTAACATTTCTTCCTGTGTCAGCACTATTTGTAATAGCAAAACAAATGAAAGGCCCTTCAAATGTCCATAGTTGAAAGAGTGGATTAATAAAGTGAGTTATTTTCTTACAACAGAATATCATCTAATAGTGAAAATGAATCTACTGCAACTACATACAAAAACATAAGTAATTAGTAGAAATAGAATATATATATTTTTTTAATAATTATTTTTTATTGAAGGGTAGTTGACACACAGTATTACATTACATGAGTTTCAAGTGTACAACACAGTGGTAGAACATTTATATACATAATTCTAGGTTCCAGCTATCACCCTACCAGGCTGTTACAATATCTTGACTATATTCCTTATGCTATACATTACATCCCGGTTACTAATTTATTTTACCATTGGAAGTCTGTCCTTTTTTTTTTTTTTTTTTTTGTGAGGGCATCTCTCATATTTATTGATCAAATGGTTGTTAACGACAATAAAATTCTGTATAGGGGAGTCAATGCTCAATGCACAATCATTATTCCACCCCAAGCCTAATTTTTGTCAGTCTCCAATCTTCTGAGGCATAACAAACAAGTTTTTACATGTAGAACAAATTCTTACATAATGAATAAGTTACATAGTGAACAGTACAAGGGCAGTCATCACAGAAACTTTCGGTTTTGCTCATGCATTATGAACTATAAACAGTCAGTTCAAATATGAATACTCATTTGGTTTTTATACTTGATTTATATGTGGATACCACATTTCTCTCTTTATTATTATTATTTTTAATAAAATGCTGAAGTGGTAGGTAGATACAAGATAAAGGTAGAAAACATAGTTTAGTGTTGTAAGAGAGCAAATGTAGATGATCAGGTGTGTGCCTGTAGACTATGTGTTAATCCAAGCTAGACCAGGGCAATAAAACATCCACGTATGCAGAAGATTTCTCTCAGAACGGGGGGGGTGAGGTTCTAAGCCTCACCTCTGTTGATCCCCAGTTTCTCACCTGATGGCCCCCCTGCGACTGTGCCTGTCTTAGGTTGTTCCTCCCTTGAGGAATCTTACCCGTCTCTGGCTAACCAGTCATCTTCCGGGGCCATACAGGGAAATGTGAAGTTGGTAACTGAGAGAGAAGCCTTATTGTTTGAAAAAGTTAGCTTTTTACTTCTTTGCATATTTATGCCCTGTGGCTTCTATGCCCAGCATTTGTCTTGAGGTATCTTTACCACTTGGAAGAATTATGATACTCGGTAAATTTGATATGAGGCACGAATTCTATTTAAGGGTTGTAATTAGGAAGGAAGAAGAAAAGCTATAGAAGTAGCAGGCGGAAGAAAACATGGGAAGATTGATTATTTCTTTGATATATCTTCTTGTAGAGTAACTTCAGCATGTATAGGTTTTAAGCTTCTACTTAAATTGCACACACACATTAACATAATAGGAGTATAGTTACATAACCAAAGCATATCTGTAATTACCAGCCATCTGCAGTGAAACCAAGAAAACCAGTTAGGCACCTTAGGCATTTGTGAAAACTTATCTATGATATGGTGGATATTGTCCAAATGAACTTGAACAGTCTGAGAGAAATCAGACAAATTAAAACAACCCATTCCTGGGGACTGTTCACATGCCATATGTTCTTTTAACAATAAATAGTTTGTAGTTGTAAGACTTTGGAGCGCTACAATTTGCACTTCTCCAAATTCTTGGTTGAGTTCCAACAGTATAGATCCAGTCCAATTTTGTTGTTTTACTGTATGCACAGGCCAGCTTAGATATCTCCTTCCTCATTCCCATGGCAGGTCCAGGAACTGGTGGGATGAGTGCATCTACAGCTGTAGCAGTGCGTGGATCTTTGTTGGGGTTTTTTGATGATCATCTTCTGGCATGAGTCTTCCAGAGGGTGCAGATGTTGGAAGTTCTTTTTCATATCGTATCTTAGTTCATTTTCGGGGTAGCCCAATTAGGCTTTGATCCTCTGTATAAACACAAACAGACCCTTTGCCTACACTTTTATATGCCCTTTATACCCTTGTGTAGAACTCGTTGGAGGTTACCACACAGGAACTGCCCTTTTTTTTTTTTTTTTTTTTGCTATCACTAATCTACACTTACATGACGAATAATACGTTTACTAGGCTCTCCCCTATACCAGGTCTCCCCTATAAACCCCTTTACAGTCACTGTCCATCAGCATAGCAAAATGTTGTAGAATCACTACTTGCCTTCTCTGTGTTGTACAGCCCTCCCTTTTCTCCTACCCCCCCATGCATGTTAATCTTAATACCCCCCTACTTCTCCCCCCCTTATCCCTCCCTACCCACCCATCCTCCCCAGTCCCTTTCCCTTTGGTACCTGTTAGTCCATTCTTGAGTTCTGTGATTCTGCTGCTGTTTTGTTCCTTCAGTTTTTCCTTTGTTCTTATATTCCACAGATAAGTGACATCATTTGGTATTTCTCTTTCTCCGCTTGGCTTGTTTCACTGAGCATAATACCCTCCAGCTCCATCCATGTTGCTGCAAATGATTGGATTTGCCCTTTTCTTATAGCTGAGTAGTATTCCATTGTGTATATGTACCACATCTTCTTTATCCATTCATCTATTGATGGACATTTAGGTTGCTTCCAATTCTTGGCTATTGTAAATAGTGCTGCAATAAACATAGGGGTGCATCTGTCTTTCTCATACTTGATTGCTGCATTCTTAGGGTAAATTCCTAGGAGTGGAATTCCTGGGTCAAATGGTAAGTCTGTTTTGAGCATTTTGATGTACCTCCATACTGCTTTCCACAATGGTTGAACTAACTTACATTCCCACCAGCAGTGTAGGAGGGTTCCCCTTTCTCCACAGCCTCGCCAACATTTGTTGTTGTTTGTCTTTTGGATGGCAGCCATCCTTACTGGTGTGAGGTGATACCTCATTGTAGTTTTAATTTGCATTTCTCTGATAATTAGCGATGTGGAGCATCTTTTCATGTGTCTGTTGGCCATCTGTATTTCTTTTTTTGAGAACTGTCTGTTCATTTCCTCTGCCCATTTTTTAATTGGGTTATTTGTTTTTTGTTTGTTGAGGCGTGAGAGCTCCTTATATATTCTGGACGTCAAGCCTTTATCGGATGTGTCATTTTCAAATATATTCTCCCATACTGTAGGGATCCATTTTGTTCTATTGATGGTGTCTTTTGCTGTACAGAAGCTTTTCAGCTTAATATAGTCCCACTTACTCATTTTTGCTGTTGTTTTCCTTGCCCGGGGAGATATGTTCAAGAAGAGGTCACTCATGTTTATGTCTAAGAGGTTTTCGCCTATGTTTTCTTCCAGGAGTTTAATGGTTTCATGGCTTACATTCAGGTCTTTGATCCATTTTGAGTTTACTTTTGTATATGGGGTTAGACAATGGTCCAGTTTCATTCTCCTACATGTAGCTGTCCAGTTTTGCCAGCACCACCTGTTGAAGAGACTGTCATTTCGCCATTGTATGTCCATGGCTCCTTTATCAAATATTAATTGACCATATATGTCTGGGTTAATGTCTGGATTCTCTAGTCTGTTCCATTGGTCTGTGGCTCTGCTCTTGTGCCAGTACCAAATTGTCTTGATTACTATGGCTTTATAGTAGAGCTTGAAGTTGGGGAGTGAGATCCCCCCTACTTTATTCTTCTTTCTCAGGATTGCTTTGGCTATTCGGGGTCTTTGGTGTTTCCATATGAATTTTTGAATTATTTGTTCCAGTTCATTGAAGAATGTTCCTGGTAGTTTCATAGGGATTGCATCACATCTGTATATTGCTTTGGGCAGGATGGCCATTTTAACGATATTAATTCTTCCTAGCCACGAGCATGGGATGAGTTTCCATCTGTTAGTGTCCCCTTTAATTTCTCTTAAGAGTGACTTGTAGTTTTCAGAGTATAAGTCTTTCACTTCTTTGGTTAGGTTTATTCCTAGGTATTTTATTTTTTTTGATGCAATTGTGAATGGAGTTGTTTTCCTGATTTCTCTCTCTGTTGGTTCATTGTTAGTATATAGGAAAGCCACAGATTTCTGTGTGTTGATTTTGTATCCTGCAACTTTGCTGTATTCCGATATCAGTTCTAGTAGTTTTGGGGTGGAGTCTTTAGGGTTTTTTATGTACAGTATCATGTCATCTGCAAATAGTGACAGTTTAACTTCTTCTTTACCAATCTGGATTCCTTGTATTTCTTTATTTTGTCTGATTGCCGTGGCTAGGACCTCCAGTACTATGTTAAATAACAGTGGAGAGAGTGGGCATCCCTGTCTAGTTCCCGATCTCAGAGGAAATGCTTTCAGCTTCTCGCTGTTCAATATAATGTTGGCTGTGGATTTATCATAGATGGCCTTTATTATGTTGAGGTACTTGCCCTCTATTCCCATTTTGCTGAGAGTTTTTAACATGAATGGATGTTGAACTTTGTCAAATGCTTTTTCAGCATCTATTGAGATGATCATGTGGTTTTTGTCTTTCTTTTTGTTGATGTGGTGGATGATGTTGATGGACTTTCGAATGTTGTACCATCCTTGCATCCCTGGAATGAATCCCACTTGGTCATGGTGTATGATCCTTTTGATGTATTTTTGAATTCGGTTTGCTAATATTTTGTTGAGTATTTTTGCATCTACGTTCATCAGGGATATTGGTCTGTAGTTTTCTTTTTTGGTGGTGTCTTTGCCTGGTTTTGGTATTAGGGTGATGTTAGCTTCATAGAATGAGTTTGGGAGTATCCCCTCCTCCTCTATTTTTTGGAAGACTTTAAGGAGAATGGGTATTATGTCTTCCCTGTATGTCTGATAAAATTCTGAGGTAAATCCATCTGGCCCGGGGGTTTTGTTCTTTGGTAGTTTTTTGATTACCTCTTCAATTTCATTGCTGGTAATTGGTCTGTTTAGATTTTCTGTTTCTTCCTGGGTCAATCTTGGAAGGTTATATTTTTCTAGGAAGTTGTCCATTTCTCCTAGGTTTCCCAGCTTGTTAGCATATAGGTTTTCATAGTATTCTCCAATAATTCTTTGCATTTCCGTGGGGTCCGTCGTGATTTTTCCTTTCTCGTTTCTGATACTGTTGATTTGTGTTGACTCTCTTTTCTTCTTAATAAGTCTGGCTAGAGGCTTATCTATTTTGTTTATTTTCTCGAAGAACCAGCTCTTGGTTTCATTGATTTTTGCTATTGTTTTATTCTTCTCAATTTTATTTATTTCTTCTCTGATCTTTATTATGTCCCTCCTTCTGCTGACCTTAGGCCTCATCTGTTCTTCTTTTTCCAATTTCGATAATTGTGACATTAGACCATTCATTTGGGATTGCTCTTCCTTTTTTAAATATGCTTGGATTGCTATATACTTTCCTCTTAAGACTGCTTTTGCTGTGTCCCACAGAAGTTGGGGCTTAGTGTTGTTGTTGTCATTTGTTTCCATATATTGCTGGATCTCCATTTTGATTTGGTCATTGATCCATTGATTATTTAGGAGCGTGTTGTTAAGCCTCCATGTGTTCGTGAGCCTCTTTGCTTTCTTTGTACAGTTTATTTCTAGTTTTATGCCTTTGTGGTCTGAAAAGTTGGTTGGTAGGATTTCAATCTTTTGGAATTTTCTGAGGCTCTTTTTGTGGCCTAGTATGTGGTCTATTCTGGAGAATGTTCCATGTGCACTTGAGAAGAATGTATATCCCGCTGCTGTTGGATGTAGAGTTCTATAGATGTCTATTAGGTCCATCTGCTCTAGTGTGTTGTTCAGTGCTTCCGTGTCCTTACTTATTTTCTGCCCAGTGGATCTATCCTTTGTGGTGAGTGGTGTGTTGAAGTCTCCTAGAATGAATGCATTGCAGTCTATATCCCCCTTTAGTTCTGTTAGTATTTGTTTCACATATGCTGGTGCTCCTGTGTTGGGTGCATATATATTTAGAATGGTTATATCCTCTTGTTTGACTGAGCCCTTTATCATTATGTAGTGTCCTTCTTTATCTCTTGTTACTTTCTTTGTTTTGAAGTCTATTTTGTCTGATATTAGTACTGCAACCCCTGCTTTCTTCTCACTGTTGTTTGCTTGAAATATGTTTTTCCATCCCTTGACTTTTAGTCTGTACATGTCTTTGGGTTTGAGGTGAGTTTCTTGTAAGCAGCATATAGATGGGTCTTGCTTTTTTATCCATTCTGTTACTCTGTGTCTTTTGATTGGTGCATTCAACCCATTAACATTTAGGGTGACTATTGAAAGATATGTACTTATTGCCATTGCAGGCTTTAAATTCGTGGTTACCAAAGGTTCAAGGTTAGCCTCTTTAGTATCTTACTGCCTAACTTAGCTCGCTTATTGAGCTGTTATATACACTGTCTGGAGATTCTTTTCTTCTCTCCCTTCTTGTTCCTCCTCCTCGATTCTTCATATATTGGGTGTTTTGTGCTGTGCTCCTTCTAGGAGTGCTCCCATCTAGAGCAGTCCCTGTAAGATGTTCTGTAGAGGTGGTTTGTGGAAAGCAAATTCCCTCAGCTTTTGTTTGTCTGGGAATTGTTTAATCCCACCGTCATATTTGAATGATAGTCGTGCTGGATACAGTATCCTTGGTTCAAGGCCCTTCTGTTTCATTGCATTAAATATATCATGCCATTCTCTTCTGGCCTGTAGGGTTTCTGTTGAGAAATCTGACGTTAGCCTGATGGGTTTCCCTTTATAGGTGACCTTTTTCTCTCTAGCTGCCTTTAACACTCTTTCCTTGTCCTTGATCTTTGCCATTTTAATTATTATGTGTCTTGGTGTTGCCCTTCTTGGATCCTTTCTTTTGGGGGTTCTGTGTATTTCCGTGGTCTGTTTGATTACTTCCTCCCCCAGTGTGGGGAAGTTTTCAGCAATTATTTCTTCTAAGATACTTTCCATCTCTTTGCCTCTCTCTTCTTCTTCTGGGACCCCTATAATACGGATATTGCTCCTTTTAGATTGGTCACACAGTTCTCTTAATATTGTTTCATTCCTGGAGATCCTTTTGTCTCTCTCTATGTCAGCTTCCATGCGTTCCTGTTCTCTGATTTCAATTCCATCAATGGCCTCTTGCATTCTATCCATTCTGCTTATAAACCCTTCCAGAGTTTGTTTCATTTCTGCGATCTCCTTTCTGGCATCTGTGATCTCTTTCTGGACTTCATCCCATTTTTCTTGCGTATTTCTCTGCATCTCTGTCAGCATGTTTATGATTCTTATTTTGAATTCTTTGTCAGGAAGACTGGTTAGGTCTGTCTCCTTCTCTGGTGTTGTCTCTGTGATCTTTGTCTGCCTGTAGCTTTGCCTTTTCATGGTGATAGGAATAGTCTGCAGAACTGGGACGAGTGACGGCTGGAAGGACTTCCTTTCTTGTTGGTTTGTGGCCCTCCTCTCCTGGGAGAGCAGCGGCCTCTAGTGGCTTGTGCTGCGCAGCTGCGCGCAGACAGGGTTTCTGCTTCCTGCCCGGCTGCTATGGAGTTAATCTCCGCTGTTGCTGTGGGCGTGGCCTGGCTCGGGCAGCTACTCCAAAATGGTGGAGTCGCGTTGGAGCAGGAGCGGCTGGGAGGCTATTTATCTCCGTAAGGGGCCTCCCTGCTCCCTGCAGCCCAGGGGTTAGAGTGCCCAGAGATCCCGGATTCCCTACCTCTGGATTAAGTGGCCCGCCCTGCCCCTTTAAGACTTCCAAAAAGCACCCGCCAAAACAAAACAACGACCACAAAAAAAAACAAGAAAAAAAAATTTTTTTAATTAAAAAAAAAAAAAAATTTTTATTTAAAAAAAAAAAAGGTGGTCGTTCGTTTTTCTTTATTCTCCGGTGCCAGCCTCAGGCCTCTGCTCACCGGTCTTTCTGCCCTGTTTCCCTAATATTGGGGTCCCTGTCCCTTTAAGACTTCCAAACAGCGCTCGCCAAAACAAAGCAGCAAAAAAGCAAAAAAAAAAAAAAAAAATGGTCGCGCGCTTTTCTTATGTCCTCTGTCGCCCAGCCTCCAGTGCCTGCTCACTGTTCTTGCTGCCCTGTTTTCCCAGTATCGAGGGCCCTACACTCTGGCCCGGATGGCTGGGGCTGGGTGTTCGGCAGCCCTGGGCTCCGTCTCCCTCCCGCTCTGCCTGCTCTTCTCCCGCCGGGAGCTGGGGGGAGGGGCGCTCGGCTCCCGCGGGGCCGGGGCTTGTATCTTACCCCCTTCGCGAGGCGCTGGGTTCTCTCAGGTGTGGATGTGGTCTGGATATTGTCCTGTGTCCTCTGGTCTTTATTCTAGGAAGGGTTGTCTTTGTTATATTTTCATAGATATATGTTGTTTTGGGAGGAGATTTCCGCTGCTCTACTCACGCCGCCATTTTCCGCCCCACCTCCTAGAAATAGAATATTAAGAATATTTTCTGATTTCTATTCTGTATGAGATGATAATTTATTGTAGTGATTTGAGCACAAGAATATTATCTGACTACATTTTAACAGGATTCTTGTGGGTGCTGTGTTGAGAACAGATTGTGGATGGGGAGGGGCAAGGGCAGAAGTCAGCAAATCCACTGTGAGATTATTGTAACAATCCAAGCAATAGATGATGCTGTCTTGGACCAAGATGATAGTGGGAATGATGACAAGTGATAGAATTCCAGGTATATTTTGAAGATAAAACTAACAAAATGAGGGGCATAGGTCAAGGAGAGGAATGAAGTAGGTGAAGTAGGCTTTAGAATAAAAGGAAAATGAGTCAACTTTAAAGTATTTTGGAAAAAAACATACCACAGTTGGTATAATGATATTGCAAAAACCCTGAAGCATAATACGTGAAAGGAGTCAGTGACCCCAGTGTTTTTAGTCTGAACAAACAGCAGAAGAAAAATCTTAAATTGTTGGCATTTTTCTATGTGTTTGAAATATTTTCATACACAAATGCTGAGAATAAATAACTTTTATAAGTAAGAATTATAAATATGAATTAAAATATAAATTGAAGTATTTGGATAGTTTCAAAATTAGAATAATATTTAAGGAATGAGATACTAGAAAACACTGGTGGGAGTATCTCAAAGATAAATATGTACCATAACTTTTTTTCATAAAATTTTATATTACAATATATGCATGATAACAGTGGTTTTACCTACTTTTAACAGTTTTTTACTGATGCATCGTCAGCACCTAGAAAAAGAGCAGGTACATAATATACATTCAGTAGACATCAGTTGAATAAAGAACAAAGAGAGACTTATTTATTCACCAGGTCCAACTCTTTGCTCATTATTTTAACTCCATGAATGCTGGGTTTGATTTACAGTATTCTGCAAGAGAAGAATTAAGAGCAATGTATTTGTGTCACTGTTATCAAAGTAAATTTCAGTAATTACTAAATCAATCTGAAGAACTTTAAACAAAGAAAAAAACATGAATTTTCTCAGAGAGATAATCTGTGAAATATAAGAACAAGTTAAATTCAGAGATTTCAGAACAGTTCCTTAAATATTCTTTGTTAGGCATATCTTGGAATGTGTCTACTTATAAGAGATTACAAAAAATAAGCCTACCTTTTGAGATAGAAGATAGAGCAGCTTATGTTCTGCAGGGCAGGATTCTATGTTGGTACATTTATCATTCTTACTAGGTGATCGCAAAGCTGATTAGATTAACATAATGGTTATTCAAGTGTAGTTAGCATACCACTGAGGTTCATGTGATTATTTTAGCTGATGTTATACTGGCACACCTTTTTAAAAAACAAATTTGCAAGTCCATGGATATTAATGCTTAGGACTAGGTTGAAGTAAGTATTACAAAGAAAGGAATGTGAGTTAACATAAAATTATTTTTTTATTATTGCAAAAATTGTGAAAATACTAAGTGAAAGACTAAAGTTTTAGAAACATTGGGTTAAAGGAATAAGGAAGGGTGCAAAGCACACTATATGCCATTAGTAAGGATTTGATGAGATTTAGGAAGGGAGCTGGCAATCTGAACAGATACTACTTTTTTACTAAAATACAGCTGATATACAATATTATATTGATTTCAGGTATACAAATATTACTTTTAATGACCCATGGACAATGATGCAGGGACAAAGGATAAACGGATATTAATGAGAAGGTACTAGAGCTTAGCTGTGGTTTTATCATATACAAAGATATGTAGTACTTGTGTCAGTGGTCAGCTCATTGAGTGTTGGTCTGTTATACATCTGTCTTCACATACATTATCTATTTGAGAAAACAAAGTACAAGAAGATTCAGGCTATATCTGTGAATTCTACTTCCTTTAGTATTGGTAGAGCAGAACATATATGTGGATATTTAATAGATATTTTAATACTAATGAAAATAAAGCATATAATATATGATTTGGTTCAGAAACATATTTTCTTGAAAAATAATATGCATACAGAACAAAATATATAATTATAACTACACAGGTAAATGAATTTTCACAAGCCAAATGAACCCATAAAACATCATTTAACCTTTGCTTTTAAACTATCTGCATTGTTTAAGCTTATTTCCTCACTTTTACTTAATTAAATAGGACACTTAACTGCTATCCTATCTTAGAACTTCATAACTCTTGGTAATTTTAATTTTTAAAATCTACATGTGAAATAACTGAGCTTACTTTTTGTATTATTTTTCTTCTGCTTCAATATGTGGGGGTGGGGGGGATTTACATTAGGACAATATCTCTAGAATGCCATATAGAATTCTATTTATTTCAGACACCTTATATTTTAAGAGCAGTGGTGTTGTTCCCTTTATTCGTCCTGGCAGCCCCCTTTCCTTTAGCTCAATTAGAAATCTAAATAGACATAACACATGAATTGTTATTTACCAATAAAATTATTCTGCTTTGGTATATTTTAAGTAAGTTGTTAAGCTCTACCTTATTAATAATTATAGCTTCTGGCCATTTCTCTTCTATGATGATAATTAAACACTGTAAAACAAAGATGAACAGTCTACCAAACCTGAACTTCCCTGCCTGTGATAATTATTTTCTGGGCTCCTTAGCTGCAACCTAAAATAATAATTTTTCCTTGATGGATTATAATGATTTTTGAATTCAGAAAAGAACTTCTCAAACCTCAAAGACTGGAGGAATTACAGTTAGAATATTGGCTAGCATTTTAATTAAAATTTCAAATAACTCTTTGATAATCAGCAATTACATGTTTTAGATTTCACTGGGTTTGTATAATTTTTTAAAAACTACTGATAATCTTCCCCTGATATTTTTCTTCCTTTTCTTAGTTTTTTTCTTATTTTATTTTTTTTAATTAAGGTATTGATATACACTCTTATGAAGGTTTCACATGGAAAACATTGTGGTTACTACAGTCACCCATATTATCAAATCCCCCCACCATAGCCCATTGAAGTCACTGTCCATCAGTGTAGTAAGATGCCACAAAGTCACTACTTGTCTTCTCTGTGCTACACTGTCTTCCCTGTGACCTACCACACACCATTTTTGTATTAATGTGTACTAATCGTAATACCACTCAATCCCCATCTCCCTCTCTCCCCACCCACCCTCTCCCACCCCTCCCCTTTGGTAACAGCTAGTCCCTTCTTGGAATCTGTGAGTCTGCTGCTGCTTTGTTCCTTCAGTTTAGGTTTGTTGTTATACTCCACAAATGAGGGAAACCATTTGGTACTTGTCTTTCTCCACCTGGCTTATTTCACTGAGCATAATACCTTCTAGCTCCATCCATGTTGTTGCAAATGGTAGGATTTGTTTTCTTCTTATGGCTGAATAGTATTCCATTATGTATATGTGCCATCTCTTCTTTATCCATTCATCTACTAATGGACACTTAGGTTGCTACCATATCTTGGCTATTGTAAATAGTGCTGTGATAAACATAGGGGTGCATATGTCTTTTTGAATCTGAGAACTTGTATTCTTTGGGTAAATTCCAAAGAGTGGGATTCCTAGGTCAAATGATATTCGTAGTTTTAGTTTTTTCAAGAACCTCCATATTGCTTTCCACAATGGTTGGACTAATTTTACATTCTCACCAGCAATGTAGAAACCCTCCTACACTTTCCCCTTTCTCCACATCCTTGCCAGCACTTGTTGTTCCTAGTGTTTTCGATGTTAGCCATCCTAACTGGTGTGAGGCGATATCTCATTGTGGTTTTAATTTGCATTTCCCTGGTAATTAGTGATGTGGAGCATCTTTTCATGTGCCTGTTGGCCATCTGAATTTCTTCTTTGGAGAAGTGTCTGTTCATATCCTCTGCCCATTTTTTAATCAGGTTATTTGCTTTTTCGGTGTTGAGGCATGTGAGTTCTTCATATATTTGGATGTTAACCCCCTGTTGGGTATGTCTTTACAAATATATTTTCCCATACTGTAGGATGCCTTTTTTTATGCTGATAGTGTCCTTTGCCATACAGAAGCTTTTTAGCTTGATATAGTTCCATTTGTTCATTTTTGCTTTTGTTTCCCTTCCCCGGGGAGATGCATTCAGGAAGAAGTTGCTGATGTTTATATTCAAGAGAGTTTTGCCTATGTTGTCTTCTAAGAGTTTTATGGTTTCATTCAGGTCTTTGATCCATTTCAAGTTTACTTTTGTGTATGGAGTTAGATAATAATCCAGTTTCATTCTCTTGCATGTAGCTGTCCAATTTTGCCAACACCAGTTATTGAAGAAACTGTCATTTCCCCATTGTATGTCCATGGTTCCTTTATCATATATTAATTGACTATATGGTCAGGTTTATATCTGGGCTGTCTAGTCTGTTCCATTGGTCTATGGGTCTATTCTTGTGCCAGTACCAAGTTGTCTTGATTACTGTGGCTTTGAAGTAGAGCTTGAACTTGGGGAGCATAATCCCCCCCAGCTTTCTTTTTCCTTCTCAGGATTGCTTTGGTTATTTGGGGTCTTTGGTAGTTCCATATGAATTTTAGAACTATTTGCTCTAGTTCATTGAAGAATGCTGTTGGTATTTTCATAAGGATTGCATTGAGTCTGTACATTGCTTTAGGCAGAATGGCCATTTCACAATATTAATTTTTTCTATCCATGAGCACGGGACGTATTTCCATTTAGTGGTGTCTTCTTTAATTTCTCTCATGAGGATCTTGTAGTTTTCAGGGTATAGGTCTTTCACTTGATCAGTCTTTTAAATTATACACTTTCTAACAGTGATATTATCATTTGGGTTTAATTCATCTTTCTTGAATGATTAATGATTTTGAGCATTGTTCATGTGTTTACTTGCCATTCATATATATGCTTTGGTAAAATGTCATCCAAATTTTCGCACATTTTTTTACTGGATTGTTTATTTTCTTATTATTGAATTTTGAGAATTCTTTATATTCTAGGTACAAGTTCTTTATCAGATAAGTGATCAAGCAAACATATTCTCCTGGTCTGGCTAGTCTTTTCATTCCCTAGCAGTGTTTTTTGAAGATAAGTTTTTAAACCTTTGATTTAATCTAATTTTTCTTTTTTGCTTTCTCTTTATGGATTGTGCTTTTTATATCATATGTAGGAATTCTTTGCTGGACCCAAAGTTAAAGATTTCCTCCTATGTTTCCTCTAGATGTTTTATCATTTTAGGTTTAAATTAGGCCCATGATCTATTTGAGTTAAATTTTGAATATGTCAGGAAGCATAGATTGGAGGGTTTTTTTGCGTAAGTACAGCCAATTTTTCCAGTTGAAAAGATGATCTTTTCTCTGATGAATTAATGTCTTTTGTCCTTTTGTTGACAATTAAATTAATATATATATGTTGGTTTATTTCTAGTCTCTGTATTCTATTCCATTGATCTATTTACCTGTTTGACATGAATATCACACTGCTTTTATTACTATCAAAGTAAATCCTTCCTTCCTCCCTCCCTTCCCTCTCCTCCCTTCCTCCCTCACCCCTTCCTTCCTCCCTTGCATTTTGGGAAGCAGAAACAGCCTTTGACTCTGCTCTCTCTGTGTAACACATGTGTCATAGCCTACAGTGCTTCCATCTGTTCTATTTCCATTTAACTTCAGGGACAGAGAAACATGAAAGGGACCAAAATCATTGTGCTGGGGGAGTTTTTGTTTCCATTTTGTTAATACATACAATGGAGAATGGAAAACAAAGAAAAATTCTGACTTACCTTTGTAATTCCTTGAATAGAGAAATGTTTAATATTAAAAAATTTTAATTGAAATATGATTATATTTTATATTTTGAGGACCTGGATCACAAAAGTGGTTGAGATGTGAAAGAGGGAATATTGTAAGGGTGTTCTGACAGGCTTTCATCCTCGGAAGACAGCTGGCCCTGAATTAGAAGCAGGACACAAGTCATCAAAAGTTAAAGAACCTCCTGCCCCAAAATGAACAGGCCAGTAGGGAAATGAAAAGTTCTTTACTAACAGCATTAGGAACATAGTAAATCATATTGTAATAACTTTGTATGGTGACAGACGGTAACTACACGTATCGTGGTGACCATTTCATAATGTATATAATTACCAAATAACTATATTGTACACCTGGAACCAATATAATATTGTATGTGAACTATACTTTAATTTTTAAAAATGTTTTTTAAGTTTTTTACCAGATGAGACTTTGAAAGTTGTCATTCCTCACAGTCTTTAGATGCTTCCAGATCTTCTGGCCAAAGCATAAATTCTGTGCAACATATTCCTGCCTGATTTCTCTTTGGAAAAGAAATTATCTTGAGATAAGATCAGTATGGGTAATCTGCTGGTGTATTCTTCTGTTATAGAGAAAGAAATACGCTACTCTAAGATTAAAGAATTTAACTTTATTTTAAAAGTACAATACCATGTTTATTTTTCAAGTCCAACAGTGACATCTAGTGGATAAAATACTTAAGTTATTTACCAAATAGACTACATATGCTTCTAAAAATTTATCCCTTAATGATATTTTTTACCCCTAAATACAGGTCAGTGGTCATTTATACAAAAATTTTCCCACACTTACACTAAAAGGGCTCTCAGTGACTTGTATGATGAGGGCCTTGGGCCCTACAGAGCATTGGTCAGCAGGATATTAAGTAATATCCAGCATCCACAGAGTTCGTGTTGGCAAAGGAACAAGATCTGTTCCTAGCTAACTTTCTTCCTGCCATCAGAACTCTGATGAGGCGTTCTGACAGTAGCCACACTTTGAAAGAGAATCTGACCATATCCCTAAAAGGCACATGGAGATAATCCCGAAATAATATCTCTTAAAAGTCAGGATTGGAGTCTGGTTAGAGTCCAGAATGCAAGAAAATGGTTAAAGTGAGATTTCTAGATAAAATGCATGCATGAGGAAGAAGAGTTTCTTAATTCTATACTTGAATATACTCATCTAGAGTAAATATAACTAAATAACTAAAGCTATTGACAAGTTCTTTCTTCTCTTTCAAGTTTAGTCTTGCTAAGAAGTCCCGAAGAATTGCCCTGTCCCTCTGTAGAAGACCCTAGTGCTTCTAAAGTATAAAAGGACACCTGATCCTGATGACTAAAGAAAGTTCCTACCTGTTCAGTGTCTACTACAAGCAAGGGATTATGCTAAGATTTCATATACAATAACTTATACCATGTTTAATACACACAATGGTGATGTGTAGTCATTATCAAATCTGTTTTTAATAGATAAGAAAAATGAGGCCCCCAAAGTTCCATAACTTAAGCAGCAAAGACAGAGATCAAATCTAAAGCCCATTATCTTTTTAGTATATATATATATATATATATATATATATATATATATGTAGATATTGCCTCTTGCCATATGACTGGAAGAAAAAGAAAATGGAAGCTATTCTTCATCAGTATCTAGAAGAATTATAAATATATTATTATTTATTGACTATTTATTACTGTCATTTATTTACTATTATCCTAAAATTGAAAAATAATGTTTCCTCCCCTGCTTTGTACTAGCAAATTTGGTATGTTGTATATTTTCAACTTCAGAAAAGATTCACAATAATGCCACTCCATTAGGACTTACATGTATTTTCAAAATTTGATTTATCTTAGCAGAGAGGTGAGAACATGGCTACTGGAACCAATTGCTTAGATTTTTTAAAAAAATCGAAGTATCATTGATATACAATCTTATATTGATTTAAAGTACATAACCAGTGGTTCAACAGTTAAGAATATTATTATATCCTCACCCCAACTATGAATTTACTATGTGTTAACATAGGAAGATGTTATACAATCATTAGCTATACTCTCCATGCTGTGCTACCACCCCTGTGATTGGTAGTAGAGCATTATATTGTGTACTTATATTATGATGGAGAATTTTGGTGCCCCTTTATTCCTCTCACCCTCCCCACTCTAACCCCTCTTCCATGGTAACTACCAGTCACTTCTCAGTGTCTGTGAATCTACTCATATTTTGTTCATTTTGTTTCAATTAATTTTGAAGTATTGAAATGATATTTGTTTTTATATTCCACAAATAAGTAGAATCATGTGATATTTGTCTTTCTCTGCCTGGCCTACTTCACTAAGCATAATACCCCGTAGGTCCATCCATATTGTCATAAATGGTAGGATTTCTTTCCTTTTTTATGCCTGAATAATATTCTTCATCCATTCATCTATTGATGGACACAGGTTGCTTCCATATCTTGGCTATTGTAAACAGTGCTGCAGTAAACATAGGGGTGCATATGTCTTTTTTGAATCAGGGTTTGTTTTCTTTGGGTAAATTCTTAGGAGTGGAATTACTGGGTCAAATGGCATTTCTACTGTTAGTTTTTTGAGGAACATCTATATTGCTTTTCACAGTGGCTGCACCAATTTACATTCTTACTGACAGTGTAGAAGGGTTCCCATTTCTCCACCTCCTCACCAGCGTTTGTTATTTGTCTTTTGGATGGTGGCCATCCTAACTGGTGTGAGATGATATCTCATTGTGGTTTTAATTTGCATTTTCCTGATGTATAGCAATGTGGAGCATCTTTTCATGTGCCTGTTTGCAGTTTGCATTTCTTCTTTGGAGAAGTGTCTGTTCAGCTCCTTCACCCATTTCTTAATCAGGTTATTTGTTTTTTGGGTACTGAGGCAGAGTAGAACCAGACAATTGTACAGTTATAGTTGGCAATTCAGCATGTCTTTCTTCATAATTTATAAAACAACTAAAAGTACATTGGTAAAGGTATAAATGATTTGAGCAACCTTATCAATCAACCAAATTTCAGTAATTACCATTCATAGAATGCAGCTCTCAAAAATGGCAACATACATACTTTTTCAAGTGCACATGGACTATTTACAAAATTATACAATATACTGGGCCAAAAGAAAAGTTTCAATAAATTTTGAAGTATTGAAATGATATTGTCCATAGCCCTTGGTCATAATGGAATTAAATTAGAAATCAGCATACAAAAGGTATCTGGAAAATTCTTAAATATTTGGAAGTTAAGCAACAAACTTATAAATAACCCTTGGGTCCAAGAAGAAATTATTCGAGAAATTGGAAAATATTTTGAACTAAATTATATTGAAGAGATAAAACATGAAAAATTATGACAACTAAAGCAGTGTTTAGAGAGAAATCAATACCTTTAACTATTTATATTAGAAAGGAAGGGAGGTCTAAAATAATGACACTAGATTGAACCCTAAGAGGCTTAAAAAAAAAGAATAAAAGGATAGAAAGAGTTAATCAAAATTAAGTAGAAGGGAGGAAATAACAAAAAGAAAATCAGATATAAATGGATAAAAGTCTAATAACTTAAAATTTTAATAATGCCAAAAGTTCGTTGTTTGAAAAGACCATCAAAATCGATAGCACCTAAGTAGATCAATCAGGATATAATGTGAGAGAACATAAATCACCAATATCAAGAATGAAAGGATGGTTATCACTACAGATCCTACAGACATTGATAGGATAATAAGAGGATATTACAAACAACTTTTATCACCTCCAAAATTTCATAATTTAGAGGCAATGGACAAATTCCCTGCAAAATATAACTTACCAAATCTAGGCCAATATAAAAGGAAACTTAATGGCTCCGTATATATTAAAGAAATTTGGTTCATTAAAAAACTCACCAAAGAAAACTCCAGACTCTATGGTTTTATTGATGAAATCCAGCAAGCATTTAAAGAAGAGATAACACCAATCTTACATGAATTCTTACAAAAAAATCATAGAGAAGGGAATACTTCTCAACTCCTTTTAGGAGCAGTATAATCCTAATACCAAAGCCCACAAGAGACATCACCAAAAAAAAAAAAAAAGGAATAAAGGAAGGGAAATTTACAAACCAATAAAACAGACCACTATTTTTCATAAACATAGAGGAAAAATTCCTTAACAAAATGTTAGGAAGTCAAAATCAGCAGTATAAAGATAACAACATGGGAGGCGAAGCCAAGACAGTGGCGTGAGTAGAGCAGTGGAAATCTCCTCCCAAAATCACATATATTTCTGAAAATACAACAAATATAACTCTTCCTAAAAGAGAGACCAGAAGACACAGGACAACAGCCAGGCTACATCTACACCTGCCAGAACCCAGCTCCTCATGAAGGGGGTAAGATACAAGCTGTGGCCCAGCAGGACCAGAGCTCCCCTCACCCCAGCTCCCAGTGGGAGGAGAGGAGTCAGAGCGGGGAGGGAGAGGGAGCCCAGGAGTGCTAAACACCCAGCCCCAACCATCCGCAGCAGAGCGCAGACAGTGCGTGCATGGGGTGCTGGAAACTAGGGAAACAGGACAGTAAGAACTGTGAGTGGGTCCCCGCAGCCGGCACCCCTGGGACAAAGAAAAGTGAGTGCTTTTTGAAAGTCTTAAAGGGACAGGGACCCCACAGCTGGATGGAAGCATCCCGGGACACTTAGCCCAGGAGCTGGGAATCCTGGGGAACTCTGGGCACTCTAACTCCCTGGACAACACGGCAGCTCGGAGGCCCCTCATAGAGATAAACAGCCTCCCGGCCGTTTCCCCTACAATGCGGCTCCGCCATACTGGAGCAGCAGCCCGAAGCAGGACACGCCCACAGCAAACACAGAGCTAAACTCCATAGCGGCCGGGCAAGAATCAGAAGCCCCGTCTGCACGCAGCTACCCAGCACAAGCGGCTAGAGGTTGCTGTCTCCCAGGAAAGGAAGGCCATAAACCAACAAGAAGGGATGTTCTCCTAGCCATCACTTGTGCCAGCTCCACAAACTATCTCTATCACCATGAAAAGGCAGAAAAATTTGATACAGAGCAAAATCACAACCCCTGAGAAGGAGATAGACCTAACCAGTCTTCCTGAAAAAGAATTCAAAATAAAAATCATAAACATGCTGACGGAGCTGCAGAGAAATATACAAGAGCTAAGGGATGATGTCTGGAGGGAGATTGCAGAAGTGAAACAATCTCTGGAAGGATTTATAAGCAGAATGGATAAAATGCAAGAGGCCATTGATGGAATAGAAACCAGAGAACAGGAACGCATAGAAGCTGACGCAGAGAGAGATAAAAGGATCTCCAGGAATGAAACAATATTAAGAGAACTGTGTGACCAATCCAAAAGGAACAATATCCACATTAGGGGTACCAGAAGAAGAAGAGAGAGAAAAAGGGATAGAAAGTGTCTTTGAAGAAATAATTGCTGAAAACTTCCCAAAACTGGGAGAGGAAATAATAGATGAGACCATGGAAATACACAGAAATCCCAACAGAAGGGACCCAAGGAGGACAACACCAAGGCACATA
Organism: Manis pentadactyla; assembly: GCF_030020395.1. NCBI lineage: Eukaryota > Metazoa > Chordata > Mammalia > Pholidota > Manidae > Manis > Manis pentadactyla. The sequence goes on from NC_080029.1 coordinate 37,303,441, forward strand.
ATAATTAAAATGGCAAAGATCAAGGATAAGGACAGAGTATTAAAGGCAGTCAGAGAGAGAAAAAAGGTCACCTACAAAGGAAAACCCATCAGGCTATCATCAGACTTCTCAACAGAAACCTTACAGGCCAGAAGAGAATGGCATGATATACTTAATGCAATGAAACAGAAGGGCCTTGAACCAAGGATACTGTATCCAGCACGATTATCATTTAAATATGAACGAAGGATTAAATAATTCCCAGACAAGCAAAAGTTGAGGGAATGTGCCTCCCACAAACCACCTCTAGAGGGTATTTTAGAGGGACTGCTCTAGATGGGAGAACTCCTAAAAAGAGCATAGAAAAAAATGCCCAACATATGAAGAATGGAGGAGGAGGAAAAAGAAGGGAGAGAAATAATCATCAGACTGTGTTTATAATAGCTCAATAAGGGAGTTAAGTTAGACAGTAACGTAGTAAAGAAGCTAACCTTGAACCTTTGGTAACCACAAATCTAAAGCCTGCAATGGCAATAAGTACATATCTTTCAATAATCACCCTAAATGTAAATGGACTGAATGCACCAACTAAAAGACACAGAGTAATAGAATGGATAAAAAAGCAAGACCCATCTATATGCTGCTTACAAGAGACTCACCTCAAACCCAAAGACATGCACAGATTAAAAGTCAAGGGATGGAAAAAGATACTTCATGCAAACAACAGTGAGAAAAAAGCAGGTGTTGCAATACTAGTATCAGACAAAATAGACTTCAAAATAAAGAAAGTAACAAGAGATAAAGAAGGACACTACATAATGATAGAAGGCTCACTCCAACAAAAGGAAATGACCGTTATAAATATATATGCACCCAATACAGGAGCACCAATATATGTGAAACAAATACTAACAGAATTAAAGGAGGAAATAGAACGCAATGCATTCATTATGGGAGACTTTAACACACCACTCACTCCAAAGGACAGATACACAAGACAGAAAATAAGTAAGGACACAGAGGCACAGAAAAACACACCAGAACAGATGGACATAATAGACATCTATAGAACTCTACATCTAAAAGCAACAGGATACACATTCTTCTCAAGTGCATATGGAACATTCTCCAGAACAGACCACATACTAGGCCACAAAAAAGAGCCTCAGTAAATTTCAAAAGATTGAAATCCTACCAACCAACTTTTCAGACCACAAAGGTATAAAACTAGAACTAAATTGTACAAAGAAAGCAAAAAGGCTCACAAACACATGGAGTCTTCACAACATGCTCCTAAATAATCAATGGATCAATGACCAAATTAAAATGGAGATCCAGCAATATATGGAAACAAATGACAACAACAATACATAGCCCCAACTTCTGTGGGATGCAGCAAAAGCAATCTTAAGAGGAAAGTATATAGCAATCCAGGCATATTTAAAGAAGGAAGAACAATCCCAAATGAATGGTCTAATGTCACAATTATCGAAATTGGAAAAAGAAGAACAAATGAGGCCTAAGGTCAGCAGACAGAGGGACATAATAAAGATCAGAGAAGAAATAAATAAAATTGAGAAGTATAAAACAATAGAAAAAATCAATGAAACCAAGAGCTGGTTCTTCGAGAAAATAAACAAAATAGATAAGCCTCTAGCCAGACTTATTAAAAGAAAAAGAGAGTCAACAGAATCAGAAACGAGAAAGGAAAAATCACGAGGGACCCCACAGAAATACAAAGAATTATTTGAGAATACTATGAAAACCTATATGCTAAAAAGCTGGAAAACCTAGTAGAAATGGACAACTTCCTAGAAAAATAAAACCTTCCAAGACTGACCCAGAAAGAAACAGAAAATCTAAACAGACCAATTACCAGCAACGAAATTGAAGCAGTAATCAAAAAACTACCCAAGAACAAATCCCAGACCAGATGGATTCACTGCTGGATTTTATCAGACATTTAGAGAAGAAATAATACCCATTCTCCTTAAAGTTTTCCAAAAAATAGAAGAGGAGTGAATACTCCCAAACTCATTCTACAAAGCCAACATCACCCTAATACCAAAACCAGGCAAAGACTCCACCAAAAAAGAAAACTACAGACCAATATCCCTGATGAATGTAGATGCAAAAATACTCAACAAAACATTAGCAAACCGAATTCAAAAATACATCTAAGGGATCATACACCATGACCAAGTGGGATTCATTCCAGGGATGCAAGGATGGTACAACATTCGAAAATCCATTAACATCATCCACCACATAAACAAAAAGAAGGATAAAAACCACATGATCATCTCTATAGATGCTGAAAAAGCTTTCGACAAAATTCGACATCCATTCATGAAAAAAATTCTCAACAAAATGGGCATAGAGGGCAAGTACCTCAACATAATAAAGGTCAGATATGATAAACCCACAGCTAACATCATACTGAACAGCGAGAGGCTGAAAACTTTTCCTCTGAGACTGGGAAGAAGACAGGAATGCCCACTCTCCCCACTGTTATTCAACATAGTACTGGAGGTCCTAGCCACAGCAATTAGACAAAACAAAGAAATACAAGGAATCCAGATTGGTAAAGAGAAGTCAAACTGTCACTATTTGCAGATGACATGATATTGCACATAAAATCCCTAAAGACTCCACTCCAAAACCACTAGAACTGATATCGGAATTCAGCAAAGTTGCAGGATACAAAATTAACACACAGAAATCTGTGGCTTTTCTGTACACTAACAATGAACTAATAGAAGGAGAAATCAGGAAAACAATTCCATTCACAATAGCATCAAAAAGAATAAAATACCTAGGAATAAACCTAACCAAAGAAGTGAAAGACCTGTACCCCGAAAACTACAAGACACTCTTAAGAGAAATTAAAGAGGACACTAACTAATGGAAACTCATCCCATGCTCCTGGCTAGGAAGAATTAATATCGTCAAAATGGCCATCCTGCCCAAAGCAATATACAGATTCGATGCAATCCCTATCAAATTACCAACAGCATTCTTCAATGAACTGGAACAAATAGTTCAAAAATTCATATGGAACTGCCAGAGACCCCACAAATAGCCAAAGCAATCCTGAGAAGGAAGAATAAAGTGGGAGGGATCTCGCTCCCCAACTTCAAGCTCTACTACAAAGCCACAATAATCAAGACAATTTGGTACTGGCACAAGTACAGAGCCACAGACCAGTGGAACAGAATAGAGACCCCGAACATTAACCCAAACATATATGGCCAATTAATATACAATAAAGGAGCCATGGACATACATTAGGGAAACAATAGTCTGTTCAACAGATGGTGCTGGCAAAACTGGACAGCTACATGTAAGAGAATGAAACTGGATCACTGTCTAACCCCATACACAAAAGTAAATTCAAAATGGATCAAAGACCTGAACATAAGTCATGAAACCATAAAACTCTTAGAAAAAGACATAGGCAAAAATCTCATGGACATAAACATGAGTGACTTCTTCATGAACATATCTCCCCAGGCAAGGGAAACCAAAGGAAAAATGAATAAGTGGAACTATATCAAGCTAAAAAGCTTCTGTACAGCAAAGGACACCATCAATAGAACAAAAAGGTATCCTACAATATGGGAGAATATATTCATAAATGACAGATCCAATAAAGGGTTGACATCCAAAATATATTAAGAGCTCACACACCTCAACAAACAAAAAGCAAATAATCCAATTAAAAAATGGGCAGAGGAGCTGAATAGACAGTTCTCTAAAGATGAAATTCAGATGGCGAACAGACACATGAAAAGATGCTCCACATTGCTTGTCATCAGAGAAATGCAAATTTAAACCACAATGAGATATCATCTCACACCATTAAGGATGGCTACCATCCAAAAGACAAACAACAACAAATGTTGGCGAGGTTGTGGAGAAAGGGGCACCCTCCTACACTGCTGGTGGGAATGTAACTTAGTTCAACCATTGTGGAAAGCAGTATGGAGGTTCCTCAAAATGCTCAAAATAGAAATACCATTTGACCCAGGAATTCCACTTGTAGGAATTTACCCTAAGAATGCAGCACTCCAGTTTGAAAAAGACAGATGCACCCCTATGTTTATCTCTGCACTATTTACAAAAGCCAAGATATGAAAGCAACCTAAATGTCCATCAGTAGATGAATGGATAAAGAAGATGTGGTACATATACACAATGGAATATTACTCAGCCATAAGAAAAAAACAGATCCTACCATTTGCCACAACATGGATGGAGCTAGAGGGTATTATGCTGAGTGAAATAAGCCAGGTGGAGAACACACAAGTACCAAATGATTTCACTCATATTTGGAGAATAAGAACAAAGGAAAACTGAAGGAACAAAACAGCAGCAGAATCACAGAATGCAAGAATGGACTAATAGTTACCAAAGGGAAAGGAACTGGGGAGGATGGGTGGGAAGGGAGGGACAAGGGCGGGGATAAAGAAAGGGGGCATTACGATTAGCATGTATAATGTGGAGGGGGCACGGGGAGGGCTGTGCAACACAGAGAAGACAAGTAGGGATTTTACAGCATCTTACTAGGCTGATGGACAGTGACTGTGAAGGGTATGTAGGGGGGACTTGGTGAAGGGGGGAGCCTAGTAATCATAAAGTTCTTCATGTAATTGTAGATTAATGATACCAAAATAAAATAAATTAAATAAAAAAGATAACAACATGATCAAATAGTCTTTACCTCAAAAAAGTTAAGGGTAGATTGACATTTAAATATCAGTGTAACTCACCACATTAACAGAATAAAGAATGAAAACCATATGATCATTCCAACAGAAGCAGAAAGCATTTGTCAAATTCAGTATCCATTCATGAGTAAAACTTTTCAGCAAACTAAGTGTCTGTGAAAACTTTACAGCTACCATAGTTAATGATGAATCATTGAGTAATTTCTCCCTATGATTGGGAACAAAGTAATGATGCTCACTGTCACCATTTCTATAAAATATTGCACCAGGGGAACTAGCCATTGCCAAAAGGCAAGGAAAAAAAATTTAAAGAGATGAAGATCAAGAGCATTGTGCTAACTGAAGAAAGTCATTCAGAAAAGGTAACAGAGCTTGATTCTACTTATATAGAATTCTAGAATAGGCAGAACTAATCTAATGTAGAAAAATATTATAAAAATGATTGCTGCTGACAGTTGGGAGCAGGGATTTACTAAGAAGGGACACAACGAAACTTCCTGGGGAGGTAATAGTGTTTTTATTTTAGTAAAGGTTTGTGCTTGTTAGAACTCGGCAAATGACATGCTTAAGATATGTATATTTCATTGTGTGTACATTTTATCTCATACTTTTCAAAAGGAACCATAATAAGTATTGAATCTACTTAAGGGTGTGCATTCAGCAGTATCTGGCATAAAAGAAATGATGTCTGCAACTTTCTTTGAAATGCATTAACAAAATAAAATGGGTTAGTGGCTATATAGAGGGAAGGATATATGGATAGAAATGACAAAGCAAATAGAGTAAAAGTTCAGGTTTTATAGATGGTTGGCATTTGGGTAATTGCATTATTCTTTCAACTTTTCTGTACTGGAAACTTAAAAAATAAAAAACTTAAATATAATCAGTGATCTAAATTTCTACTTTAACAAGCTAGAAAAAGAGGAGCAGTTACAAAAAGCTTAGAGCTAAGCTTACACTAATAGTGAAATACTAAATTATATTTTCTAAGACCAGGAAAAAGGTAAGGATGTTATCTCTCATATTTTAATTCAGTGTTGTATTGGAGATCTTAGCCAATGCAAGAAAAGAAAAGGAATACAGATAGAAAAAGAAGTAAAACTTGTCACTCTTCCCAGTTCTAAATGTTAACATTGGAAATTCAAGAATCTATGAAACAACTCCTACATCTAATATTCCCAAGATTGTAGGATGCACAGTCAAAATTTACAAGTCAATCACACTGTAAATACAACTGGAAAATGAAATGACAACAGTTCTATTTACAATAGCATACAAATACTTAGAAATAAATTTAATAAAAGTTGTGCATGACCTCTACCTTGAACACTACAAAACAAATTGTGTATTTATACAATGAAATATTACTCAGTAATAAAGAGGGACAAACTGCTAATGCATGCATCAACTTGCCTAAATCAGAAAAATATTACATTCAGTGAAAGAAGCCAGACCTAGACCCAAAAGAGCACATAATGTATGATTCATTTGCATGTGGTTCTAGAACAGGCAAAATCAATCTACAGGAAAAAAAGCAGGACAAAGGTTGCCCCTGGATGGTATTGAGAGAGGGACTGATTAGGAAGGACCATGAGAGAAATTTGTGGGAAAATGGAAATGTTCTGGGATGATAGGGTTGATTCAATTGGTATTTGCAGTTGTCAAATAATACTCAAGATTCATGTATTTCACTGTATGTAAATTATATCTAAAGAATAAAAAACAACTGCTTACTAGGTTTGCTTTTCACGGTAGTGTAGGTTAGTAATACTAAAAGTACATCCTTTTTTTTTTTTTTTAAATAATTATTTTTTATTGAAGGGTAGTTGACGCACAGTATTACATTACATTACATTAGTTGCAAGTGTACAACACAGTGGTAGAACATTTATATACATAATTCTAGGTTCCAGCTATCACCCTACCAAGCTGTTACAATATCTTGACTATATTCCTTATGCTATACATTACATCCAGGTTACTTATTTATTTTACCATTGGAAGTCTGTCCTTTTTTTTTTTTTTTTTTTTTGTGAGGGCATCTCTCATATTTATTGATCAAATGGTTGTTAACGACAATAAAATTCTGTATAGGGGAGTCAATGCTCAATGCACAATCATTAATCCGCCCCAAGCCTAATTTTCGTCAGTCTCCAATCTTCTGAGGCATAACAAACAAGTTCTTACATGGAGAACAAATTCTTACATAATGAATAAGTTACATAGTGAACAGTACAAGGGCAGTCATCACAGAAACTTTCGATTTTGCTCATGCATTATGAACTCTAAACAGTCAGTTCAAATATGAATACTCATTTGGTTTTTATACTTGATTTATATGTGGATACCACATTTCTCTCTTTATTATTATTATTTTTAATAAAATGCTGAAGTGGTAGGTAGATACAAGATAAAGGTAGAAAACATAGTTTAGTGTTGTAAGAGAGCAAATGTAGATGATCAGGTGTGTGCCTGTAGACTATGTGTTAATCCAAGCTAGACCAGGGCAATAAAACATCCACGTATGCAGAAGATTTCTCTCAGAACAGGGGGGGTGAGGTTCTAAGCCTCACCTCTGTTGATCCCCAATTTCTCACCTGATGGCCCCCCTGCGACTGTGCCTGTCTTAGGTTGTTCCTCCCTTGAGGAATCTTACTCGTCTCTGGCTAACCAGTCATCTTCCGGGGCCATACAGGGAAAAAAGTACATCCTTTTTGTTTAGACTTGAGCAAATAAATAGTTTTGAGGATAATGGAAACTTTTTTTTTCACTGTTGGAGAAGGAAGTTTCAAATAAAGCAAGGGGGAGGGAGAGCTTGCATGAACCATGGAGGTGTTACTTGGGATTGGAGGAATCAACATTATTTACTGTTTTTAAAATAGGCAGATAGGGTGTATACATATATATATATATGCAGGTGTGTATATGTGTGTAGGTTTACATATAAATGTGTGTGTATATACCTAGCTTTGTCTGCTGAGAGAGCTAGAAAACAATGACACACCAACAGCAGTGAGCACAGTGAGCACCCATGTTTGACTCCCTTATTTTCCTCTTGAAGTAGGGAACGAACAAGATGAGCACACCTTGTGCCAGAAATTAGAGAAGGTTCTCTACCTAAATTTAGGACAATTTGAACATCAAAATAAATGATAGAAATGAAGTATAATGTACTCAATAAAATAAGATTCCTTGAGTCCAAATTGATATGAATGAATGCTAGAATGAATGAATGAATGAATAAGAAAGAAGGGTAACAAGAAGGGACTAGCGGTTACCAAAGGGAAGGGGGTGGGGAGGGTGGGTGGGAAGGGAGGAAGAATGGAAATAGGGGGCATTACGATTAGCACACATAATATGGGGGGGCACGGGGAAGGCAGTATAGCACAGAGAAGACAAGTAGTGATTCTATAGCATCTTACTACGCTGATGGACAGTGACTGATGGGTTATGTGGTGGAAACTTGATAATAGGGAGGAATGTAGTAACCACAATGTTGCTCATGTGAAACCTTCATAAGACTGTATATCAATGATACCTTAAGTGAAAAAAAAGAAGGGTAAGCTTTTACTTACAACAGGATGCTTATAAAAATGTAGACAAGATCGTAAAGTTAGACAGCATTGGTGGCTGCTTAAACTAGTGGGTGAAAATATGGCAGAGAGACTAATTGTTTAGTATTAAAGTATTTCCCCACTAACTACTGAATATTTACAAAGGGAAAAATACTAACTTTACAAAGGGGAAATTTCGTGGCCACTACCTTCACTTAGTGATTAATGTTAACATTAGCAATACTGGAACAATCTGACACCACGTATATCCTGATATGATGCTTTAAAAAGGATATAGCATCACTTCTGTGTTACTCTTGCTAAAAATGCATAACCTGAATCTACTTATGATGAAATATCAGACAAGTTCAAATTGAATGACATTCTAAAAAAATTAATCTGGCCTATACTCTTAACACTGAGAAACTCTTACAGGTTAAAAGAGACAAATGACTCATCATAACTACAGTATGGAATCCTGGGTTGGATACTGGGCAAGGAAAAAGAAATAGCCATGAAGAACGTTATCTGAAAATGATGAATTCTAATACAGACTTCAGATTAGATGATAGTATAGTATCAATGTTAAACTTTCTGATTTAGATCATTGTCCTGGTTACATTAGAGAATATCCTTATTCTTAGACAATACACACAAAATGTTTAGGGAAGAAAGGCACAGTTTACCTCTATACCTGTAAAATTAACTACTTAATTTTAAATGGTTCAGAAAGAGTATACATACACATACATGTATGCATGTGTACATACAAATATATGTCAGAGAGAATGATTAATGGAGCAAAACATCAATTATTTGTGAGTCTGGTAGGTATATGAAAATTCCTTATACTATTTGTGCAACTTTTTAAAACATTTGTAATTATATCAAAATTAAAATTTAAAGTTATTCACACTACCAACATATCTATGTGTACTTGCATTTGTGTGTGTGTATCTGCTAGATACAGAAGTGGCTGTTGTATCTCTAGATGTAGGAAGGACATGAGCTCTTAGTATTAAATTTGAAATGGAATTCTTAAGGAAAATTAGCCATTTGTACTGATAAATCCCACCATTCGCTTTTCTCAAATGTTTTTTGTTTGTTTTGAAAATACTGAGTTGGGAAAAGATACCCCATATTAAATTCATCCTTAATCTAAATTGCCAAGCCTCATGTCCAGGATCTGCTCAGGATTATCTCTGCCTGGCAAGATGCATACTTACAAACACAATTTCAAACTTGTTCATGAAGCAATTATATCTCTGTTGATCTATTCCTAGGGATGAATTACTTGAAGGATTTAGCATAATCCAAAAATTGACAATTTGTGTCTAGTGTAAAAAATCTACAAGATTCAATACGTGGAGATGTTTTGTAAAACCAAACGGATGTGAAGCTTTTTTGTTTTTATAATTGTCAACATTATATATACACGTACTGTGTTCAAAGAGTCAAGTAATTCGATAAGTTTTGTCAAGAAAAATAGCAATATCCTGTCCTCCTTCTACCCCTTTCCCACTTGACAGACCTCTTTCATATCTTATAGCTGATTATTTTATGTTTACTGCTATTTCTCTAACATGCTTAATTGTTATTTCTTGATTTTTCAGTTTTATAAACTGTGGAAGATGAGGACCCTACTCTCTTTGCTCTCCTTCACCCACTACACAGGAACTCACCCTATCTTCCTTCCATTCTTCTTTGCTCCCATCCTCCAAAATTGTTCTATCAAAAATTTGGTTAAATCAGTATGAACAGCTTATATATTTATGCATTTGTAAACACTACTCACAGCTGAGACAAGTAGTATACTATGATTATCTTCTTATTCTGAACACATCTTTATTTCCCTGGAGTTAATAATTGTCACTTTTTAATTAGTTTATTTTTCTATGTACTTATCACTAATTCAGCCCAAAACTCTTTGACAGTTGTCTGATTCTCCTTTGAGGAGGTTCTGATGCATCAAATATACTATTGGTTTCATCTTCCAAACATCTGTCATGGCGCCTGTGATCTACTTCAATATGAATTGGTTTGCACTTGGGCTTGGTGTCAATGCTCATCCTGGTGAGTCCTTTGACCTCTTGCTTATCATAGATCTCCTGTTGCTGTACTGTAAGTCATTTTCATTTTTGGTTATACTTTTGTTTTAGAGGAGCAATTCTCCAGTAACTTCCTAAGAAAGAAGCAAAGAGCTTTGTTTTTATTTTGTTAGTTAGTTTTTGAGTCTTTGCATATCTGAAAATATATTCCCCCAGTGTACCAGATTTATCAGGAATAGGACCCTCACCTGAGACAGTAAGATTGGAAAAAGAATAAATTTTAATGTAGAGCTGAAAGTCTTGTAGAAGAGTTAGAATCTCCAAGTTCAGTAGTGGATTCCAAAGGATTGCCCAAATACACTTTCCTCAAATAAGCAAGAAACTGACATAGCTTTAATTGGGAGGTTTATATTCCTGCTCCTCTTCCATCCTCAATCTGTAGAATGAGAACTCTGGAGGAAGTTCAAGTCAGTCACAGAAAATAAGGAATGATGTATTTGTATATCTGAGTTTGTGAAATGTTCAAAGTTGATCCCTCCTTGTACATTTTTTGTACATTTACATGTACATTTTTTCCCCTTCGCAATGAGTGTTTTGCTTCAATAACCAAAAAAACCAATACATTTGTTTCCATTTGTGGTAATGTTTTGTGGAAAGCTAGAGGAAATATTGTAGAGGAGCATTTCTAAGGTATATAATAAAGTTTCTAATCAATGGGTGATGATAGAGAGAGAGTGGTAGTGAATCAAAGAGAGGCTATCCAATAAATGGAAGGTCAGCAAAAAAGTTCATATGGTTCTACTGAACATGATTTGACACTTTGCAGAGGTGGCTGGCCCTGTGCAGGTAGAACAGCCATGGTTTTTCAAGGAACAACACAGGATATAATGACTTTATTTTGCCACCTGTTCTCCTAATGGAGACTTCACTCTCACTGGGCCCTCTTCAAACTCTCCTGTCTAGAAATATGATACAGAGCAGGAGCTATTTAATAGCTCCCCTGGGTCCTGATGGCTGAGGGTTGTAGCTACTGAGAAGGTATAAACTTCAATGAGCTTTGTTTTCCCTAACACTCCATTTTTTTTTCTGGATTCTATAATTGCTAATAATAAGTCCACTGATGAGACATCCAAGTCAGCCTGATTATTATTCTTTTTTTCAGTAATCTGTTCCCTGCCTTTAACCCTCCCACTTCTCATTCTCAATAGTTTTGAAATTTTTCTCATTATCTTTGATTTCAACAGTTTTACTTTAGTGTGTCTTAGTGTTGATTTGCTTCTATTTATCCTGATTAAGATTCAGTGGAATTTTTCAATATTAGGATTCATGTTCAGGAATTTTCCTCTACCATCACCTTTTTGAATTTTGCTACCTCCCATTCTCCCTACTTGCTCCTCCTGAAGTTTTTTATTAAGTACATTTTTGGAGCTTCTCATTCTGTTTTTCATATTTCTTAGAGTCTCTTTCATATATTGTTTTTTTCCCTCTGCCACCTTCTGAATGACTTTTTTTCCAAATCTCTTGTTTCCTCCATATTCCTTTTCAATTGTTTCGTTTGTGAAGATTATAACTAGACTTTCATATTGCTTGTTCACCTCATTGTCTGGCTGATTGCTGTATGTGCTGTATGTATCTGCTAATTCTCTCTCGTCACTGTTGTTTTCTTTCTAATTTTTGTGAGTTCATCCTCATAACTATTTATTGGGAGAATTCTTCGTGTTCTGGGTTATGAAGGTATCCTTATTTTTTTGGGTCATTTCTGATTTGGTTCTGCTAAGCCCTGCCCTATAGGTCCCATGGTTCTATCAGAGTGTTATATTTTGGGGCTTTAGAGTTTGTCACCTTGATGGCAGTACAAACTTGTACCATAGCCTCTCCCTGCAGAAGCTTTCATCTCCTATTTCTCCCAGTGACTCCTTTTCTACCTGTGGCGCAACCTGTTAGCCCGGGTCCATGATGTCTATACACACCAATAGGTGGTGTTTTCTTCATAGTTTCACAGGCAAACAGCTTTCCTTGGTGCCAGCTGCAGGCAGAGAACTCCCTTGAGGTCCTATCCTGTGCAGGAGTCTGTGTCTGTTGGTGGTCTCATGTCCTGTTTCCTCAGGGGCTTTTACGCCCTGGCTCTTACACTTAGATTCAGTTCTAATCCTTGAGGGCCATTTGGCTTTAACTCGTGATCTCTCTTCTAACTTGGAGTTTCTCTTCATTTATTGGCACCTAGGAATTTCCTGGTAGATTTATAAAGAGAAGAGCCAGGCAATTTATCTTCAACTGGTAAGTAAGTGGATTGGAAAATTAAAAACAAAACCAATCTCATTTCATTGCATTACTGATATATACTTATTATATTATTTAAGATTTAAATTCAAATAGTTAATGGTCTACCAATTTGTAAGGTTTATCTAAGTTTGCATAGACTTCTTTTTAAAGTTAAAGTTATCATGGGCTTTCAAAGAACCACAGAACTTGTAGGTTGGAGGGTGGGTGCTCTAATCAAAGCATGGCAGAGTAGAAAGCATAGGGCTGTAGCATCAGATGGATCTAAGTTCACATGCCAGCTTTAGCACTTACTGCTATCTGACCTTGGGTAATTAATCTCTCAAGCCTTCAATTTCTCCATCAGCAAGGTGGATACAATAATACTCATCTAATATAGCTGCTCAGAGGACTGAAAGTGATCATAACAGCTACTAGTAATTGACTCTTTGTGATGTACTCAATGTTCTGCTCAGTGTTCACTGGATTATCTCTTTTAACATATGTGATATTTTTAGTCCAGTGCCTCAACACAGCGAATGTTCAATGAATGTAGCTGTTCATCTCATATAAGCTACCTCATCCAAGCCAGACTTTGATATTCCTATGACACTTTACCTACTCCACCCCTACCATTAGTCAACAGGCCTCTGCTTGAACACAGAGATGTTAGAATTCCAGCTTTGGATTCAGACTCATATACCTCCTCCTAAAACCACATATAATATGAAAATATAATTAATACAATTAGTCCTGAAAGAGCAACAGGAAAGAAGGCTGCACCAGACTGCATACACCTGGAGAAAAGAGCAGACCTCATGGAACAGGGTAAGATACCAAAGCTGTGACCCAGTGGGACCCAAGCCCTTCCCTCATACCAGCTCACCAGTGGGAGGAAGAGAAACAGAGCAGGGAGGGAATGGAGGCCTGTGACTGCTAAACACCTTGCCCTGGAGATCTGCTCTGGGAGCATGAACCTACATTGCATGGTGCTCTGGTGAATAGTGGGGTTGGAAAGCTAAGACAGGCAGAATACTTGGAGAGAAGAAGATTCCAAGTGCTTGTGGAAAAGAGGGATTCATATCTGGCTGACCTAGGTGGGCAGAATGAAAGACTTCCTTAAAGTGAGAGGGCTGCTAAAGGGGCAAGGATTGCACAGAGCTTACTGCTCAGGAGAAAGGACAGGTAGACAAATTGTCCAGGTGCACTCTGCCCAGCAGGTTCAGAACTTCCATGATCTTCAGGCACTCCATTCCCCTGGCGAGCTACGCAGCTCCAAGGCCCCCCACCATGATACGCAGCCTGCTGTGTCTTCCTCCTGGCTAGCCTGCACCTGGATTGCAAACTGGCAGCCCCTGCCCTGGTGTCAGGCCAGTCAGAGGGAAGCCCTGCCTACAGCAGCTACAAACACAAACCATAGAGGCTTACACCTACGTGTTTGGCCCACTGGTTCTGGCAGTGGAGACAGACATAGCAGCCGGGAAACAGGAAACAGCTCTTTCCTCCTCCCAGGCAAATGCAGCACTCCCCTGCTCCTGACATTGCTCCAGGGGCTGAGCAGCTCCAGAGAGTAGAGTTTCTGGGCACTAGAGGGTATGAAACATCAAAGGAACCTGGTTCAGAGCAAAATCTCAACACCAGAGAAAGGATCCAGTGAGACTGAATAAATAAATCTTCCTGAAAGAGATTTCAAAATAAAAATCATAAACATGGTCATAGAGGTACAGAAAAATATTCAAGAACTCAGGACCGAATTTAGGATGGAGATTCAATCATTGAAGAGCACAATGGAGGGTATTAAAAGGAGATTAGATACGGTGGAGGAGACAAAAAATTAAATAGAAACTATGGAAGAACAATACAAATAAGCTAAGGCAGAGAGAGATAAAAGGATCTCTAGGAATGAAAGACTACTGAGAGAACTGTGTTACCAATCAAAACAGAACAATATTCATATTATAGGAGTACCAGAAGAAGATAGAGAATAAGGGATAGAAAGTGTCTTTGAGGAAGTAATTGATGTAAACTTCCCCAATCTGGGGAAGGAGATAATCTCTCAGGCCATGGAGGTGCACAGATCTCCCAACACAAGGGACCAAGGAGGACAACACCAAGACACATAATAATTAAAATGGCAAAGATCAAGAACAAAGACAGACTATTAAAAGCAGCCAGAGAGAGAAATAAGATCACATACAAAGGAAAGCCCATCAGGCTATCATCAGACTTCTCAGCAGAAACCTTACAGGCCAGAAGGGAGTGGCATGGTATAGTTAATGTAATGAAGCAGAAGGGCCTTGAACCAAGAATACTCTATCCGGCAAGGTTATCATTTAAATTTGAAGGAGGGATTAAACAATTTACAGATTAAGCAAAAGTTGAGAGAATTTAGCTCCCACAAACCATCTCTACAGGATATTTTGGAGGGACTGCTATAGATGGAAGTATTCCTAAGGTTAAATAGCTGTCGCCAGAGATAATTAAAAGGGATAGACAAAGAGTACAGAATATGATACCTGGAGGAAGGTATAGGAGGAGGAAGAAAAGGGGGGGGGGAAGAATCTTTAGATTGTGTTTGTAATAGCATACTAAGTGAGTTAAATTAGACTCTTAGATAGTAAGGAAGTTACCCTTGAACCTTTGGTAACCATGAATCTAAAGCCTGGAATGGCAATAAGTTCATACCTATCAATAATCACCCTAAATGTAAATGGTTTGAATGCACCAATCAAAAGACAGAGTCACTGAATAGATTAAAAAAAAGACCCAACTATATGCTGCCTACAATAGACTCACTTCAAACCCAAAGACATACATAGACTAAAATTGAAAGGATGGAAAAAGATATTTCATGCAACTAATAGGGAGAAAAAAGCAGGTGTTGCAGTTCTTGTAGCAGACAAAATAGACTTTAAAACAAAGAAAGTCACAAGAGATGAAGAAGAACATTACATAATGATAAAGGGGTCAGCCCAACAAGAAGATATAACCATTATAAATATCTATTCACCCAAAACAGGAGCACTTACATATGTGAAAGAAATTCTAACAGAATTAAAAGGGGAAATAGAATGCAATTGGCTCATTTTAGGAGACTTCAACACACTACTCACTCCAAAGGACAGATCAGTCAGACAGAAAATAAGTAAAGACATAGAGGCACTGAACAACACATTACAACAGATGGACCTAACAGAACTCTACACCTAAAAGCAGCAGGATACACATTCTTCTCAAGTGCACATGGAACATTTGCCAGAATAGACCACATAACTAGGCCACAGAAAAAGCCTCAGCAAATTAAAAAAGATTAAAATTGTACCAGCCAACTTCTCAGATCACAAAAGCACAAAAGCAATAAATTATACAAAGAAAAAAAAAAGGCTCACAAACACATGTAGGCTTAAAAACATGATTCTAAATAATCAATGACCATATTAAAACAGAGATCAAACAATATATGGAGACAAATGAAAACAACGGCACAATGCCCCAACTTCTGTGGGATGCAGCAAAGCCAGTTCGAAGAGGAAAGTATATATAAATCCAGGCCTACTTAAAGAAGGAAGAACAATCTCAAATGAATAGTCTAAATTCACAATTAATGAAACAGGAAAAAGAAAACAAAGTAGCCCAAAGTCAGAAGAAGGTGCGACATAATAAACATCAGAGAAGAAATAAATAAAATTGAGAAGAATAAAACAATAGAAAAAAGTAATGAAACCAAGAGCTGGTTCTTTGAGAAAATAAACAAAATAGATAACCCCCTACCCAGACTTTTTAGGAAAAAAAGAGAATCTACACACATAAACAGAATCAGAAATGAGAAAGGAAAAATCACAATGGACACCACAGAAATGCAAACAATTATAAGAGAATACTATGAAAATCTATATGCTAACAAACTGGATAACCTAGAAGAAATGGACAACTTTCTAGAAAAATACAACCTTCCAAGACTGACCAAGGAAGAAACAGAAAATCCAAACAGACCAATTACCAGCAATGAAATTGAATCAGTAATTTTAAAACTACCCAAGAACAAATCCCAGACCAGATGGATTCACTGCTGGATTTTATCAGACATTTAGAGAAGAAATAATACCCATTCTCCTTAAAGTTTTACAAAATATAGAAGAGGAGGGAATACTTCCAAACTCATTCTATGAAGCCAGCATCACTCTAATACCAAATATGAGGTAAAGACACCACAAAAAAAGAAAACTACAGACCAATATCCCTGGTGAACATATATGCAAAAAAACTCAACAAAATATTAGCAAACTGAATTCAAAAATACATCAAAGGGATCATACACCACAACTAAGTGGGATTCATCCCAGGGATGCAAGGATGGTACCGCATCAACAAAGAGAAGGGCAAAAACCACATGATCATCTCCATAGATGCTGAAAAGGCATTTGACAAAATTGAATATCCATTCATGATAAAAATTCTCAACAAAATGGGTGTAGAGGGCAAGTATCTCAACATAATAAAGACCATATATGACAAACACACAGCCAACATCATACTTAACAGCGAGAAGCTGAAAGCTTTTCCCCTAAGATCAGGAATAAGACAAGGATGCACACTTTACCTGCTTTTATTCAACATAGTACTGCAGGTCCTAGCCACAGCAATCAGACAACACAAAGAAATAAAAGGCATCCAGATTGGTAAGGAAGAAGTCAAACTGTCCCTGTTTGCAGATGACATGATATTGTACATAAAAATCCTAAAGAATCCACTCCAAAAGTACTAGAACTAATATCTGAATTCAGTAAAGTTTCAGGATACAAAATTATTACACAGAACTCTGCTGCATTCCTATCACCAATGAACTAGCAGAAAAAGAAATCAGGAAAACAATTCCATTCACAATTGCATCAAAAAGAATAAAATACCTATGAATAAACCTAACCAAGGAAGTGAAAGACCTATACCCTGAAAACTACAAGACACTCTTTTTTTTTTTTTTTGTATCATTAAGGTACAATTACATGAGCAACATTATGGTTACTAGACTCTCCATTATCAAGTCCCCTCCACATACTCCATTACAGTCACAGTCCATTAGTGTAGTAAGATGCTATAGAGTCACTACTTGTCTTCTCTGTGCTGTACTACTTTCCCCGTGTCCTCCCTCCCCCCACATTATGTGTGCTAATCATGAAGCACCTTTTTCCCCCTTATCCTTCCCTTCCTACCCATCTTTCCCAGTCCCTTTCCCTTTGGTAACTGTGAGTCCATTCTTGGGTTCTGTGAGTCTGGTGCTGTTTTGTTTTTTCAGTTTTTGCTTTGTTCTTATACTCCACAGATGAGTGAAATCATTTGATACTTGTCTTTCTCTCCCTGCCTTATTTCTTTTTATTTACTTTTTTATTTTTTTATTTTTCATTTTGTTATCATTAATCTACAATTACATGAAGAACATTATGTTTACTAGGCTGCCCCCTTCATCAAGTTCCCCCCACACCCCATTACAGTCACTGTCCATCAGTGTAGTAAGATGCTGTAGAATCACTAGTTGTCTTCACTGTGTTGCACAGCCCTCCCCATGCCACCCCCTACATGCTAATCATAATAACCCCATTCTTTTTCCAAGCCCTTATCCCTTCCTTCCCACCCGTCCTCCCTAGTCTCTTTCCCTTTGGTAACTGTTAGTCTATTTTTGGGTTCTGTGACTCTGCTGCTGTTTTGTTCCTTCAGTTTTTTCTTTTATTCTTATACTCCACATATGAGTGAAATCATTTGATACTTGTCTTTCTCCTCCTGGCTTATTTCACTGAGCATAATACCCTCTAGCTCCATCCATGTTGTTGCAAATGGTAAGATTTGTTTTCTTCTTATGGCTGAATAATATTCCAGTGTGTATATGTACCACATCTTCTTTATCCATTCATCTATTGATGGACACTTAGGTTGCTTCCA
This sequence comes from Manis pentadactyla, assembly GCF_030020395.1. Lineage (NCBI taxonomy): Eukaryota > Metazoa > Chordata > Mammalia > Pholidota > Manidae > Manis > Manis pentadactyla. Next base: position 37,321,945 of record NC_080029.1, read on the forward strand.
GGCTATTGTAAATAGTGCTGTGATAAACATAGGGGTGTATCTGTCTCTTTCAAACTGGGCTGCTGCATTCTTAGGGTAAATTCCTAGAAGTGGAATTCCTGGGTCAAATGGTATGTCTATTTTGAGCTTTTTGAGGAACCTCCATACTACTTCACAATGATTGAACCAATTTACATTTCTACCAGCAGTGTAGAAGGATTCCCCTTTCTCCACATCTTCGCCAACATTTGCTATTGTTTGTCTTTGGATGTTGGCCATCCTAACTGGTGTGACGTGATATCTCATTGTGGTTTTAATTTGCATTTCTCTGATGATTAGCGATGTGGAGCATCTTTTCATGTGCCTGTCAGCCACCTGAATTTCTTCTTTGGAGTAGTTTCTGTTCAGCTTCTCTGCCCATTTTTAAAATTGGCTTACTTGCTTTTTGTTTGTTGAGGTGCATGAGCTCTTTATATAATTTGGATGTTAACCACTTATCGGATCTGTCATTTATGAATATATTCTCCCATACTGTAGAATGCCTTTTTGTTCTACTGATGGTGTCCTTTGCTGTACAGAAGCTTTTCAGCTTGATATAGTCCCACTTGTTCATTTTTGCTTTTGTTTCCCTTGCCCAGGGAGATATGTTAATGAAGAAATTGCTCATGTTTATGGCCAAGAGATTTTTACCTATGTTTTCTTCTAAGAGTTTTATGGTTTCATGACTTACATTCAAGTATTTTATCCATTTCGAGTTTACTTTTGTGTATGGAGTTAAACAGTAATCACAGTTTCATTCTCTTCTATGAGCTGTCCAGTTTGCCAACACTAGCTGTTGAAGAGGCCATCATTTCCCCATTGTATATCCATGTCTTCTTTATCGTATATTAATTGATCATATATGCTTGGGTTTATATCTGGGCTATCTAGTCTGTTCCATTGGTCTATGGACCTATTCTTGTGCCAGTACCAAACTGTCTTGATTACTGTGGCTTTGCAGTAGAACTTGAAGTCAGGTAGCATAATTCCCCCTGCTTTATTCTTCCTTCTCAGGATTGCTTTGGCTATTTTGGGTCTTTTGTGGTTCCATATGAATTTTAGAACTATTTGCTCTAGTTCGTTGAAGAATGATGTTGGTATTTTGATAGGGATTGCATTGAATCTGTAGATTGCTTTAGGGAAGATGGCCATTTTGAGAATATTAATTCTTCCTGTCCATGAGCACGGGGTGTATTTCCATTTATTGGTATCTTTAATTTCTCTCAGGAGTGTCTTGTAGTTTTCAGAGTATAGGTCTTTCACTTCCTTGGTTAGGTTTAGTTCTAGGTATTTTATTCTTTTTGAAGCAATTGTGAATGGAATTGATTTCTTGATTTCTCTTTCTGCTTGTTCATCATTAGCATATAGTAATGCAACAGATTTCTGTGTATTAATTTTGTATCTCATAACTTTGCTGAATTCAGATATTAGTTCTAGTAGTTTTGGAGTGGATTCTTTAGGGTTTTTTGTGTACAATATCATGTCATCTGCAAACAGGGACAGTTTGACTTCTTCCTTACCAATCTGAATGCCTTTTATTTCTTTGTGTTGTCTGATTGCTGTCGCTAGGACCTCTAGAACTATGTTGAATAAGAGTGGGGAGAGTGGGCATCCTTGTCTTGTTCCCAATCTTAAAGGAAAAGCTCTCAGCTTCTCACTGTTAGGTATAATGTTGGCTGTGTGTTTGTCATATATGGCCTTTATTTTGTTGAGGTACTTGCACTGTATACCCATTTTTTTGAGAGTTTTTATCATGAATGGATGTTGGATTTTGTCAAATGCTTTTTCAGCATCTATGGAGATGATCATGTGGTTTTGGTCCTTCTTTTTGTTGATGTGGTGGATGATGTTGATGGATTTTTGAATGTTGTACCATCCTTGCATCCCTGAGATGAATCCCACTTGATCATGGTGTATGATCCTCTTGATGTATTTTTGAATTCGGTTTGCTAATATTTTGCTGAGTATTTTTGCATTTATGCTCATCAGGGATATTGGTCTGTAATTTTCTTTTTTTGTGGTGTCTTTGCCTGGCTTTGGTATTAGAGTGTTGTTGGCCATGTAGAATGTGTTAGGGAGTATTTCCTCCTCTTCTACTTTTTGGAAAAGTTTAAGGAGGATCAGTATTAGGTCTTCAACAAATGTTTGATAAAATTCAGCAGTGAAACCATCTGGTCCAGGAGTTTTGTTCTTGGGTAGTTTTTTGATTACCAATTCAATTTCCTTGCTGGTAATTGGTCTATTCAGATTTTCTGTTTCTTCCTGGGTGAGCCTTGGAAGGTTGTATTTTCTAGAAAGTTGTCCATTTCTTCTAGGTTATCCAGTTTGTTAACATACAATTTTTCATAGTATTCTCTCATAGTTCTTTGTACTTCTCTGGTGTCTGTAGTGAAATTTTCTTTCTCATTTCTGATTATTTTTATGTGTGTAGATTCTCTTTCTCTCTTGGTAAGTCTGGCTAGGGGCTTATCTATTTTGTTAATTTTCTCGAAGAACCTGCTCCTGCTTTCATTGATTCTTTCTATTGTTTTATTCTTCCCGATTTTACTTATTTCTGCTCTAATCTTTATTATGTCCCTCCTTCTACTGACTTTGGGCCTCATTTGTTCTTCCTTTTCTAGTTTCGTTTATTGTGAGGTTAGACTGTTCATTTGGGATTGTTCTTCTTTCCTGAGGTAGGCCTGTATTGCAATATACTTCCCTCTTAGCATGGCCTTTGTTGCGTCCCACAGATTTTGTGGTGTTGAATTATTATTGTCATTTGTTTCCATATATTGCTTGATCTCTGGTTTTATTTGGTCATTGACCCATTGGTTATTCAGGAGCATGTTGTGAAGCCTCCGTGTGTTTGTGGGGTTTTTCATTTTCTTTGTGTAATTTATTTCTAGTTTCATACCTTTGTGATCTGAGAAGCTGGTTGGTAGATTTTCATTCTTTTTTAATTTACTGAGGCTCTTTTTGTGGCCTAGTATATGATCTATTCTTGAAAATATTCCATGTGCACTTTGGAAGAATCTGTGTCCTGTTGATTTAGGGTGGAGTGTTCTGTAGATGTCCGTTAGGTCCATTTGTTCTAACACGTTCAGTGCTTCTGTTTCCTCACTTATTTTCTGTCTAGTTGATTTGTCCTTTGGACTGAGTGGTGTGTTGAGGTTTCCTAAAATGAGTGAATTGCATTCTATTTCCCCCTTTAATTCTGTTAGTATTTGTTTTACATATGTAGGTCATCCTGTGTTGGGTGCATAGATATTTATAATGGTTATATCCTCTTGTTGGATTGATCCCCTTTATCATTATGTAATGTCCTTCCTTGTCTCTTGTTACTTTCTTTGTTTTGATACAAGTAGTGCAACCCTTGCTTTTTTCTCCCTATTAGTTGCATGAAATATCTTTTTCCATCCCTTTACTTTCAGTCTGTGTATATCTTTGGGTTTGAAGTGAGTCTCTTGTAGACAGCATATAGATGGGTCTTGTTTTTTAATCTTTTCAGGGACTCTATGTCTTTTGATTGGTGTATTCAGACCATTTACATTTAGGGTGATTATAGATAGGTCTGTATTTATTGCCATTGCAGGCTTTAGATTCATGGTTACCAAAGGTTCAAGGGTAATTCTCTTACTATCTGTCTAATTTAACTTACTTTGTATGCTAATAGAAACACAACCTAAAGGTTCTTTTTTTTTCTTCCCTCCTTTTTCTTCCTCCTCCATTCTTTATATTATGTATCATATTCTGTACTCTTTGTCTATCCCTTGATTGACTTAGGGGATACTTGTTTTGATTTTGCATCTGTTTAGTAAATAATTGTTCTACTTTGCTGTGGTTTTATTTGTCCTGGTGACTTCTATTTAGGCTTAGAAATTCTTCCATCTATAGCCGTCCCTCCAAAATGCACTGTAGAGGTGGTTTGTGGTAGGTAAATTCTGTCAGCTTTTGCTTATCTGGAAATTGTTGAATCCCTCCTTCAAATTTAAATGATAACCTTGCTGGATAGAATATTCTTGGTTCAAGACCCTTCAGCTTCATTACATTAAGTATATCATGCCACTCCCTTCTTTCCTGTAAGGTTACTGTTGAGAAATATGATGGTATCCTGATGGGTTTTCCTTTGTATGTGATCTTTTTTCTCTCTCTAGATGTTTTTAAAAATCTGTTTTTATCATTGATCTTTTACATTTTAATTATTATATGTCTTGATGTTGTCTTCCTTGGGTCCCTTGTGTTGGGAGATCTGTGCACCTCCATGGCCTGAGAGACTATCTCCTTCCCCAGATTGGGAAAGTTTTCATCAATTACCTCCTCAATGACACTTTCTATCCCTTTTCCTCTGTCTTCTTCTTCTCGTATCCCTATAATGTGAATATTGTTCCATTTGGATTGGTCACACAGTTCTCTTGATATTCTTTCATTCCTAGAGATCCTTTTTTCTCTCTGTGCCTCAGCTTCTTTGTATTGCTCTTCTCTAATTTCTATTCCATTTACTGTCTCTCGTACTCCATCTAATCTGCTTTTAAATCCCTCCACTGTATGTCTCATTTCAGATATGGAATTTCTTAATGAGTTATTCTCCATCTTAAATTCATCCCTGAGTTCTCAAAAATTTTTCTGTTCCTCCATGAGCATGTTTATGATTTTTATTTTGAACTCTCTTTCAGGAGGATTGGTGAGTTCAGTTTCATTTGGTTCTTTTTCTGGGGTTTGTGGGATTTTGGTCTGAACCAGGTTCTTTTGACATTTCATTATTTCTATGTAGTGCCCTGTGGTGTCCAGAAGACCTAGTCTCTGGAGCTGCTCAGCCCCTAGAGTGAGGCTGGAGGTCGTAAGGGAATGGCACTGTGCCTGGGGGGAGGAAAGAGCGTTTCCAGCTTCCTGGCTGCAGTGCCTGTCTCCAGTATCAGAGCCAGCGGGCCGAGCACACAGGTATAAGCCTCTATGCTTTGTGTCTCTAGCTGATGTAGGCAGGGCCTCCCTCTGGCTGGCCAGATGCCAGCGCAGTGACTGCTGCTTTGTGAGCTGGTGCCGGCAGGCCAGAACGAAAGTGCAGCAGGTTGTGTATCATAGCGGGGGGCCTCGGAGCAGAGTCATCAGCCAGGGGGATGGAGCGCCTGAAGCTCCCCAAAGTTCTGAACCTGCTGGGCAGAGTGTACCCAGACAGACATGTCCACCTATCCCTTCTCCCATACAGCAAGCTCCATGAAAACCCTGCCTCTTCAGCAGCCCTCTCACTGCTAGGAAGCCTTTCAGACTGCAGAGCTTTCCTTTGTCCCAGAGCAGCCGGATATGGATCCCTGTCCTCCACAAATGGCCTGAATCTCAGTCTCTCAAGCACTCCGCCTGTCCCAGCTCCCCAACCCCACAGACCTTCAGGGCACCACACAATGTAGGTTTGTGCTCACAAAGCAGATCTCCAGGGCTGGCTGTTCAGCAGTTCTAGGCTTCCACCCCCTCCGTGCTCCATTTCTCTTCCACCCGCCGGTGAGCTGGGTTGAGGGAAGGGTTGGGTCCCACCGGATCAAGGTTTTTGTACATTACCTTGTTTCATGAGGTCTGCTCTGTTCATGAGGTCTGTATGCAGTCTGGTGCAGCCTTCTTTCCTGTTGCTGTTTTTTTTTCTTTTACATATTTATTGTCTTTTATTGTCATACACACTTCCATGGGCAGCCATTCTATTCTATTTTTTTTTCTCTTGATCTGTTATATTTTCAATCTTTTTTTTTTTTGAGAGGGCATCTCTCATATTTATTGATCAAATGGTTGTTAAGAACAATAGAATTCTGTATAAGGGAGTCAATGCTCAATGCACAATCATTAATCCATCCCAAGCCTAATTCTCATCAGTCTCCAATCTTCTGAAGCATAACGAACAAGTTCTTACATGGTGAACAAATTCTTACATAGTGAATAAGTTCTTACATGGTGAACAGTACAAGGGCAGTCATCACAGAAACTTTCGGTTTTGATCACGCATTATGAACTATAAACAATCAGGTCAAAAATGAATATTCATTTGATTTTTATACTTGATTTATATGTGGATCCTATATTTCTCCCTTTATTATTATTATTATTATTATTTTTAATAAAATGCTGAAGTGGTAGGTAGATGTAAGATAAAGGTAGAAAACTTAGTTTAGTGTTGTAAGAGAGCAAATGTAGATGATCAGGTGTGTGCCTGTAGACTATGTGTTAATCCAAGTTAGACAAGGGCAATAAAACATCCACGGATGCAGAAGATTTCTCTCAAAACAGGGGGGGTGAGGTTCTAAGCCTCACCTCTGTTGATCCCCAATTTCTCACCTGATGGCCCCCCTGCGACTGTGCCTATCTTAGGTTGTTCCTCCATTGAGGAATCTTACCTGTCTCTGGCTTCCTGTTGCTGTTTTAAGGTTAGTTGCATTAACTATATTTTCCTACTATATGTGGTTTGGGGAGGAGTTCTCTGTCTTACCTCTCATGCTGCCATCTTGAATCCTCTCTCCTTTTACAAGACACTCTTAAGAGAAATTAAAGAGGATACTAATGAATGGAAATTCATCCCATGCTCTTGGGTAGGAAGAATTAATATTGTCAAAATGGCCATTCCACCTAAAGCAATCTACAGATTCAGTGCAATCCCTATCAAAATACCAATAGAATTCTTCAACGAACTGGAACAAATAGTTCTAAAACTCATATGGAATCACAAAAGACCACAAATAGCCAAAGCAATCCTGAGAAGGAAGAATAAAGCAAAGGGTATCTTGCTTCCCAATTTCAAGCTCTACTACAAAGCCATAGTAGATCCATGGTAATTAAGACAATTTGGTACTGGCACAAGAATAGACCCATATGCCAGTGGCACAGAATAGAGAATTCAGATATTAACCAAGCATATATGGTCAATAAAAATATGATAAAGGATCCATGGATATACAATGGGGAAATGATGGCCTCTTCAACAGCTGGTGTTGGCAAAACTGGACAGCTACACGTAAGAGAATGAAACTATGATTACTGTCTAACTCCATACACAAAAGTAAACTCGAAATGGATAAAAGACTTGAATGTAAGTCATGAAACCATAAAACTCTTAGAAGGCAAAAATCTCTTGGACATAAACATGAGCAACTTCTTCATTAACATATCTCCCCAGGCAAGGGAAACAAAAGCAAAAATGAACAAGTGGGACTATATCAAGCTGAAAAGCTTCTGTACAGCAAAGGACACCATCAATAGAACAAAAAGGTATCCTAAAGTATGGGAGAATATATTCATAAATGACATATCCAATAAGAGGTTGATATCCAAAATATATAAAGAGCTCATGCACCTCAACAAACAAAAAGCAAATAACCCAATTAAAAAATGGGCAGAGGATCTGAACAAACACTTCTCCAAAGAAGAAATTCAGATGGCCAACAGGCACATGAAAAGATGCTCCACATCACTAATCATCAGAGAAATGCAAATTAAAACCACAATGAGATATCACCTCGCATCAGTTAGGATGGCCAACATCCAAAAGACAAACAACAACAAATATTGGTGAGGATGTAGAGAAAGGGGAACCCTCCAACACTGCTGGTGGTAATGTAAATTAGTTCAACCATTGTGGAAAGTATTATGGAGGCCCCTAAAAAAACTCAGAATAGAAATACCATTTGACCCAGGAATTTCACTCCTAGGAATTTACCCTAAGAATGCAGCAGCCCAGTTTGAAAGAGACAGATGCACCCCTATGTTTATCACAGCACTATTTACAACAGCCAAGATATGGAAGCAACCTTAGTGTCCATTAGTAGATGAATGGATAAAGAAGATGTGGTACATATACATACTGGAATATTATTCAGCCATAAGAAGAAAGCAAATCCTATTTGTCACAACATGGATGGAGCTAGAGGGTATTATGCTCAGTGAAATAAGCCAGGCAGAGAAAGACAAATATCAAATGATTTCACTCATCTGTGGAGTCTAAGAACAAAGCAAAAACTGAAGGAACAAAATAGCAGCCAACTCACAGAACCCAAGAATGGACTAACAGTTACCAAAGGGAAAGGGACTGGGGAGGATGGGTGGGCAGGGAGGGATAAGGGGGAAAAAAGGGCATTATGATTGGCACACATAATGTAGGGGGGGGTCACGGGGAAGGCAGTACAGCACAGAGAAGTCAAGTAGTGATTCTATAGCATCTTACTATGCTGATGAACAGTGACTGCAATGCGGTATGTGGTGAAGACTGGATAATAGGAGTAATCTAGTAACTGCAATGTTGCTCATGTAAGTGTATATTAATGATACCAAAATAAAAATATACAATAAATAAATAAATAAATTTACAGATGTATCCTTCCATTTCCTCTCCCTTGTCTTTGTGGATTATTGTCATATATTTCACAATACATTATTTTGTCTTTCATTTAAATAATCAATTACCTTTAAACAATTAAATGAGAAAAAAAGTGAGAAATAAAATGAGAAAAAAAGATACCCCTTTGTAAAGATCCAAATTTCCACACTATATTTTATTCCTTCAAGTGTGCTGGTGATATATTCTCTCAGCCTTCATGTGAAAATGTATTATGCCTTCGAATTTTGAGTGATTTTTTTTGCCAAATATGGACATCGCAGGGTACAAACTCTGGAGGGTGTTGAGTATTTGCTAATAGGCAATTAATTTAGCTGGACTCAGATTCCACACTCTGTCTTCTCCGTGCTTGTCGGCAGCAGTAGTCTCTGCTTAGATCTTGCTTCAGTTGTGCTGTTTAGAGTCTTCCTCATGAACAGAGGTCAAAAAAGAAGTCAATGATTTAGGCAGAACCTATATGGAGAATTCACCACTCTGCCTCTGTGGTTATCTCCTTTCCAAGTTTTTTCCTTCCACTTTTCAGTAATTCTGACTGCCCCAAATACTAGATTTTTGCTTGAATACTAGTTGCTCCACTCAGCAAGAATTTAGGAGTACCCACAGGAGAAAACCCATAAAAATTGCAGATGTATTCCAGTGACTTTCCCTTATTTTAACAGTTGACTTCTCTGTAGTTTCTAGCAGCTTTTAGCCACTCTCTAGTACCTGGAAGTAAATATTAAGCATACTATATCTAGGGATGAAAATTTATATCCATGGGAGGGTTGGTCCAATGCAAAATACTCTATCTTTACCAGAATAATAATATGGATAATTAAAAATTATAACTATTTTCTTTGAGTCTTTCAAATGTGAGGTACTGAGACTACATATACCAGTTTTGATTATAAATAGAAGATATTAACCATACATGAACATGCATCCATTATTTTCTGGAAATGTAGTAAGAAACATGGTTTCTCATAATTCTCTTTTTTACATTAAGGTATCATTGATATACACTCTCATGAAAGCTTCACATGAAAAGCATTGTGGTTACTATATTCACCCATATTATCAAGTACCCCCCACACACCATTGCAGTCACTGTCCATCAGCGTAGTAAGATGCCACAGAGTCACTACTTGTCTTCTCTGTGTTACACTCTCTTCCCCGTGACACCCCCCCCCAAATCATGTGTGTGAATCATAATGCCTCCCAATCCCCTTCTCCCTCCCTCCACACACTTCGTCTCCCATCCTTCCTCTTTGGTAACTGCTAGTCCCTTCTTGGAGTGTGTGAGTCTGTTGCTGTTTTGTTCCTTCAGTTTTGCTTCGTTGTTATACTCCACAAATGAGGGAAATCATTTGGTACTTGTCTTTCTTCACCTGGCTTATTTCACTGAGCATAATATCCCCTAGTTCCATCCATGTTGCAAATGGTAGGATTTGTTTTCTTCTCATTGCTGAATAATATTCCACTGTGTACATGTACCACTTCTTCTTTATCTATTCATCTACTGATGGACGCTTAGGTTGCTTCCATATCTTGGCTATTGTAAATAGTGCTGCAATAAGCATAGGGGTGCATATGTCTTTTTGAATCTGGGATCTTGTTTTCTGGGGGTAAATTCCTAGGAGTGGAATTCCTGGGTCAAGTGGTATTTCTACTTTTAGTTTTTTGAGGAAACTCCATATTGCTTTCCACAATGATTGAACTAGTTTACATTCCTACTAGCAGTGTAGGAGTGTTCCCTTTTCTCTGCATCTTTGCCAGCATTTGTTGTTCCTAGTCTTTTCTATGTTGTCCATCCTAACTGGTGTGAAGTGATATCTCATTTCTTGATCTGTATTGCAAGACTGTCCTCTGTTCTAACATTTTGTCAAAGCAGTCAAGTGCAAATTCTTTCACCCATGAGTCATCCTTCTCATCAAATGCCTTATAAAGTAGCTTACTTATTTTCTCCATTTGTTAGATAAAGGAGAATTTCCCACTGCCTTCCAGAACAGATCTATTTTATTAGTTTTATATGTTAGGCTAGCATACATGATTTTGTTTAAAGCATGTGTGTCATTGTTGAAGAAAGATTGTGTAAATCTTATTCTAGATAATCTCTAACAGTCTCTAAAATTCAGTAACTTACTATATTTTAGTTTGAGTACAGAAGAGTAGTGTGTGTATATATATATAATCTTTGGCATAGAAATGCCTCCTCGTAGATAATCTTCAAAGTGCTGTCTACTTGATAGCAGGTGGAATCACTTATCAACAAAATAACCCTCTGGTTTCTTTCTATTTGAACTCATTCAAGGATCCATAAATGCAAAACTCCATTACTAATTATTTTGCCATCAATATTGCTAGTTTGTACTATTTGACATTTTCATAATAGTAATCAAGCTAAAAGACAATAAGACAATTTGTGCTGCGAATTGATGTTCACAGCAAATGTTACTTAAGTTTAAAGGCAGGTGTGCAGCTGTACATTCAACTAAGACCTTCATAATGGTTCAGAGCTATAACTGTACTAACATCCTAGAATCAGACAAATGTACAAAAGATTGTCATTATCTAAGTGTTTATGCAACCTTTTCTCTGATTTATTACAAGTTACAGAGTTCTTAACATCTGGACATTCCTACTTACCAGGAAGGTGGAAACTTACATTTTAATTGTGGTAAGGTATTCATTAATCATCTGCTATTATCTTAATCAAGAGGAATAAATACTGTAATGAACATTCACTTAACGCCTCCATTGAACCAAGATGATGTTTAAATGAAAAAGAATACACTGATATAAGTCAGAGTGTTCCCTCCCTCCTGGTGTCCTTATTAATTTACTGAATGCACTCTGAAGGCTTTACTGGTATCGGAAAAGTACTAGTTGCTCTTTTTAGTGTGTTAACTGAGAGCACAATGTCTAGTCTCTGGAGCACATGCCAAAGTTCTTATAATACCTGATCTAAAATACTGGTAGGTTCCCCCTCCTATCTTGTAAGCTTCTTGGAGATTCCAACCATGTCATATTATTAATTTTTGTAATTCTGTCAGTGCCTAACATATTGCTTTGCATCTTTGCAGGTGCTCAGCAAATGTTTATTGAATAAATCCATCTTTGTTTAGGAAACTTCTCCATAAGTGAAGTTGTTCAGGTAACAGTAAACACTAAGGACCTGATAATTTGTTCAGGATTTTGTTCTAATTGACATCTTTATTTCTATTACTAATGCAATAATTTAAACCTATGAAGTTATGCTATTTCATTGATTAAAGCCTTCTCTCCTGTCTTCAGTTTCCAAACTGTAAAATGAGGGAGACGTCTTCCAGTGATGCTTGATAACCAACTGAATGGCTGTGTTACCCACAGTATGTCAAATACAAATACAAAGTATTAGCAATTTATTAGAGTTGTAAAAGTCCTATGAGTAGTCAGGATATTGAATTCTATAATCATATTGCAAAAAATAAGATATGCTAGCTGAAACAAAAGATTCTTCTGTCATAAGGATAATCACAAATAATCACAGGCAAATGCATTCAAGTCTACATTTTTCATTTAAAACTGCAGTCCGTTGCTTCGTACATGTCAATCTTGCTCTTTACAGCATATCAGAAATAGCTTATTTTAAAAATGCAAAATAGCTATTCCTGGTAGCTAGCTTGATGGTGATAAAAAGTATAGTTTTTAGAATTTAAACTAACAAGAAGTTAGAATGGCAAAAGCATAGACCAAGAAGGGAGAAACTCTTAGTGTGTTTTATTATTAGTGACTGGATTGGGGTGGCTACAGCAGACACTGTGATAGAAAACAAGGCAAGAAAGGTCACTGTGGTCAGTCTGAGGAGGGCCTTGAATCCAAGAGCAACTGCAATACATATTATGGTCAATAGGAAGCCTTGATGCTGTCTGAGCAGGGATCTAGTTGCTATTGTCACCACATTTGGAAGGCTGGTCTCATAATGATGTGAAGCACAGATGAGGTGGCAAGGGAGTAATCCTTACTCTCACAGAATATAGAATTAAATAAATACTTTATATTTTATTTTGTTACTATGAAATATGAATTCAAGAGTAAAATACAATAAGTATACAGTTTAAAGAATAAACAACTTTTTAAATTTTTAAATATTTTTTCACTACCTCTTATTTATTTATTTATTTTTTAGTTTTCTTGTCCTTGACCTCTATATATAAGGGACTCATACTCTAAGCACTTTTCTGTGATTGCTTTTTCTCAGCATTTGTGAGATTCTCATCCCTATTCATGCCTATTGTGTAGTTCATCCCTTTTCACTACAGCATAGTATTCCATTGTTTGACTATAGCACAGCTTTATCCTTTGATCATGTTTCAAGTTTTATTTGCTATTATGAATAGTTCAGCTAAGAAACTCTGGCATATGCCTACCATGTGTACTATTTTAGAGAAAAGATATTTCCCTAGGGTAAATATCTATGAGTGGAATAGATAGTTCATTACAAATGGTATTTTCAACTTAGAAGGCGATATTACATTGTTACCCAAAGTCACTATTAAATTCACAGTCCCTTCAGGAGTGTATGAGAGTTTCTATGGTTCCACTTCCTCACCAACATAAAATATTTACTACTTTTTAAGTTTTTGCCAATCTGGTAGTATGAAATGATATCATGCTGGTTTTAGCTTGTATTTCCCTGATCACTAGTGAGGTTAAGAATCTTTCTATATATTTATTGGCCATACATGCTCCCCCTTCTGTGGAATGTCTAATCATTTTGTTTGCCCACTTTCCAGTTGTTTGTATTTTTTTATTGACCTGCAGGTCACCTCTGTCTTATGTCAGGTTTCCACTTATCCATGGGTCTGTTTCTAGTCTCTGTTGTGGAGAATTAATTTTTCACTTATTTGAATATTTAAGACTGGTCAGCTAAAAGACTATTTTTCAATGAAATCTTGATTGAGGGAATTTACAAGGAATTTTTTGTTTTAATTTACAAGAAATTCTTAAAAATACTCAGTAATCACTTAGGATTAGTATGCCACCAGAGGGAGCCCAAAGAGGTCCATAAATGCACAGCACAGCATTCAAGCATACACAGAGTGGGGAAGTCTAGCTTTACCAAACACTTTTCACTATTACTTAACATTAAGATCTCAGGGCTCAGGAGCATTTTGCAGTATGACTCACCCTCACCTTTCCATCTATTTTTTTACTATTTTTGTTTCATTTTCCCATATCACTATGGCACAGTAAGATACATCATGAGATGAAATAATAGCTGATATTATTCCTAGGACTTTTAATGGCCTGCCTGATTCTCTTTTCTTAGAGTGCTCCCTGCCACTGCAATCCTGACCCTTCCCTGGACTCTGGGACCACTCCTGAAAGTGGGAAGTGTAGTGCATGAGCTCTACAAAGTTCACTTCCTACAAATTAAGCTTGTCCCGTTATAATCTTGTTGGCCAGGACTAGTAATAAGGTTTTGTTACCTCGTAAGCCCTCATTGTAAGTAACAAGGTTTGTGTTGTGTTATCAACCAGGTTCACATCTGAAAAGCCATAGTTCCTCTATGACTGTGTTCCTACAAGAGACCGAAGTCCTGTCCTGAAACCCAAGCCAGTGATGTGGACCCTGTACTTTGTTTCTCAAGGCACTAACAGCTAGGACTCCAGACTGACTTCCTTAGCTAAAGGGCTTGTTTCCACACTGCTTTCTGGGACAGAGGCTGACCCTAGAATATGGAGAGGTTACAAGCCAAGTCCCTTGGCCACTTCTCTCTTTATGTTGGTTGCTAGGAATCTGAAAAATGATTTTTTTTTATTACTGTAGCTTTGCTTTAGCAGGAATTGAGCAAAATGTTTCTTGATATATTTTAATCTATTTATTGAACCAATGAACCACTTTGCTATCCACTTTGGAATATGGTATTATAAAACATTGACAGAATCCTTGCCATCAGGAGCTTATAGTCAAGCAGGAGTGCAAGACATCAAACAAGTTGTAACTGGGAAAGTGCTATAAAAGGGTAAGACTCAAAGCAAGCTTACAACAGGAAGACAACTTCAGCTAGTTAACATTTGTTACTGGATATTTGACTTTTAGCATTTTTGTTGTTTTGGTTTGACAATCTCATTTTACTTCAAGTTAATGCAAATTCTTTAAGCTGTAGGCAATGATGTGTTTGTTCATATAATCACACAGTCACTTTCATGTATCCCTCCTTTCACAAAGAATTTGAACTGATGTATCATGGGGGTATTTCCTAGAATTTCTAGCTGGGGTTTCACTGATTCAACTACTTACCTAACAAGTGGATTCTAAGTGTTATAGAAGCTGGTTCAATGTGAAAGAAGGGAACATGACAGTGAGAGCTAGTGCAAACCCTTAGCCAGTCTAGAAAGAAGGGAAGAAAGAAAAGAGGATTATTTGCCTACAGAAACTAGGCAAGTGATACACATGTTGAACCAGGTAAAGCCAGGTCGTGGAGAACTGGAAAGGGCCTTCTCCAGCAAATATCTGCCATGCAGGAATGAGGGCCCAGTGTTGCCAGAGCATCCCAATTTACAACAGAAACTGGAATTTAGGTTTTTATATGAAATTCTTGATTTTTAATATCAATGTAAATATTTTTATGTCAACTTATTTTTTTTATTAAAGTGTCATTGATATACAATCTTACGATGGTTTCAAATAAACAACACTGTGGTTCAACATTCACCCGTATTATCAAGTCCTCACTGCCTCCAGTGCGGTCACTGTCCACCAATGTAGTAAGATGTTACAGAATCAATTAAATTTTTTAAAAATTGTACAAGGTGGACAAAACACCTCTGCCTTTTTATGACCTTTAATTTAGACTGTGTTGTACAATGCCTTTCCAACTGTGGGCTCATCAAGTAGAGCCAATTAGATTTAGTTCTCTCTCACATTTTACCCATCTCTCCCTCCATTCCACCACCAACCTCCAGTCCCACCCCCATTCACTAGTTTCTAGTACCATAAAGTGATCTAGTTGAGAGAAGCAGGTCAAACGGCATTTCTGTCCCTTGTCCCCAGAGAAATTTTCTTTACAGAAGAATAGGAGCAGGTAGGGTAGTTGAAATGCAAAGCTTTCTTGAATTTCCCTTTTCTTCTCCTGAGGTGGTCTGCAGACTAAAAAGTTTAAAGGACATTATCCCAGAATTCTTTCCTTTCTAGAGAATGGTGCACCCAGAAGAGAGTACTTAATGGAGCTTTTTACTGCTGCCAAATCACTGCTGCTTCTGTGATACCATCATACTGTACAACTCCCTGTCTGTTTTTGTGCCGGCCCACGCCAGTGATACACACAGTAATGACGCTGGGGTTCTTGTTTGCAGAGTCGAAGAATGAACTAGCAAACACCCAAAGTAGGAGAGCCACGGCAGAGGCTTTTATTTAGAAATAAAGTGAGAGAAAAGAGCTCCTGGCTCATGCCAGGAGGCGACAACAGAGCCCAGAGTGGTGCGTTGTCTAAGGGATTTATAGGCAGTTGAAGATTTTCGGGAACTGAGGGCTTAGGGTGTGGACTTGTACCACCTGCCCTGCCCTCAAGGTGGGCTGGGTTGTTGTCTTTTGCTAGGGCTGTTTACAGTGAAGTCACAGGTTATGGTGAGCTACACTTGCGGAACACTCAAACATTCCAGGCCAGGTTGCTTCTGGCCTTTTGACCTTTAACTGATCTCACTGAAGATGTCTATATTCCTAGTCTGGTATCTTTACCCTAGAGAATTAGTGTCACCTTGACTTTGCATAATGCTGAACACAGAGTTTCAATAGGGACTTTACATTGTTACATTGCTTTGACTGTAAATATCCTGCCTTGCTTTTTCCGTAGGCCCTCACCCTATTCTGACTATAGCCATGGTCCCTGTCTCAGTAACAAAGAAACTGCTTCCAAGTGTGTATCAGCTGTCCCTGCAGCTGTTTCAATATCAAGGGACAATGCTCTACCTTCAGGCAAGTGGGTATTCAAATTTTAAGACTGTAAATTCTCTTGGAAGACTAAATCCACTCTTTAGAGATTTTTGTCCACTCATTAGTAATACTAATGCAGATACAATCATAAAAAAATTTGATTACTCAAGATGCAAAATCAACTTGATATTTTGTAGCAATCCTGCATAAGTCTAGTATAGATAGAACACAACTGTTTTTCAAATTGTGTTTTCTTATTAGTCTTAAATCAACTCGACTATTACTAGAATTTCACATTTCCTGTTGTTTTTTAAAAGCCTATTACATACAATTCTGAATATAAGCAATTTTAGCAAAAAAGCAAAAAGACCTGAAGTATGTGTGCCTCTTCCCAAGCTGCTTGCCCTCAGATCCACTCCTTGCCCTTTCCCTTCTCTGCTCTTTAATGCAAGAACCTACTTTTTCCCAAATTCCCTTGCCCTGTGACTCCCCCAATAGGTTTGGTCATTGAGAAGGACTGGTGGGCGGTTAGAAGAGGGGAAGAAGGGGAAAGGCATCGATTTCTCCCCTCTCTCTGGCAGTGGTTGTCTCCTTGGGAGCTCCAACTCTCACGGACAGCTTCTCCCTCCAGGTTCTGCTCCTACCCGACAGGCCCGCCCTGGCCCCAGCTCCCAGGCCCTGAAAACACCAACTCCTCCCTCTGTCCCGGCAGCACGCTAGAGGTGGTAGGGGCTTCTTGCTGTGTTATCTCTGAGTTGTTCTGCTGTGCTCCTGCGCTGCAGCTTCAGCTGTTCAATCACCTGTGTAACCAATTCCCTGCATTACACTCTTTCTTGCAGACAGTAATTTCTATTTTTCTGCCGAGCTCCTCACTGATAAAAACATAGTTGAGCTCTTTGTAAAATACTCTTCCAAACTTTCTAGTGTATGTCATTAATCCAGTCTGTAGACTAGCATGTCAGTTTAATCTGTGACCAAACATGCCCATATTTAGTCATATTTCCTACCTCCAATAGCTATCATCCAGTTTTTATCATCCTGGTCTGATGTCAGAGAATTCAATTTGGCAATTGCATCTTGAGTTAACTACATTGATTTCCTTTCAAAATTTCTTGGGAAGACACAAGTTAAGCATTCAGCCATAAACCTGTATTTCAGCCAAATTAAAATATGATTTGGGAATTAAAAAAGGTTTTATTTAGCCTCAAAAACGATGTGTATTGCTTCTTTATAGAAGACTTCAAGGGGAAAAGCTCTTGTAGGTTTTAAAAATCTTTATATTTACATCACTTCCTCCCAACACCTTATTTCAAATCTACACAAAAAGGGAAATAATAGTATAATAAATCTACATATAATCTTTGCCTGAATCACCACTTTGCCAATATGCTTTTTGCCAATATGCTTTGTCTTTCTTTCTGAACCATTTGAAAATAAATTGGAGGCATTGTGACATTTCACTGCTAAATATTTCAGGATGTATTTATTCTTCTACATAACAACAATACCATACTTATGCTCTAGAAATTTAATAATATAGTACATTATAGTTTTCTCAATTGTCCAAAAAATATTGTTGATAGATTTTTCCCCAATAAATCTTTTAAGAAAAGAAATATTATGTTAATATAGTCAACTGGATGACATAAAGGAATGAACAAATTAGTCAGATCTTATTTCATTACTTATTTGTATATCCAATGAGGAGGCAGATAAGAGTTAAATCATTTAATTTTGATTCTCTTAGAAAATTTTGACTAAAAGTCTAAAAGTCAAGGTGTATTTGATTATTCATTTAACTTTTGTTAATAAAATAAAACCAAAATAAAAAACAAAAAAAATTGTGTTTTTCTTTATTACTTCCCTTATCCTTTCTATTTAGGATGTTGACCTGACATTGATTTACTAAATAGAAATTTAATAGTTGATAAACCCTACTTTTTAATATTTTCTTGTGTCAGTGAACAAGGTTCCTTTTCTTCAGGGACATTAGATATGTTTCCCCTGTAACATGGCTCAGTATTAATTTCCTATCCCCTTATTTGTATGCCTGCCAAAATATGAAGACTACAAAGATTGGAAATATCATTTGAACCCTTGTTTGAATTCCTTGAGCTCTTCTAATTCAAACCACAAGTGCTAGTCTTTGCACAATGACAGTTCTCTAGATTATGTGCTAAAGTGAGTTTTTAGATATAGCCTATCCTTGCTCTGCCCAAATCTTCTAGCTCATAGGCTTGCCGTATAGTTTTATTTATGCTTCCAACCTTTTGTATGAAATTCTGTGGAACAAAATTTTAAGCAGCAAGTGCCAAATTTTGAACCTGAATAATAAACAATCCTCCAAAAATGAATGCAAAATCCAGCACCAAAGGCATGCAAAAATTTAGTTCTCATTTTCTTTCTACTATTTAGTCTTAAATCTTTTTTTTTTTTAATAATGGAAGGAAAACCACATGTAAATAAATGTAAGATCCTAAGTTATTTGACTTTCAATTTTCTAAGGCAATGGTTTCCAAAGTCTGGTTTGTGTCCTTCAGTGATACACAAGACAATCGACTGAGATATGGAAAGACACTATTAAATAAATGCCTATTTATATTATTATTTTATCCTTAAAATGTACTGCATAATGTATACTACGTATTTGTACATATAACTTATAAACAAATAATAGCACATAAAGTTTGGAAATCACTCTTTTAAAGTTGTAACACTTTGATTTAGTACATTTTGTTCATATTTTGAGAATGCTGTGGGAATAACTTTGTCAAAAGGAACAAACTGGAAGGCACAGCTATATATAAAACATTAAATTACTGCATTTGCACTGCTAACTTTTAAAACAGTCATTATATGCTAACACAATACAGTCCTATGAATATGCTAAAATAATCTTATTTAATTTTTTTTGCAAAGTGTAAAGATAATTATAGAGAATTTAAAAATGATATGAAAATAAAGAGGAAAAAACCATGATACAACCACTGCTGTCATTTTATAAATTTTCCTCTAACCTGTTTTTTACATAAATGAAACTATATGAATGAATAAATCCCCTGAATTTTACACTTGTTGTAAATACATAAATTCATAAATATAAAATATATTTAAATATGTGATTCATAAATATAAATTTTAATGATATGATATTCTATGGTAGGCTAGCATTAATTAGATGTGTGCACTTTTTTTGTGATCTTCTCTCACATCTGTACTTCTGCTTCTATGATATATGTATTTGTATATGGTATATGTATATAGAGACATATAGAGACACACACATGCATGTGTGCAGGTGTGCTGAAGAGACATTCTTTAGGATATATTAAACCAGAGGCGTTTACCAAAGGAGCCTCTGTCCAGGAGGTCTGAAGGCACAATGAGTGCAACAATGGAGTCATTGCAATTATACTTCTTCTACCAGCACCCTTAAGCTATTGGCTAGAATTCCTATTTTAAAAGAAAGGTAGCCTTCCTGTGTGAACAACAGAAAGAAGAACACATCAAAAGCAGATGTGAGTAAAGGGTGAGGAAAGGCTGGAATTATGAAAGAAATTAAGCTAACAAAGTCAGTGAAAGAAAATAAAGGTAGATATCCCCAAACAAAGAGGTGCTACCAAGAGCAGTCACTGAAAGAACATGTCAAACAAAAGAAGATGCTTAAGCTATAAAGAATAAAGGAGACTGAAAACACCCTTTGAAACATGAAACACCTATTTCCACCACTCTAATCCTTCTTTAAGCCATGTATTCTCTTCTTCGGTCACTGGGCCAAAATTACTGAAAAACAAATACTCGACAAGAGACAGCTGACATGAATTAATCTTTTAGCTTTCCAGCTAAACTGAGATGAGGCTAGCAAGTTTATGAGCATTTAATGGGTAAATCTTTGAATAGGTATGAGATTCAGTTAATATCACAATCCAATTATTTTTTATATGCCTGGTGACAGAGTCTTACTCAATAAACATTAGGTTCTTTGAATAAACATGACTAAAAAGGTGTTCCTTTTTAATCAACTAGAAGAAAAATTTGTTGATTATAGAGACATGACTAAAATTTTTATTCTTTACAATTTCCAACATGTTTGGATATTCCAATAATATTCAGAAGAAGAATTTATAATGTTCAATAAATGTGAAATATTAATAGAATCTTTAAAGTTATGATTAACTCTGACTAGAATGTGATTATTTAGCAAAACGGGTAAGAGTAAAAGGAATCTACACTTGCCAAGGTTCTTTTGTTAATAGCACCAGGAATGTTTTTCAAAACTATTTTAATAATAGACTCAGATGATAAGCATATTGCAGTAATACCTGAGATACATATCTGTTTACATGTGCTGGCATGTAAATATTAACATGGTGTGATACAGAACTGGGGCAGTATCTCTCAATTTAAATTGAAAGTGCTTATCTAATCAATTCACTACAAAAAGTTTATCACACAGGTAGCACACATGTGTACAACTCCAGTTAAAAACATTATTCATTTTTTAGTGTGGCAATAAAATATTTTTAATTTGTATGTTTTCTTATTTTCATAGTATCCCTTTCTTTTTCATAAAAATGTCATGAGACACTGAAACAATGATAAGGGAATCCAACCTAGGGTTCCTCTGGGCTGTAAGTTTCTAAAACTTCACAATTATGGTGGCCTATGTATTTTATAGACAAGTTGTTTCTTTATGCATCATGTATTTTATAACTACCAATTTTAAATACCACTGCTAAACAAAACTGACTTGACAAATTCATTTTACTCTCTAAACCAGTGTTTCCTCGAGTGAGGTATTGAGTTATTTTAGGTCCTTTCTTTGTCAAAACAAATTTTCTTTCAGTGACTAAAAGATAGGAATCTCTCTAGAATAAGGGATGTGAGGGAATAGAAAACTTAAAAGCTACAGTGAATACTTGAAAGACAAAAATAAAAAATAAAGAAAAGAAAGAAGCAGCAACATCAGCACGTTGTAAAGGGAAGAGGATCAACAATGATCACTATAACTTACTAAAGGTTTCCTCAACACCAGACATGGTGTTAAGCATTTTACGTTAAGTAACCTCATTTACTCTTCACAAAATTCCTGTAAAGTGAGCATGGTTACCTATTCCAAGATCACACAGCCAGCAAGTAACAGAGCTAGAAATTGAACCTGCTTCTACTTGTCTCTAAATGTCATGTCCTAAGTCCCACACATGCTGCCTTCAACACAACATGTATTGGAAATCAATGCTGTAAGCAAAATGAAATGGCTCTGAGTGACATGGAGAAAGAGAATAAGAGTTTAATAGTTTACAAATCAAAATGGAAACCAGGAAGAAAAATGGGAAGTTAATGGACAACACTGCCTCTAAATGAGTTCCAAAATCTAGTCAGAGATCCGTAGCATTATCTGGTATCCTGGGCAACAATACCTGCTGCAGACAAAACGATCAATCTGTGAGTGGGCAATAAAGCCAAGACAAAAATTATGGGTGCTGAAGTTGTGAAGTCATTGATTAGGAAAGTTTGTGAATTGTCTCGAATGAATCAGAAAACTTCGTATTATGTATTGTTGCAATACATGACTCTCCTGAGAAATTCTATTAATAGAGCTGATCCTTGAACAATAATATTGTTGCATACTTGCTAGACCAATGTACAGAAATGTTTAATGTCAAAAGAAGGATAATAATTTCTTGGAGATAACTCCAAAGTTTCAGAATTTGAAACATGAGTGCATACTGAGGATCTGAAACTACTTTTGTGAGCAACAAATGGAAGATGCTGGACATGAAAGGCTGCTTTATTGTGGTAGTGAATTGTGGTAGTTACAGTCTTTTACTACTCAGTAGACATTTCCTCCCTGTTTCCTTGTGGGGATTCCATTTCTTGTGGAAATGGGGCTGATTCTAAACCCCCCCCACTGAGCACACACTTAGACATACCACCACCACTGTCCCCTTTGGAGTAAACAGACAGAGCAAACAGAACCAGGTAGTGCACACCTGTGGCAGCAGCAACTGGCCATGAGGAGGGACCAAGCGGAGGCAATCACAGACCTTTTTGGGACATTTGCCAACAAAGTTAAAGAAAAGGTGCTTTCCTATCGCTGGGATTCTGAGCTGCAAGCAAAACATAAGTTTATTTTGGCCTATGAAAGAATAAAGCCAAAAACTGTGAGAAGAAAATTCTGGGAGTGGCTGTGTGGTGGCAGTTCAATGACCTCATCTGAGACTGAATCTTCCAGTAGTTGAAACTGAAAGCAATCTTGTATTTCTCAGTTACAGAGCCCTTTTGTGCTTAAATTAGTTTGAGATGGGTTTCCACCACTTGCAAATAAAAGAGAACCTTGAACATAGGTACACGATGCAGTAATACCCAGATATTACTGTATCTCAGGTGCCTGTATATCAGGAGCCAATAAACTCTGGCAGATGTACCAGAACCTCTTCTTAAGTGTGATGAACCACAACTCCATCGTGATGGCTCTAATTTAAAAAAATTTTTAATATTTATTTTACTTTGAAATGTATCATGCATACAAAAGGCTACAATTTAGAGAATACTATATACTAATGTAGTAACATCTATATACCAATGCTCAGATGGATAAATAGAAAATCACTAGTACCTTAGAAGCCTACTTTGTGACTTTCCCCCATTGTCTTTGGGGTACCACTATTTATTATTTGGGTTTGCATTTCTTTAGTCTTTATATAAATGAAATCGCACTGTGTTTTAATTTCTGACTTGAATTTTTTGCTCAACATTTTGTTTTTGAGAATCATCTATATTGGTATGTAGAATAAAAGTTCATTCCTTTTCACTACTTTTGAGTATTCCATTGTGGGAACATACAACAATTTATCTATTCTACTGTTGAAGAACATTTGGGTTTCCCATTTTTTGCTATCACAAAATAACAATGCTTTTATGGACATTCCTGTATATGCTCCTGGGGCACATGTGCAAGATATGCCTTAAGGCATACCTAGGAGTGGACATGGTGGGTTGTTGGGTATGCTTCTGTTCTTTTTTTTTAAGAAAATGCCAAATTATTTTCCAAAGTAGTTGCACCAATTTAGACTTCTACAAGCAATGTATAAAAGTTCTGATTGTTCTATATAGCCTTGCCAATACATGGTACTAACCGATTTAAAATTTTTGCTAGTCTGGCTGTGAATGGCTAAATTTTCATTTTCCTGATGATAAAAAGAGGTTGAGCAAATTTTATATGGTTATGAGCCATTTGGTTTCCTCTGGTTGACGTTCCTATTCCTGCCTTGTATCTATTTTTTGTATTACTTTGTCTTACTCTCATTAGTTCACAGTCTTGTATTTGTTCTGGATATGCATCTTTTGTACATTTTTAGGTGCTGCATTTCACTAAGAACCTCTTAGTTTATTACTCTTCTCAGAGGGGCTACTGCAACAGGGGTTTTGAGGCAGGGGAACTAAAGTGGGCTCAACTCTGAACATGGCAAGATCAAGTGGGGATTCATAGTCAAGGAGAAGGGTAGAGGTCAGTGGATGGAAATTACTGAGAAAATAGCACGGGGAAGGGAGAATCCTTGTTAGACTGACTCAACAAGGATTCCTGTTGAAGGCAAGCCAGAGTGATAAGGCATCAAGGGTGCAGGCTGAAGAATGTAATCTGATATGGAGGGGGAACAGATACCAAGGGAGGGGGGGTTTCATTAAACTGACTCAGGAAGAGTCTTGCTAAGCTGGATGAAGTAACCAAGGAGTGAGTCCAAGGCTGGGACCTGCTTGAGGAAAGAGCTCAAGGAGCTTGACTCAGGCTTGGCCAAGGAGAGAGTCTTTGTTAGTGGTTGTGATGTCTCTCTCTTGACTTGACGGTAAAAAAAAAACACCAGCTTTTTCTAGTTGCACATGGAGAAAATCTAAGGTTGCTTTATACCAACTCTTCTTGCTATCCTGAACTGTCAACAATTAAAACCACTGTGTTCAAACTACAGGTTCAAAACCTAAGATCTTCCATTTGCAGTTTACCTTTCAGCAACAATCGTGGTCTCGGCAACTATTTCTATTCTCAGTAAGAAGCACAGGGCATTAAATTGCAATAAGAACTAGTTTGAAAACAATGGAATGGCTATACTCCAAATATATTTTAAAATACAGATATTCCCTGCTTTTCAAAAGTTTGCATCATGCCACTTTGCTTTTATGAAAGACATATCCGTTTTTGTTAACTGAAGAGAATTTTCACTTTTACGAAAAAAGGTGAAAAGTGAAGATAGCATTTAGTGTTTGCAGTAAGTGAGCTGTTATAGAGGCAGTGGGCACCCTAAGCAGTGGGAGTGGCTCTGGGCTCCTTCCCCATGAACCACACTCAGCATCTCTGCATCAAGCCACCATAGCTTTGAACTGTGTCTGTGCACATTTGTGCTTTAATCTCCATTTGTTTTGTACATCCATTAGCAAGATTTGTCTTAAGGCATCAGAAAAGCCTAAGGAGGGGTTAGTTTTTGGATCTGGGAATGCCCAAAATTTTTTCAATATAAATGAATGGTTATTGCTTCTTTGCTTTACGCACTACTTTCAGAGAACAGGTGAAACCTATACTGGAGTCTGTTCTGATACTGGATGTGGGTATGTCACAGTGGACGACTTGAAATGAAACTGAAATAGGTTTGGGCCTGACATACAGAGAATACTAACACTTTAACTCCTCAGTAGGAATCAGAGTATGAAGTAATGTCTCCTTCCTTTGTTTGACAATGTTGAACTTTACCAGAAGGTTAAGAAATCCCCTCACCCTTTGGTGAAAATAGCTTACTACAAGGAACCTCCCTTCCCCATAGACTTAGACAGGATGTCTGCCTTGCTTACAGTGCCAGACACAAACCCTCAAAGTTCCCAGTCTTTGCCTCATAAATGACTAGCTGAACTGTTTTGTCCTCACTGACCAATAGGAACAATTGATATTGCCCACACTCTGGTTAAGCTTCCTTCCCTCCCCCAGGACCCTGAGCTTTGGCGCACCCAGAGCCTGCACCCCACACAGCCCTCCTGAAGAGCAGCTCCCTGAGAAGAGTCTGACCTCAGGGTTCTTTCATTTACTGCCCCATCACACCCCCACCCTCTGTCTCATGTCCTCACACCCAGTTCTTCCTACTTTGGTTCACTCCTCTCAACAAAAGAAACACCAGTTTTGCCCAGCTCTTCGGATGCTCACAGGTCCTGCCGCAGCAGTCCTTCTCTGCCACCCAGCTCTGTCAGCTGCATAACCCTTTCAGAGGTGCTTTTTGACATAGTCCATCTTTTGGTATGACATTTCTTGAACTGATTTTACATTATGTCATACTAAATGGAGATACTTTCTGAATATCTTACCTCTGCCATCTCTTTCTTTGCTACCGTTCTTGTTCAGACCGTAATTAACCTCACCTTGCCCACTACTAACTGGTTTCCTCAGCCTCCAGTTGTATCTAATTTTTCACATTGCTAACAGATTCATCTTCCTAAAGACTACTACAGACTCAGCATTCTTTTGCACTCTTTTTGCCTTTTTTTTGTTCTTGCCTAAAAACAAATCCAAATTCCTTGGCATAACTTTTTTTCTTTTGTTTTTATTAAAGTATCATTGATATACAATCTTATGATGGTTTCACATAAACAACACTGTGGATTCGACATTCACCCATATTATCAAGTCTTCACGCCCTCTATTGCGGTCCCTGTCCATCAGCGTAGTAAGATGCTACAGAGTCATTACTTGTCTTTTTCTGTTCCCTAGCATAACTTTAAAGTCTTCCACAACAAAGTCTAGCCTCATTTCTTTTTCCTCCCTTGAGCCCTTCCAGCTATTTCTAAAACCTGCCTTCCTTTCTCCTGTTGTATTTGTCCATTTTCTTTATCTGTGTCTTCAATGTTTTCTCTCCAAAACTCCCCGTCTGAATTTCTATCCAACACAAATGCTATTCCTTCCCTGGTGGGAATAAACCTCTTCCACTATCATTTTCTTGACACTGTGTATGTCCATTAAAGCATTTAAAATAGCTGTCTTTTATACACTTTTTTATTTCTCCTTCTTGATTGTAAGCTTCTTGAGAACAGAACAGTACCTTATTCCTCTTTGTATCTTCTCTAGCCTTTAGGTTAATGCCTTGCATTTGGAAAGCACTCAATATTGATTCTTTTAATGAAAATGAATGGAAAACTATTCCATTCCTTTGTGGCTCTATGTAACATTTTGTGTAATGTATATTCACTATATCTTAGTGACCAACTAAATACAATGTAAGAGTTCAAGACTTAAAAGTCAATTGAATGTTGTTTATTATAAGGCAGAAGATGGCATGCTAAATAATGATGGTAATAAAAGAATAGCAAAGATTGATACAGCAGTTTTAAGAGTTCTTGGGAGACAATATAGCATATTGTGTTCAGAGTGTGGACTCGGCTATCAGACACCTAAAATCAGGCTCTCCTACCTACTAGTTCTATGACCTTAGCATATTCTATGTTTCTGTGCCTCAATTTCTCATAGGTAGGATGAAGACAGAAAGAAGACCTTCCCGACATGGTTGTCATTACAGGTAAGTTAGTTACTATCTGAAAAGCACATCAAACAGTACATATTGCATAATAAGATCCCATTAATGTTACCTTTCTTATCAAAATTGGCTGTCCAAAAGGGAGAAGCTTCACTTTCTTGTTGCCTCTTAGTGATGACTTAAGTAAAAAAATTCCAAATAACTTATTACCAAATAGCTAGTGACACACTGGTTTGACCAGAACCTATGGCATCTCTAAGGATCATCATGTTTCTTCAAAGATATGTATAAGGACTAAACAAGGTCATATATATGACATCTTATACCCCACAGCTATGCTGGGAATGAGCCAATCAACCTTATACATTTTAACAATCTTAGGCTTCAATATCTTTCTAGGGGAGTTCTATAGGAATGGATTTCCAAAGCTCACTTATTTGTATTCATTCAGTTTTTTAGTAAACATTTACAGTGCTAGAGATATAAAAATCAAGGGAACTATTCCTGACAGCAACTAACTCACAGTCTACTGTAGGAGACAGTCTTGAAAGACTCAGCCAGGTGAGAAATGCAAAGAATTAAATTCAAGACAGAGAGAAATAACATGAACCAATGCACAGAAACATAATTATTCAGAGAACTTCATTTCAGAATAACTGAATAGGGAGTGAGGGTATCAGGGCAGGGGTAAGAGAAAGTGGCAAGGGTAGGATGATGACACCTGGCTGTGCTGACCCTGCTTGTTAAAGTTCCCTTAGCATGTATACATGCGGGGTGGGGGGCAGGGGAAGCAAAGGACAGGTAGTTGCCAAGCAACTTCTGTGAAACCAAGGTTCTGAGTAAACTAGACCTCAGGAACCTGTTTTCTTCATGTATCCTGAGAGACCTAAATGTTCCTTCATAAAAAACAGAGTAAAATTTGTATTTATCTTGAAAGCAATAGGGAGACACTGAAGGATTTAGAACTGTGACCAGGTTTGCCTTTCAGAAAGCAGTTGTGAAAACAGTGTGGAGAAGAGATTTGAGGCAGATAGAGACAGAGGTATGAAGACAATGCATTCTATCTGAATATGTTGACTTTGAGATAATTACTGGTACTTGAATTGTGATCTAAAATGATAATCAGATATCAGATTCAATTCTTTAAGTAAAATTTCCAAGGTATATTTTGTCCTCAGCACACTCAGTCCAATTTTCTATAACTACTACAGTTATATGTTTGTGGTTGTTAACTTTGTAGTTTAAAATTTTCTTACCTATATAATGTCATCTGAGCCATCCCATAATCCTATAAGGTAGATGGGACTATTAGTCTTCCCATTTCACAATGTGGATTTATGCCTCTGAGATTATCAGTGATTTATTTGCCTGTGACTGTAGAGTAAGTTCAGTGGCAGATGGAAACCCAGCTCTTCTGACTCAAGGTAGTGTTTTCTCTATACCAGTGAATTGCATATGTTTATGGTAACCCTTCAAGGCTTTATTCAGTGTCTCCTTTGCTCCCAGCACTATCTTAGTGAAAGAAAATAAAAAAGAATTAGGTCCTTGCCTCTAAGGGACAGTAGCACTGTTTGTTGGCAATGCTGTAGACAGGAATCAGATCTGGCTTCTGGTTCTAATTCTGCCTCGAACCACTTGTGTGACTGCATTCTATTTGAAAATAACAGACACCCACTTGGAGCAAATAGAAGGGGGAATTTACTGGCTCATGAAATCAAGGAAGGATTGAACAGTCAAATGTCAAGAAAGACAGGGCTGCAGAGGAAGCCCTTAGAAACAGTGGGAACAAGGGGGCTCTAACCTTGTTAAATCTTCGAAATCTTTTGTGTCTGTTGCTGTCTGTATGGCAATTTCACTTTCTTTCACTGCTAACTAGCTTTCTCTAAAGGAAGAAATATGTCTACTATATTTCTAATTTAGAAGCTAAAGCTTTAGCCATTGGAGGAAGATCATCCCAATCTCTCACTGGCCTCAAATACAAAAATCTCAGGGAACCTAATCTCTTGGACCCAAAGAAGGTAGGTGCCCAACCTGTGATCACCTGGAGGAATCCATTGCGCAGCCTGCTAGCAAGATCATATCAGGTGTTCAGTTTCTGAGGTACTTTATAAAAGACATGGACCTTACGTATGGGGCATAATATGGTTAGGCAGAAGGAAAGCCAGTGGTCCAGGTACAGAAGGAGGCTTTTAATTAGTGATCTAGGTAGTCTATGAATGAAAGACACACCTGACTGGGGTGGAGGCTGAATCCTTGTTCCTTTTGGAAATCATACTGGATTGCTAAGGTACGAACTGATTATGATGGACCTAAAAGGTAAATACATAATTTCTTGAAGCAGCCATCATAGCTTTTTTGTATAGATTCAACTGTGAATCTGAAATCCCACTTCATAACATGAACAAATCCTCAACCACTTCTTAATATGCTTCTTCCTTGTCAGTGGAACAAGGCTTAGGGTTGTTAGCAGTGGGAACAAGGAATGGATTAGAGAATTCAGACAAGGAAAACTCAAAAGAAAAAACACCTCTAGTTATCTAATCTGGGAGCCTGGAAGAAGGATGATAGTACTTGATGGCACTCATCATGACTCTCTGAAAATGAGCATATTGAAAACACAAGATGTGTCTTAATATCATTGCCTCTCCAGAAATCTAGCATGGTTGATGCTTAATTTTCTAAATTAGTAAACCGAATGACTCATAAAATGAGGACATTAATAAGATAGCTTTTAAACTCTTTCAGCTCTACAATTCTATGAGTCCATTTCCAGTCCTGATTTTAAAGGTCATCAAAGTCCTCAAATATCCCCACACAAAAAAAGGTTTTTATAAAGGTTAAGATGGTAAATTTTGTTATATATTTTTGACCATAATAAAAAATGCAAAAAAAGGTTGTTCATTCTACTGTACTTTCAAAAATACAATTTGAAAATACACCAAACACATTTTATAAATATTTTCACTAAGTGCTAAAGTTCATAGAAAGTTTACATTATTTAGGAAATTAAATTAACCATTCTGGTTAATGGATGATTTAGAATATTACAAACATAAATGTATTGGAGACAAATCAACACCTACTAAGATGATGCTGGAATAGTGAATAGGCAGATATGGTTGGAGATTTCAAGTCCTGAATTCAAAAAAAAAATCTTCTGAGTTGGATATACACCCATTTACCAATTATTGGTGAAAAAAAAAAGCCACAAATAAGGTTTTAAGAATAAGAAAAGTAGAGCTCGAAAGTGACGTTAACAAATAAAGGGGAAAAATCTTAGGAAGAAAAAAATGGCAAAAAAAAGTACTAGAGTTGGGCTAAAATAAAAGTGCAAATGGTCTGTCTGGTAAGGAAAGAATTCCATGGTCATTAGTGGGTGAGAGGCCATTTATTTTGCTGTCTGGAATACTCTTAATCTATTTTTTCTCTAAAGTTTTTTTCTTAGAATCTTACTTTAGAAGAAGGTGATTAAAAGGTTGGGGCATAGAAAACATCAAGCTTTGAAAACTTAATAATATTGAAATTTTATGTATACTGTATTTATCACATTTTCTTTACATTTGTGCTATGACAGACATCTTTTTGAGAATTAAGAAGAAATCCTATTTTTGAGAACTATAAATCAATAAGAAAAGATTCAGTATAAAATCATTAGGTATATATGTAAATAATTTAATAAATATAGGCTTAATCTTTTAAATATAACAAATTCATAATCACCATTTATTGATGCCCATAATATGCTACATACCCACATGTCAAAATATTCTAGTGATAGTAATAATTTATGGTAAATAGGTAGCACTATGCATTTTGTAGTTAAACAAGAAATAAAGTTGGGTTTCAGGTAAGCAAAATAAAATAAATTGATAATAATGAATAGACAGTTTAAAATGAGTATTATCATTTTCTTATTAACATAGTTTTTTCTCCCATTCCCTCTTTTATTGAGATGTGATTGACATAGAACATCGTATTAGTTTAGGGTATACAACATACTGATTTGATACATGTATACATTGCAAAGTGATTACCACAATTTTAGTTAATATCCATCACCTCACATAGTTTTTTTTCTTGTGATGAGAACTTTTATGATCTACTTTCTTAGCAACTTTCAAATACAGTATACAATACAGTATAACATAGTTTTGAACATAAACTACTTAGAAGGTATATTTCCAAAGATAAAGTTCTTTGACCTCATTGTAAAAGTAGTTGAATCAGTGATTTACCTCAACCCAGCATGACAACAAAATACAAATTTAAATTAAATTACTGTCCAAGGTAAAATGTCCAAGGCTAGGATTGTATATTGTGTTTCCTTCCTACTTTTATGAAGGTTCCATTATGAATGATGGCAATATTTTTCCTTTACAGTAATGAATCTCAAAAAGATTTTAATATTACATAAAAAGTTAAACTGAAGTACAGAGAAGGATATGAAAAAATTTACTTAACATGTTAATTATGGAATATGGACTAAGATATTTGGCTTTGCAGAAAAGACACTGAATCACATCCATATAGTTATATCCTTACGTGGCAGCAATATATTTTCTTTTTAAAAAATGTTCATGCTTTGATATAAAAATGCTTGCCACAGAATGTTTATATTTGAATTTTTTTTCCAATTAGTTCAGGTGAATACCACAGTGATTTGATATTTCCATACATAATGAATGATCCAACAATAAGTCTAATTACCATCTGTCACCACTCAACGTTATTACAATATTGTTGACTATATTCCCTAGGCTGCAATTATATCCCCATGACTTATTTTATATCTGGAAATGTGTGCTTCTTAATACCCTTCACCTATTTTTGCCCTTGAAATAGTTATTAGGTTTTAAGATATTCTATTATGAAAAGTTCAGAGTAAATGTAAACAGAACCCATCAGAACTACCGTTCTTTTCATTGTGATGCTTTGGTTTACAGCTGAGGCCTTGTCCTGATCATTAACAGATTTATTGTAACAACAGTACAGCGTCAGTCCCTTCAAGTCTTGTTAACTTGCATTATTTATCCTCTTTAGTGCAGTCATAGGCCAAATTCCCATTTTCCCATCATCTTTGTTTCCATTACCTTTAGAGAGCCCATTTCATTCTGACAAAATACACCAGTGCTGAAGGAGTCATAATTTAGCTGTGGGGTATAAAGATCACTTTTCTACTTTGTTTTATATATTTTCCTCTTTCTCTGCTATCTTTAGGCCCTTCAGTCCCCAGAGTTGGAAATTCTTTGGATGAAACTGAATAATCCCCTTATAAACAAATTATTTTGACAGAAAAGCATGTGTAAACTGCCTCGCTGAGGTTGTTCCCACCTTTCTACAAACTAAGTTGCTCCTTATTTTCAAATGTTTCACAAAACTATTCATACAGAAACCCAAGGCTGCCTCTCTGCTTACTCTACATAGTGACTGCTTTTGTTTCACTTTCTAGAACTGTTTGGTATGTCTGGCTTTAAATTTTTTAAATATATTTGCACATTTTCTCAGATTTTGTCTCCTCAGTATCAGAGAAAATGTGTTCCAATCAGGGATGGATTATTATTTGCCTGCAGACCTATGAATCCAAATGAAATGCTTTAATTATTTCCTACTCCTAAAATCCTATTCAAATCTATCCCCCTTTTTTCAATTCCCAGAACTACGGTCCTAGTTCAGGCTCTCATTCCCACTCACATGATTATTGCAGTCATCTTCTGATTATTTATTTGGCCTTTGGTATCTGGCCTCTTGAAATTCATCTTTGATTTCCTTCTCAGTTACCTCTGAGCACAGCTCTGATGATGTCACTGTCTGCTTAAAAACTGTCCATAGAGGTGAAGGGGATAAAGAGGTACAAACTTCAAATTATAAAGCAGTCATGGGAATGAAAGTACAGCATAGAGACTATAACCAATAATATTGTAATTTCTTGGTATGGTAGCAGGAGGAAATTACAGTTAACCATGATGAATGTTTATTAATGTACATAATTATCAAATAACTATGTTGTACATCTGAAACCATTATAATACTGTATATCAACCATATACCAATTTAAAAAAAACCTTCCATGGCTCCCCACTGCCTAAAGAATAAAATCCCTAGCTTGGGATTCAAGGCCTTAACAATCTGGTCCTTTCTTTTCTTTCTTACCCCATTGCAATCACTTACCCTTCCTATTGTGTATCCTATGGGCTGTTAATTGTTTACTAAATACATCTTTGCACCTTCCTATCCCCGGTATTTATTCATTTTATCTCTTCCTAAGATGGGCTTCTCTACCTGTTCATATTTTGCTCTTTATGATCTAGCATAACAGGGTCACCTCTTAACACCTTTCTTGCCTTTCCTAGTCAACTTGTTTCTTCTCCTTTGCAGAGCAAATTATGTCTTTTAGTACTGTACGTCTGCCAGTGCTTTAAGAGGTGGTCCTGTCTGTCTTCCATTCATACTGTGAGCAACTTTGGGGCAGGGATGATGCTTTATTCATTTTTCTGTGGCCACAGCCTAGCAAGTGGGTGGGAGGAGGAGAATAACTGTCCCTGGGAAATTAAGAAAATGTTTCTAATGACGCAAGAGAAGGGAATTTTCCAGCCTGTTTCTTGGAAGAAGTTCAAATTCTTTAATTACAGACATGCACCTTACCTGAAATAACTTCCTGGAATTAGAGTTCAGAGACCTTCTAATAAAAATTCTTTCTAGAACTCAGGTTTGTAACTTGTGAGACACGG
Organism: Manis pentadactyla; assembly: GCF_030020395.1. Classification (NCBI taxonomy): domain Eukaryota; kingdom Metazoa; phylum Chordata; class Mammalia; order Pholidota; family Manidae; genus Manis; species Manis pentadactyla. Next base: position 37,355,442 of record NC_080029.1, read on the forward strand.
AAGTTAAGCCTCTAAATCAGCCCCACCAAACTCAAAAATCTACACACTGCTTTCAGGCACCAATTACATTTCTTCTGTGCAAGCCCCCTAGCCGTAAGAGTTTATTAAATTTCTACATGTAAGTCAAATATAACTGTCATCTCTTAACTTGTACCAAAATATTTCATCTATGACACAAAGTTGTCCTAGCATCTACACCTAGTCTTGCCACCACCGATCAATTGGCTCGCGGCTTTCAGGACACCAACTCTGTATCAGACAGCTCTGTAGTCACATGTAATTACTCGAGTCCAGCGATTCCGGACGTACGGTGATTAACTTCGCCTCCGTTCACCATTAACCGTTTGATTCCGTGCCAGCAAGACTGCCCGGTGCTTGGCCCGCGGCACCGCCGAAGCGCGCACCGGGATGGTGGCCTCTGCGGGTCCGCCCTCCTCAGAGGGAAGCCGGCCACAACAGCTAGCGGGGTACCAGAGCTGGAGCTGGGGAAGGGGGCCGCGCAACGTCACGCCCGCCGAGGGCCGCGACGCCTGGTGGGTATGGAGGCGAGCCTCCGGGCAGCCACCCGCCGAGCCTCAGCACCCAGGCGCCGCCCGAGAGCTCGGGGCGGACCCGCCGGGCCCGGCGCCTCCCAGAGCGGCAGTCGGGGGTGGGGCGCGGTGCGCGCCGGCGCGCGGAAGCCGCGGGCGGTGGCGGAGCGCGCGCGGCGAGGGAGGGGCGCGCGGGGCGGAGGCGTGCGGCGGCCGCTGCGGCCTGTGGCGCCGTCACCCGCCAGAACCGAACCGGTGGAGCGAGGCGCCGCTGCCGCTAGCCAGGCGCGCGGGGACGGTTCGGGGCTGCGCCCGGGGCGGCCCGCCCTCCCGCCGCCGTGCCCCGGTCCGCGGGCTGCGCAAGTCCCGTTACCATGTCGCTGAGGCAGCGCCTGGCCCAGCTGGTTGGCTGGCTGCAGGAGCCGCAGAAAGTGGCCCGTTTCCAGCGGCTGTGCGGGGTGGAAGCGACCCTGAGTCGCTCCGCCGCGGCAGCCGCCGACCCGAGGGAGGATGAGGAGAAGGCGGAGGCGCCCCTGGCCGGAGACTCCCGACGCCGAGAGCGGCAGCCAGGGACGTCCGGAGGCCCTCAGCCGCCCGGGAGCGACCGCAATCAGTGCCCCGCCAAGTCGGGCGGCGGCGGCGGCGGCGGCGGCGGAGCCCCCAACGGCATGGGGAACGGGCTGGCCACCGAGCTAGGCCCGGCTTCGCCGCGGCGCGCGGGCGCCCTGCGCCGCAACTCGCTGACGGGCGAGGAGGGCCAGCAGGCCCACGTGAGCAACTGGCCTCTCTATTACCTGTTCTGCTTCGGCACGGAGCTGGGCAACGAACTCTTTTACATCCTGTTCTTCCCTTTCTGGTTCTGGAACCTGGACCCCCTGGTGGGCCGGAGGCTCGTGGCCATCTGGGTTCTGGTCATGTACCTGGGCCAGTGCACCAAGGACATCATCCGCTGGCCGCGGCCCGCCTCGCCCCCCGTGGTCAAGTTGGAGGTCTTCTACAACTCCGAGTACAGCATGCCCTCCACGCATGCCATGTCCGGCACCGCCATCCCCATTTCCATGATCCTCCTCACCTATGGCCGCTGGCAGGTAAGGTTCCCTCTCCTTGCCAGCTCAGCCTGGGGGAGTTCCAGACCTCGGAGTTCTCTTCGCTCTCAGTTATTTTAATTGGGCGGTTCCCCTCCCGAAACCCTCATTGTACAGGTTTCACAGTACCCGCAAACAAGCTCTTTCTAGGTTTAGAAACATTAAATGATCAGGAGAAAACTGGAGTCTTAGCCTACAAACTCTATTTTAATAGTAATGTTTTCTTACAACTTAAAGGAAACACTGTTCGTGGAGTAATGTATTATCATTGGGCTTCTGTTGAGTTTTTAAATGGTTTTAATTCTTGAGATGCATGCAATATATTTGTGACTATTTACAATGTCCTTATAATCGTTAGGTAACTAAGACCCAGTTTCACCGTAATAAACGGCACCTTCCTCCAAACTGATTCTTTTCAGGCACAGGTGAAGTCTTAGCTTTACTCTGAGCCAAAGTTTCTAAAACCATAGTATAATTCCAAAACAAGCACAGGGCAATGAAGTAATGACTCAAACGAAAGCCATCCTTTATGGAACTTAAAGGGGCACAGCGTGAGTTCTCTTTTTAAGAGCTCTGGTTGCTAATTGCTGATAGGCACAGAGTTTAATTATCTTCTGGATCACTGATCTGTGGTATAAATTGTCGACCTGCTGCAGTCTTATTGTTGCATTAGCTTTAAAAATGCGTGGTTTTAAAGTCATTCTTAAAATTGAGGTCGTTGGTCAGACTAGTGAGTTTGTAGAATGGCAAATATGACAGCAGGGTCAGTGTAACAGAGATGAATTTTTAATGGTAAACGTTTTTTATTTTGCCTACTTTTTGGCTTCCCATTTTTCAATTTTTCATGGTCTTTATATGTTACTTAGGTTTAACATCTAATTCTCTTTGATATAGAAGCAAAATTTATTCTTACACTGCTGTCTTGTTTTATCTGTATTTAAACTATAAGGAGATTTGTTTGTCCTGCAGACCAGTGCCTTAATTTAAGAATAAAATTTATAATTATGGAGACTCTAAAGAATCAGACTTCCTCATTTTTCCCCCATTACAGTAAGAAATCATCTTACATTGAGAAATACACATCCATGTAAAACTCCATTATGATAAGCTTACTTATCCTAGATTTAATTTCAATATAGATAAAATCTTGTCCCCATGGACACTTCTGTGCAGTGTATCTCTCTTATAGTAGTAACAAGGAAAATATGTAATGTGCATAGTAAGAATGGCAGAATTACCAATGAAAAGTACCATGGACAGTTTTTTCCCATTTAACCAGAAGAGATACATAGAGGTTTTCAGGTTGTAATGTAATGCTGCCTATTTTGCATGATGAATAAATATCTCAAATTCCATTTAATCTAATTAATTTGCAATTTAAGATTGTCATTGAATTATGTTTGGCATGGTATTTACTGTTTAGCTAATGATGTTTCTCTTATTTTCATGAGACTTTTAGGATTCTGTAACTATAAGGGCCTTTTATAACTCCTCCTAAATGCGTAGCTGTATTGTGTGCTATTAATATTAGCAGTCCAAGTAACAGAAAATAGTTTTCGCTCATCATTCATTCAGAGCACATGCTAACAGGAAATGTGAAAACAGTGCTGCTGGGTTGTTTATGGGTTGCAGCTATCAATATTCTAACATTTCAGGGTTATTTGAATTACTAGAATAGGCTTACATTTATAGTTTTTAAACAACCTAGTATATTTAATTCAAAGTTTGGTGAATTTGTATGTTGTACAGTTTTAGAATTTGAGCTAAATAGGACTTTAGAAATCACCTAGTCTCAAACTGTCATTTTACAGATGTGGAAACTGACCAGTTACATTAGAATTAATCTTGTAAATTAATTTAAATGTCTTATTTTACATTTTTTCACTCTAAATTTGGATAAACTTTTAAACTTGAATAAATTTATCCTTTGGTTAACTATTTTGAAAGTTACCTAAGAGTTCTTTGTGAATGTTTGACTGTAGTCAGTAAAAAAAAGACTTTTTTACCTTTTTGCTTTTCTTTTAATCCTTATGTTGAATTGAAAACAAAAGTTCCTTCCTTTGCTGAAGTTGTTTTGGTCCACTTCTCTATCAGTATTGCAGTACTTTGGAGGCTTATATTTCTAGAGTATGTAATGGAAAAAAAAATACTGGAAACTGGGATAAGAATTAAACAATGAAAGCCTGATGTTTTTCTAATTAATAGCTGTTTTAGTTGACAGCCCTTTACTTCTGTGCCCGTACTGCTTATTCAGAGCAGGTGTGGTTACTTCTCTATGCTTAGGATGTTGAAACATCTCTGGAAACTGAGTTATCTCACATACCATCCCTTTGGTTTGGAAGAGCTACTCCATTCCTCCCTGCCACGTAATGTTCCTACTTGAAATCTGCTTGAGTTTCACCTCTGACACAGAGCCTTTTTAATTAACCCTTTCTGTTTCATTTTTTCTTCATTTGTTCTTAAAATGACAGTAGACAAAAACTTACTTGGAGGCTTATATAAAGTGCAGATTTCTGCATTTTACTCTCACTTTCCTCCATTCTGATCCATTAGATAAGTGAGGGGTATTGCATTTTATGGAAATTACCCATTTTATGGAAGTTTAGGTAAAATTAACTCTTAATCCTTATAATGTATTTTATGTTTCTCCAACATTGCTGTCTAGGCTCTTTTGCAATCCAGTCTTTGGATCTTTTTCAGGTATGTTATAATAAAAAGAGAGTAATTGGAACACTATGGTGCTAAGCAGTTACTTGATACTGGAAGAATTTTTTAAAAAATTTTATGGTGATGCAAAACGGAAAGTGTTTTGGCATTTCTCCAGGTATTAAATAACTTGAGATCCATTGGCCAGGATAATAATTATTACTCTCATATTATTCATTGGCATTTTTGTAGCCCAAATTGGGAAAAAATAAGAAATAAGGAGCATCAGATTTTAAGAACATAGTCCCTTAAAGAATAATCTAAAATAAAAAATAAAGTTTCCTTTTTGTATTTATGTTCTTTCCAGAAATAAAAATTCTTAATTGTTAAATAATATGGTATGTGAGTTCTAATTCTATATTTGATTTAGTAACATCAAAGTTTTAGAATAATTTCATTTTTAAAAAATTACTGTCATCACACACTTTATAGCCAAACACACTCCCTCCTAATCCATATGCCTTTACTACTTTTAATAATAATAATAGTTTTATTATTACTAACATTATTAGCATTTATTAAGGTTAGACTATGGGTCAGACATCAAAGTGTCTATTACCTCATTTAGTCTTGTCTTTCAGCATCCCAGTGTTTGGCCTTATTATTAATACAGGTTTACAGATTAGGAAACTGAGGTGGAGTGAAGTAATTTACTCAATATAACCCAGCTAGTAAGTCAGAGGCCAAATTTAAAACTTACAGTCAGACTCCAGTGATTACACAGAAAACTTTTCAAATCACTTCATGATTTTAAAAGAATCTTTGCCATAATATTTTTTTAGATAGATATGATTGTGTTCTTAAAATACAAAAACAGCTTTTTGTCTTGGAAAGCTAATGTGTATGTGTATACATATGCAGTACCCACAAAGTTTGTATTTTGAACAAAGTTTTTGACTGAAATCAAATACTGATTTGATCACCCTTCCTTTTTCTCTGTCTTCCTACCATAAATAAATTCAGTGAACGGAATTAGAGCTTTGGAAAAGAAAAGCATATAAGATATTCTATCAAAATATAGTTTATTGAAACAATAAAGGAAGATATGTGTGAGATCATGAAAAGATGAAGAAAGGCAAGAAGTAAGAGTTACAGAAGTAGGTCACTAATGACAAAGGCCAGAAAAGTCTTCAAGAGCCCAGGGAAACTGATCATTGTCGTAATTCTGGGAAGAAACACAGGTTATTAAAAAATCAAATTGGTTTGCTTCTTGATTTCTTTTTTACCTAGCATGATACTTGTGTTCAAAGTGCACGTTTTCGTGATCTTAAAGTCTTTATGAATTCTTGATTTAAAATTATATTTACTTATAATAAATGTAGAAAATTCAATATTTACTTAAAAATCTGAAGAGAAGAGTACATTTCTCTTTCTGTTCTACAGGAACTAGGATCTCTTCCAGAAGGATTTCTTGTTTAGCCTTATAGAGATAGTCTTTACTTTTGTGGACATACATTGTTTATTTTTCATATAAATAATAACATACAATACTATTCTGGACCTTGTTTTTACTTGGGAATATTGTGAACACTTTCTTTTTCTTTTACCAAACATATAATCAATACTAATTTTGTACTTGAGATTGTTTTAAATGCCTTACATGACTTAACTCTTTTAATCCCCATAAAATCCTATGAGTAATATCACTGGTTTACAGAATAAACTGAGGCAGAGGGAAGTTAAGCAATTTGCTCAAGGGGACTCTGCAAGTACATAACAGAGCCTTAATTGAAACCCAGGGAGTTTGGCTGCAAAATGACACTGTACTGCTGTATTACACTGCCTCTCTCTGTATTAGCACTTTCCCTATTATATATAAAGCTATCTAGTTTTTTCACATTTACATGGTGTTCCAGTGTGTTGACATAGCATAATTTACTTAATAAATTGACTCTGCCAGTACTGCCTATTCAAAGCATTTCTTTTTTTTTTTTCTATTAGATTGTTGGTATTTTACTTACGAATTTTTTTTGAACTATAACTTTTTGTTTAGTTTTTTTAAAGTCATTGCTCTACTTTCAAATAATGTTACAGCATGTCAAGTATGATAAGAACCTTGCAACAATGTACTTCCATTTTCCCCTTCCCACTCCTTTGTATTACTGTTGTCATTCATTTTACATCTTCATACGTTACAGAACTCAACAATACATTGTTATTATTTTTGTATCCTAGCATTATTTCTAGAAATATTTTTTTCTTCCCTTTGTCCCCACATCCTCCTCTTCTAGAACCTCAGTCTCATGGATGTTAGACTATTTAACACTGGTCACTCAGAGATCACTGATGCTCTGATGATAATGATGATTGTAGTGTTTTTGCCCGTTGTGCTTCATTTTGGATGGCTTCTGTTGCTATGACTTCAAGTTCACTGATCTTCTGCAGTATCTAATTTTCTGGCAAACTCATAACTAGAATGGGATATTTCAGATACTGTATATTTTATATCTAGCAGCTCCAGTTGGGTCTTCTTAAAAATCTTCCATTTCTCTGCTCATTATTTTCGTGTTTCCTTTTATCCTTGCGTATGCTTATGAGATTTTAATAGCTTCTTTTAGGTGTTTATCCAGTAAACCCATCATTTTGTCATCTTTGTGTGATTCTAATATTTCTCCTGTTTATGTATCATAGTCTGCTTCTTTGCTTGGTAATTTTTACTGAGTTTTAGATTTTGCCATATTCCTTTAAATAGTGTTGGACTTTGTTCTGGTGTATTGTTAAATTACTTGTCAGTTTCATCTCGTTAGGCTTGCTTGAATGGTCCAGTATGACCATCATCTAGAGTTAATTTGGCCTCATTACTATGGTGATAACCTTCTAGAGACTCCCCAATTCCCTCAGTACTCTGCCTGGTGGGAACAAAATTCTAGACCCATGTGAGCTTTTGGAATTGTTTGTCCTACTACTTTCTGGTAGTTACCTGCCCCCCCCTCCCCCGCAGTATGGTGGACTTTGACCCCAGGCACGCACAGATTAGTACTCAGCCAACAATTTGCAGGGGCTCATTCTCCATGCAGATATTTCTCTCACTTTTCTTACCTGCAAATTATAGCTGTTGTGGCCTTCAGGAACTCCAGTCTCTCTTCCTTGACTCAGTGAGAATGCTGGACTTTGTTTTGGTTCCTCCTATGCTGTAGCCTCCAGCAGCAAGCCAGGGCAATCAGAGGGCTCATCCCATTTGTTTCCCTTTTTCTTGAATCACAATTTCTGTGCTGCTTATTTCCCAGTATCTGGAAGCAGTTTTTTTTCATGTAATTTGTCTAGTTTTCTGGTTGTTTACAGTAGAATGTCTGTTCTTACAGTAGGTCTTTATGGACAGAAACAGAAATCTCGTCTCTTACTGTATTTTTTGTTTTTTATATATAACAGTTTATTGAGATATAATTCTTATATTGTGCAATTTACCCATTTAAAATATACAGTTCAGTGGCTCTCAGTATATTCATAGTGTTATGCAGTTATCACCACAACCAACTTTAGACCATTTTCATCACCCCCAAAAGAAACCTCATACCTGTAGTAGTCACTCCCCATTTCCTCCCAGGGAACCCCAAATCCACTTTATGTCTGTGTAGATTTGTCTACTCTGGACATTTTATAACTGGAAGCATACAAAATGTAGTCTGTTGTGACTGGATTCCTTCACTTAGCATAATGTTTTAAGATTCATCTGTATTACAGTATGTACCAGTACTTCATTCCTTTTTATTGCTGAGTAATATTCCATGGATGGATATACCCCATTTTGTTTATCCTTTCATCTGCTGAAGGTTCACTTCTTGGTTATTTTGAATAATGTTTCTATGGATATTTTTGTATAAGTTTCTGCATGGACACATGTTTCTGTTTCTCTTAGGTTACTTAATTGTGTTTGAACCCTTAATAATTGTGGTGAAATTAGTCTTTGCGGTGTGATTTGGAAACATGTTTTCCTAAATTGTTACTTCTCTTCTGCCTTTATGTTTTTTTTCAAGTGGAAATTTTTCCTTAGTATTTCATGGTTTCTGAGTTTTATGTAATATTTAGAATGGCCTTCTACCATGGTTTCTTATAGTACTTTCATGGTGTCACTTATTATGCTTAACTCTTTGAACCATCTCTTGCTTTCAGGAAGGAATTCAACCTGATATTTCCCAAAGGCATCACTTATTGAGTAATTCCATTTTTCCCTCCTGACTTTTACTGTCACTTTTATCATATATTAAGTATAGGTATATATTTGGATTTATATCCATATTTTTATGTAGAATTGATATTATCTGATATTTATGTGCAAGTTCTATAACAGTGTACTTATTATAGCTTTATAAATACAATATTTTTTCAAAATTGCTCTAGCTGCTTGTTTTTCTATATGTACTTTAGATTTTGCCTAGTTCTAAAAGAAAAATCCTTTTGCTTTTCTTATTGGTAAGATAAAGTTAAACTGTCACATTTATGTCTTTGATCCACCTTCAGTTGGTTTTGTATATGTTGTGATATATGGAACAAATTAAATTTTTTCATATAAATAGATAATTGACCTAGTACCATTTTTGAATAGTTTATCCTTTCTCTATTTATCTGTAATGCCACATATGTTACATATCAGGTTCCCATATGTGTTTGGGTCTGATTCTGGGTTCTCTGTTCACTGTTTCTCTGGTCTATTTCTTTATCAATATTATCTTAATTGCTTTAGAGTAAGTCTAGATATTCGTTTATGAAAGTTCTCTACCATATTCTTCAAGATTGTATTGGCTATTTTTGAATATTTGTTTTCAGTACACATTTTAGAATCAGCTCTTTAATTTCCATGAAAAACCCTTTCTGGACTTTTATTGAAATTTCAGTGAATTTATAAATTAACATAGAGAGACTTGAAAGCCTTACAATGTTTTTACTTTTGAATATGGTAAATCTTATTTATTTAGGTTTTCTTAAATGTATTTCAATTAAATTTCATAACTTTCTCCATATGGGTCAAGCATATCTTTTGTTAGATTTATTTTTAGTTAGTTTACATTTTTCTTACTGTTATAAATGATAATTTATTAGCATTCAAATATTCTAACTTTTTTGTACCTGGAATAGCAAAACACACTTAATTTCTACATATTGATCACATATACAACAACTCTTCATTAATTTAATAATTTGTATGTATATTCTCTGTTCCTTATAGAGAAAATCATATCAACTGAGAATAATGACAAGTATATTTCTTCTGCTGCAATTATACATTTTTTCTTCTCTTGTTGACTAAAAAGCTCTAATCAGGTAATGACATTCAATTTCACAAATACAATCTCTTCATTTCTATTAAGTGCTAGGCAATAACATAAGACCTACAAATATCAGGGTGAATAAAACAAATATGTTCCATTTGCTTGAAGAGATTAGGTTGGTGTTTTAGGAAGAGTTTAGTGTCTTTAGTACAAAGAATGGACTAGAGAAGAGCAAGACTGGAGGCAGGGAATACAGACCTGGTAAGAGATTACTTCACCAGTCTAAGGGAGAGATGATGGGGACCCGGAACAGGCAACTACAAACAATGGCCTTCTGCCTGATTTAAATGACCTGTGAACTCTGAATGGCTTTTACATTTTTAAATAGTTGAAAACAGTCAAAAGAATATTTTTTGACACATGTAAATTACATGAAATTCAAAATTTTAATGACTGCACGTAAATGTTCATTCATTTATAGATTGTCTGTGGTACTTCTGTGCTACAACAGCAGAGTTGAGTAATTGTGACATTGACTATATAGTCCACAAAGCTATTTGTTTCTTTACAGAAAAACTGTACTTTTTCTTTACATAACTGACCTTAGATAGTGTCAGTGGCAGTAGAGAAAAATGAATGAGAGATATTAAGAGGTAGAGTTGACAAGACATGGTGATTAACTGGATATGGCAGTAAGGAAGAAAAATGAGAAAAGGATTATTCCCAGATTTTATATTTGGAAAGCCGAGAAATACTCGTTTGATTTATAGAAATAGAAAATATTGAAAGCAGGTCAGATTTGGGGAAAGCAGCAAGACCATGGAGATGAATTTTGTTTTAGATAATGTGGAGTTTGAGATGTCTATAAGATGGCCCCCTGGAACTACCTGGGAGGCCATTCTGTACATGAAAGAGACCTGGACAGGTTTGGTGTCATCAGCATACATTGGTGTGCAATTAAGTGATGAGAATGGATGATGTTGCCCTGGGAGAGTACACATAGTAAGATAAACAGAGAGTCTAGGAAAAAAAACTTTAAAGCCGTCAATATTTAAGAAATGCAGAGAGTAAAAAGAAACTGAAACAGAATTTGACAAGTAGCAGTTTGAGAGATAAGAAGATACCTTAGTGTCTAACTAAGGCTCTGTGTGTGTGTGTGTGTGTGTGTGTGTGTGTGCGCGCGCACTTCAAGTAAACCATCTGAACTAGCTAAAGCATAAAAAAAAGGAAATATATTTGAAGACTAGAGGGGTATCAAGGAGGTCAAGGGAAAGAAAGTGCTGCCCATGATACCAAAATAAAATTAAAAAAAAAAAAAAAGAAAGTGCTGCCAGGCCTCCTGAAGCATTGGAGTGAGGCTCTGGAATCCTATCACACTAAAGAAATGAAATCCATCTTCATTTCTTAGGGTTGCATGGCCTCTCATTTCTGCTGCTTTCTTCTCTCTCTCTGCCTTGGCATGTGCATGTCAGCCTCACCCCTAATTATACATCGATTCCAAATCCACACACAACAACAGAGACCGACTTTCTGACCTTATTTCAAATTACTGTTAGGAAAAATAAACGGCTTACCTCAGCCACTGGATTTGCTTTCCTAGTGCCAAGTGTTCATGCCTGATCCAATAGCTATGGTCAGGAGAACAGTATCACACAGTATGAGCATGTCTCTAGGGCCCACGCTTCTGGGTCTAGGTGGGGATGTTTGCTGAAGAGAGGGGTGTAGATTGGAAAATACCATAAAAAGTACATATACTAAAAGGGAAACCACAAGTGAAAGAGAGACGGTGTTTCTAGAAGAGGAAAACAGTTAATATTGTTGAATGCTGCTAAGAGTACAAGCAAGATAAGTACTGAATTTTACAGAAGACTTGGAAAATAAAGAGAATAGGAAAAAGCTAGTATTAACTTTTTAAAAGTGTCCTTACAATTTGAAAATAATTGGGACCCTGTTGTATATGGAATTTATTCTTTTTTAATATAATGTATGATGGTTAATTTTCTGTGTCAGTTTGACTAGGCCATAGTTCCCAGATTTTTGGTCATTTTCTAGATGTATCCGTGAAGATATTCTTTAGATGACATTAACATTTAAATCAGTAGATTACCTTACACATTGTGGGTAGAGCTTTATTCAATCATTTGAAGGCCATAAGAGAAAAAAAGACTGTCCTCTCTCAAGGAGGAGGGCATTCTGCCAGCAGACTGCCTTTGGACTTCAGCTGCATCATCAACTCTTCCCTGGGTCTCCAGCTTGCTTTCCTACCTTGTAGATTTTGGACTTGCCAGTGTACACAATCTTTAAAATAAATTCAATACAAAAACCAATTCCTTATAATAAATGTCTTTCTTTGTGTGCATATATGCACATCCTTTCTCTGGAGAACTCTAATATGTGGTAAATTTTCCTATCAGTAAAAATTCCTAGAAAATCTTCCTTTTTGTCATAAAAGACAGGTATTTTATTGCAGCTCTAGGAAATTTTTAAAAGGTGAGGGTGTGGGGGGTGAGAGAAGGGGAAGCACATGCTTCCATATACCATCCTAATTAAGCTGATTTTAATTTGGAAAAGCTAAACCAAATATATATGTGTATACATATATTTATATATGTACACATTTTTTCAGATTTCAGTCTCATCAGTGTTCATATATTTGGTCTATTTTTGTTTTTTATAAACACCCTTATAAATCATCAAAGTCATCTTAATACTTCTATTTCTGCCTCTTCATCAGTCATTTAATATTGTTTGGATTATATTCACAGTTTGTGTTTTAATCACTGATGTGACTGGTCAAACTGTACATTAGAATATGTAAGGGAAAAACTTGATTTAAGTTATATTCTGTGTCACAGTTAACCCTTAAATGATTTTTTTCATCATTATTTGCACCTTCACACATCCTGTGGTTCTCTGTGCATACTGTTTCAGCTTCTGCTGCTATACATGTCTACATCTTCTGAATGGGACTGAGCTTGGGGTCAGGCATAAACCGTGTAACACCTGAGGTGGATTCTGATTTGGTGTGTGTTTCAGAGCTGAGTTCTGGTGACAAAGGCACTGAGTGTTTCAGGCTGCGAGTTGTTTTTGCAGGTATTTCTATTTCAGCAGAGCTTCCTAGCTTAATTTTTTTTCTTTAGTGACTCTTTTTTGTTGTTATTTATCCACAATGACTTAACTGCTTCAAAAATTGCAATTATAACGGACTGAACTGGGCAGCAAACAGTTGCTCTTTAAGTGGTCAGTCCCAGTGGATAAGCAATTTTCTTAAACCTAGAACCTTTTCTTGCTAGTTTATGGGGAGCTGCTCTGGTTTCACCAGCTGCATTTTGGATCCTTCTTCTGTGGCCACATGCATATTTATAGATGTGTATCATTCTTAGCTTACCCGTTCTAATGGCAACCATATCTGTGACCCTCCAAAAACATTCTTAATGAATGAAATATTTTCATATTCCTGCAAAATAGTTTTTATACTATAGGGTCGTCCTTGCTGTAGGTATTATCTCCATTTATAGATGAGGAAACTGCGATGCAAAGAGATTATGAAACTGATACATAGTCCCACACCTGGAGAAGTAGGCATTGTTTGGGGAGTCCGCCTAACTCACAACCCTCTAAAAGTTCCCTTGCCTGTATGGCAGCTGTGTTTTCTTTACACAATCTCACCCATCAGGAACCAAGAATAGGTACTGAGTTTGGGCAGTTTTCCCTCAGTGAAAAAGAAGTAAATTCAGAAACCTCATCTACCATGTGGACTGAAGTTCAGAAAAGCTGGTACGCAGAAAAAGAATGAGGCTGATGTGTAAAAAGAAGAGATGGTCCTGTGACTGTCGTGTTTATAGGTTCAGGTTCTTGAAGCTTAGCCTCATTCTGCCTTAGGATTCTGTGAGATATTCTTTCTGATCCTTATAATACATCTTTTCTTTTTTTTAAACTGAGTTAAATTGATTTCTGTTATTTACATTTTTAGACTCCCAATAAATGCATGTAAATGGCTAGAGCCAGGTCTACATAGCTCCAAAAACCCATATTTTAAGTTACTACATTATAATCAATATTGATTTGTTCATTATGTGGCATATATAATTTTATGATAAATGTTCTTATATATGAATCTGTCCCACATTTCTATGTCTTTGGTATAAAATTCTAGGAGAGAGATTACTAGGTCAATGTATATGAACATTAAAGCTCTTTTATGTATTGACAAAATGCTTTCCAGAAAGGTTGCATAAATTTTCATTCTAACGGATGAGAACAAGGCATATATATCATAAATGTGTTATCCTTGTCATCTGTTGTTTACATATATAATATCCATTCCTCAAATTCCAAATAAAATTTTTTTTTCTGGTGCCTGCCTTTGTCCCATACTTAAGTTACTCTGAGAATTTTAAATTCTAACTAAAGACAGTTTTTATAATTGCTTTAATTACAAGTCATTTTTTTGACTGCCATTACTAACTTCAAGAATATGAATGGAAAATGTTACAATATAAAACATTTTTCAGATGTGTATGATAGATGGTTAAGGAAAGCATGGCAGTAAGAATAAAACCGTTTGGTAGAATAACCAAAGGAAATGTTTAGTATTCCAGTAACAGGATGTGCAGTGAAAAGATTAGATATGGTATGAAGTAAAAGGCAACTAGGAGGTCATGTTATCTGTTTGGGGTTTGGTAAATTTTATTAATTTGAAAATAATGTGAAGGACTTGTGAATTTTTCTTTAATCTTTTTATGTAAGACTTAAATATTTTATTTAAATAAAAACCTTATTAAAGGTAAAAACAAATTCGGCAGATAATTTCTCTAATAGAAACAGAAATCCCTACCAAACTTAAAATTATTACCTTGTATGAAGTATAAAGTATAAAGTAACAAGCATGGTAAAATGGGAAAGGCATGAGAATAGGCCAGTAGAAAATAATACTAAATACTATTTAGCATCCTTGGCTCTGTTTCTTAATCTGTAAAGAGAGGGGAGTACAATAAATTATTGTCTGTAACACCCCTTCTACCCAAATTAAGTGAAATTTGTACCTAGCCTCCACTCCAATAAAACCTAAATAAAAAATAAGTGATAATCTGCTTGATCCTAGGGATACAAGAAATTAAACAACACACTTTATACATGAAGGACAACTTAGTATAGTGTTTAAGAGCTCAAAATTGTATATCAGACTTCCAGTGTTTGAATCACAGCTCTGTTACTTAATAACTGTTTGATCTTGGGGTTTTCTGTACCTCAGTTTCACTTAAATTAGAATACCTACCCCATATGGTTTTCTGATGATTATATTAGCTAATATTTATAAAGCTCTTAGAATAGTGCCTGGTAATTAAGTTGTATGCTAAATACAATTATTTAATCTATTACCATTTCAGTAAAGAACAAATCTACATTCATTTCTTGTAACATCTGCCTACAATTAAATTTTGGCCTAAAAAAGACCAGCTAGTTTATTTGTCAGAAATAAGGGATTGGATTAGGTAGGAATAGAAGTAGAGAGGGGAAGTGGCAGACAGTACAGCAAACATATTTCAGAAGTGAGAGCAAGGTTGCTTAGATTGCTACTGGGGAGGAAAGAGGGGCAAAGGTAGTTCTAACCAATCTTCCTAGTTCTTTTTAAAAGTAGAAAATAGGGCTCTTACAGAATCACCAAATTTCCAATGTGAAAAAATTTGAGTTTTCTGTTTCAGTGTCTTTTGCATTTTGAATATTACTGTACTCAATTGCCCCTACTTATTCTTCCAAGTGCTGAGGCAGCTCCAGAAGAGCTGTCATCACTCCAGACTAGTTGCTTCCAAATTTGGAGATTTGAATAAGGGTTTTTTAAAAAACAGAATCCACGCCAGACACAGAAGTTTTCTGGGGCCTTGTAGCAATATAGCAAGATTATCCAAGAGACAATGAAAGAAAACGTTCTTTGATAGATTGAAATTAGAATGAATTAATGAATTGGAAACTGCCTGGAAGACTGGATTTATTAAATTTCTTTTGTTTCTACTCTGGTTTCTGCAGAGGAAATCAGGAATTTCTTGTTTATCTTAACTATGTGGAAAGTTGTGGTTTGCCTGCAGCTGTGAAATGATGCAAGTTGTAACATGTAACAATAGATTGAGTTGAAACTGTTATAGTTAATTTTTATCATAAATGTATACAGTAAATGCACATGGCCCATATTTTGTTGTGCCAATTTGTATTCATATGTTATTCTATATTAGCCTACCAGTATGGAAAGCACCATGAAGGGAAACATGCTATGGTGATTAAGTTTTCTAGTTTGCTTGCTTTGAATGAAGAAAATACATTTCACAATTTACTATGTGAAGTGGTTTTTATATTTCTGTGCAACTTAGGTTACTTTGTATAGAAAGTGTATATTAGTTTTAAAAGCTTAAGCTACAGAATCCTTACCTAATAATGTTTATTCTAAAACAAGCATTGGAAATTCCCTTCCCTGAGTTTACTGAAAGGGATTTTCAGATTGTAATATATTATGGTGGATTTGAGATGCTCTTTGAATTAAAAGTTAAGACAGCCCAGGTTTGAGACTAGGAACTGAAAGATATTTTGGCCTTTGACCCCAAGTTATCATGAGTATCTTTAGTGTAAGACTGATATCTTTAGTGGCTGAAAGCTTATATTTACTTCACTGAACATGTACTTATTAACTGGCTAGTTTGTATAAACACTGTTGTAGTCACTGGCAATACAGTAGTGAACAAAATAGACTCAGGTCCCATGGAACTTACATTCTTGAGAAAGAGATAAACAATAATTAAAATAAATACTATTATTTAAATAGAAACATGTATTGTAACATATATGTGCATATAGAAAATATCCTAATGCAGAAATATAACCTATGTCAAAGATAAGGGTCTTTAATTTCTTTCAGTAATGTTCTACAGTTTTCAGTGGGCCAGTCTTTCACTCGGTTAAATGTATTGCAGGTATTTTATTCTTTTGGATGCTATTGTAAATTAAATTATCTTAATTTCCTTTTCAGATTGTTCATTGCTGATGTATAGAAATACAACTGATTTTTGTGTTATTTTATACTCTGCAACTTTGCTTAAGGCATTTATTAACTCTAGTGGTTTTTTATGGATTCTTTGGGATTTTTTATCTTTAAGATCATGTTGTCTTATGGTAATACAGCATGGAGAATATAGCCAGTGATTCTGTAACATATTTTTATGTTGACAGATAGTAACTGCACTAGTGTGGGTGAGGATTTAATAGTAATTGTTGAATTACTGTGTTGTATACTTGAAACTAATATAAGATTGATATCAACTATACTTCAATTAAAAAAAAAGAAAGAAAAAAGATCATGTCATCTGTGAACGGAGATAGTTTTATCCCTTCCTTTCCAATTTAGATGTCTTTCATTACTTTTTCTTGCCTGATTGCTCTGGCTAGAACTTAGAATATAATGTTAGCAGTGGTGAGAGGTGGACATCCTTGTCTTGTTTCTAATCTTGGGGGGAAAACTTTCAGTCTATCACCATTGAGTATAATGTTAATTGAAGATATTTCATAAATGCCCTTTATCACATTAAGGAAGTTCCCTTCTTTTACAATTTTTTTTTTTTTAGTGATTTTATTATGAAGAAGTTTTGAACTCTGTCAAATACTTTTTCTGCATCGAGATGACCATGTGTATTTTTTTACTTCATTCTATTAATGTGGTGTATTACGTTGATTTTCCTTTGTTGAATCACACTTGCATTTCTGGGACTAAATCCTACTTGTTCATGGTATATAATACTTTTAATATACTGTTGGGTTTGGTTTGCTCGTACATTGTAGAAGATTTTTGCATTGGTATTCACAAGAGATATTGGTCTGTAGTTTTCTTGAGATGTCTTTGTCTGATTTTGGTATCAGGGTAATAATGGCCACAAAGAGTGAGTTAGGAAGTGTTCCCCTGCTTGTTTTTTGGAAAGCTTAAGATTGATATTACATCATCTTTTAATGTTTGGTGGAGTTCATCAGTGAAACCATCTACACCTGGGTTTTTCTTTGGGTGTATTTACTGATT
Source organism: Manis pentadactyla (assembly GCF_030020395.1). Classification (NCBI taxonomy): domain Eukaryota; kingdom Metazoa; phylum Chordata; class Mammalia; order Pholidota; family Manidae; genus Manis; species Manis pentadactyla. The sequence goes on from NC_080029.1 coordinate 37,373,026, forward strand.
TAATGTCTTTCCTATAAGTCTATTGAAACTTTGTATTTCTGCTTGCGTCAGTTTTGGTATAATTTGTGTGTTTCTAGGAATTTGTCCATTTGATGTTGGCAAAGAATTGTTCATAGTTCTCTCTTACCTTTTTATTTCTGTAAGATCAGTAGTAATGTCTCCACTTTCACTTCTGATTTTATTTGCATCTCTTTTTTTTGTCAGCTAGGCTAAAGTTCGGTCAATTCTGTTGATCTTTAAAAAGGAACTACTTTTGGTTTTGTTGATTCTGTTTTTCTATTTTCTATTTCACTTCTCTCCACTCTAATCATTATTTCCCTGCTACCTTGCTAGCTTTTCATTTAGTTGGCTCCTCCTTTTTTCAGTCCTTAAGGTGTACAATTGTGACTGATTTATTTCTTTTTAAGGTAGGCCTCTACTGCCATACATTTCCCTCTGAGTGCTACTTTTACTGCATTATATGATTTTTTGTATGTTGTTTTTGTCTCAAAGTATTTCATAATTTCCCTTGTGATTTCTTCTTTGGTCCACAGTTATTTAAGAGTAGCTTAATTTCTACATAGAGTTAATCCTCATTATCATAGATTACATATTTGTAAATTTACTTACTAGAATATATTTATGACTCCAGAATCATCATATTCACAGACATGTGCAGCCTGCTGGGAAATTTGAGTCACCTTGCATACATGCTCCCAGATAAGGCTGAACAAGTCAATACTCTGCTTTCTTGTTTCAGTTATTATACTGTAAAGAATCCTTTTGCAGTCTATTTAGTACCATGTTTTTCATATTTTTTTATTTTTGTTGGTAGTTTCACTGTTTAATATGGCCTTCAAGCACAGTGCTGCAGTGATTGTCTAGTGTCTCTAAGGACAAGATGGCTGTGATGTGCTTTATAAAGAAAATATATATGTGTTAGATAAGATTGACTCAGGCATCAGTTATAATTCTGTTGGCCATGAATTCATCAACAATACAATATATACACCAGAAAAAGGAAGAGGAAATTCACTAATTTGTGGTGTAAGGCCACTCTGGAAAGTACTAAGGTAGTATGTGTAGTGTATAACGAATATGAAAAAGATGGAAAAGTAGTTAAACATGTAGATTCATGAGATGATGATCGATTTAAAAAAAAGAAAGCACAGTGGACAGCATTGTTGGAAAGCTGAACAACAAGGAAGTTAAAATCATGTTACCCAGAGTAAATAAAATGTTAAACTCTTCTGTTGTAGTTCTGGCTCGTTTGCATATTTCAAAAGATAACACAGCATGAAAAGTGTTAAATTTGCAATAAACTTGAAGCAAGATCAACAGGCTATAGATTTTGTAAAATATCTGCTAAGTATTATATAGGAAAGTGTTATATATGTTGAAGAGCAGGTTTTCAATGCTGATGAGACTGATGTATAAGACTATTTCTTCAGTTCTGTCAGTGTTTGTTACATTTATTTTGAGGTTCTGTTATTTGGAGCAAATATATTTATAATTGTATGTTCTTAGTTAATCTTTTATCTATATATAGACTTTTTGTCTTTGGTAACAGTTTTTGACTTAAAGTTTATTTTGTCTGATATTAGTGCAGCCACTTAGCTTTCTTCAGTTACAGTTTGCATGGCATCTATTTTTCCATTTGTTCATTTTCAAACTGTGTTTTGGGATCTAAAGTGAATCTCTTAAGGTAATATATAGTTAGGTCATGTTTTTTTTATCCATTCTGCCAATCTCTGCCTTTTGACTGGGGAGTTTAAACCATTTCCATTTAAAGTAATTACTGATAGAGAATAACTTTTGCCATTTTGCTGTTTGTTTTCTGTGTGTCTCATACCTTTCTGTTTTTCATTACCTATATTACTGCTTTCTTTTGTGTTTTTTTTTATAGTGTGCCATTTTGATTCCCTTCTTACTTCCTTTTGTGTATATTTTTTGCATATTTTCTTTATGGTTACCATGGGGGTTACAATTAACTAGATATATTTTGAAGCTGTAACTGATACTGTTAACAGATTGGATGATAGATATTAATGAGGAAGTCAAGGACGAGCTTGAGGAATGGAACAATGGAGAAGTGAAGTCATTTTTAGGAAGGAAGTAACTACAGGAATAGCTGGTTGGATGAGGAGATAGAAGAGAAATTGGGAGTTCAGATTTGGTCATGTTACATTTGAGATACCTGTTAGTGAAGTAGAAATATCAAGTAGATGGTTGGCTATAAAAGTCTGGGATTCAGGAGAGAGGTCCCAGCTAGAGCAGAAATTTGAATCTGAACATATGGATTGTACATAAATCCCTGAGATGGATGAGATCATTAAAGGAGTGAGTATAGACTGGGAAATGAAGTGTCCTGAGAACTAAGCCCTGGGGTGCACTAATACTAAGGAACTGTGAAGAAAAAGGAGAACTAGAAAAGATGACTGAAAGAAACTGGTCTGTATATATTTTATATATTTATAGTAATTTCTGTTATTTCTTGGGAGAAGATAATTCTGCATAAATCTGTTTTCCTTCCAGTTACATCTAAATGAAGATAGTGCTTCTAAATTTTAGTGGTCCTAATTTTAGAGCCAGTTTAACATAAAATAAAAAGGTAGATATAATTTGGATATTCTTAAATACAAAATAAGCGGGCCGGGTAAATTGGTTATGCATAATCTTTGCTTTTCCGACATGATCCCACTTTAGAAGAATTACTTTTTTTTTATTGAAGTATCATTGACATACAATCTTATATTGGTGTTAAATATGCAACACAGTGGTTCAACAGTTATCCATATTATTAAATTCTTACCCTTACTGGCGCAGGTACTATCTGTCAACATAGAAAGATGTTACAGAATCATTGGCTATATTCTCCATGTACTACTATCCCCTGGCCAACTTATATTATGAATGAGAATTTTTGTGTTTATCCCTGTCACCTACCCCATCCACCCATTCCAACCCCTCCGCAATGGTAACCACTAGTTATAGAAGTATTCTTTAGTTTATTTCCTTTAATCATTAAGATCTGTGGTCTTTTTTTATCTACTTGAAGATTACCGATAAAATGCTTCTTTGCTTTAATACTTTATGTTTCAGGATTATATTAAGTGGGGGGTAAACGTGAAAGTTATATGGTCAGAACTGGATCAGCTGTTCCCCGGAATACATTTCTTTCCACAGAAAAACCTAGGGAAAATATTTTGAAGGTAGAGACTAATGGCTGAAAAAAATCAACTGATCAATAAAAATGAAAATGGCTATTCTTTTCCCAAATAGTCTTCTTAACCCAGTGGGGTCTAAAGGTATTCTGGAAGGGGGGAAAGAAAAATAAAAAGGCTTCTTCAGCTTCTGCATCCAGCTTTATTGCATTCCTAACTCTCTCATTTAAGCACCTTGGAGATAGTAAACCTGAAATAGATATGGATTGAGCTAAGTTAAATTCAGTTTCATTGTCCATACTCAAAAACTCTCCTCTTCTACTACCTTCAGTTCTAACTTTTGAGACTTTATAAGTGATGTTTTTCTTCAATCTATTTTCTATAAGTAATTCCCACCAATAACTCCTATGTTTTTACTTCCTTATGGGGTCTAAGTGAAAAAAGAGAGGAGAGATGCATAGGAGAGTTTTTGGGAGGTGGTGGTTTTTTATTTCCTTGGTTCTCTTTGCTATTTCTTTTTTAATTAACAAAAAAATAAAAAAGACATATGAGTGCCTGCTGCAGGGACAAGTTGCCATTGTTACCTCTCACCTAGATTATACCAACAGCTTTCTAACTGGACTCTGTTTCCACCTTTGCTCCCTTATAGCAACCATCATGACACTGCTGTACTCAAAACCCTGCAGTGGCTCCCCATTTGATTCACACTAAGTCAGATTTCTTCACTGGCCTCTCAGGCTCTGCTTGATCCCCATTACTTCTCTCACCTCTCCTACTTGCATTTTCTGCTCCAAGCCACACTAGACTCCTTGCCAGTCACATTATCTCATTAGAGACTTTGCCCTTCCTGATCCCCTTTCCTGGTATGTGTTTTTTCCTCAGACATCTGCCTGGGTAATTATCTCACTTCCATACAGTCTTGCCTCAAATCTCATCTTCTCAATAAGCCTAACATATCTTTTTTTAATACTTTAACTTGTCCCACTCACACTCCCAAACTCCTGATCCTGTTTTACTGTTTTCATTATGATAGGCTTGGTTATGCTGTGGTATTGGCGTAACTCCCAATCTTAGCTTAAAAACAAAGCTTATTTCTTGTTTGTGTTACATAGCCCTTATGGGTTAGCAAACAGCTCCATTTCACTTAGAACCTCAGGGACCCATGCTGATGGAAGTTTGCCAGTCTTGTGAGGCATCTCAACATGTGGCTTTCAGGATCACATCTGTAGGGAAGAGAGAGTTCACAGAATGATTCAAAGTGGCATAAGCCACTTTTTTCTTAGCTCATTGGCCAAAACTAGTTATATAGTCTCAGTTCAACTGCAAATGAACCTAAAAACATAGAGCACAAGAAATATTGTGAATATTACTGTTTCAACACCTGTTCTCTCTTTATATTTCTCCAAAGTCCATAACATGTCTTAATGTAATTGATAATTTAATATAACATAGAATTTATACTTGCATATCACATAATTTGTATATTTTATGTTTACTGTTTATGCCTTCCCCAAGGAAGAATGTAAGCTTATTCTCCTAGAAAACCATACTACTTACAATTTCTTGCACATAAGCCTTTGCTCATGGTTGCTCTCCTCTTTTTAATGCCCTCTATTTTTGCTTTGTACTCACTCCTTTTCTCTGAAGATTAAATTAGTCATTTTTCAGGACAACTTGAATATTACTTAATCTGTGAGACTTTGTTAACATCCTTAAACTAAGTTCAATGCCCATCTCTTAGACTCCCTCTGAGTTTTTAGTATGCTATCACAGCCCTTACCTCATTATATCATTATATATCTGTCTGCTTCATTAACCAGCTTCCTCATGCATATGGAAGAATGGCTGGAGAAATGGAGCCTAGAAAAGAAACTATGAGGATATGAATAAGGGCAGTATAGTAGGGTGGATAAGAGATGACAGAATCAAGAAGTATTTAGAAAGTAAAATCAGCAAGACTTGGCTCTTGGTTGAATATGAGGGATAAGGAAGGAATCAAGAATAATTCATGTGTCCCATTTAGATTATTACATGGGACCATGATGTTTCCAAATGAAATAGTGAATATTAGAGGAGGAACAAGTTTTGGTGGCCAGATGAGGAGTTTGATTTGAGGTCTAGTGTTTAGCTCCATAGGGACAGCAATATGGAGAATGTATAGGAGTTAGCTATTTGATTCTTAACCCAAGGAAACTGATAGGCTTTCAGCATTCTAAGTAGTAGTTAACAAACTGCCAAAAGCTACTAATGGCAGAATCCTTTTTTTTTTTTTTTACCAATGTTTAACAAACAAGAAGAGGAATATATGTTCTTGTGTGGGAAACAGAAAAATAATAGATAAAGGAGAACCAGGAGGGTGTGATACGGAAATCAGGGTATTTCAGCTTTCAAGACAGGGGTAGGTTATGTTTAATGCAATAGAGAAGCCATATCAAAACAACTATGTACTAAATCTTTGCCATTCTTCTTGCAACCTTTCTTAACTCCACATTCTTTCAACCCTACTTCTTACTGAACCACCTTGAATTCTTATTGAATTGAACCACTGTGCCTTCAGTTTCATTGAGATATTTGAAGTTATCAGGCATGAACCGCCTCAGATGTGCCCCCTCCTTCTTCCCTTACAAACTTACCACCATGCCCATCCATCAGTTCCTCCTTCCCTCTATTATCAAGAGATTAAAAGTTAGTGCCATTGAAACCAAGAGGTGTCTACTTTCATGTTTTTTTCCCTTTTTATGGCTTTTTGCTCCCAGTATCCCACCAAAATTTTTCTCAGTAAGGTTACCATTTGAAATCTTAGTGGAGGAGCAGAAGTGGAAAACAAATCATAAAATGTTGAATATTGAATACAAGAGGAGGAAATACTAAGAGAAATTGCAAATAGCAGTCACCAATGGAAGTGAGAGGGAGATAAATGCCCAGTCTCCTCTCCAGGAAAGCAAGGACACTTACCTGGACCAGATTCAGGCACTATTCTGGAGATGCTTTCATTTTGGAGCCACCTCAAAAATATGTTTCTGCATGTTTTTCTTCTTCTGTAGCATGCCAGTAATTAAGTCTTTACTGCAGAATAAAAAATGAGCCAGTTTCCTCAATGAAGAGTATAAAAGCATCAAGTTTAATTCATTTGTTCATTCATGAAAAAGTATTTCTTGAATGTCTGCTATGTGCCATGCTTAGGATTAGGTGCTAGGAATACAATGGGGAATAAAAACACGAAGTTCTTGTTTTTGTGGAGTTTGTAGCATACTGGTTTGTTTTTTATTTGCTTATTTATATTTAACCTGCATTATTTAACTAATCTTACTTTTTTTCCCCCCTTTAGTATCCTCTTATATATGGACTGATTCTTGTTCCCTGCTGGTGTTCTCTAGTTTGCCTAAGTAGAATTTACATGGGAATGCACTCCATTCTGGTAAGGAAAACATTATGTTTATAGTGCTTTGTTTTTTTCTGAAATTGACAGACAATTTTATAATTTATAATCATTTTCAAACTTATAGGAAGCCTAAATGAGAAAATAGAGCAATTGTAAATATTTGTTTTGTAAAAATATCAACATGATGTTTTGTGAAGTTTTAATATAGTAATAATGTATCATAGAAACAGTTCCTAGCAATCATAATAACCAAGTATTAGACTCAGAATAACATCTCTCCCTCCTTTCAGTCTCAGTTTTATTTTCCTTCTCATTCTCTTCTATGCCTCTCCTACCACTGAATCAAAACAAACAATGTGAATACAGAAACCAGGAAGAGCTCTATGTATTAGTGAAGTCCCAGTTACAAGAAATTAAATGAATTTAAACTATCCTGGTGCCACTTGTTTTACATATTAAACTCTAGTTTTCTTCTCTTTCTTAACAGTATTTTAGGACCTACATCAGATATTTCACTTTGAGAATATAATTCAATTTCAAAACCATGTGTAATTCAGTTTCAAAACCAACAGCACAGGTATCCTGGATTCTTTTCAGCTATGCCTACTCACTTCCTTCCTTTCCTCTCTGTCCCCTTTGCATTCCTTTAGTTTTGGTTGGCATAATCTCAACCAGGTTACTGCAAGAGCTTCTTCATTAGTAGCCTTACTTCCAGCTTGACACCAATCCATACAGTGTTTAGTTTCCTGCTGAAGCTCACTTTCCAGTTCACAAATATAATGCCATACTGAATGACTTCTGTTCCCTGAAATGCAAAGGGTGTTTATTACCTCCATACTTTAGGAATGCTGTAACCAATGCTTGGAATGGCCTTTACCCTTTCTTTGTCTGGCTAATTATCCTATCTATTTATTCTTCAAGAATCACAAAAATGTTATCTCCTAAAAGCCTTATTACTTTCCCAATCTTTCCTTACTCGAGACTGGTTCGGTTACTTTTCCCAGAGCATCTTGAGCATAATTCTGGCATGGCACTTATGCTAAACTGCAATTGTTTTTTTTTTCCTTATATATCACTCCCACTAGACAATAAGCAACATAAGTAAAATAACTATATGGTTTCTCTATCCCTGGCATTTAGTGGTGCCTCTTCGGAAGCTCTGTGAATGTATTGTGTGTTATCTTATAGATAAAGGATCAGAAAAAAGGTGGAGAAATAAGAACTAATTCATGGAATCCAAAAATTTACAATGAATTATATTGAATTTTTCTTGTCCTTAATGCTTTTAGAATTTTCTACTCACAAAAATATTTCATTAGCTTGTTTCATAGCTATAGAAATACTGGGTTTCTATTTCTTACTTACTGCTTGTCTCCAGTAGCTGCCCCTTCAGTAAATATCCAAAAGTCCCACATATAATTTTAATAAGCAAATAATTAGACTTTTATAATTATTTATATTAATATAAAGTTTTGAATTTTCACATAATTCTTTCTGATCTTAATAATATAAAAACATTAAAATAGTTTTGAAATACTTAGTCTTTTTTATAGTTAATATTTTTATATCAGAATTAACATTTATCACAAGAAAATGTTATCCATTTCTGTGCTTGCTAGTTATTCCCTTCCACTCCCAAGTCAGCAATACCGCTCCTAAGAAACTGCCAAGTGGTTATGCATCTTTGACAAAAAATGAATCCCTGATATTCTTGAAGGAAAACTATTAGATTACATTATCTCTAGGTTCATTATCATAAAAAGAGGACCAAGACTCTGAAGAGGACTGAATATATAATTTCAAAAGTATTATTTTTTAAAAAAGGTGTGTTTTAGTGGTTTGGTCAAATATTCAGGCTGTGTTGAGTTCATTTTGTTATACATTGGATAATGTCTATTTTCCTGAATCAGCTGAAGTAAAAACAATATTGATATATTATTTTGTAAACCATGAGTCTGATAACCCCGGTCCTTTATTCAAAAGCCATCTTGTCCTGTACAATATTTTATTAGTTCTATTCAGACTAGCTACTGAATTTTATTATGTGTAGTATTCAAGTATTTGTTTTTCTTTTGAAAGTGAAATCAGGGGTAATTTGTAAGCATTGTAAATTATAGTTCAGTGTTTAACCGTAACTGTTGTTAATAATATATTGCTTATCATTTTGTAATTGATAAATGAAATTATACCCATTAATGAACCCCCCTTTGTTAACATTATGGATCTGATATATTCCCGCAATTTTTGCATTTTCTGCATTTTAATGTTCCAGTAATGACTTGCATTTGAGCTATTTTCTTAATTATAATTAGTTTTTCCACTGTTTATTGTGAAATTAGTATGGAACTATAGGCAGAGTGTGCCCTAGAAGTTGCTAATATGTGCTTACATACCATATTATCTAAGTGGGTATTTTCATTAACATTAAGAAGAGAGTTTCAATAATGTGTTCTAATAATTTGTAATGAACATTTGGTATTTGCCATATGCTTTGTTGTTATTGTTACAACACAGAGCAACAGCTTAGTTTATTTTTAACATCCACATTACTTTCGTAGATTGTTACTTTTCTTAATCCCCAGAAAAGTAGACGAGTTACTACATCCATTTTTTTAACTTGAAACCTTTCAAAAGTTAATTTCTTAAGACACAAGCCATTTTTAAGTTACTAGATTGAATACTTGTCAAATTACTGTTTTGTTTCTACATTAGAAAATTATCAATATATCGTAATTACACTGACCAAAAATTGTATTAAAAGTTTAAATGGCTGTATGTGGAAAGTCTTTTTAGAAAGGTATTATGAAATTATAAAATAGTATGTACCTCTCAAACCCATTTTTATAAAAACTAAAAATCAAACCAACAAAAAAAACAACCAAAAAACTCCCACCAAAACCCCAAAACATGTTGTAAGAAAGGTCTGGAACAGCAAACACCAAAAGTTTTAATAGTGATTATTCCTGGATAACTATTTGTTAGTGTTTATTAGTGTTTTATCATTTTTCTTTACTGAGCATGTATTAAATTTGAATTTTTAATTGAAGATAAAAATTTCAAAATCTATCCCTAGTAATACCTTTAAAATCAAAGGTAATGCATTCCCATAGTACATTTTGTTATTAGAAACTCTGTTGGCATCTAAGAGGCATATTGAAATCAGAAGCAGGACACCTGAAATATACTATGATTAAAAAGCAACAATAGGCATCCTGAATTCTAGTCTCAGCAAACTAGCCTCCCTGTTCTACTGCCTGATCAGGAGAAATGAAAGGGAGGTAATTCCAGATTTAATACATAATGAGTCTTTACCGAATTTATGGTATTGATATTTTCTACCATAAATTTGATGATAATCTTGAATATTCCATTTAATTGTGTAATTATCTATCAACTTTCAGGGCATATAAAGTTATTTAAAATTAATAACTAAAATTATTTGCTATGTTTTTGGAAAATTTGCTTTGAGATCTTTATGTTACCTCTTAACTTTTCTTTATTGTATACTTTGTACTGTAATGCTTAAAACCATTTAGTTATACATTTTAATGTTACGTATTAAATTGATAGCACAATGATAGCTGCCGTATTTTGTTCTTAATTCAGTTCTTCTCTCCTGTTCTAGTTCTGTTGCCTGGAATTTCAATCTCCTTACTATTCATGCTAATATCATAAATAGTTAATAACTCATTTAGAAAGGGAGGCAGATTTGAAGAGTCTTGTAGCAATCTAAGTTTAATATTCTTGGAGTTAAATGTAATGTAATACTGTGTGTCAACTACCCTTCAATAAAAAATAATTATCTACAAAAAAAAAAATATTCTTGGAGTTATACAAAAAAAGTAGAGGACAAGAAATACTGGATGTTTTATGTTATACTGAAGTATACTCGAGTATTCTAAAATATACTGAAACGATATATTTTAAAGAATTCTTAAAGGGATCAAATGTAAACAAAGTCTTAAAAAGTCATTTAATTGATTATTTTTTTAAGGGTACTGTAAAAAACATTTTGTAGAAATGAAAATGTATATAACATGAAAGGATTGTAATTAAAAAAATAGCTAAGTTCAGAGCTAGTAACTCTTCTTTTAACCTTAGAGTAAATATATTATGTGTGGTTTTATATAAATAACTAACCAGTGGTCATTTATTTAAACATAACTTGGTCCACATTCTATGTGAGAATTACAAGGCTCAGAATATTTCCATATTAGTGTGTAACTTAAAATTTTGAATCAGTCATGAAATTTAAATAAGAAATAAGGCATGTGGTTATTCCCTGAGACCTGTGTCTTCAGATTCAAGGTAGGGAAGAAAGGGTAAGATGATAAAGGGAACATAACTTCATAAAGTGAAACTGACAATTGGGGGGTCTGAAATATGAGTAATAGAGGTTTGACAATCACATAATTTGCAATCTCTAATATCCAAAGTTTGGGTCACTTGTGGAATCTTTTGAGTAACTGTAGTAAAATTCAATTAACCATAATTCTTTGGTAACTTAGGTATGTATCAATGAGTTTTCATGGAACCCCTTGTTAAAAAAAAATGTTGAAAATTTAGTTTCTCTTGACTTTACAATATTTAATTCCTAGTTCTGAGACTATTCATTTTTTTCAACAAATGTATTGACCAACTTCAATCTATGAGCTTAAATAAGTAGCTTTCTGACCTTACTCCAGTTTTTTCTTAATTTAAAAACTGGCTAGGTAAGATAACTATAAATTTTGATCAAATTTGGACACTTTTGAAAAGAAAGCACTTTTAATATTTATTCTGGGGAAAACAGAGTAAAATTAGATTGTCCCAGGCAAGCCATATCAAAGGTGGTTCTAAGAATTAAATGTGGCAACAAATGTAAAATATTAGAATAGTGTTTTCAGTACAGAAAGTACTATTATACCCTGATATCTTTAGTCTAAAAGCAAGAAATTCTGTTTAATCTATTTCTCTTACAGAGTTCTTGTCAGGCAAGATTATATAGTCAATGTGATGAGTCTAAGGAATTATTTTGATTGTCTTAATTTAACCAAATTTTACTGCCTGCTAATGTGTCAGTTACTGGGGTACATATGTATAAATAAGATAAAGTCTTTGCCTTTGAGAAATCACAGTCTAAGTATATATTATATAAATATGTAATGCAGTAATTCTTAACTGGGGCTGCACAATAGAATCACTGGGGAGCTTTTAAAAAAAATACTGATGGCCCATTCCCACTTAAGTTCAATTAAGTCGATCTGTGAGGACTGGCCAGGCATCAGTTATTGTAAAATTCCCAAAGTGATTTTAACGGGCACCAAAGGTTGTGGACCTTTGGTTTTCTGGGAGAAATAGATAAGCTAAAAAATGGGAAACAACATGGTAACTGTTTTAGCAGGTTTTAGAAGATGCTATGGGAAGAAAGAGGAAGAAGTTCCCTATTATGGGGTAGGAAAAGAAAGTTTGTGGAGAAGATAGATGCCTGAGCAGTATCTCAAAGGATGTGTAATAGTTTGCCTAAAATATGGATTGGAAAGGTAATTCCAAGATAAGTAGAAGTAGAATCTATAAATTCATTATGGGATCTGACATTGGAGGTTAATAATAGGCAGAAGCCTGATATGAAATACTTTGTATGTCCTTCTAAGAAGTTTAAATACACAAATGATTTATTGCCTCAGTTCATATTTCCATAAACATTTTGTTAACTGATTGTAGCTTTCTTTGACCTATTATAAAAGGAGTCATTTGTATAAAGTGAACACAATTAAAAATTTAAATAACCTTACTTCATATTGTAGAATAGGACAATACCAGTGAAAGCTTGTTTTATATAGAAATAAAAATTTTTAATGTTTTTCTATTATCTATAGTATGGTAAGTTGTTGAAAAACAGAGTAAAGATATTCATGTACAATTTAATTTAGTAGATTTTGTTAAAGTAGATAAATTCCTGTAAAGGATTCATTTATTCATTCATCTATTCAGCAGATATTTGAGTATCTCCAATATGCTAAATTACCTGGGAAGGTAGTGGTGAAAGAACATAATCTATTTCCTCAAAAAATTTTAGTTGGATATTCAGTTCTTAGTCTCTTTAGTAGTTGTCTATGTATTCTGCAGCTATTTTATACTCCTTAGTATTCTGATTTGGAGTTGAATTCATCAATAGGAAAAATGGTTTCAAGCATTGTACTGTTTACCAACAATGACAAAGATTTTATTGAACTGTTGGACAGTGAGGACAATGGCAGGAATCTGGGGTGTATTGAAGTCTTAAATGTACAAGGCAAACTTAAAAACTTTTTGAATAACATTATTTTATCATGGTGCAGCAGGGAAGGCTTTCTTAAGAAATAATGATAAGTATGACTACACTAAAATTTAGAACTTCTGTTCATCAACAAATGTCATAAAGAAAATGAAAAGTCAAACCACAAACTCCAATAGATGTTTATAGCACATATTATTGATAAAAGAGTTTACTGATAAAGGTATAATTGATAAAGGATTTATATGAAGACTAAAGAGGCCATGTAAAGCACCAAGAAAAAGAAAGTCAAATCCAAAAACACAGTTGGTCAAAAGTTACAGAAATCTACATTGCATAGAAAATGAACAGCCCATAAACTTGTGAAAAGGTAATGAATAATCAGGTAAATGCAAATTAAACCAATCATGAAATGCCAACAACTGATGGGGTATAAATTTCTATAAACATTTTGGAAATTTTCTTTTGTCTTATAAAATTGACATGCACATATCTTATAATTCTGTCATCCCATTCCTACACATATATATTGGAGAAACTCTTGCAGACCCAAACCAAGGAATATTCAAAGAGAGCATAGTAGCTTTGTTTATAATACTCCTGGTATGCTTATAGATACCAACTAAGAAAGTATTCAATTTCAACCATAATGAATGAACTAATCCAAAACCTAAAAACAAGCTAAATGACCATTAGTGGGAAGGTGGAAAAATAAATTATATAATCCACCACATCAACAAAAAGGACAAAAATCACACAATCATCTCAATAGATGCTGAAAAAGCATTTGACAAAATTCAACATCCATTCATGGTAAACACTCTCAACAAAATGGGTATAGAGGGTAAGTACCGCAACCTAGATAAGGCCATATATGACAAACCCACAGCCAACATCATACTTACCAGTGAAAAGCTGAAAGCTTTTCCTCTTAAGATTGGGAACAAGAAAAGGATGTCCACTCTCCCCACTTTTATTCAGCATAGTACTGGAGGTCCTAGCCGTAGCAATCAGACAACACAAAAAAAAATAAAAGGCATCCAGATCGGTAAGGAAGAAGTTAAACTGTCACTGCAGACGACATGATACTGTACATAGAAAACCCTAAAGATTATACCAGAAACCAATTAGAACTAATAACTGAACTCAGCAAAGTTGCAGGATACAAAATTAATACACAGAAATCTGTGGCATTCCTGTATACTAACAATGAATTAGCAGAAATAAACAGGAAAACAACTTCATTTACAATTGCATCAAAAAGAATAAAATACCTAGGAATAAACCTAATCAAGGAGATGAATACCTATACACTGAAAACTCAAGACATTCATGAGATAAATTAAAGAAGACACCAATAAATGGAAATATGTCCCATGCTCATGGATAGGAAGAATTAATATTGTCAAAATGGCCATCCTGCCCAAAGCATTTCTACAGATTCATTGTAAACCCTATCAAAATACCAATAGCATTCTTCAACCAACTAGAATAAATAGTTCTAAAATTCATATGGAACCACAAAAGACCCTGAAGAACCAAAGCAATCCTGAGAGAGAAAAACAAAGCTGGGGGAATTACACTCCCTGACTTCAGACTGTACTACAAAACCATAGTAATCAGAACAATTTAGTACTGGCACAAGAACAGACCCATAGATTAATGGAACAGAACAGAGAGCCCAAACACAAACCCACACATTTATGGCCCATTAATGTATGATAAAGGAGCCATGGATATACAATGGGGAAATGACAGCCTCTTCAACAACTGGTGTTGGCAAAACTGGACAGCTACCTGTAAGAGATTGAGACTGGATTATGTCTAACCCCATACACAAAAGTAAACTCAAAATGGATCAAAGACCTGAATGTAAGTCATGAAATCATAAAACTCTTAGAAGAAAACCTAGGCAAAAATCTCTTGAATATAAACTTGAACAACTTCTTCATGAACATATCTCCACGGGCAAGGGAAACAAAAGCAAAAGTGAACCAACGGGACTACATCAAACTACAAAGCTTCTCTTCAGCAAAGGACACCAGCAGAACAAAAAGGTATCCTACAGTATGGGAGAATATATTCATAAATGACTTATCCGATAAGGGGTTAACATCCAAAATATATGAAAAACTCACATGCCTCAACATCCAAAAAATAAATAATCTGATTAAAAAATGGGCAGAGGATCTGAACAGACACTTCTCCAAAGAAGGAATTCTGATGGCCAAGAAGCAGATGAAAAGATGCTCCACATCACTAATCATCAAGGAAATGCAAATTTAAAGCCACAGTGAAATATCACCTCACACCAGTTAGGATGGCCAACATCCAAAAGAAGGAACAGCAAAAGCTGGCAAGGATGCAGAGAAAGGGGAACCCTCCTACACTGTTGGTGGGAATGTAAATTAGTTCAACCTTTGGGGAAAGCAATATGGAGGTTCCTCAAAAACACTAAAAATAGAAATACCACTTGACCCAGGAATTCCACTCCTAAGAATTTACCCTAAGAAAACAAGATCCTAGATGCAAAAAGACATATGCACCTTCCTGTTTATTGCTGCATTATTTATAATAGCCAAGATATGGAAGCAACCTAAGTATCCAACAGTAGATGAATGGATAAAGAAGAGGTGGTACATATACACAATGGAATATGATTCAGCCATAAAAGAAAAAGAAATCCTACCATTTGCAACAACATGGATGGAGCTAGAGGGTATTATTATGCTCAGTGAAATAAGCCGGGCAGAGGAAGACAAGTAACAAATGATTTCACTCATTTGTGGAGTATAACAACAAAGCAAAATTGAAGGAACCAAAAAGCAGCAGACTCAACAGACTCCAAGAAGGGACTAGTGGTTACCAAAGGGAAGGGGGTGGAGAAGGTGGGTGGGGAAGGAGGAAGAAGGGGATTACAGGGCACTATAGTTCACACTCACAATATAGGTAGGTCTCGGGGAAGGCAGTACAGCACCGAGAAGATAAGTAATGACTCTACAGCATCTTACTACACTGATAGTGACTGCAATGGTGGGATGAAAGTTGAAACCGCAATGTTGTTCATGTGAAACCTTTATAAGATTGTGTATCAGTGATGCTTTAATTAAAATAAATAAATTATTTAATCACAGCAAAATATTACGTAGTTGTGCAAGTGAAAGACCTACAACTACATGTAATGAATAAACCTTAAAGACAATGTTAAATGTAAAAAGCAAATCAAAGGATACTGTATACTATATAACATTTTTATAAAGCTCAGAAAGAAGCCAAACTAGGTAACACTTTATTTGGAGATATGTGACAAACAGCTTTTAAAAACAGGTATTTTATTCAGCCAAAGCTTGAGTTTATAATTGTCTCTGGTGAAGATGTAGAGTAATAGAATAAGAGAGCACATCAGTAGATTGAAAGTACTGGTATTACACTTCTTTTTTGGGGCAATGAATTCATAGCTATTAATTTTATAATTTCATATACACTTTACATATCTTTTTCTATGTATGAAGTATTACATAATAAAAATTGTAAGACAGAAAAACATTAAAGTAGGCTGTTGCTAAACTGTATTGAATACTGCTGAGAAATGACCATTGTTTTTGGCAGCATAAAGACCGCTAGTATCAAAGAAGAGTGGTCTTAGTGCACTGATGAGTTTAGAAAAAAAAGGAAGTGTGGAAGTGCAGGCAGTGAATATAAGTAACTCTTTTGATAAAATATTAATATTAAGAGTAGATCCCTGGGTTTTGTTTTAAGTTGGAAGTTCTGTAACATTTTTGTTCATGAATGATTCATAAAGGAAAGTTATTTTAATAATAGTTTTATTTCCTGCAGTAAACTATCCTTTACCATCTACCCAATTGTTTGTGCCTATAATTAGGAGTCATCTTTGATCCTTTTCTCTCTTGCTTCACTCTCACTTTCAAACCATCACCATGTTGAAGTTGTCAACTTTTAAAAGTATTTTACTGAATCCGTCTATGTACTCTTCATGTAGATTTGGACCATATCTAGAGTGAACCACTGCAGTACTTTCCACTAGTACTCTCCTATCTTCTGCACTTTTCCTCCATAATCCATTCTCTGCACAGCAGATAAGTGTTCTTTTACAAATATCAATCGGATTGTGTTAAACTCCTACTTCGGAATCTTTCAAAGGCTCCCTCTCACTTTTGACACAAAATCTAAACTCCTTACCTAGCCTACAAGGGCCCTACATGATTTGAGCTCTCTCTATCTCTTTGACCTCATGCCACATCCTCTTTCTTTTGCATACTATACTATCTGAGCCATACTGAATTTCTCTCAGTGATTTGAACTCACTCACTAGTTTCTTCACTGCCTCAAGGCCTTAGCACTTGGTATTCCTTCCACCTGGAGCACTTTTCCTTCGACCTAAAGATAGGGCTGACTCCTGTTTGGAATCAGGTCTGTGCTCAAGTGCTACCTCCTCAGACAGGTTTCCATAATCACTCTACTAGGGTCTTTTATTATAGTATCCCATTGTCCTGCTTTATTTTCCTCATAACATAACTGTCTGAAATTGTAGTTTTTATCTACTATTTTACTTACATGGTTATTGTCAGTCATCCCCACTAAAATGTAAGCTCTGTGACAGCAGGAATCTCATCATTTTTAAAGCAATGTATCCTCAGCCCCTAAAATAGTACCAGGCAAATGTAGGTATTCAATATTTGTTCAGTGAATGAAAAATTGGAAAAGGGAACTATCCAAGCTTTATAGGCTCTTTAGTCATGGAAATAATTATATATTTAAATATGTATGAAATGAAAATAGTTTCTTTGAAAAATAAGTATACTCTTTTACCCAGAAATGAAAACTTCATCATAATTTAAACATAGTTTGTTGTCCAGGATTTGAATATAAATTTAAGTATAGTATATATTAGTTAATTAATAAAGGATAAAACTATGAAAACATAATCCTTTTATTATTATCAATAAATTCTGTTATACTATGCAGGTTTTAGTACCTTTTATATGGTCATTTAATAAAGTTTACTTTGTGAATGTGACATATTAAAAAAATTTATATTTACTAACATTTGAAATGTGAAATGTATGTTTTTAAATGCCAAAAAATAGTATTACACTAAACAATTCTACTTCTCTCTTTTCCCAGGATATTATTGCTGGATTCCTATATACCATTTTAATCTTAGCTATCTTCTATCCATTTGTGGACCTGATTGACAACTTCAATCAAACTCACAAATATGCACCATTAATCATCATCGGGCTTCATTTAGCCTTAGGGATCTTTTCTTTCACACTCGACACCTGGAGTACATCCCGGGGAGACACAGCTGAGATTCTAGGAAGTGGTGCTGGAATTGCATGTGGATCTCATGTTATCTATAATGTGGGTCTAATATTAGATCCTTCTCTGGATATATTACCTTTAGCTATGCCCCCCATTACCGTGACTCTGTTTGGAAAAGCCATATTGCGGATCCTTATAGGGATGGCATTTGTACTAATAGTCAGAGATATGATGAAAAAGATCACCATTCCTTTAGCTTGTAAGATCTTCAGTATACCGTATGATGATGTTCGAAGAGCAAGACAGCACATGGAAGTTGAACTTCCTTATCGGTATATTACCTATGGAATGGTTGGTTTCTCTATCACATTTTTGATTCCTTACATATTTTTCTTTATTGGTATCTCTTGATGGAGAAATACTGTTTATGATAAAAAAGGAGGGTATCAGTTACTGATATCTAAAAATATATTCTAGGTAAAAGCCAAATCGGAGTTAGGCTTTTGCAGGAATTTAACTTAGTTATTTAAGTAAATTCCTAAGAGTCAGTGCATTTTGTCATTGCACATCCAAATATTGTTTTAGGTGAGCTGAGCTATTTCAACACTGAGAAAATGATAAGTATCCATTTAGAATGTTCTTGTAATATTTGGAGGGTTTTGTGCTGTTATGGATTCCAGTTGTATATAATATATATTAAGGTACATAACATGCGATTATGTATCTAATATATGTTATATATAATATGCCTGAGTTTTTTAAACTGTGGGGGTGTACTATAAAATCAATAATAATATGCAAACATTGTACCTGTGTACTTGGACTTAATACAGGTATATTGTTATTAACAAATATATTTAACATTTATCTACTATGGGAGCCATTTCCTAATAGAATTGCAGAATTACTAGCCCAGAATTCACATGCTAACACATTGGTTTACTGCCTCTTGTTTACACTGCCATCACCTTTCATGTTACCCATGATGTTGAACATGGGAGGCATTTTTAATGGACCAAATTTTCAGAAAAATTAGTTTTGTGATTCCTTTTTTTTCACCCAGTTCTGAAAACTGTGTTGAAGGTATTTTATTTGCAATAGTTCTGGATATCAGCTTAGTAATTCCGGTACTGAATTTTATTGCTTGCTAAGTGTGCCTTTCTGTTGCTGAATTAATAAATGCCATGTATACTGTGATATAAAAATAAGATGATAACTTTATCTTAAGTTACATATAATCAGGCTAACATTTTAAAAATATGTCAAATTGACAGGGCTAGAAGTAAACCATCCTCAATTCTTTAGCCTTTGTTTAGAAAGAAATGTGGAATGGGCTAAACTTTCTCACTAATTTATTGGGAAGCTAAATGGAGAAATATTTCCATTTTTGTAGGTATTTTTCTGTGTATTATAAGTTATAAGAATAAGATATATTTTTTGTACATTGTCTTGATGGTTTATATTGCAGGTAGATATTTCCAGTGAATGGACATGTAAAAGTTGAAATTTATAGATGGGACAATGCACATGCTTCATATGTAAACAAACCATTTTTCTAAATTATTTGGAAAGGATTGGACTGAGCAATGTTAACTTTTAGTACCCATTTATTATTAGCTACTTAAGGTAAATTATAAAATGTAGCAGTATCAGTATTTTAGATCCTATTATCTTTTTCAACTTTATTATTTTCACATTGTGTAAAATTTGGGTATAGTATTAAACTCTTCTTTATTCTGTCTGTGCCTTTATATTTTGAAGTGTAGTTGTAATTAAGTTAACGTTACGTTTACTTGTGGTAAGTTTTTCATAAAAAAGAGAATTAACTTTCTATATAAATGAACATCAGGAGAAGAATTACTGACTTTAGTGCAATATCTGATTATTCAGAAATATCACTTAAGGTGTTTCTATTTGGGGCAGCATAACTATTTGAGCTCATATTTTTATAATTCTGATTGAGAATTTAGGGACATGGTAATTTTTACCAATATTGAATCTGATAATTTTAAGTAAAGCAACTAAATTTGAGACCCTTCCCTATTGGTTAAAAGGAAACCAAGGCACTTAGGAATTTATTGGTACGTTGGAAAATGTGCAAAGAACTTTTGTTTCTAATTGTGCTTAATAGAACTGTAAGGACTATTTCCCATTATTTAGGTTTATGCTATCTTACTAATTTTGTATCTAGCTTAAAAGGCATTTGAAAAGATTCCATTTCTTTGTTTTATTATTATTTTTTTGTCCTATGATAGTTCCATGCTAAATGTATTTTAAAATAAAAGCCAAATTCAGGATTAAAGGGTGTGTTTTTTGTGTGTGGTTTCTATGCATTTGTGTCTGTATTATCTGGTAGAGAGTAACCAAATCCATCTAGGATTTTCATTCTAAGCAGGCTTTTCCTCTGAAGCATTTTATTCAAAAACAGAACACTGTTTTCACTAACAGAAGACATTGAAGAAATTCTTTAGCATTCAAACTGACTTTGAGCTCCATTTATAATCATTCTGATGTTGCATTTTCAGTGAAAAGTTTCATAATATTTCTTTAAGAAACTATGCATAAACATGTTTCAGTAAAATCTGTGACTAATAGTGTTACAGGTAGTTGACTTGACTGCTAATCCATTAATTCAGGAACTCTAGGAGCAGGTACTTTTTCAAGCAGAATATGCACATGGACATTGCATTTTGTAATTTTAAAATGACATGATATGTGAATTACAAAAACTAAGTCTGCCAGAAATTCCTAAGACCTAATATAAAGCAATGTTACTTATAGTAGGTTCACATAATTATTTTAATTTTATTTGCTAGCTTTCTTAATAAATAATGTCTATTAAATGTCTTTCAAAGACAACATAAAAGTCAATTCAGTGATGTGAATATAATTCAAAGGCAAATTTTCATAAACCATTTGATAAAGATGAGCCCTAAAATGTTTTTTAGTTTATAATCACACAAAGATATATTGCCTAACAATTTTATTCTTGTTAACATGTTTTGATTTAAAAATCTGTTTAATCTGGACATCAATAAGGACCCGTTTCTAAAATGCAACTTAATAGTTGAATGAGTTTTTCGGAAGGGAGTTTTTGTTGTTTGCTAAGGATATGTTTTGAGAAAGGGAAGAGGCAATAGTTTGAGAAGAGTAATTGGACATAGTGGATGTTACTATACTGGATATTTTGTCAAATTTTGGTCATTGTTCTTCCAATTCCTTCTGTAGTATACATAAATTAAAAAGAAAACTTTTACACTTGAAATGTAATTGGAGTTACATAAGCTTATAAATAGCACAATAAAAAGTAGTTTTAACATGTTAATTGTAAAGGACATTTTAGAAAGCTCTTAATTTTTAAACCCACTAGACCACTACAAATCTTTATAAACAAAGCATGCCTTCTTGTGAGACACTTAGGAGGGAAAATTCAAAAAATAAGCATTTTTAAAAAATAAAAATGTTTACAGAAATAAACACTTCTTAACCATAACTAGCTGATATTTCCTATTTATCCTTCTTTTTTTCCTTTCATCATCTTTAGTCTTGGTGAATTTTCCATGGATGTCTAAAAAGCCTGGCCCCTAGCAAACAACATGATAAGACAGAGTATCTAAAGTTTGTTTTTTAAGGGTTTTCTCTCCATTTTCTGAAAACCAAATGAACTTTAAAATTGCTTTATGACCTATACTAACAAATTGTTATCATGATGTCTACAACATCACTAGGTTTATTTTCAACCTTAAATGTCATATAGCCCATTACCTCAGGTTTTAAAAGTTCATACACCTACCTACTATTATCTTGCAATATTTGTTTTTGTTTGATTTAATACATATATGTAAAGTTTCCTTTGTTATATAACATTTTCTTATGAGATGTAAAATGGATTCTCTTTTTTAAAAAAATTACCACAAGTGTTATTACTTTAGATTCGAGGCTTATATCTTGTCCTAAATTAGGGGTACTTTTAACTAACAACCATTGTAGCACATACCAACAATCGATCTTATTTAAGTATTATTACTTTTAAAATGTTCTGTCTTCATTTCTATGATTGTAAGCTCCATGGTATAAGAGCTTGTGCCTCTATTCTAGGTCCTTGGGGTACAACAGACATTCAATTAATATATGTTGAATGACTATTCAGTCCTGAGACAGGCTTTAGTATGTGCGTTTTTCTGACAGAAAACGTTTTTCATCAGATTCTCAAAAAAGCAATGATGTTAAAGTTAAAAATTACATAATAGTTTACCTTTTACTTATTGTTTTAGCTGTTTTAAAAGTTGAAGTTATAAATAAATGCTTCCAATTTATCTGGTAGGAATTTTGTCACCGTGTAAACATTTAAAGGATGATAATTTAGATTCTTTAAATGTTTTGCATGTAATTACTGGAATACCATTCTAACTGTTGTATAGAATGTGATTTGTATCCAAATTAATTTTAAGATTTTTTTTAGAATTAAAATCAAATCTTAAAAAATACTCTGCATATGTAAGGATGTTAGTTTCTAGTAATAAGCTATGTAAATGTGTCTGATAATATTACTTTGTACAGCAGATCTTCGGTCATTCACATAACCAACTACTTCACAATCTGAGATTTTTATGATTCAAGTAATATTTATAATTAAAATATAAAGGTAATATATCCAGCGCTTAACTATCTACTTAAACAAGACTTTTTAAAAAGCTCCACTGGATTCCAAAGGTCTCCAGGTCCAGATTTAGGGGACCCAACTGGAGTTGCTAGCAATAAAATAGCTTCTAATTCCCTTAGTATATAAAGTATCCCTTTATCCCCTTTATCTGGGTTGATTAAAGGGATAATATTCACCAAACTCATTTTAATGGGTAATGTCACTTTTGCTCATTTCTGACTGAAATTCTGTGATAACAATTTTGAAATAGTAATTGTTAAAAAAAAGTAATACTCCCTCAACATTTTCTACTCAACAAAATGTTTCAAATGGCTTTACAAAATAAACATTTTAAAAATATTTATTTCTTTTGGCAGTATATTCCCAGAATATTATTTAAATTATTCATGGACACAAGGTGTAACTAACTTATAATTTATGAACATTATTAATTATAAATCCAAATATGGCATTTACATCTGAAATATTTTTCTACCTTTCCTAAAAAAGAGTCTGCATTTTCTACTATGTTATATATGTTAAGTGTAATTACTGAATTATAAAATATTTTAGGTATTTTGGTTCTTAGAGCTCATACATTGCAACTTCTTACCAAATTCATAAATCTTGTCAGTAACATTAGCAGATAATCATGTACAACCAATACTTCCTCAGTCAGGCAGACTATAACTTTATGATGCATTGTTGAACAGTTCTAAATGAAATAAAATTTTGATGAGTTAAGAGCAATATGGTCGGGCAGAATACACATTTTAGGTAGAAGAAATAGGATGAAGCAAAGCACGCAAATGGGAATGTGTTAGACATACTTGGCAAACAAATATATTGCAGTTTGTCTGGAGCATCGAGGTACATGGAAGAGAGAGGTAGGATATAAAGCTGAAAAGTTCATTGAATAATTAACAAACAATGGATATAGTGAAGTGTTGCCTTTCTTTACCAGTGGAAGAGCTGCACTATTTATTGCTCATTCAGGTCATGGATGAAATTACACCCAACTTGAAGGGAATCAAAACTACTGTTTGATACTGAAGGATTTTTAAAAAAATATTTGTGATAAAGGAAGACCTAGGTGTTTTGGTTTAAGTCTTGTTTACTTATTAAAGGGAGAACTAAGGAATTTCATACATTAATCCTGGATTTTATATGAAGAAGCCCAACACCTTAAATTTTTGTGACATGACCTCATGGCTGCTATAGCTGCAGTTATTCAGAGGAGGCCCCACTGAGTTAGGAGAACTTTGAATGTGAAGTTATATTTCCAACTTCCAAACTCTCACTAGAGGGTTGTAAAACAAACTAACGACATATCCAGAAACCTGCTAATACACCATGAGGATCCTGAGGCTCAAGAAGAGTCTACAGACCAGCCACATGGGGCTTTTATGTGTCCTACAGTGAGGACTACCTTTCAGGGGCTCACTCATGTTTGATAGCCTTAGGAGTATTAAATGTATTTTCAACTTAGCTTTTTCAATTTACAATGAATTTATTGGGATGTAATCCTATTATAAATTGAGCAAGATCTGTAGGTGAAAGGAAATCCAAACACCACAATGTCATGAAGGTCCTATGTTATCTGGCCCCCACTTTCTTTGACTTAAACTCCATTCCAGTCACAATGGCCTATTTCTCCAACTCAACATCACAGCCTTTGCCACTGCCCTCTCCCTTACCTGGAACACTCTCTGTACTTCTTCATATGAATAGCTTCCCCTCATCATTCAAATCTCAGCTTAAATAGCATTTTTTCAATGAAGTTTTCCCTGGTCATCTTAGCTAATGGAGCCCCCATCTCCTGTATGCTTTTGTCACATTATCCTGTTGTATTTTGTTTATAGCACTGAAATTATCTTATCTATTTGCTTGTTATATTTTTTTCCCCACTAGCACGGGAAGGGACCATAATCTAGCATGTTCTCTGCTTTGTTCCCAGAACCTAGAATTTGTAGGGACTCAATAAATGTTTGTTCTATGAATGACTGAATGGATCTGTCCTATTATTTAAAATATTATATAACAATATAATAATTTAATTATGTAATAAAATATAATTTAAAAGAGAACAAATATTTATTATACTGCTGCATGGTATAATTACATAAATCTACCACAGTTTACTTAACCATTACTCTTACTTAACCATATGGACTTTCATACTGTTGCTGGTTTTTTGCTAGAACAGGGTTACTCCAAAGAGTCTTACGTCTTTTTTTTAAATTGCACGTGACTGCATACAGGCAGGGAGCCAACAAGAGGTGAGTAAGTAAGACTATATATATCCTGTCCTCTTACCTGACATAATTTCTATTTCTTTATCCCACAAAGATTTAAAGAGAACTCATATAAAGTTAATTTTAAATATAAAGTTTTTTTAAAAATAGCTTAGACCTAAAAGGGAAGTTGTTGCTTTATCACGAATGTATTCTCTGCCACAGTTTACTGTTAAATTAAAAAATTCTCTTACATCTCAGAAATCACCATGGGATTATAAGATAGAGTAAGACCCTTAAATTTATCTCTGCAAGTAATTTTAAGTTTGATCTTCCATCATCTCATCATCTTCTTTACCTCTGTTTTCTCCCTGCCTACATCTTTAGCAATTTACATGAGAATTTTAAAAAGTCCTATGCTGAACATTTTGTAACTATCATTTTAATGGGTACTTATTGCTATTTATAACTTTTACTTTTAAAAACTTGGTATATTGAAATAGTTCAAGAAAAATGTATAATTTATTTTAAGAAAATTATAGCAAGAGTTAAAAGACAACATCTCTGCTAATATTCTTGATGGCCAATTCTTGTATTCCTTACTCTTTCCCTTTATTACTGTTCCTCTAACTTTTTTTGCTAAAATGAAACTGTTTTAGTCCCTGTGAGAACAATATACTGTACTTAACCACATTAATTCAATTGGAGAATATTTTCTTCCGGTTATTATAGATTTTTTAAATCCCAAATAGTAATGTTGATAAGATTGGATAACATTAACTCTCAAATATGAATTCCAAAAAATTATCAATGTGTTATCAGTTCAAACCCAAGAATATATTGCAAAATAACATGTGGCAGATGAAATGTGAGGGGAGCATGAGAACTAATTAATGATATTTTAGGCAGAAACCAGATAATCTTTAGACTTTATTATTACTAATTTATGAAATAAAACATGTATTCAAAGAGCTTGAAGTACATGAACACAAGCCTTAGTCAAAATGGTTTTGAAAAACTAAAGGAATTAATTGCCCTATTTAACTTTATGTCCAGAAGTAGTGGGTTTCAGGCCAGGCTTGATTCAGTGAAATCTAAAGCCATGGAAATAGTTATGATTGCTTCTGAAAAGAGTTTAGAGTTTTTACAACATGTTTAATCTCAAAGACAAACTCCAGTCAACTAGAAATGTTTTCCTGAAGGGCTATGTTGTGAAGAATTATTCAAATTCTGTCATAGGAGTGCTACAATCAATCAATGATGTCTGCCAAGGGCAAAGAGGAGAGGGGGCAGAAGATAAGAAGCCAATGATACTAAAATCCAGACTGAAAGGATGCAGTTCCCGGAACAAACAGAACAGTGTCAAACGCTAGTAGAAGGATTCAAGATGAGGGTACAGGCAGATTAAAATGAGTTAAGGGGTAAAAAAGGAATTGGGGAATGAAGAAATAGGTACTTTTCTGAGGCTTATAGATTTGTGAAATTGGCAGAAATAAATGTTCTAGATTTTATTATATACAGTTTTTTGAAATTACATTGAAATCTAAGATTAGACTGCATCTGAATCAGGAAGAATATAAAACCTAAAGCTAATAATATCCATCAAATGACTTTGTAGCAACTGATCGTAAGCAAAAAATTTTACTACCATTCATCTAGCTTCTATCTCATATTTGCCAAAAATAGAGAAAACCTAAGAGAACCATGCCAAAGGGATCAGCTGAAACAGTGGTTCTCAATGTGCATTCCCTGGCCAGCAGCATGAGACAGGAACTTGTGATAAGCAAACTACCAGGTCCCACCTTAGACTTACTGAATCAGAGACTTGGGCACTGCAACCCAGCAATTTAACAAGCCTACCTGGTGATATGGATGCACACTCAAGTAATTGAGTTATAACAACTTTGTCATTAAATAAGCCACATAGTTATGAAGTTACTAATTCATTTGGTCTGCCTGACCTAGATTCTGTACTGCCAAACCCTTTCAAGGGGTTAGAACCAACTAAATGTCTTTTAAGGGTATTGTAGTCTACTGGCCATCCGTAGTCTATTAAGAAAGCTCTGAGCTGGAGGGAAGAGAATTACTCATTTTCGGGGCCAGCAGGCCAGCAATTCCCACAAGTGAGAGAACCTTTTCCCTCCCTAACTCCCTATGGCTTGAACTCAGAAGTCACAAGCACCCAGAACCAATTCCTAACACATCAAAACTGTGTACATGTCTCTATGAGAAACATATTGATTTGTTGAATTTTTGCCTCACTACCCATTTGCAACATGTGCCCTGCCATAATTCTTCCCTTTTCTTAGAACAGTTTATTTGTACATCTATTACATTGCTCTATTGCAAACATACTGCATTTCAAAATAATCAGGTCCCTTAAAAAGATCTCTTCATCTAGAAAGCATGTTTCTCTTGCTGAGTTCTCCCTTTCAGCCTTGTGGTTATTTAAGGTCTTTGCCTAAAGTAATTAAAATCTGGCTTCTTTGTAGCCAGCATTTACATGTCATACAGTTGACTCTGCTAAACTTTTGCTCACTATTCAAGGATGTTTCACTTTCTCTGCTGACTGTGGTTTGGTCCTGATTACTCCCACCAGCCTATCTGTGCTATAGACATGAGGCTGGAAGTGCAGCCTCACATGTGCCAACCCCTGTGTGTTCCAGGAAAGACCTAAGACAGAATCCCACCATTTAGATCAATAATTGTGTGACTCCTATTTGTAAAAGTGCAAGAACTTTTATTCTTTAGTGTTTTTTAAAATAGAAAATTGAACATGCCCTTTAATAGTGAACACTTTATTTAAGATAAAAATTATAGTATGCGCTTAATGGATATCTGCACCATCAATTTCAAAGCCTTTTTTACCACAAAACTGAGTGACATCTTTATTTCTCCTGAACTTTGTCTTAATTTATCTTGTAACTATGTGAATCTCTAGATAGTAAGAATTATCTTGTAACTTTGAAATGGTTGAGAATGTTTGTTTTAAATTAATGTCAATGTATTTACAATTTATTAAAACATTTTCCAAATTGTTTTAAATTCATTGCTACCAATCAAATGCAGGTGCTTTATTATTCCTTTTTAAAATCCACATTTCAATTAGTACAACATTATCACTAATGTTAATAATCATGTGTTTCAAATAACCTAAACAATTATCAATATTCATAGTGAGTGTTTCATTAAAACACTTCAACATAACATTAAAACATTAATCACTAAAACACTGTCAACATAAAACTAATTTATCCTGCCTCAAAAATAATAATCCTTACAAATCACAGTTTTGTTTGAAAGAAAAGAGAGAGGGGGAGTATTTACAAAAGTTCATATAAAACTACATCTGGTGCATTCAATAATGTGTATTTAATTTTCTTCTAGAGCAAATTAAAAACTGACATTTCTAACTTCCACCTACATTATTCAGATTTTTCGAACCAGCATTTCATTTCCTGCTATGTAAGCTTTCCTTATAGCCCTGACTTGAAATACTTCACTTTAAAAACATTTCTATCACAGGAAAAGAAACTCACAAATTAGTACCATAATATTTGCAAAAGTATAAGACAGTTGGGAAAAAACTTATAACTCTTGTGTGCTCTTGGAGCTTAAGACTCCAATTAACCATCTCATCTGATTAAGGACTGAACAGAGGTGAGGAATGTTTTTCCAGGTCTAAAACAAATCAATAATAACAGGATGAAGACTTCCCAATTGTTAGTAATTAACTGTCAGCTCAAACTACAAAAAGCTAATATGCATTATTACCAGACTGGAAATTAATATTTGTTGCCAGATTTACACAGATCTTTCTACCGAGTACCAAAGACAGCATGACTAATGCTTTGATGGTAATCTCCACTACCATATACCTCCCAAGGTATCATCAGTAATATTGGTGGGACCTTAACCTACATATCCTCCCTTTCTCAATATATACATTTCAAATAAGTATTCAATACAAATTGTGGTGATATGGGTTGGCATTTCTTAAAAAGAAATTCTCTTCTATATCTTTATATGCTTATTTCTAGAATAGTAGTCTCAGTATTTTTAACTTACGAAGAGAGCGCTCTCACTAGAATCAAAACTATGTTTCTAAAATTTGGTAATATGTGTAACCACAGAAGAGTGGAACAGCAGTTGTTTTTTCCAGAGAAAGAACTTCTCTATCTCTTTGCTGCTATACAAAACAATATATTAGAGTTTTGCAAAATCAGGAAGTAACATTAACAACTTACTTTCACTGTCCTTAATTAGTCCTAAAATGAATCAACAGTAAGCTGCAAACTTTAATATTACCTATACTTTAAAGTAGTGTATTGACTTGTAGCTGTATGTCAGTTTAAAAAACTTAACTGAAATGTTTTGAAATGAACTATTTAACTTTAAAAAATGTAATATCCTCCAACTGGCCCAGCACATTTCTTAGGTTTGTCTCTGAGTATATCTTTTAAGTAGTATATGGGATCTTTTACTCATTTTATCTTCTGATTGAATTGTTTCCATTTATGGGAAAGCTACTGATATTTGTGTTTTAAATCTGTAAACAGCTACCTTTAGATTTTTCTTACTGTTGTTGAGGGAGCTCATTCTCTCATTCTTGTACATTCTTGCCTCAACCAGTAAGTTAGGCATGTCTACCTAAATTTCCATTATTTGGGAAGTTGTAGGGGAGAGGTGCTGTCTTCTACCTTTATGAATGCAAGAGTGATTTATCTGTTTGGTGAAATGGTGAGAATATGATCACCTTTCTGTATTGGGTAAAATTAATGTGTGGAGGCCATGGTTCGTATAGCTTTGCTGACTCTCTGTAATCAGCGAGTGAGGCAGACCCCAAAGCACCATGTAGCAGGCTGGTTCACGTTTGCTCTGTTGACATAACTCTCCCATTAAAGGAAGGATGTTTGAATTCCACACACTACATTACTTTATGTAAAATTTCAGGTTGTTTGGCAAGAAAAAATGGAAATTTATTTTCATTCTAACTTCTTAGATTTTTGACTATTTAGAATACGATTAAAATACCTAATTGTATCAGCTTGGAAAAATGTGATTAAAGAATAAAAAGCATTCTGTCAAAGTAGTATTTACTATTCACTAGACCGTGGTCACCAAACTGTTGATTGTACATTCATCATAAAATTGTTTAACTACATATATATCCATCTCCAATCTTTAATTAATAAATTATTTTTAGGTACTTTTATAATGTGCTTTATATTAAAGAATACCCACAGAATAGGGTTTTTTAAAGAATGAGAGATTCCTATAATTTTTACTTTAGTTACTGATTCTTAATTATTTTTCTCTCACCAAAAATATTAATAATTACTGTTTTTGAAAGTCTTGGTTTAAGATCTTGGATATAGTTATTTAAAAGTATGATTGTACATTCAATTTATTTCACTTGTTGGTTTTAATGTCTATGAAAGATACAAAACATACCTCAAAAAGGTACTCTGTTTCAAAGGGAAGTAGTACATAAATCAGGACACTCATTTTTTTCTGTCCTATATCCTAACTATGGAGATTTTTGTTGAAATTCTACTAGAAATATCTATCTTTCCTAATGTCAATCAGGAGATGTTGCATTTTTATACCTACCAAATGGATTAAAAATCTACTGTAACTTTTCATTTAAAATGTTTTCAAACAAGTTTGACAATTGTTTCCAAATTTCAGTGACTTAAATTATTATAGGTGAGGAACTTAGATCACTTTCAGCAATAATCACACAATGATAAAAACATTTCCAAGCATTTATTTTAAAATTAAAAATGCTCTTGATAAGCAATTATGTTTCTATTTATTATTAAAAGGTCATTGTACCTTGAAGAACCCAATAAAGTGTTCCTTTTTCTGTTCCCCAAAATATTTGCCAACAGTGCATTTTATAATGAGCCACTTGTCAGCACAACAAAGAACAGGAAATTTGAAATAACTTCATTTTTGTAAAAGGAAGATGTAGTAACTTATCTTCACTTTGGCAGCTCTTTCGATGTCAGAAAACATCAGTGAATTTCTGTTGTATGAAAAAATAGAATATGCCCATTCTATAGATAACTTAAAAGTACTGTAAAGAGCCTACACTAAAATTTTAAAATCTTATTAAAATAACTAGATTGATGATACCCGAGATGTTTGTACAGTCTGTCTCCAACTTTCTTGTTATAACAAGCTTGCCAACAAAGAATCCAGTGATCTGATTTCACATCTTATCAGCATTGTAACTGTATTCCAGAAAATTCACTTTTTCTAGTGAAATTAGTTGCTCTGTTGAAAAAAATTGCATTTTGTTTTCCCATGAAAAATTACTTTTTTTAAAGAAGTCATTTATTATTGAAAACATAACCTCTCGGATATTTTTAATGGCTTAAGAAAAATAGTTCTTCCTGTATTTCATTATTGACTCAGAATTTAATATCATAAGCTAGGGCATATTAGAAATACTGCACTTTCATCCAAATGAATAGGAACCTCCCACACTGCACAATTTTTTTCAATACTTATCTCTTTAACCTTCCACAGTATTTTCTAGGCATATTTCCTTTAGCATATGTTATGTAAGGAATATATTTTAGTTTGTCTCTAAAAATTATTTCAAATATTTTAGCTATTTTAACTGTGACAGGAAGAAATACATGCCCGATGGTATACGAGTAGGTTTCTTCTTAGTTGCTATTTTTGTTTTGTCTTTCACTGTTAAGAAATCTCAGAAGAAATTGTAAGAGTTCCAAACATTTATCACTTAATTTAGTGAAACTGTATAAAGTGTTATATCACATAATTTTAAATATCACTGAAAAGATTGCTGAGATGAGCTTCATATTCTGGATGCGTAAACACCTTGCTAATAGTGTTTTTATATTATCATTAGCTAATCATTATAGTCACTAAGGCAAGAATCATTTGCTGGAAGAGTAGGTAGGAATCCCTATTTCAAACAGTCTTCTTTATAGTTTCTAACTCTAGCTGACTTCTTGTTAGGTCTCACTAAGTTGTCATTTTTATCACATATTTTCAGCTGAGGAGAGACTGTCCTGAAAGCAGGAAAAATCTCATTCTGCCATTTGCTGTTGTTGCTCTTATGGTTGATCTTGTAAATTCTCTCTTTCTTTGCATGACTGTTTTAAATTATATGCTTATTGCCTTAGCCCATGTTCTCAAGAAGCAGAGTTTGAGGTAAGAATTCTTGTGTCAATGACTTTGAGGTGATGTCAGATGAAACAAGGTGGTAAGGGAAACAGACTGGGGAGAAGGGGTTGCAGGTAAAGATACAGGTTCTACTCAAGTTCACCCTCAGCCTGATCCCACAAGGAGCTCTACAGTATGGATGGCACCATGGAGTTGTCTCACCTTGAAGAAAAAAAGGCAGGCCTTTGGAACCCCCTTTTGGTCCAGTGACCCCTGGGGTCAGGGTGGGAGGGTGATGGTAGCGTCACCTCCTTGATCAGGTAGCTCCCACCACTTAGGGGCAATTCTCGCAAGCAGAAGGGCATAGCCATGATTCTTAGCAGCCAAGAGTCACAGCATATGGGCAATGGGTATAATAAGGATGTTGGTAGGGCATCATCACCCATTTTCTGAGGTTTAGTTAAAACGATATATTATAATTGGTAAATCTTTTGCTTTACTACTGTACAATGTGTCACAATGTGCTGAACAGGAGGGTGACACCTGTGGAATTCCTGCTCTTATTCCTGGATACCCGTCACCTTATGTGACCATTTGACCTTCAGACTGAATAAAGATGCAGTGGCATTCCACATATTAAATAGTATTTCCTGTCTTTAGATAAAAAAAGAAATTTAGATCCAAGTTCTAATATTGTCTTCCTGAACCTCAGTGACTTATCTTACAAACTCCATCTTGGAGATCCCTGCACCAGTCACTAACACCCAAGAAGCCAGGTGTATAAAACATGTGAAATAGAAAAAACTGGTTTTCTACATCTTATCACCACCCCTTTCAGTGTCTCCATTTCCAGAACCACCTTCCTATATAGTTTCTACAAATTAGTCAAACCAATGATCCAATAGGGAAATGAGCAAGAAATACTTAATCGAAATGAAAAAGCACTTGTAATAGTAGAAATTCAATTCAAAACTATAAGGCAACAGCACTTTTTCATTTATCAGATGATAAAGCTAAAATAATTTCATAATACACTGTGTTCTATAGGGTTGGAAAAACATATTTTATGGAGGCCAAGTTTGCCCGTAGCTATCATGAACATAGAAAACATTATTTTATAGTGCTTATTGTGAATATAGCATAACTGTTTAATTTTCTGTTATTACAAATCTCTAAGGAATATTGTAGTTGCCTGTTGTATGCCATATGCTGGTATAGGCATAGAATATTTCTGGCAGGAAAGACAAACTGGTTGCCTCCTGCTTGGGAATCTGGGTGATTGAGGGACAGAGGTAGAAAGGCGATTTTCTTGTCATGCATTACCTGTTTTTTTTTTTAAAGGAGGGGAACTATTTTTTAAAATGACTGACAAGTGTTATACTCCCTTTCTATTAACTCTCACTAGTGTTGGGAATGGGGGTAATTACCTAACAAACAGGTCCTAACTGGAAGGTGAAATAACTGATTTCCATCCAGAAAAAGGATTCTGAAAATGTGGACCAAGAATCCCTGGGGGATTCCCAAGACCCATTCAAGGGGATTGTGAATTCCTCCCTTTTCCTACTCCATATCTGTGTGAGGCCATTATTTTCTTCAAATACACCAAAAGAACATATGACAGTTAAATGAGTGGAGGGGCAGCTATGAGAAACCAGGTGTCTTCCACATTCCAGACATTAAGGAAATTTGCAAATATGTAAAACAGAGCAACTCCTCTTACTACCTATTTTTTTTGTTTTTTGAAAATACATTTTTCATAAAATGCTATTTATGTTAACATGTAATGGGTTTGTTACTTAAAAATAGGTAAATATTTTAATATTTTGTTTTAATTTTGTATGTGTTAAATATTGATAGACATATGCACATAAACAACAGCTCTTTGGGGTTCTCAATAATTTTTAAGAGTGTGGAGGGATACTGAGATCAAAAAGTTTGAGAACCACTGGTCTAGAATGCACTCTTCTTCATTTGTCTCTTATGTCTTCTTTCTCTCCCAGCATGTTCCTTCTCATACATGGATATTTGTGTACCTATATTATCCCCTCTACTTGAGAGAGGACTCTTTGTATTCATCACAGTACTCAGCAGTTCTCTTAATACAATAGAGGCTCCGTAAGTATTTTTTCAATAAGTATTTGCTGAATTTAAAAAAATGTTGCTGTCCCATTTTTCTTCTAAAACTACTCTCCTTTTCAAATTTATCTTTG
Organism: Manis pentadactyla; assembly: GCF_030020395.1. Classification (NCBI taxonomy): domain Eukaryota; kingdom Metazoa; phylum Chordata; class Mammalia; order Pholidota; family Manidae; genus Manis; species Manis pentadactyla. The sequence goes on from NC_080029.1 coordinate 37,407,322, forward strand.
CTTGACTCTGCTGCTCTTTATAGATAGCCACTGACTGACTCATCTTTTTGAATGCTGAAACTTCTCAGATGCATGCTTTTCACTAAGCTCAATGCCAAGTGCAATGACTCATCAGGTGTGGAGAGTGTGGGAAAGAATAAGCCAGGAATTCAGTCTGGCATCCTGTGAACTTGCACACTAACCTTTCTCAAGTACTGGTATCATCATATTATTCTTTCCCAAGAGCCTACAGAGACCCTGTTAACTACCTGAGGTATAAACAAACACCTTTGCCGTGTTCCTGTTCACAACTTTATCCCACCTACTAGCCTTACCTCCCATTAATCCAGCACATACCCTTTCTGCAAACAGGCTGACTGCCTCACTGGCTCCCACATGCTTTTTCCCAGTGACAGACTTCTTGCACCTGCCACTCACACCACCTTGCTAGATGTCATGACATAAAGACTATGTCCTATAGTCTCCATTAAACCTACTTAGACTAACCTTTCTTTCTTCCTATATCATAGCAAACATGTATAGGCATACCTTATTTTATTATGCTTTACTTTATTGCACTTTGCAAATATCACTTTTGTTTTTACAAATTCAAGGTTTGTGGTAACTCTGTGTCAAGCAAGTCCTATAAGTGCCATTTTTCCAACAGCATTGCTCATTTTGTACCTCTGTGTCATATTTGGTAATTTTCACATTATCTCAAACTTTCCCATTATTATTATATTTGTTATAGTGATCTTTGACAAAGATCTGTACTCTTTAATGTTACTACTGTAATTGTTTTGGGTGCCAAGAACCTTCCCAAATGGGATGGTGAACTTAGATAAATACTGTGGGTGTTATCAGTGCTCTGCTGACTGGTTGTTCCTCCATCTCTTTGCCTCTCCTCAGGCCTCCCTATTCCCTGACCCATGACTATTGAAATTAGGCCAGTTAATAACCCTACAATAGCATCTAAGCCCTCAAGTGAAAGGAAGAGTCAGCTGTCTCTCACTTTGAATCAAAACCTAGAAGTGGTTAAGCTTCATGAGGGAAGGCATGTCAAAAGCACAAATAGGCCAAAAGCTAGGCCTCTTGCATCAAACAGTTAACCAAATTGTGAATGCAAAGGAAAAGGTCTTGAAGGAAATGAAAGTGTGTGGGGAAGTTGGGGTTCTTATGGCCAGGATCCTCGCTGACCTTAAACCGCTTGATGATGTAACTGGCCTGTTGCTAGGCTACTGCTTCCACACCCTAGGCAATAAGCTATTATTGCTCTATATAGAGAGCTCAGCCCAGTGCTCTGATGGAGGCAGAGATACTAGTGCTGGACCTACCGCCAGGAGAAGAAGCCGGGTAATAAACCTTTTAACCCCCAAGAATGTTCTACTGTCATTTCTTTGGTCACACTGAATCCATATGAACTTGCCCGGGGCTGAAACCCATTGGCAAGACAAAGCGCTACTCCAGTGAGGGCACAATTAAGAAAGTGAAAGTCTTATTGCTGATAGTGGTCTGGAGAGATCAAACCAGCCACAACAGTCAAAGCCAACGCTTAATCCAGAGCAAGGCTCTAACTCTCTTCAATTCTATGAAGGCTGAGAGGTGAGGAAGCCAGAGAAGGAAAGGTTGAAGCTAGCAGAGGTTGGTTCATGAGGTTTAAGGAAAGAAGCTGTCTTCATAACATAAAGTGCAGGGTGAAGCAGCAAGTCATCCAGGAAATCTACCTAAAATAGTCAGTGAAGATGGCTACACTAAACAGATTTCAACAGCCTTCTGTTAGAATAAAATGCCATCTAGGACTTTTATAGAGACAGGAAGTCAATGCCTGGCTTCAAAGCTTCAAAGGACAGGCTCACTCTTATTAGGGGCTAAATGAGCTGGCGATACTAAGTTGAAGCCAATGCTCACTGACCATTCTGAAAATCCTAGGTTCCTTAAGAATTATTTTAAATTCAGTCTGCCTGTTCTCTATAAATGGTACAACAAAGCCAAGATGACAGCACATTTGCTTACATTGGTTTACTGAATACTTCAAGCCCTCTGTTGAGACCTACTGCTCAAAAATAGATTCCTTTAATAATATTATTGCTCTTTGACAATGCACCTAGTTACCCAAGGATCTGATGGAGATGGACAATGAGATTAATGTTGCTTTCATACCTATTAACACAACCTCCATTCTGCAGCCCATGAATAAATATGTATGTACAGAAAACAAAAGTTCCTCTTGCCAGGATTCTCACCTGACCCTGGTTGGCTTGCTCACTACACACGTGTGGGCAATATGTTATTACTGACTCTATATAAAGAGCTCTGCCCAGTGCTCTGGGCTGTATGGCTGCTGGAAAGCAGAGGCTGGAGTGGTGGCAGCGCAGAGGACAGACACTGAGACGGTTGTGGATGCGGAGGTGGAAGAGGATTACTGACCTGCACACTGTTGGATGCAGATATGATTCTAGTTCTCAACCTATCACCGGGAGAATAAAGCCAGATATAAACCCCTTTACCCCAAGAATGTTCCATTCTCATTTCTCGGTATCACTGAATTCATAGTGAACTTACCTGGGGCTGAAACACTCAAGCAAGACAGTCTAATTTTGACTTTCAAGTCTTATTAAAAACAAATTTGGTAAAGCTAGAGCTGCCACAGATAATGATTCTTCTGATAGATCTGGGCAAAGTAAATTGAAAACATTCTGGAAAGGATTCATCATTCTAGATGCCATTAAGAATATTTGTGATTCATGGGAAGTAGTCAAAATATCAGTATTAACCAGAGTTTTGAAGTTAATTTCAGCCCTCATGGATGACTTTGAGGTATTCAGGACTTTGGTGTTAGAAGTAATTGCACATGATGGGGTAGGGAAGGGGACTTGATAATAAGGGTGAATGTTGAACCACAATGTTGCTCATGTGAAACCTTCATAAGATTGTATATCGATGATACATTAATTTAAAAAAAGATTTCTAAAGTTTTCATCACAAGAAAAAAAAATTGTGACTGTGGTTACAGATGTCAATGAGACAGACGCGATCATTTCAAGATAATATATGTATCAATCAAAAAACAAAAAAGTAACTGCACATGTGGTGGAAAGAGCAACAGAACTAGAATTAGAAGTGGAGCCTAAAGATATGACTGAAATGCTGCATCTCATAATAAAACTTTAACAGATGCAGAATTGCTTCTTCTGAATGAGCAAAGAAATTGGTTTCTTGAGATGAAATCTACTCTCAGTGAAGATGCTCTGAGGATTGTTTAAGTAAAAACAAAGGATTTGGAATATTACATAAACTTAGTTGATAAAGGAGTGGCAGGGTTTGGGAGAATTGACTCTTTTTTTTTTTGTATCATTTATCTACAATTACATGAGGAACATTATGTTTACTAGATTCCCCCCTTCACCACTTCCCCCCCCACCATTAGTCACTGTCCATCAGCATAGTAAGATGCTGTAAAATCACTACTTGTCTTCTCTGTGTTGCACATCCCTCCCCGTGTCCCCCAACACATTATATATGTTAAGTGTAAGGCCCCTTCCTTCTTCCCCCCTCCTTCTCCCTCCCTTCCCACCCATCCTCCCCAGTCCCTCTCCCTTTGGTAACTGTTAGTCCCTTCTTGGGTTCTGTGATTCTGCTGCTGTTTTGTTCCTTCAGTTTTTCCTTTGTTCTTATATTCCACATACGAGTGAAATCATTTGGTACTTGTCTTTCTCCACCTAGCTTATTTCACTTACCATAATACCCTCTAGCTCCATCCAGTTGCAAATGGTAGGATTAGTTTTCTTCTTATGGCTAAATAATATTCCATTGTGTATATGTACCACATCTTCTTTATCCATTCATCTACTGATGGACACTTAGGTTGCTGCCATTTCTTGGCTATTGTAAATAGTGCTGCGATAAACATAGGGGTGCATCTGCCTTTTTCAAATTGGGCTGCCGCATTCTTAGGGTAAATTCCTAGGAGTGGAATTCCCTGGTCAAATGGTATGTCTATTTTGAGCTTTTTGAGGAACCTCCATACTGCTTTCCACAATGGTTGAACTAATTTACATTCCCACCAGCTGACTCTGATTTTGAAAGAAGTTCTACTGTAGGTAAGATGCTACAAAACAACATCGATGTAGCAAACCTCATTGTTGCCTTATTTTGACAAATTATGACAGCCACCCCAAACTTCAGCAAGCACCACTCTGATCAGCAACCAGCAACAAGGGAAGAGCCTCTACCAGCAAAAAGATTACAACTTGTTCAAAGTTCAGATGATGGTTAGCATTTTTTAAATTAATTTTTTATTTTTTGGTATAATTAATCTACTGTTACATGAGGAACATTATGTTTACTAGACTCCCCCCATTAACAAGTCTCCCCCACAAATGTCCACCAGTGTAGTAAGTGCTGTAGAATTACTACTTGTCTTCTCTGTGTTGCACAGCCCTCCCTGTGCCCTCAAACACATTATACATGCTATACATGCTATTCATAATGCTCTCTTTCTCCCCCCGCCCTTGTCCCTCCCTTCCCACCCATCCTTCTGAGTCCCTTTCCCTTTGCTAACTGTTAGTCCATTCTTGGGTTCTGTGTTTCTGCTGTTGTTTTATTCCTTCAGTTTTTTCTTTGTTCTTATACTCCACATATGAGTGAAATCATTTGGTATTTGTCTTTCTCTGCCTGGCTTATTTCACTGAGCATAATACCCTCTAGCTCCATCCATGTTGTTGCGAATGGTAGGATCTGTTTTTTTCTTATGGCTGAGTAATATTCCATTGTGCATACGTACCACATCTTCTTTATCCATTCATCTACTGATGGACACTTAGGTTGCTGCCATTTCTTGGCTATTGTAAATAGTGCTGCAATAAACACAGAGGTGGTGCATTTGTCTTTTTCAAACTGGGCTGCTGGCTTCTTAAGGTAAATTCCTAGAAGTGGAATTCCTGGATCAAATGGTATTTTTATTTTGAGCTTTTTGAGGAACTTCCATACTGCTTTCCACAGATGTTGAACTAATTTACATTCCCACCAGCAGTGTAGGAGGGTTCCCCTTTCTCCACAACCTCACCAACATGTGTTGTTGTTTGTCTTTTGGATGGTGGCAATCCTTACTGGTGTGAGGTGATATCTCATTGTGGTTTTAATTTGCATTTCTCTGATGATTAGCAATGTGGAGCATCTTTTCATGTGTCTGTTGGCCATCTGAATTTCTTCTTTGGAGAACTGTCTGTTCAGCTCCTCTGCCCATTTTTTAATTGGATTATTTGCTTTTTGTTTGTTGAGGTGTGTGAGCTCTTTATATATTTTGGATGTCAACCCTTTATCAGATCTGTCATTTATGAATATATTCTCCCACACTGTAGGATGCCTTTTTGTTCTATTGATGGTGTCCTTTGCTATACAGAAGCTTTTCAGCTTGATATAGTCCCACTTGTTCATTTTTGCTTCTGTTTCCCTTGCCCAGGGAGATATGTTCATGAAGAAGTAACTCATGTTTATATCCAAGAGATTTTTGCCTATGTTTTTTTCTAAGAGTTTTATGGTTTCATGACTTACGTTCAGGTCTTTGATCCATTTTGAATTTGCTTTTGTGTATGGTGTTAGACAGTGATCCAGTTTCATTCTCTTACATGTAGCTGTCCAGTTTTGCCAACGCCAACTGTTGAAGAGGCTGTCATTTCCCCATTGTATGTCCATGGCTCCTTTATCGTATATTAATTGACCATATATGTTTGGGTTCATGTCTTGAGTCTCTATTCTGTTTCACTGGTCTGTGGTTCTGTTCTTGTGCCAGTACCAAATTGTCTTGATTACTGTGGCTTTGTAATAGAGCTTGAGGTAGGGGAGCAAGATCCCCCCCCACTTTATTCTTCCTTCTCAGGATTGCTTTGGCTATTTGGGGTCTTTGGTGGTTCCATATGAATTTTTGAACTATTGTTCCAGTTCGTTGAAGAATGCTGTTGGTACTAAACTATGTTTTCTACCTTTATCTTGTATCTACCTACCACTTCAGCATTTTATTAAAAATAATAATAATAAAGAGAGAAATGTGGTATCCACATATAAATGAAGTATAAAAATCAAATGAGTATTCATATTTGAACTGACTGTTTATAGTTCATAATGCATGAGCAAAACTGAAAGTTTCTGTGATGACTGCCCTTGTACTGTTCACCATGTAACTTATTGACTATGTAAGAATTTGTTCTCCATGTAAGAACTTGTTCGTTATGCTTCAGAAGATTGGAGACTGATGAAAATTAGGCTTGGGGTGGATTAATGATTGTGCATTGAGCATTGACCCCTGTATACAGAATTTTGTTGTTGTTAACAACCATTTGATCAATAAATATGAGAGATGCCCTCACAAAATATATATATATACACACTTCCAATTGTAAAATAAATAAGTAACCAGGATGTAATGTATAGCATAAGGAATATAGTCAAAATATTGTAACAACTTGGTATGTGATAGCTGGTGCCTAGAATTATCATGTATATAAATGTTGAATCACTGTGTTGTACACCTGAAACTAATGTAATACTGTGTGTCAACTACCCTTCAATAAAAAATAATTATCTAAAAAAAAAAAAAGAATGCTGTTGGTAATTTGATAGGGATTGCATTGAATGTGTAGATTGCTTTGGGCAGGATGGCCATTTTGACAATATTAATTCTTCCTAGCCAAGAGCATGGGATGAGTTTCCATTTGTTAGTGTCCTCTTTAATTTCTGTTAAAAGTGTCTTGTAGTTTCCAGGGTATAGGTCTTTCATTTCCTTGGTTAGGTTTATTCCTAGGTATTTTATTCTTTTTGATGCAATTGTGAATGGAATTGTTTTCCTGATTTCTTCTTCTGTTAATTCATTGTTAGTATATAGGAAGGCCACAGATTTATGTGTATTAATTTTGTATCCTGCAACTTTGCTGAATTCCGATATTAGTTCTAGAAGTTTTGGAGTGGAGTCTTTAGGGTTTTTCATGTACAATATCATGTCATCTGCAAATAGTGACAGTTTGACTTCTTCTTTACCATTCTGGATTCCTTGTATTTCTTTGTTTTGTCTAATTGCCATGGCTAGGCCCTCCAGTACTATGTTGAATAACAGTGGGGAGAGTGGGCATCCCTGTCTTGTTCCCGATCATAGAGGAAAAGCTTTCAGCTTCTCGCTGTTCAGTATGATGTTGGCTGTGGGTTTATCATATATGGCCTTTATTATGTTGAGGTACTTGCCCTCTATACCCATTTTGTTGAGGGCTTTTATCATGAATGGATGTTGAATTTTGTCGAATGCTTTTTCAGCGTCTATGGAGATGATCATGTGGTTTTTGTTCTTCTTTTTCTTGATGTGGTGGATGATGTTGATGGATTTTCGAGAGTTGTACCATCTTTGCATCCCTGGGATGAATCCCACTTGGTCACAGTGTATGATCCTCTTGATGTATTTTTGAATTCGGTTTGCTAATATTTTGTTGAGTATTTTTGCATCTATGTTCATCAGGGATATTGGTCTGTAATTTTCTTTTTTGGTGGGGTCTTTGCCTGGTTTTGGTATTAGAGTGATGCTGGCTTCATAGGATGAGTTTGGAAGTATTCCCTCCTCTTCTATTTTTTGGAAAACTTTATGGAGAATGGGTATTATGTCTTCTCTGTATGTCTGATTAAGTTCTGCGGTGAATTCATCTGGCCCAGGGGTTTTGTTCTTGGATAGTTTTTTGATTACCGCTTCAATTTCTTTTCTGGTAATTGGTCTGTTTAGATTTTCTGTTTCTTCCTTGGTCAGTCTTGGGAGGTTGTATTTTTCTAGGAAGTTGTACATTTCTTCTAGGTTTTCCAGCTTGTTAGCATATAGATTTTCGTAGTATTCTGTAATAATTTTTTGTATTTCTGTGGGGTCAATTGTGATTTTTCCTTTCTCATTTCTGATTCTGTTGATAACGTGTAGATTCTCTTTTTCTCTTAATCAGTCTCAGTAGGGGTTTATTTTGTTTATTTTCTCAAAGAACCAGCTCTTGGTTTCATTGATTTTTTCTATTATTTTATTGTTCTTAATTTTATTTATTTCTTCTATGATCTTTATTATGTCCCTCCTTCTGCTGACATTGGGCTTCATTTGTTCTTTTTTTTCCAGTTTCAATAATTGTGACTTTAAACTATTCATATGGGAATGTTCTTCCTTCTTTAGATAGGCCTGGATTGCTATGTACTTTCCTCTTAGAACTGCCTTTGCTGCGTCCCACATAAGTTGGGGCTTTATGCTGTTGGTGTCATTTGTCTCCATATATTGCTCCATCTCTGTTTTAATTTGGTTATTGATCCATTGGTTATTTAGAAGCATGTTGTTAAGCCTCCATATGTTTGTGAGCCTTTTTGTTATCTTTGTACAATTAATTTCTGGTTTTACGCCTTTGTGGTCTGAGAAGTTGCTTGGTAGAATTTCAGTATTTTTGAATTACTGATGCTCTTTTTGTGGCCTAGTATGTGATCTATTCTTGAGAATGTTCCATGTGCACTTGAGAAGAATGTGTATCCTGCTACTTTTGGGTGTAGGGTTCTGTTGATGTCTGTTAAGTCCATCTGTTCTACTGCATTGTTCAGTGCCTCTGTGTCCTTACTTTTTTTCTGTCTGGTGGATCTGTCCTTTGGAGTGAGTGGTGTGTTGAAGGCTTGTAGAACAAATGCATTACATTCTATTTCCTCCTTTAATTCTGTTAGTATTTGTTTCACATATGTTGGTGCTCCTGTATTGGGTGCATATATATTTATAATGGTTATATCCTCTTTTTGGGCATACCCCTTATGATTATATAATGTCCTCCTTTATCTCTTGTTACTTTCTTTGTTTTGAAGTCTATTTTGTCTGATACCAGTACTGCTACATCTGCTTTTTTCTCCCTATTGTTTGCATGAAATATCTTTTTCCATCCCTTCACTTTTAGTCTGTGTATGTCTTTGGGTTTGAGGTGTGTTTCTTGTAAGCAGCATATAGATGGGTCTTGCTTTTTTATCCATTCTGTTACTCTGTGTGTTTTGATTGGTGCATTCAGCCCATTTACATTTAGAGTGATTATTGAAAGATATGTACTTATTGCCATTGCAGGCTTTAGATTCATGGTTACCAAAGGTTCAAGGTTAGCTTCTTTACTATCTGTCTAACTTAACTCGTTTATTAAGCTATTGTAAGCACAGTCTGATGATTCTTGCCCTCCCTTCTTATTTCTCCTCCTCCAATGATTATATGTTAGGTGTTTTATTCTGTGTTCTTTTGTGTTTCCTTTGACTCCTTTTGTGAGTAGTTGATTTTATTTTTTTGCCTTTAGTCAGTATTTGGTTGGTCTGTTTTCTTTCCTGTAATTTTATTTTCTCTGGCGACATCTATTTAGCCTTAGGAGTGCTTCCATCTAGAGCAGTCCCTCTAAAATACCCTGTAAAGGTAGTTTGTGGGAGGCAAATTCCCTCAACTTTTGCTTGTCTGGGAATTGTTTAATCCCTCCTTTGTATTTAAATAATAATCATGCTGGATACAGTGTTCTTGGTTTAAGGCCCTTCTGTTTCATTGCATTAAATATATATCCTGCCATTCTCTTCTGGCCTGTAAGGTTTCTGTTGAGAAGTCTGATGATAGCCTGATGGGTTTTCCTTTGTAGGTGACCTTTTTTCTCTCTCTGGCTACCTTTAATACTCTATCCTTGTCCTTGATCTTTGCTATTTTATTATGTGTCTTGGTGTTGTCCTCCTAGGGTCCCTTCTGTTGGGATTTCTGTGTATTTCCAACCCCAGTTTGGGGAAGTTTTCAGCAATTATTTCTTCAAAGACACTTTCTGTCCCTTTTTCTCTCTCTTCTTCTTCTGGTACTCCTATGATGCAAATATTGTTCTGTTTGGATTGGTCACACAGTTCTCTTAATATTCTTTCATTCCTAGAGATCCTTTTACCTCTCTCTGTGTCAGGTTCTCTGCATTCCTGTTCTCTGATTTCTATTCCATTAATGGCCTCTTGCACCTCATCCAGTCTGCTCTTAAGTCCTTCCAGAGATTGTTTCTGTAGTCTCCCTCTGTACTTGCTCCTTTCACTCTTGCATATTTCTCTGCAGATCCATCAGCATTGTTATGACCTTTATTTTGAATTCTTTTTTGGGGAGATTGGTGAAGTCTATCTCCCCAGGCCCTCTCTCAGGGGTTGTCTGGGTAATTTTGGACAGAACCAAATTCTTCTGCCTTTTCATGGTGATAGAGGTAGCTGTAGGCAGGTAGCATGTGTGTCAGCTGGGAGAACAAAGTCCTTTCCTGCTTTCTGGTTGCCTTGCCCTTCTCTGCTGCCTGTGTCAGTTACCTGCACTCCTGGAGCAGCCTCTGGGTTAATTCCCTAAGCTGCTGTGGGCGGGGTCTCCATCAGAGTAGTGTCGAGCCCTGCAGGGAGTGGCAGGTGCGCCTGGTGTGCTCTCCTATGAAAGTGGCACCCCCACCGGGCCACTATGTGCTGGCTGTGGCCTTTAGGTCTGGCCCGGGTGGCTGTGCACTGGGCTGAGATTCTGTGTGGCTGCTGGGGTCGCTGCTACTCCTGGGCCGCTCCTCCATGATCGCCGCCAGCACCTGCAGGCCACTCCCGGACCCCTCTGGCACCGCCACAGCCGGCGCATGCGGGCCGCTCCCAGGCCACTTGGTCGCCGTCGCTGTGGGCTCATGTGCACCGCTCCCAGGCCCCTCTGGTGTCACTGCCACCGGTGTGCGTTGGGTGCTTGGCCACCATGGGCTTGTGCAGCCACTCCACTGCCACCGCTGCTGCCTCACACAGCCAGTCCCAGGCTGCTTGGCCGCCGCTGCCACAGGCTCACGTGGGCTGCTCCCAGGCCCCTCTGGTGCCACCACCGTCAGTGCACACAGGCCTCCCCTGGGTCCCTGTGGTGCCGCAGCCGTGCTCAGCCACTCTCCCGCTACTGGGCTGGTGTGTTGGGGTCGTGCCAGTTGGGGTAATGACTGGCAGGCTGCTTATTGCCGTGAGCAGCTTCAGAGCTGCGCTGCCGCCCAGGAGGTTAGGTTGCCTAGAGTTCCCCGGGATTCCCAGGTGCTGGGCTGAGTGTGCTGGGACAACTTTGTCCAGCTGTGAGGTCCCTGTCCCTTTAAGACTTGCAAAAAGCACTCACTTTTCTTTTGTCTGAGGGGCGCTGGTTGCGGGGACCCACACGCAGGTTTTGCTTTTCCGTTTCTCTAATATCCAGCACCCCGTGCACCTTGTGTCTGCGCTCCCAGTGCAGACTACCAGAGCTGGTTGTTTAGCAGTCCTTGGCCTTCTCTCCCTCCTGGCTCCAACTCCTTTCTTCCCGCTGGGGGACTGGGGTGGGGGGGTGCTCGGGTCCCACTGGGCCGTGGCTTGTATCTTACCCCCTTCGTGTGATGCTGAGTTCTTGCACATGTAGATGTAGCCTGGCTGTTGTACTATATCCACTGGTGTCTCTTTTGTTGTATTTGTTGTATTTTCCAAAATATATATGTTTTTGGGAGGAGATTTCCACTGAACTACTCACATCACCATATTGGCTCCTCCCCACATTCACATTTTTTAATAATAAAATTTTTAAATTAAGGTATGTATATGTTTTACACAATGCTATTAAACACATAAGAGATTACAGTATAGTGTGAACATAACTTTTATATGCACTGGGAAACCAAAAATTCATTTGGCTCACTTAACTGTGATATTTGCTTTATTGTAATATTCACTCTTGAGGTAATCTGGAACTGAACTTCCAGTATCTCCAAGGTATACCTGTACCTGGCAGATGCCAAGCTCTGGACTAGCCCTGGTGACAAGAAGCTGAATCAAACAGAGTGCTTGTCCTCCTTAGGAATGTATCTGATAGGGAAGACCAACATGACCATAAAAACTACATCCCAAGCACTTAAAGTGCATTACATCACATAATCCTCAAAACAACCCTATATATATGCAAGCACACAAACCAGCAATATCAAGGGCATGGAGCTCTGAGTGAGAGACAAACTTGGACATGTTGCTCTTTCTTTTGGATTCCCATAGAATATATCATTGTCCATACTTTTATTTAAGATTTAACCTCATTCAAGTGTGTTTATTGTTTTATGCATTTGTTTCTGCCATTAGACAGTTCAGTGAGTGTGGGCAAGGTGACTTATTTATCTTTCTCTACCCACTAGCTCACAGTAGGTGCTCAATAAATGTTATTAAAGGAATGTGTGATAGGCATGCAGGATGTGTGAGGCTGGGGAGAGAGGGCTGATAAATGAGATCAGAAGGTAGGGTAAGTCCTGATTTTTAAAGAGCATGCTGTGAAGACTTAAGGCTTGTTTGCAAACAAAAGAGGGCATGGAAGGTAGAAAGATTTTTGTTAATTCTACTTAGTTTTTTCCAAGTAATATAAGTCTATGGTTTTAAAAAAGACAGTAAAGACTGTTTATAGTTCATAATGCATGAGCAAAACTGAAGGTTTCTGTGATGGCTGCCCTTGTACTGTTCACCATGTAAGAACTTATTCACTATGTAAGAATTTGTTCTCCATGTAAGAACTTGTTTGTTATGCCTCAGAAGATTGGAGACTGATGAAAATTAGGCTTGGGGTGGATTAATGATTGTGCATTGAGCATTGACTCCCCTATACAGAATTTTATTGTTGTTAACAACCATTTGACCAATAAATATGAGAGATGCCCTCACAAAAAAAAAAAAAAAAGTACACACTTCCAATGGTAAAATAATAAGTAACCAGGATGTAATGAATATAGTCAAGATATTGTAACAGCTTGGTATGGTGATAGCTGCTACCTAGAATTGTCATGTATATAAATGTTGAATCACTATGTTGTACACCTGAAACTAATGTAATGTAATATTGTGTGTCAACTACCCTTCAATAAAAAATAATTATCTACAAAAAAAATAAAAATTAAAAAAAATTAAAAAAAAATAAAAAAGACAGTAAAAGATGGAGCTAGAGGGTATTATGCTCAGTGAAATAAGCCACGTGGAAAAAGACAAGTATCAAATGATTTCACTCATATGTGGAATATAATAACAAAGAAAAAAACTGAAGGAACAAAACAGCAGCAGACTCACAGAACCTAAGAATGGACTAACGGTTACCAAAGGGAAAGGGACTTGGGAGGATGGGTGGGAAGGGAGGGACAAGGAGGAAAAAGGGGCATTATGATTAGCAGACATAATATAGGGGGGGTCATGGGGAGGGCTGTACAACACAGAGAAGACAAGTAGTGATTCTATAGCATCTTACTACACTGATGGACACTGACTGTAATGGGGTATGTGGTGGGGACTTGATGATGGGAGGAGTCTAGTAAACATAATGTTGCTCATGTAATTGTAGACTAATGATATCCCCCCCAAAAAACATAGTACTAAAAAGCTTACAATTATAACAGTAGTTCCTAGATCTACCCCAGTTCTGTTCACTAGGTAACCATCCTCAACTCTTATAGCTATTTACCCAAATTTACAGCCATATTTCTAAACGATGTTTTATAGGCTTCTTTTTAGAATTAATTTTAGATACTGACTTCCCACCATGGTAGACAAGAACTTCATTCTGCCATTGCCCATCCTTCTCATTCTGAGGATGTTGTTCAGATCTTTTCTGTAGGCCTGGGATACTGACATTTCACAGTAATGTACTTCAGTGTGTGCTGTCATTCACTGTTCTGGGGAAACAATAGACACGTCCTTCTGTTTTAAGATACATTTTTGTATTATTTCTTTGATAAATGTCTTTCTTCTACTTTCTTTCTATACCCCATATAAATAGACCCTCCTGAATACCTTGTTAATTTTTTTTTCTTCTATTTTCCACTTCTTTGGTTTTTATTCTACTTTCTGTGAGATTTTCTTCATTTCTAAGAGCTTTTTCTAGTTAACCAAAAGAGATTGGTTTTATATATATATATGTATATATATATAAACACACCCACCCATATATATCAAACTCTTGTTAACTGATATATAGATATATATAATTACATGTATAATACATGAGTAGGAAATCTTACATATATTTTATATAATATACATATACACATCTTTGTTATTTTATGGATGCAAACTGTTTATGAGTATACTAATAGTTACTTTAAAGTTTACCCTACATATGACCCTATTTTCTCCAGGTCCTCTTTGTTTTATGTTGGAGGTTTTCCTCCAATATTTAGGATCTTTGGCTGTTTATTTATAGATGTGAGGATCTGTGAGATGGGAGAGTAGAACTGGGATTCCGACACTTTTAGTCATAGGTCTAATGCCATCTTGTGGACTTGGTGCCTATAAGCACTGAGCTTCTGAGGGGATTTTCAGAGCTAATTATCTTGCTTTTCGTTAACATTTCTGATATTTGCTCCTTAAATTGTTACTTCAGCCACCCTGTTAAATTGATTACTATTCTTCAACTTCCATTTCTATAAATCCATTAAAATCTCTTCACTCTTGCTTGGTCATTCTGTTTTTCATTCCTTTATCAACACTTTAGAAAATGGAAGCAGAGAGAAACTCTTAAGTTACTCCACCCTTTAAAACCAAAGTCCACAGAAGGTTTAAGTAGGAAAGTTAAGGACTTGCTCTTTCTAAAACACTGGTTTTAGAAACCAGACTTCATAAAGAGGCCTTAGGGCAGGGGGAATGAAGCAGACATAGTTGCTTTAAAGCTAATGCAAAGTCCAAGTAAGACAATGCAGGGCTGAGTTAGGGCAGCAGCAGTGGGCATAGTAAACGTATATGGTAATGTTTTTTTTTTCTCCCAGGAACTATCAATGTGTGACTGAATGAAGAGGGTTACACTGAGGGTCAATAATTATGTTAAGGCTTTAATGTGGTTGGTTACTAGTAAAACTACTGTAGTAAAGCCATGGAAAGAGGGAACACAGAAGGTAAAGAAAATTTTTTGTAGAACTTTGGGGACACTTACATTCAAGAGGAGGCAAAGGAACCAAAAGAGGACTGGGGTGAAAGAAAACCAAAGGACAGTGGTGTTTCACACAAGACTGGGGGGATTAATGTTTTCAAATGAAGGTAGGTCCTATTAGACCAAAGTAGAGAAAGCCCTTGAATTGGCAATTAAGAGTTGACATGATCTTTGAGAGAAAGGTTTTCATGGGAGCCTGGACACTAAAGCTGTACTCTAGTAGATTGAAGAATGAAGGTAAGATGAGGTAGAGGCAGCATATCAAATATTACAGAAAATGGACTAAATCAATGGGTAGTCAGGATCAGAGGAAAGATTTTATAGAATGGAAGAGAGTTGCCTATTTGTAGGAAGGAGAAAAAGGTACAGCTGGGGAACAGGTTGAAAATAAAAGTGAAAATAGAATTCATGATTCAAGGCCTCAGAAGACGTGATTAAGTGCATGGCAGAGATTAACCTCAGAAAGAAGCACACTTCTGAGATTCTTAGGATCTTCTAGCAACCTCTGCTCCCCTTAAAACACACACAGAAAACACCAACCCATAAGGTTTTTGTCTTGCACTAGTATCTATCTCTGTCTCTCTCCCTGTCACACCAGTTCAACCTATAGGAAACAATAACTCACTGTAATGTATATCCTAAAAATATATATGAATTATTGAGTCCATACACCACAAAGGAGGCTTCATCAGAAGAGTCTAAGGTTGGCTTTGACACTCCTAGTTCTTGTCCCCACTGAAGTCTCTCCATCTGTATGGTGTAAACAGATGTCTCCCATGCTCTGTGGTCATTCTGCAGATAACTGTTATATGAAATATTCACATGTGTGCATGCATGTGCATTCACACACACACACACACACCCCTCCCAAGGACTCTATATTTCTCAGAAAAATACAGAGTTAATAGAGAGTTACTCTGTCACTTTCCATCCTCTTAGCCTTTTTCTTCATAGCACCAAGGCTGATTTTCAGCTGATATACTTTAGCATGGCTACATCAATTGCTATAATATTGAAATACTCTACTTCTCTGCTGGTAAGTAAATAGCTTCTGCCCCAGATCCTGAGTGTATCCCCTATGCTTGCTATCTTAGCATCATTCGGACCTTCCCATGATCCAGCAACTAAAGGAGTAATGCCAGTCACGATAAGGCTACGGATGGCCCATGTTCTGATTGAGGGTAGGGTAGGAGTAGGGTGGGGTATGTGGGAACACAGTCACAAGCTAAAGCTTATATACTAACACTGTACTGGGTATGTCAAGGACGTTGGGAGTGAGCAGGAAAGGGAAGTGAGGAAAGAAGGAAGAGAGCAAATACATGGGAGTACAGGGGATGTAAAACCATTCCAAGTACCACAAGTTTGCCATACTAAACATTTGAATAATGACCCTGCATAGTCCTTATCATTACCTGAAATTACATTAAATACTCTTTAATATAAATTATTGATATTGTCCGTCTGCCAGCTAGAAAATAAGCTGCATGAAGGCAAGGACTTTGTTCTGTTTAACATTGCAACTCCAGGACCTAAAATATACAGAGCACATAATAGGCGATTATTATGTGTTGAATAAATGAATCAATTCATATTTACAAGAAACATTTCCTAAATAAAACACATTTTACGTAAATTCCTGGCCATAATAGGTGTAGTACTTTATATTATTTTTGCAGAGTGGTTTGCAGTCCTCATTTTTTTATCTTCCATTTTCCTAATCATGTCCAGAGGATTCTGTCCATAAGAAATGACCATAATGGTGACCATTTCATGTTACAGTGCCATCTACCTGCAAGTCTACCATCTGTCTACTCACAGACCCAATTTGAAATCCTTGCTTTTCCTTATCCTAGCCTATCAAATAGGCAGTCAAGGTATCTATAAGGGAAAAGAGTAAGATTTGTTTTCTCTTGCCATGAGAATTCTCCCAGGGGTGGGAAGCAAAGGTTATAATTTATTTCACTTACATCTGCTTTTTATGACTTTGTTTTTAGAAAGTTTTCTTCTATTCACTGCTCATGCTGCACTAAGTAGTAAAGTGAGATTTTTGAAATGTAATTTTTTTAATGTAGAAGATTTATGGGAGAAAGAAATGATTATAAAAGCCAATTTTGTAGTACAAACCAACAACTTTCATGTATTGATCTTCAGTATTTGAATTTAAGGGTGAGAAAATGCTAATTAGACTAATATATTCTGTAACTGAGACTTAATCCAGTCAACGTTCCTTTTCTCTTCTAAACTTTTCACTTCATCAACCTGAGGGCGATCATCTGTAATCATTTGTAATCATGATTACACTTATTCTAGCTACAGACTCTCTATTTTATCTCAATGAGCAATGTATTTTTTTTATATGAAAGGAAGCATGGCTTTGCTGCAGTGTGATATTATTGCTCAGATAGTAAGATGCCTCCAATTATGATCAGATCCATCTTTACATTGCTTGGTGCAACACAGGATACATTTCTGGCAAGGAAATTTATTTAATATACTGTTTAGAATATTATATCCAAATTCCTAATAAATAATTTTCTAGGATAGATGAGAGAGAGTCAAACGATATGTAAATCTAAAAAGATGTAGACAGTGAGTAGGAATACCATTGATATTTGAGTCTGGGAGCCAGAAAGTTCCAGAAATCCTACAAAAGAAAATAGAAAGCTTTCTTATTTCCTTTATAGCTCAGGTAAGTAGTTTTGTATCATACCATCGCATGTGTCAGTTGGAGAACTTGTTAAAAAAAGAAAAATCCTAAGGATACTAGATTAGTCAAATAGTCTGTATTACACTGTAGAGAAAATGGAAGTTTCATGGCCAGGATTCTCACCTGACCCTGGTCTGCTTGCCCACTGAGCTTGTGCAGTGCTTGCAGGCTGTGGGTAAAATTGCAGTATTTCTAAAATCTCTCCCCTGGCTTTAGTGCATCTCCGTATCAACAGGTGTTTCCAAGGGGTGAAGAGAAGTAGTCGACCTCCGTATCTATGGGTAATTACCTGGGCCAGCCAGGGCTTATCTGGACCTGAGAGGTTGGGAGGAGTATTTGCTCACTTCTGCCGCAGCAGGAGAGAGAGGAGGGATGGAAGTAATAAACAGGTTTTAAACTTTATGTCTCCCTTTGATTGATTTTGGTTTCAGCTCGGTATTTTGTCCCAGGATTTCACCTCCCCAGAGTTACATCTGGCAGTAGTCTGCAGGACCTCTGAACCCGAAATCTGTCTACATGGGTTCGACCCTTGGGCAGGCTGCCCTAGAGATGGTGGGGAGATGCCGGGAAACACCCTATGGATAGTGGAGAGGCCCCAGAGGGTGCAGCTTGACCTGGGAGCCCCCTATTTGTGGGGCTTCTAATTTGGGAGCCCTTAGTGGGGAACTGATCTAAAGTAAAGCACCTCTTAGAGGGGTGGGGCCTTCCCCAGAACTGGGGAAGTGTAGAGACACTGGAAGCTGCAGAATTAGCCCTCTGTGAGATAGAGAACTGCTTAGAGGCCCTTAGTGGCCACGTAGCAGCTGGCATTATAGGGTTTCTTTTCCTTGAGATAGTGGAAAATGTTATCAAGGAGAACAAGAGAGGGTTATACAGGAGAGGGAGAGGGCTATCAAGGAGAAAGAGAGGTTTATTGAGGAGAGAGAGGGACTTAGGTGGAAGAGAGACACACTTCAGCATTGCTTGGAGGAGCTGGGTGATGACCTATGGGATGCCCATAAGGAAGAGAGACAGTTATTGAGAAAATGGATTGCACTCCTGGAAGATTCCTTAGCAGCAGCAGGAAGGGGAGGTGGCAGGAGAAACTGCATTGCAGGAGGCTGTAGGGGAGGAGGAGGAAAGGGCGGTGCTTTCAACCCTGGAGATGGTGGAGAAGCCGGGGGAGATGAGGAGGCAGGGCCATGGGCTGACCTGCTGCTGAGGCCACCACAGGAGGTACCAGCCTCTCCTGTATTAAAGGCCTACCCAGCTGTAATTAAAAAAATAAAAATGAAACAACCGCAGGCTCCTCAAGGGGAGGAGCTGCCCCCTCCCCAGGTTGGGGAGGACTCTATGCTCTGCCCCTATACCCAGGATGAGCTGGAGGATATGTGTGTCCAGTATAGGAAGAAGTCATTGGAATCTTGCCCTACATGGATGGCTTTTACGTCTTTGGGATATAGGGGTGGAAAACGTTATGTCAGGTCCTGAAATGAGTAGACTGGCTTCCCTGACAACTCGCCCTTCCCTCCAGCAGCAGTTGCAAAGTGCCCGTCATACCTCAGGAAATCAAATACTTCTGGATTGGCTGACAGCTGCTATTACGGAAGTTGGCCTCATCAGGGTGATCTACCATATTTACCCAGTAGCTGGAAAACATATGTAGAGCTCCAACAGGTGTTGGGGGAATTGGGCATGGAAAATATCTTCTATAATATGGAACCCCCAGGACCCCAATGAGGAGTTGTTCACCATAGAAATGAGAAATCTGGTGCTGCATACAGCTCCCACATCTCTCTTAGGGTCCCTAGTGACTAGTCTTGCCCCCAACATAGGCAACTCTTAAGTGAGGCTACGTGTACTTTAGCAGATCTGGGAGAGGTTGAAACTATAAGGGCACAGAAGGAAGTACGGGCTACAACTGAAAGGACAGGTGTAAAAAGCCCCATGAAAGTCTCGAGGACCCAGATGTGGGTTGATTTGATAAAGGCTGGGGGAGTGAAAAAAAAAGTTGATGGGCAGCCCAATAGAATCTTGTTAGAACTGCGGCACCAATTAAAGCCAGAGCAGCAGTTCCAGCCGCTGAGGTCCAGGACACAGAAACTGGAGTCAAGGCCTCATGCCCGGCCTGTGTCCCTGCAAAACTTCCTGGGGGACAGTACTCAGGATTCGCCTGGGCCCTCACCCCCACAGGAGAACTATTGGGCATCACAGTTCGACTGGGGGTGGTCAAGGTCCCCACCTTGGGGGATGTGGTGGGGACTGGAGGCCACATGTAAAATTAGCAATTCATTGGTCCCCTGTGAATGTACAACGTGTCCTGGCCCTGGTGGACACAGGAGCTTACTGTTCTCTAATTTATGGCAACCCTGAACATTTTCCCAGAATCCCTGCTGTGATAGATGGCTATAGGGGTAAGGCAATTAGAGTGAAGAAAGCCCAAATCCCACTGGGGATAGGGCATTTATCCCCAAAGGAGTATACTGTGTACATTTCTCCCAGCCCTGAATATATTTTGGGGACAGATATCCTGAAGGGCCTGTGGTTACAGACCACTGCAGGTGAGTTCAGACTGAGGGTATGTGTGGTAAAGGCAGTTCTGAGGGGACATGGTAGGCACCCACCTGTAGCTCTGCCTGTACCTTGGCAGGTGACAAATACTAAGCAGTATAAATTGCTTGGTGGGCACAAGGAAATTGGAGAATCTCTATAGGAGTTGGAGAAGGTGGGCATCATAAAGCCCACTCATAGTCCCCAGTGTGGCCAGTGAAAAAGCCAACAGCTTCTGGCGTATGACTGTGGACTACAGGGAATTGAATAAAGTCACACCCCCTTTGCATGCTTCTGTCCCCTCTGTAGCAGCCATTATGGACACACTTGTCATGAACTGGGAATTTATCATTACATTATGTTGTAGACCTCACTAATGCTTTCTTCTCTATTGACATAGCACAGGAAAGTCAGGACAGTTTGCCTTCATGTGAGAAGGCCGGCAGTGGACATTCACTGTCCTTCCACAGGGATACCTCTACAGTCCCACCATTTGTTATGGACTTGCAGCCCAGGACCTGGCCACATGGAAGAAACTGTAAACGGTGCAGTTGTATCACTAAATTGATGATATCATGCTCAGGTCTGATTCTCTTTCAGATTTAGAAGAGGCAGTTCCTAGACTGCTGCAACATCTACAGGAGAAAGGATGGGCTGTGAACAGCACCAAGGTTCAGGGACCTGGTTTGTCTGTAAAATTCTTGGGTGTTGTCTGGTCGGGTAAAACTAGTTATTCCTGAAGTAGTCACAGACAAGGTCCAGGCTTTCCCTGCCCCTTCCTCTGTGGCAGTATTATAAGAGTTTATGGGTCTTTTGGGCTACTGGAGAGTATTTATCCTGCACTTGGCACAAATTCTGAAGCCCTTATACCGGCTGGTATGAAAGGGCATCAGGTAGGACTGGGATGAGACATGTGCAGCTGCTTTTACTGCTGCTAAGTGAGCAGTCAAGGCCATGCAGGCCTTGAATGTAATGGACTCATCAAGGCCCTGTGAGCTAAATGTTCATGTAACCAAAGATGGTTATGGATGGGGTCTTTTACAGCGGCTTGAATGGACACACAAACGTATTGGATTCTGGTCACAAAATGGAAAGGAGCAGAGGTCTGGTACACCTTGAAAGAGAGGCAACTGGCTGCTGTGTACCATGCCTTGCTGGCTATGGAGCCTAATGCCAGAACAGCTTTAACCAAGGTAATAACCATTTATCCCATCGCAGAGTGGGTGCGAGACTGGACCCAAAGGTGACGGAGTGGCGTGACACAGATGCCTACGCTGGCCAAATGGGGCTCATATTTAGAGCAGCATAGCACCCCCTCTACGAGCCCCTTGGGTGGAGAACAACACTTATTGGGGCTAGTGACCTATACCAGTTGAAAGCAGAAAGAATTTGCTTTTATGCCATTTGTAGCCAAGAGTCCTTATCAGGAGGGAAAAACCCCTATTCCAGAAGATGCTTGGTATACAGACGGCTCCAGTCATGGGAAGTCCCTGAAGTGGAGGGCTGTGGCTTTCCATCCTAAGACTGAGACAATATGGATGCAGGATGGAGAGGGGAAGAACAGCTAATGGGCTGAGTTGTGGGCAGTATGGCTTGTGATCACACAGGAGACCTTCCCTGTAGTTGGCTGCACTGACAGCTGGGCTGTCTATCAGGGCTTGGTCCTGTAGGCTACCGACATGGTACCATGCCAACTGGATGGTTGGTCACTGGCCCCTTTGGGGGCAAGAGTTGTGGCAAGACCTGTGGGGCTCTGGTCAGACTAAGACCACTGCTGTATATCATGTGACTGGCCATTTGCTTTTGGCATCCCCAGGGAATAATGAAGCAGACACCTGGGCCCAGGTGTGCTGGCTAGAAGGAAAGCCTGCCACTGATGTAGCCCAATGGTTACATCAGTGTTTGTTGCATGCAGGGCAAAAGACAATGGGGGCTGTAGAGAGAGGTACAACAGTTTGTTGAAATCTGGCCTGAAGTTGGACACCAGTAGTCTATGGGGCTGGTCAGTTCCCTTATGGACAGTGCTACGGCATTTGAATGAGAAGCCTCAAAAAGGAGCCTTAAGCCCTGTGGATATGCGAACACACATTGCTGCCTCTCCTATACAACTCTATGTGCAAACCAAAGAGGAGTTACTGAAGCCAGGATATAGCCAGCAGAGCAACATCCTGCTGCCAGCCTCTACTGCATTAAACCCTGGAGACACTGTTGAGTGGACATGGCCCTGGATGTTTCGACACATGGACAGCAACAACTGGCCCTTCTGGCACCTTGGGGAAGGGGCCTGGAAGCTGGCCTTGTGTGTAGTCCTGGAGTAACAGCAGAGTGGCCCCCACGGTAGTGTACTCAAAAACGTCTAGGAGGTAAGAGCATCTTACGAGGAAGTTTTGTTTTATCTTTATGGCCAGTGCATGTACCTCTGGTAGCCCTGTATATTGACCCATCTGTACCTCCCACAGGGATGGGGGTGAAAGTTTGGTATACTAGACCAGGACAAGATCCTATTCCTGCCACTGTTCTATCACAGGACTACTCTCTTGCATGTAGCCTACCTAATGGACAAGATTTGCCTATGCTGGTATCATTAAAACATGTATCTTTTCGCCCTTAAGTTTATTTTCTTTTACATGCCTTGTGGCCTGGATGTGCCCCCTGGCTGCAGCTGCTGTGTGATGATTACTCTGAACTCTCCACCTCTTCAGCTACTGCCTGCCTGTGGAATGGGCAAGCTATGGACTTAATCTGCATAGGACTTTGAACCTAGCTGAATCCTCTGGCTTGAGGATTATTATGATTTTATTGCTGTTGCTATTGTATTATTAGTCTGGTTACAATGCTCCAGTTTTCTTCCCCAGGGACCATTGTGGAAGATGGGAAACAAATAGATTGTAAGGTGAAATTTCTGGAGGGGTGACCTGTGGGTAAAATTGCAGTATTTCCATAATCTCTTGCCTGGCTTTAGTGCATCTCCGTATTAACAGGCATTTCCAAGGAATGGAGAGAAGTAGTCGATCTCCATATGAATGGGTAATTCCCTGGCTGAGCAAGGACTCATAGGGACCTGAGAGGTTGGTGGGGGGAGGATGTGCTTACTTCTGCTGCAGCAGGAGAGAGATGAGGATGACTTCTTGTAAGCAATAAATGAGTTTTAAACTTTTTTTCTCCCTTTGACTGATTTTGGTTTCAGCTAGGTATTTTGCCCTGGGATTTCCCCTCCCCAGGGTTATGCAGGCACAGGCTTGTGCACTGTGAGGGCAGTAAGTTATCATTGGCTCTATAATTAACATAATTATCCGATTTGGTACCAGTCCTGCCTCTTCCCCAACTTTCACCTCTGCAAACTAAAAGGGGTAATAAAGTCCATCTTAAAACTGAAGCTAAAACACCACCATCTTGAAAAAAAGTTTGGTATGGTGACTGGTATAAACCAGCTGGCAGTTGTCACAGGATGTTTGTAACTCTGGGGGTAAAATCCTGGGGCAAAAATACCTTTGAAGCCAAAATCAGTCAAAGGGAGAAATAAAGTTAAGAAACCCAATTTATTTCTTACAGGCAGTGGTCCCATCTCTCTTTTGACCACCAGCAGCAGAAGAGAGGGCTCCACCTAACCTCTCTGGTCCAGATAAACCCTCACAATAGGTAATTAACTATTGATATGCAAATGAACTAATTCTCTCCATTCCTTGGAAACACCTATTGATATGCAGATGCACTGAAAGCTAGGCAAGAGATTCTGGAAATCTTGCAATTTTACCCACAATGTTCTTACCACCACTCTACACTCTGGCTTCAAGGGCAGTCTTGTTGACATTTTCAAAAGCTCCAGAGCTAGTAGGTAGCTTGCCATGCCTCATTACATGGTAGAGGCATGCAAGTGTAGATGTGAGTCTTATGTATTGGGTGACTTTTAAGAGGCTCTGGGTTTCAAGAGTTGGGCAAAGGAATATGTTACTTAGAAATGGAGCCAGAGGCTTCAAACATAAGTTGTTAGGCTAAGGTCTCAAGGACTGGCCAGCTAAATGAGGCAGGGAATTAGGGAGGCAGGCTGGAATGGAGTTTGAAGGTAGGGCTGTTCCTTTTAGATGTATTTTACCAGAGTGGAAAATGTGTTGGTTTGTACATACTGTATGCCTATACAAATGGACTGACACAAATAAGAGACATAATTGTAAGGTTGGAGGCACCAGAGGGAGGGGTGAGCACATCAGACACTGATGACGTGCCAAAGTCCCCAGCTGCTGCCCCCTCCCAACCTGAAAAACGTGCCTAAGGCTAGCCACTCCTCGCACCGCTGTAAATCTAAGCTCTGCCCCTGCCACCTTCTTTAAAAACTCGCTGCCTGCCCTGCTGAGCATGACTTCCCCAGCCTGTGATAGCCAGACTGGGGAACATCACCCGGGAATTGCGCTCAAATAAACTGCCTGGCCCTTTGTTGCCTCTCGTTGCCTACTTATTTTGGCTAGAATTTATCTTACATTTGGTACCAAAACCTGGGAAGGAGCGTGAGCGCGGGGCCCCAACTGGCCACCGGCAGCCCTGCCTCCTCCTTCCCCGACCCGGGACTTCAGCCTGCTCTCCGCTGCGTGGACTATTTTCCGGTGAGTCCCTCAGTTTCCCCTGGTCTGTTTCCCTTCCTAACTCCGTTTCACCTGGTCCGTCCAAAATTGTAGCTACGTCCTGGTTTGGGCATCCGGCCCATCTGCTGCAGGCATCCAGGATACCCACCCCTGGCCCTGCGGTGTGGGAGCCGTCCCTCACCCAGGCCGTCTCCCCTGACTTGGCGCGCTTGGGACGCTGGGTGCTCCTCTCAGCGGGATTAGTTGGGAAGTGGCGCAGACATGGGGAACCAGCCCTCGAAAGCAGAGGCTCAGACCCCGCAGCGGTGTCTCATTTCTAATTTGGCTACTCAATATTTGTCCCGGGAAGTTTGCAAATGCAAGCTAGTCTTTCTCTGCTCTGAGGCCGGGCCTCAGTATCCCTTGGACAACCAATCTCGCTGGCCCCCTGAGGGAACTTTCGATTTTGGCCTCCTCACCGACTTGACTAATTATTGCCACTGGAGTAGAGAGTGGAGTGAAATCCCATATGTGCAGGCTTTTTGGACATTGCGCTCCCGCCCAAACCTTTATGTTAAGTGTTCAATGACCCAAGTTTTCCTGGCCCAATTTCCAGTTAAAGATTGTCAGCCTCTTACTCTGCCCAGTCCTTCTTCCTTTTCAGATCCGCCAGAGGACCTTAGTCTCCCACCTCTCTCAGCTCGCTACTTCCACCCCTCCCTGCCACCATCTTTAAGTTCTTTGTCTTCCCCCGTGTTGCCGCCATCTTAAAGCCCTGCATTCTCAACCATGCCGTTGTCCTGATCTCCTCTTCCGGTGGCTGCACCACCCCCTCCCCCTCTCCTTCTGCCTTCACCGCCCTCTTCCCCAACCAGAACATGCTCCTTCTGCCCTCTGGTTCTGGAAGCCACAGACAAAAAGCAAAAAAAAAAAGAAAGCAATTAAATATCAGTAACTCAAATCTTTATATCAGTTTGTCTGTCTGTGTATATGTTTTTATATGAAAAGTGTTGCTAACTGTAATCGTTATGTCTCAATTTGTATATTTGTGTGTCTAAGTGTGTAAATAAAAAATATTTTCCTACCTCTGGATGGTATTAATAAAAATTGATTTAAAAACAAGCACTTGTGAAAATTGGGCATTCTAAAACTTCCAGAAAATCTAATAAAAAATATTAAGCATTAATGCTAATTTAAGTTGAACTGAAACAAACATGTCTTTATAGATATCAGCTGCCAAAGTTTACTTAAAGTCATTTAAGTTAATGTTACCTGTTAAATATTTCAAAAAGATGCTTAAAAAAGAGCTTGACTTTGATGTTTAGTAAAAGTTTTATAAGTAATCTAGCATAGTTGCTAAAAAGAAGTAAACAGGTATAGCAAATAAACATCTTAATAATAATAATACTGTATTAATGTATAAGAGTATATATATCTGCAAACAGTCTGAGAATTTTTGTAGTAATGAAAATTCTTGAAGTTTTGCTAAATCATATAGATGCATTTTGTACTTAATGAGAAATTGTGCTGTAAAGCACATTTCCAAAAATAAAATATGTTCATAAATGTATCAATCTGAAGAATGCTAGTGTAACAGTTTACAGTGGCCTATTTTTCAGTGTTCACTGAAAGTTAAAATAATAGTTTTAAGTTCTAATGAAAACTACTTAATATAATAAAATATTTCTGTATGCTAAAGATGTGTAAAATTAAAGCAAATAAATCTCAATATCAAGTACACAGCAAAACTAGAATTCTTTGTTAAAACAACAAAGATTTAGTCAACTGTTAATGTTAAAAGATTACAAAGGGTTTTCTAATTGTTTTATCAAAACAGTTCTTCATGCTTAAAGTCTCAATGAGTTGTCTGAGTATTTAAGAAAATGAAATCTTAATGTCAAAGGACTAAATGTTGAACTTTGTTAATAACTGTGTAACCTTCTGTATTTGCCTTTAAAATCTTTTATTGTCATTCTAATTAAATAGATAAGTATTGTTTCATAGTAACTTATGATTCTATTTAGACAAATGCCTTAAAAAAACTTTAACAGCTTCCCAAAATCAAATTCAAAAAGGTGCTTTTATCTCTAGTTAACTCTGATATTTTCTAGAGGGCTCCTGAAACATGTCAGAGGAATTTTTTTCTCATTGGAGAAAGTATTTGGCTAATTTGGCTTATTTATCTGATATATATTTACCTATAAAGCACTGTCAAAAGCAATGATGCTAAACTTTGTTACTGAATGTTTTGTGTTACAGAAATATCCAAATTTCCTTATGTCAACTGTCTTATAGTAAGCTCTCATCAGGTCTTTAGCCATTGTCATTTGGAAGTCTTTTGTCATTGAGAGTCACTATTTTATTACTCCTAAACTAGTAAAGAACTAGATTTCAGCAGAACAAGTATCAGTTATATAAGATTAAGTAAACTAAAGAAGATGATTTTGTAGCTTTTTGTTTCAAATATTGTTGATAAAGTGTTTTAAGCTTTTTCTCTTAAGCTGACAACAGTTTAGTAAGTAACTGCCTTTATAAGCAGAATTGAAACTTTATCTTTCTCTCTACCTGATCCCTCCAGAATTTAAAAACTCTCAGTGACTATTTTTATATTTCATGGCAGTATATTTATTTGCACAAGTTCAATAAGAATCTGCTTTCCTTGTAAGAGACCAATTAAAAACACTAATTATATTACCAAGGCTTTGACTGGAACGTCATACCTGAGACACACATGTGTAAACTCAGATATGAACAGACAGCTTCAAAGAACTAAGACTGACTTTATAAAGCCAACAAAGCCCCTTAGAAGAACTGGCCTAGTACCTTGCTTACAGAGTTCCCAGCAGCCTTACCAAGTGAATAAAGAAGATCACTTCCTGGCAGGTGCAGGAACCTCAAGATGTCTTAAGAACCTCAAGAAGAGAGAAATTCACCCAAATGTACAGGTACTGCAGGCACAACCTGATGGCAAGTCTAGCTTGGCTGTCTGGCCTCGAGAAAGAGGCCTTTAAAAATTCAATCTGAAATTCCTTACAAAAAGTTCCAGCAAAGCACATTTAAAAATCCCATGCAATCAATTACTCTTCTTGCTACCCTTATGCAAACAATCAAGCCAACTGCTAATTATTTTCTTAATCTGGCTACTTCTAATAAAAAGGAGGGTGATTTTAGAAAAAAGTATTGTTTCAATAATGAAGTCTTATCTATACTAAATCCTAATACTAGTCATTGAGATGTAAACTCGATCCAGAATTCTAGTTTCCCCATGATACCTAGCTATGATTCTCGATTAGACTCTTCATATTTCTAGTTCTCATATTCAGCCATGCATTCTTAATCTCATCAAGTTTGTACTTCCAGAATAGAAAATCCAACTTCAGATGTTGCTACTTAACCTAATAACACAATTTGTTCTATCTTGCCTAGAAGCCACAAAACTGCAAATAGTAATAGAAATGAAACCCAGAATAGAAGCACCAACCTTCTGAGGCCCTCTCAACTGACCAGTGATGGAGACCTAGCTGCACCCTTTACTGTGCCCCCTCTCAGCATGAAGCAGCCAGAGCAGTCATCGCCCCTTTTCCCTAGCAGCAGTTAGAGTCTCTATCCATAAAAGAGAGAATGAAACAGAGACCATAGGCTTAGACAGAATAAGGTGAGAGCCTCTGGAAAAAGCAAGGCAAGATATTTGCAGTCAGAGCAATGTAACTACATGCTAAGAAACTCCCCCACCCACGACACCTCTTGTCAGCAGGAAGTAGCCAGATGGAGTCGTCGCCCATTATGACCAAAAGGCTGGAATGTAAGGTTGGAGGCACCGGAGGCAGGGGTGAGCACATTGGACACTGATGACATGCCTAAGTCTCCGCTGCTGCCCCCTCCCAACCTGAAAAATGTGCCTTAGGCTAGCCAATCCTCAGGCTGCTGTAAATCTAAGCTCTGCCTCCCCCTACCTTCTTTAAAAACTCACTGCCTGCCCTGCTGAGCATGACTTCCCCAGCCTGTGACTAGCCAGACTGGACAACATTGCCCGGGAATTGCGCTCAAATAAACTGCCTGGCCCTTTGTTGCCTCTCGTTGCCTGCTTCTTTCAGCTAGAATTTATCTTACAATAATGTCAAACATGGTTCTCTGGAATAACTTCCAAGCCTAAAACCCCAGTCTCGAATGATCTGAAGTTCATCTATGTGTTTCTGTGAAGGTATTTTATAAATGGATTAAACCATGATCAGTAGACTTTACATAAAGGAGATTATCCTAGATAATTCGTTTTGGTCTGATTCCATAGATGAAAGGCCTTAAGAGCAGAATTGAGGTTTCCCAGAAGAAATTCTGCCTGTGGGCTGCAACTTCAGCTCATGTCTAAGTTTCAGCCTGACTTTCTTAACAGCCTGCTCTACAGACTTTAGACTTTCCCCCCAACCAACCCCCACAACTGTATAATTTCTTGCCAAAAATTCCTTTATATCTCCTACAATTCATTCTATTTCTCTAAGCCCTAACACAGTGACTGAACTTAAGTATTTCTGAGTAGTATTACAAATAATTTGGATTTTCTATTTTAATTACAGCAAGTACACATATTTTTGTATCCATATAGGAGTGATTATATGGGAGGATTTACATATACATGTGTCCTTTCTGACTAGGCCCAGCCCTGAGCTCCCATGTCCTTCCTTGTAATATCCAGTTCTAGCAAGACTCCAGCTAAGTCAGTTTACCCAGAATCCCACCTCCCTCGAAATATGATTGGGGTCCTCATCCTTCACTATCCCACAGATGATGATGTCTGATTACTTAAGCCTGCTTTCAGTAAGAATACTCTTGAGTTGATCTAGCAAGAATTCCCCCTTACCCCTGATGCTTCCTCTTAGAAATTTTCCATCCAGTGATGCCCCCACCACACACACCTCACTCTCTGACTACAAACTCCTACTTTTCCTGTCATATTCAGAGTTGAGCCCAATCTCTCTGTGGGTAAAATTATAGTATTTCCCGAATATCTCACCTGGCTTTAGTACATCTGCATGTCAATAGGTGTTCAGAGGTGGAGAGAAGTATGGCTTTAGTGCATCTGCATCTTTCCTCAGGGGTGGAGAGAAGTTCATCTCTATATCAATGGGTAATTATGTGGGCAAGGAGGGCTTATCTGTACCCAAGAGGTGAGGGGAGAGCTGGTTTTGCTTCTGTTGGAGCAGGAAAGAAAGAAGGGCTCGGACTGCAGTTTGTAAGCAATAAATGGATTTTAAGCTTTATTCCTCCCTTTGATATCGGTTTTAGAGGTATTTTATCCCGGGATTTCCTCTCCCCGGACTTACACTCTCCTACTACAAAAACCCACTACAGTAGCCCCCCTTGAATAAAGTCTGCTTTACCATCTTTAACAATAATCAATAGTAATTTTTCTTTAACATCTCTAGGCTTTTTTTGATCATGATTCTCAATAAACATTTTTTGACCATTTACTCCTATATACACACACACACACATACATATCGATTTCAAAAAGTTCATATAGTTAACCCTTGAACAACATGGGGGGCACCAACCCCCCATACCCACAATAAAAATTCACATGTAACTTTTGACTCTCATAAAATGTAAGTAATAGCCTACTATTAACCAGAAGCCTTACCGCTATCACAGTTGATTAACACACATTTTGTATGTTTTATGTATTAAATGCTCTATTCTTACTATAAAGCTAGAGAAAAGAAAATATTAAGACAATCATGAGGAAGAGAAAATACATTTATAGTACATTACAAAAACTGTATTTACTGAAAAAAATATCTGTGACAAGTGGACTTGTACAGTTCAAACCTGTGCTGTTCAAGGATCAACCATACTGTTATATCATGTATACAATTTTTAAAAACACAGAAATGGAAGGAAAAATGTTGAGATGAAAAAGTAAATACAAATAGAGGTTTTAATATTCTCTTATCACAAGAATCATCTTTCATTTATTGCACTTTGAGGTCCTTCTTTAAACTGTTTCCCAGCAAGCAGTATAAAAGATAATTTCAGGGGTCACCTCTTAAAAGGCAGTAATTGGTGCCTGTGTGAATTTCTATTTTAAAATTTTCAACAAATGAAATAACTAAGTTTTTTCTCTTTAAAGCAGAACACTGGGAGTTTCTGAGAGGTCCAAAAAAGTGAATACTTAGGATAGTTAATAATCAGCCAATATGCTCACAGCTCAGTCACTCTGCTGATGACTAACCACAGTAGCAGCCTTGAGATCTGTAGTTTGTAATGTTTTTTGTTCTTAGTCATGAGACAGGGACTATGGGCTTAGACAGAGTAGGGTAGGGTGAGGGCCTCCAGAAAAAGCAAGGCAAGATATTTACAGTCAAAGCAATGTAACAGTGTAAAGTCCCTATCGAAACTCTGTGTCAAGCATCATGGAAAGTCAAGGTCACACTAATTCTCTAGGGTAAAGACACTAGTCTAGCAATATAAACATCTTCAGTGAGATCAGTTTAAGGCCAAAAGGCCAGGAGCAACTTGGCCTGGAGTCCTGGCCTGGAGTATTTGAGTGTTCCACAAGGGTATCTCAGCATAACCAGTGACTTCACTGTAAACAGCTCTAGCAAGCAGACAACAACCCAGCCCACCCTGGGGGCAGGACAGATGGTACAAGTCCATACCCTAAGACCTCAGTTCCCCAAAATCCTCAACTGCCTATAGATCTCCTAGACAACGCACCACCCTGGGCTCTCTTGTCCCCTCCTGGCCTGAGCCAGGAGCTCTTTCCTCTCACTTTATTTCTAAATAAAAGCCTCTGCCCTTGCTCTACCTTGAGTGTTTGTGAAGCTCATTCTTCAGCTTCATGAACAAGAACCCCAGCATCAGTCATATCAATTTTATATCCCATACCGACTGTTTTAAAATAGGTGGCAAACGAAAAATACTGCCAAATGCTAATTAATAGAAAGCATTAAAAACAGTAATTCCGCATTTTTGCCTCATGGTGATTTTTTCCTATCCATATTATTTCACTGAGTACATCACATAGAATATTACAAGGAGAAATATAGTGGTAATTATACCCCATTTCGTTCTTTAGTTCTTCATTTGAGAATAAAAAGAAATTACATTGCCCAGGTTACATTTACAAACAGGCTGAGGTCTTCTCTCATCAGTTAGATACAAGACAAAATATTCTAAAAATAATTTGATGTTTTAAAAAAAATACAATAATTCCAAGCATCAGTCACAAAAGCAGTTTTTGTTTTGTTTTAACCCTGTGAAGTGTACTTAATTTTAAATCCTGGGGAATCCTTGCCTTAAGGCAAAATTAAGGAAAACCCTATCTTAAATCAACATGTTTCCATAAAGGCTGAAAACATACTTCATAATACAACCTCCAGTAATACGTGTGTGTCTCCTGATACTGGTCATGCTTGATATTTTAACTACAGACAGCGGTCAGTTCTACTTGTCATATCAACACATTTATGTAAGCAGCTACTACCCGTGTCAAAATAGTATATTTAATTCCTAAATTTAGGATCCTTTTCAAATTATTTTCTAATAGACTAACATGAAAAAGACTGTTTTGTTGTAATAGTAAAATTCTAGGTTTGTAAAATTTTTGCTATCACTCAATATGTTCATTACGAACATCTAGCAGAGAGCCAGGCACAGTAGTAAAATGTTTGAACACTAATATTTATCCTTACAAACATACACGAAGTATACATGAAGTCTTTCCAGCTTTCCTAAACGTCCTTTGGCTTTAATGGTGCTAAGTGAAAGGATAAAATGCACAACGGGAATACATCAAAATGCACAACGGAACACAGTAAAAGAGAACGGATAACTGTGAGAAAGAACACAGTATCATCAAATACCTTTAAAGGTAAAGGACCTGAGCTTCCCAGACTACAAAACCCAGAGTTCCCTGGAGTGGAGGCGGAGCTGTCTCCAAATTGCTGTGTCAGCCAGGGACGGCCACGCCAAAGAGGGCGTGAAGGACTGGTTTCCAACACTTAAGTCACACTTAAGTTCTAAGCGTAGGTGGATGTTTCCGTGCCCGATTCTAACTGCTATTTCTCACCGGCAGGAGAAGCTTTCTAGTCACTTTAACAATTCCCTACCCGAGTTTGTGTGATAGGTTTTACCGTCTGACCGCCGAAAGACACTCACATTGTCCGGCATGTACGGAAAGCCCCAGACGCCGGAGGAAAAGACAGAAGCCACTTTATTCTTGGCCTTTATTGGTCAGGCAGCCGCGCAAACTTTCTTCGCAACCAATGAGTCGTTGAGCCTGCCGTTAACATAACGTAAGGGCGATGGTGTGCGAAGCTATACAAAAACTGGGTCTACGTAGGCGCAGACCTCCTGTTTTCGTCCAATCTGGAGAGAGGCCAGCCCTTGCGTGATTCCTCGCGCCTGTCTGTCCCGTCTCTTCCGCTTTCCCTATATCCCGCCTCTCTGCTGCTGACCAATCCTCTGCCCTTTCATTTGCATGTTCACTCAATCAGAGAGGTAGAGGGTGGTTCCGGTCGCCTGGTCTACGTCGTGACGGAGCTCGCGTTCTCTCCTGCGACTGTTGTAGGCTTGCTGCAGAGGTATTTTTCGTACGCGGGGTTGGTGACGGCTCTGGGATGGGTGTCTCTGTTCGGTGGGTGGCGGCAGTGCGGGTTGATTCTGGAAAGCTGGAGTCGCCGAGCCTGTAGCCCGAGGAGAGCTGAGGGAAATAGGGAGGAACTGGGGCGCGGGAGCCACGTGTGGGGGCTTCTGGTGCCGGCGTGGGAGCCTGTGGGTTAAATGCGCGCTGTCTCTGCCCCGCGGGCCTTCGGCTAGCTTGGTGTTGGTCCCACCACCAACACGCCCCCTGGGTCGTTTTTCAGTAAAAGCTAATTGCTCTTCCCCAAGTGTGAAAGGAAAAGAAACCAAGACCCGTTTTTCCTTTGCCTGTCGCATTCTTTCCTACCTGCTTCCTGGGTTTGTTAAGTTTCGAGGTCAGAAAATAAATATTCTTCTGAAAAGAGTTTATAGTACGAACTATGAGGACGGTTACAGTGTTAAGCCCCGTACAAGTGTTACCTCATTTATTCACAGAAACGGGTAGGTAGTGCTACTGTTCGCATTTTCACTTGAAGAAACGAAGATATGTTAAATTACTCGTTTACGTGTTCTCTTCAGCTTGTCTCTGACAAGTTCAGAGTGACATTGGTTTCCACGGACGCAAAATTCAAGTATGTTATTATAATTTGTTGCTCCTGTTTTCTTCCCTAACTTGAAGTTATTTTGGAAGTTAATACAAGATACCTATAAGTAAATGATGTTTTTTTTTTTTTGTAGATTATTTTTTATTGAAGGGTAGTTGACACACAGTATTACATTACATACAGTTGACACACAGTACAACATAGTGATTCAACATTTATATACATGACAATTCTAGGTACCAGCTATCACCATACCAAGCTGTTACAATACCTTGACTATATTCCAGTAAATGATGTTATCGAGGTAAAATGATTAGGTAGTAAGACCTCAGAGTAGGGGCCAATTAACCTTTGAGTGGGCAAGTCACCTTCTCAGATGTAGCTTCTTAAACTGCAGGATTGAAATCAACACCAGACATGCCTACTTCCTAGAGTTGTGGGAATCAGATGAGATAATGGGCATAAAATATGAATTACTGATGTTAACTCCCTATGACTTTCTGCTTTTCAAATTCGTTCCTGTGGAGGCTGGACTGTCATTGTATAACACACATATATAACAGTGGTAACATGCAGCCTAGTACCACTTTGGTGCCAAATATCTCTTAAGCCTAGATGGCTCCTTTATCTGCTTACCCAGGGTTCAGGATAGCATTTTCTATAAATGCAGAAGTGTTACTTGTTTGGGATGAATTCTTACTTTAGACTGATGTAGATAGCATAAAGCAAAAGTAGATAAACTCACATAACTGCTTTGCTGTGTTCTGGGTCCTTGTGGAGGCTCTGAGGGGAAGATCCATTTCCTTGCCTTACTCAGTTTCTGGTGGCCACTTCTATTCCTTGGCTTGTCACTTTTGCTCCATCTCAGAGTATATCACTGCGATCTCTGCTTCCATTATCGTATCACCTCTCTAGTCAGATATCCCTCTTGACTTCTTATGAGGGCACTTGTGCTTATATTTAGATAATCCAGGGTCATCACTCCATCTCAGGATCCTTTATTTATTACAAAATTCCTTGTCATATAAGGAATTACAGGTTTCAGAAATTAGGTCTTGAATGTCTTTGGGGGCCATTATTTAGCTTACCACAAAGGATATAATAAAAGATTCTATCCTAGTATCTTAAATCCTAGTAGGATATACTATGAGAGGGAAGAAAAACCACATTAAATGATTCCCAAATTGCTGTGAAAAGACCCTTCTAAGTTACTATAGGTTCATATTTCTCCAACTTCTACAATGGGAAATGGTAGAGGCAAATGGTATTCCTGTGATATCTGGACACAGTCTGAGTTTACCTCTTAAAAAACTGAAATTTCTTTGAATTCTAATCTACCTTAAAAATTCGTGTGAATTTGCATCCATTTTCCTAAAAGTCCCCTTATTTAATGCTGTTTTGAATTACTTGCCATATCATACGTAACATTGCTGTTTAGGGCAATAGACTTTATTTTGTGGTTTCTTAGGATAGCCAGTTTACTATAGTCATAGGTGTGTGTTCCCCAGTTTAAGAAGCATGACCTCAGGTGATGGGGATTCTTCATAAGGAAGCCATTTAAGCAACCAAATAAGGAGTCTGGGTCCCATTGCTCCTAAAGCTACAATATGCACTCGGCTTCAAGGAGAACTGGACTGACAGTTACTCATCATTGATACCCTCAATCCCCCTGGAAAGAAGATGGTAGCTCTAATGACTTCAGGTTTTTTTTTTTTTTTTTTTTTTTTTTTTTTTTTTTTAATAATTATTTTTTATTGAAGGGTAGTTGACACACAGTATTACATTACATGAGTTTCAAGTGTACAACACAGTGGTAGAACATTTATATACATAATTCTAGGTTCCAGCTATCACCCTACCAGGCTGTTACAATATCTTGACTATATTCCTTATGCTATACATTACATCCCGGTTACTAATTTATTTTACCATTGGAAGTCTGTCCTTTTTTTTTTTTTTTTTTTTTTTTTTTGTGAGGGCATCTCTCATATTTATTGATCAAATGGTTGTTAACGACAATAAAATTCTGT
The DNA here is from genome assembly GCF_030020395.1 of Manis pentadactyla. Lineage (NCBI taxonomy): Eukaryota > Metazoa > Chordata > Mammalia > Pholidota > Manidae > Manis > Manis pentadactyla. Next base: position 37,443,246 of record NC_080029.1, read on the forward strand.
ATAGGGGAGTCAATGCTCAATGCACAATCATTATTCCACCCCAAGCCTAATTTTTGTCAGTCTCCAATCTTCTGAGGCATAACAAACAAGTTTTTACATGTAGAACAAATTCTTACATAATGAATAAGTTACATAGTGAACAGTACAAGGGCAGTCATCACAGAAACTTTCGGTTTTGCTCATGCATTATGAACTATAAACAGTCAGTTCAAATATGAATACTCATTTGGTTTTTATACTTGATTTATATGTGGATACCACATTTCTCTCTTTATTATTATTATTTTTAATAAAATGCTGAAGTGGTAGGTAGATACAAGATAAAGGTAGAAAACATAGTTTAGTGTTGTAAGAGAGCACATGTAGATGATCAGGTGTGTGCCTGTAGACTATGTGTTAATCCAAGCTAGACCAGGGCAATAAAACATCCACGTATGCAGAAGATTTCTCTCAGAACGGGGGGGTGAGGTTCTAAGCCTCACCTCTGTTGATCCCCAATTTCTCACCTGATGGCCCCCCTGCGACTGTGCCTGTCTTAGGTTGTTCCTCCCTTGAGGAATCTTACCCGTCTCTGGCTAACCAGTCATCTTCCGGGGCCATACAGGGAAATGTGAAGTTGGTAAGTGAGAGAGAAGCCTTATTGTTTGAAAAAGTTAGCTTTTTACTTCTTTGCATATTTATGCCCTGTGGCTTCTATGCCCAGCATTTGTCTTGAGGTATCTTTACCACTTGGAAGAATTATGATACTCGGTAAATTTGATATGAGGCACGAATTCTATTTAAGGGTTGTAATTAGGAAGGAAGAAGAAAAGCTATAGAAGTAGCAGGCGGAAGAAAACATGGGAAGATTGATTATTTCTTTGATATATCTTCTTGTAGAGTAACTTCAGCATGTATAGGTTTTAAGCTACTACTTAAATTGCACACACACATTAACATAATAGGAGTATAGTTACATAACCAAAGCATATCTGTAATTACCAGCCATCTGCAGTGAAACCAAGAAAACCAGTTAGGCACCTTAGGCATTTGTGAAAACTTATCTATGATATGGTGGATATTGTCCAAATGAACTTGAACAGTCTGAGGGAAATCAGACAAATTAAAACAACCCATTCCTGGGGACTGTTCACATGCCATATGTTCTTTTAACAATAAATAGTTTGTAGTTGTAAGACTTTGGAGCGCTACAATTTGCACTTCTCCAAATTCTTGGTTGAGTTCCAACAGTATAGATCCAGTCCAATTTTGTTGTTTTACTGTATGCACAGGCCAGCTTAGATATCTCCTTTCTCATTCCCATGGCAGGTCCAGGAACTGGTGGGATGAGTGCATCTACAGCTGTAGCAGTGCGTGGATCTTTGTTGGGGTTTTTTGATGATCATCTTCTGGCATGAGTCTTCCAGAGGGTGCAGATGTTGGAAGTTCTTTTTCATATCGTATCTTAGTTCATTTTCGGGGTAGCCCAATTAGGCTTTGATCCTCTGTATAAACACAAACAGACCCTTTGCCTACACTTTTATATGCCCTTTATACCCTTGTGTAGAACTCGTTGGAGGTTACCACACAGGAGCTGCCCTTTTTTTTTTTTTTTTTTTTTTTTTTTGCTATCACTAATCTACACTTACATGACGAATATTATGTTTACTAGGCTCTCCCCTATACCAGGTCTCCCCTATAAACCCCTTTACAGTCACTGTCCATCAGCATAGCAAAATGTTGTAGAATCACTACTTGCCTTCTCTGTGTTGTACAGCCCTCCCTTTTCTCCTACCCCCCCATGCATGTTAATCTTAATACCCCCCTACTTCTCCCCCCCTTATCCCTCCCTACCCACCCATCCTCCCCAGTCCCTTTCCCTTTGGTACCTGTTAGTCCATTCTTGAGTTCTGTGATTCTGCTGCTGTTTTGTTCCTTCAGGTTTTCCTTTGTTCTTATATTCCACAGATAAGTGAAATCATTTGGTATTTCTCTTTCTCCGCTTGGCTTGTTTCACTGAGCATAATACCCTCCAGCTCCATCCATGTTGCTGCAAATGATTGGATTTGCCCTTTTCTTATAGCTGAGTAGTATTCCATTGTGTATATGTACCACATCTTCTTTATCCATTCATCTATTGATGGACATTTAGGTTGCTTCCAATTCTTGGCTATTGTAAATAGTGCTGCAATAAACATAGGGGTGCATCTGTCTTTCTCAAACTTGATTGCTGCATTCTTAGGGTAAATTCCTAGGAGTGCAATTCCTGGGTCAAATGGTAAGTCTGTTTTGAGCATTTTGATGTACCTCCATACTGCTTTCCACAATGGTTGAACTAACTTACATTCCCACCAGCAGTGTAGGAGGGTTCCCCTTTCTCCACAGCCTCGCCAACATTTGTTGTTGTTTGTCTTTTGGATGGCAGCCATCCTTACTGGTGTGAGGTGATACCTCATTGTAGTTTTAATTTGCATTTCTCTGATAATTAGCGATGTGGAGCATCTTTTCATGTGTCTGTTGGCCATCTGTATTTCTTTTTTGGAGAACTGTCTGTTCAGTTCCTCTGCCCATTTTTTAATTGGGTTATTTGTTTTTTGTTTGTTGAGGCGTGTGAGCTCCTTATATATTCTGGACGTCAAGCCTTTATCGGATGTGTCATTTTCAAATATATTCTCCCATACTGTAGGGATCCTTCTTGTTCTATTGATGGTGTCTTTTGCTGTACAGAAGCTTTTCAGCTTAATATAGTCCCACTTACTCATTTTTGCTGTTGTTTTCCTTGCCCGGGGAGATATGTTCAAGAAGAGGTCACTCATGTTTATGTCTAAGAGGTTTTCGCCTATGTTTTCTTCCAGGAGTTTAATGGTTTCATGGCTTACATTCAGGTCTTTGATCCATTTTGAGTTTACTTTTGTATATGGGGTTAGACAATGGTCCAGTTTCATTCTCCTACATGTAGCTGTCCAGTTTTGCCAGCACCATCTGTTGAAGAGACTGTCATTTCGCCATTGTATGTCCATGGCTCCTTTATCAAATATTAATTGACCATATATATCTGGGTTAATGTCTGGATTCTCTAGTCTGTTCCATTGGTCTGTGGCTCTGCTCTTGTGCCAGTACCAAATTGTCTTGATTACTATGGCTTTATAGTAGAGCTTGAAGTTGGGGAGTGAGATCCCCCCTACTTTATTCTTCTTTCTCAGGATTGCTTTGGCTATTCGGGGTCTTTGGTGTTTCCATATGAATTTTTGAATTATTTGTTCCAGTTCATTGAAGAATGTTGCTGGTAGTTTCATAGGGATTGCATCAAATCTGTATATTGCTTTGGGCAGGATGGCCATTTTAACGATATTAATTCTTCCTAGCCACGAGCATGGGATGAGTTTCCATCTGTTAGTGTCCCCTTTAATTTCTCTTAAGAGTGACTTGTAGTTTTCAGAGTATAAGTCTTTCACTTCCTTGGTTAGGTTTATTCCTAGGTATTTTATTTTTTTTGATGCAATTGTGAATGGAGTTGTTTTCCTGATTTCTCTCTCTGTTGGTTCATTGTTAGTATATAGGAAAGCCACAGATTTCTGTGTGTTGATTTTGTATCCTGCAACTTTGCTGTATTCCGATATCAGTTCTAGTAGTTTTGGGGTGGAGTCTTTAGGGTTTTTTATGTACAGTATCATGTCATCTGCAAATAGTGACAGTTTAACTTCTTCTTTACCAATCTGGATTCCTTGTATTTCTTTATTCTGTCTGATTGCCGTGGCTAGGACCTCCAGCACTATGTTAAACAACAGTGGAGAGAGTGGGCATCCCTGTCTAGTTCCCGATCTCAGAGGAAATGCTTTCAGCTTCTCGCTGTTCAATATAATGTTGGCTGTGGGTTTATCATAGATGGCCTTTATTATGTTGAGGTACTTGCCCTCTATTCCCATTTTGCTGAGAGTTTTTAACATGAATGGATGTTGAACTTTGTCAAATGCTTTTTCAGCATCTATGGAGATGATCATGTGGTTTTTGTCTTTCTTTTTGTTGATGTGGTGGATGATGTTGATGGACTTTCGAATGTTGTACCATCCTTGCATCCCTGGAATGAATCCCACTTGGTCATGGTGTATGATCCTTTTGATGTATTTTTGAATTCGGTTTGCTAATATTTTGTTGAGTATTTTTGCATCTACGTTCATCAGGGATATTGGTCTGTAGTTTTCTTTTTTGGTGGGGTCTTTGCCTGGTTTTGGTATTAGGGTGATGTTAGCTTCATAGAATGAGTTTGGGAGAATCCCCTCCTCCTCTATTTTTTGGAAGACTTTAAGGAGAATGGGTATTATGTCTTCCCTGTATGTCTGATAAAATTCCGAGGTAAATCCATCTGGCCCGGGGGTTTTGTTCTTTGGTAGTTTTTTGATTACCTCTTCAATTTCGTTGCTGGTAATTGGTCTGTTTAGATTTTCTGTTTCTTCCTGGGTCAATCTTGGAAGGTTATATTTTTCTAGGAAGTTGTCCATTTCTCCTAGGTTTCCCAGCTTGTTAGCATATAGGTTTTCATAGTATTCTCCAATAATTCTTTGCATTTCTGTGGGGTCCGTCGTGATTTTTCCTTTCTCGTTTCTGATACTGTTGATTTGTGTTGACTCTCTTTTCTTCTTAATAAGTCTGGCTAGAGGCTTATCTATTTTGTTTATTTTCTCGAAGAACCAGCTCTTGGTTTCATTGATTTTTGCTATTTTATTCTTCTCAATTTTATTTATTTCTTCTCTGATCTTTATTATGTCCCTCCTTCTGCTGACCTTAGGCCTCATCTGTTCTTCTTTTTCCAATTTCGATAATTGTGACATTAGACCATTCATTTGGGATTGCTCTTCCTTTTTTAAATATGCTTGGATTGCTATATACTTTCCTCTTAAGACTGCTTTTGCTGTGTCCCACAGAAGTTGGGGCTTAGTGTTGTTGTTGTCATTTGTTTCCATATATTGCTGGATCTCCATTTTGATTTGGTCATTGATCCATTGATTATTTAGGAGCGTGTTGTTAAGCCTCCATGTGTTCGTGAGCCTCTTTGCTTTCTTTGTACAGTTTATTTCTAGTTTTATGCCTTTGTGGTCTGAAAAGTTGGTTGGTAGGATTTCAATCTTTTGGAATTTTCTGAGGCTCTTTTTGTGGCCTAGTATGTGGTCTATTCTGGAGAATGTTCCATGTGCACTTGAGAAGAATGTATATCCCGCTGCTTTTGGATGTAGAGTTCTATAGATGTCTATTAGGTCCATCTGCTCTACTGTGTTGTTCAGTGCTTCCGTGTCCTTACTTATTTTCTGCCCAGTGGATCTATCCTTGGGGGTGAGTGGTGTGTTGAAGTCTCCTAGAATGAATGCATTGCAGTCTATATCCCCCTTTAGTTCTGTTAGTATTTGTTTCACATATGCTGGTGCTCCTGTGTTGGGTGCATATATATTTAGAATGGTTATATCCTCTTGTTTGACTGAGCCCTTTATCATTATGTAGTGTCCTTCTTTATCTCTTGTTACTTTCTTTGTTTTGAAGTCTATTTTGTCTGATATTAGTACTGCAACCCCTGCTTTCTTCTCACTGTTGTTTGCTTGAAATATGTTTTTCCATCCCTTGACTTTTAGTCTGTACATGTCTTTGGGTTTGAGGTGAGTTTCTTGTAAGCAGCATATAGATGGGTCTTGCTTTTTTATCCATTCTGTTACTCTGTGTCTTTTGATTGGTGCATTCAACCCATTAACATTTAGGGTGACTATTGAAAGATATGTACTTATTGCCATTGCAGGCTTTAAATTCGTGGTTACCAAAGGTTCAAGGTTAGCCTCTTTAGTATCTTACTGCCTAACTTAGCTCGCTTATTGAGCTGTTATATACACTGTCTGGAGATTCTTTTCTTCTCTCCCTTCTTGTTCCTCCTCCTCCATTCTTCATATGTTGGGTGTTTTGTGCTGTACTCTTTCTAGGAGTGCTCCCATCTAGAGCAGTCCCTGTAAGATGTTCTGTAGAGGTGGTTTGTGGAAAGCAAATTCCCTCAGCTTTTGTTTGTCTGGGAATTGTTTAATCCCACCGTCATATTTGAATGATAGTCGTGCTGGATACAGTATCCTTGGTTCAAGGCCCTTCTGTTTCATTGTATTAAATATATCATGCCATTCTCTTCTGGCCTGTAGGGTTTCTGTTGAGAAATCTGACGTTAGCCTGATGGGTTTCCCTTTATAGGTGACCTTTTTCTCTCTAGCTGCCTTTAACACTCTTTCCTTGTCCTTGATCTTTGCCATTTTAATTATTATGTGTCTTGGTGTTGCCCTTCTTGGATCCTTTCTGTTGGGGGTTCTGTGTATTTCCGTGGTCTGTTTGATTACTTCCTCCCCCAGTGTGGGGAAGTTTTCAGCAATTATTTCTTCTAAGATACTTTCCATCTCTTTGCCTCTCTCTTCTTCTTCTGGGACCCCTATAATACGGATATTGCTCCTTTTAGATTGGTCACACAGTTCTCTTAATATTGTTTCATTCCTGGAGATCCTTTTGTCTCTCTCTATGTCAGCTTCCATGCGTTCCTGTTCTCTGATTTCAATTCCATCAATGGCCTCTTGCATTCTATCCATTCTGCTTATAAACCCTTCCAGAGTTTGTTTCATTTCTGCGATCTCCTTTCTGGCATCTGTGATCTCCTTCCGGACTTCATCCCATTTTTCTTGCGTGTTTCTCTGCATCTCTGTCAGCATGTTTATGATTCTTATTTTGAATTCTTTGTCAGGAAGACTGGTTAGGTCTGTCTCCTTCTCTGGTGTTGTCTCTGTGATCTTTGTCTGCCTGTAGCTTTGCCTTTTCATGGTGATAGGAATAGTCTGCAGAACTGGGACGAGTGACGGCTGGAAGGACTTCCTTTCTTGTTGGTTTGTGGCCCTCCTCTCCTGGGAGAACAGCGGCCTCTAGTGGCTTGCGCTGCGCAGCTGCGCGCAGACAGGGTTTCTGCTTCCTGCCCGGCTGCTATGGAGTTAATCTCTGCTGTTGCTGTGGGCGTGGCCTGGCTCGGGCAGCTACTCCAAAATGGTGGAGTCGCGTTGGAGCAGGAGCTGCTGGGAGGCTATTTATCTCCGTAAGGGGCCTCCCTGCTCCCTGCAGCCCAGGGGTTAGGGTGCCCAGAGATCCCGGATTCCCTACCTCTGGATTAAGTGGCCCGCCCTGCCCCTTTAAGACTTCCAAAAAGCACCCGCCAAAACAAAACAACGACCACAAAAAAAAACAAGAAAAAAAATTTTTTTAATTAAAAAAAAAAAAAAATTTTTTTAATTAAAAAAAAAAAAAGATGGTCGTTCGTTTTTCTTTATTCTCCGGTGCCAGCCTCAGGCCTCTGCTCACCGGTCTTTCTGCCCTGTTTCCCTAATATTGGGGTCCCTGTCCCTTTAAGACTTCCAAACAGCGCTCGCCAAAACAAAGCAGCAAAAAAGCAAAAAAAAAAAAAAATGGTCGCGCGCTTTTCTTATGTCCTCTGTCGCCCAGCCTCCAGTGCCTGCTCACTGTTCTTGCTGCCCTGTTTTCCCAGTATCGAGGGCCCTGCACTCTGGCCCGGATGGCTGGGGCTGGGTGTTCGGCAGCCCTGGGCTCCGTCTCCCTCCCGCTCTGCCTGCTCTTCTCCCGCCGGGAGCTGGGGGGAGGGGCGCTCGGCTCCCGCGGGGCCGGGGCTTGTATCTTACCCCCTTCGCGAGGCGCTGGGTTCTCTCAGGTGTGGATGTGGTCTGGATATTGTCCTGTGTCCTCTGGTCTTTATTCTAGGAAGGGTTGTCTTTGTTATATTTTCATAGATATATGTTGTTTTGGGAGGAGATTTCCGCTGCTCTACTCACGCCGCCATCTTCCGCCCCCCTCTCTGACTTCAGGTTTTTGTCATATGGTCAGAAGATAACCATCTTCTGTCTGTTCTGTCTGGCTGGAATTCCCAATTCCCAGGAGACAGGATCTGATGGATTGAGTTCATTACCATCCAGTATGGATATGTTGGAATAAGATAATGTATGCAAAAGAGCCCTGCTCTGAGTACGCATTCAGTATATAAGCATTATTCAGTAAAGATCTCTGCTTCTTGCATGAAGTTAAAAGGGGAAAGGACAAGGAAAAGCACATATGGGACATTTCTATGGGCCAGGCCTGGAAGTGATCTGTGTTACTTTTTCTCATGTTCCTTTGGCTCAAACTCTTGTCACATAGCGACACCTAACTTGTCTGGTTGTATGTCTAGCTAGTGATCTGCTGATGGATTAGTAGTCTCTACTACAATGGGCAATACCTCTAGTCAGCTGCTTAAGACTTGTTCTAAGCCCTTAGTTTCCAGCAGTTAGTTTCTTTGCCTTATGAATTCTCCATGGCATCCAGATGCCTCTAGATAACTCTATTGGAGCAAGTCCTTTTTAAGCTGGCTGCAAGCTATGCTGTTGTCAGGTGCACAGTAGTAAGCTTCACATCCTTTGCCCTGCCAAAGTGGATGTTCAGGCCAAAACTGCAATGCAGCCATTTCTCCTTGTTCTGTTTGAGCAGGTAGACATTCACAGTGGTCTCAGACTTTTCCAGGCATGGATCCTGTATCAACAGTCTCAGGGGGGATCAGGCCAAGGTCCAAGTTTGAACTACTCTGATGCATGTTAAAGAGGGGAGTAAGGGAAAAATTCCACAATATTTTTCCACAAAATAACTAACAAAGAAATTATTTTTTCAACCTCTTCACTTGGTGTTTTTATTCCATCAAAATGGGTGTGAAGCTAATGATTACAAAACTACTTTGAGGCCATCTTTGCAAGAACAATGTGGGTGCTCTATCAGCTAACTTACAGATGTGAGGGTAATGTGTGTAGTTAATAGATTACAAAATTTTCATTTCTGTATGCTTACAGTATAGTTAATTGGGTGTTTTCTTGATGATTAATTATATAACTGATTTTTTAAAACTCCCCAGTAATCCAAACCTAAGGTATTTCACTTGTTAAAGGGTCCTATTTAGTTCACCAGCCTTCTCTGTTCCTTGTTTAGGTAGTAATCTAAGTGAAATAAGAGGAATGAACATTTTAAAAAGCTGACTTTGAAACTGATAACCTCTGGGAAGTTAGCATTTCTCAATGACTAAAAAATTCTTCAGGTTTCTCAATCATCAAGCAGAATCATTGATCTTCTAAGATGCCTTATTTGGTTTAGAATAAACTTAAGGGATTGAGATGAGTGACAGGTGGAAGTGATTTTTTTTTTTTAATCTTGGAAAATAGTACTGTTGTAGGGCTACTATTTCATATTTTGTCTTAAGTTACTTTTTTAACTTTTTAAAGATTATAAAGCTTCATTATTCTATATTTTCCAGATTTTCTTGGCTAAACATTAATCATTATGAAACAACTTGAAAAGCATAAAGCAAAACATTGTTAGCAGCATGATGTAATAGAAGAAGCACTTATAGTCAGATGTATATCTAGATCTTGCAAAATGTTGAACTTCTCTGAGCTTTAATTTACTTGTTTGTAATATAAAAATAGTACTTAACTCTTGGAGTTGTGAGAATCAGGTGAAATTTCTTTGCAAAATGTGGTTTTTTTAAATAAAATAATAAGGTTTTATTAACTATTGCACCTTAAATGGTTCAAATTTAGTATTAATTCAGTTGTTCTCCACTAGTTGTTAACTACAGTAGTCCATGTGATACTTAAAACATTTTTTTATTATAGTATGGTTGACATATTAGTTTCATGTGTTCAACATAGCAGTTCCACATTTATTATATACATAAGAAAAAGCTCACCACAATAAGTGTAGTTACCATCTGTCACCATACAAAGTTATTGCAATATTACTAATTATATTCCCAATACTATACTTTTCATCCCTGTGAATTACTTATTTTATAACAAATGTACATCTATCTCCTTCACCTATTTCCTTCACCTATTTTGCTTATACCCCTGACCCCCTTTGGCAATCACCAGTCTCTGTATTTATGAGTCTTGTTTCTGGGTTTTGTTCATTTATTTGTTTTGTTTTTTTAGATTCCACATGTAAGTGAAATCATATGGCATTTGTCTTTCTCTGTCAGACTTAATAAACTCAGCATAATACCTTCTAGGCCCGTCCGTGTTGTTGAAAATGGCAAGATTTCATTCTTTTTGATGGCTAAGTTAATATTCCTTGTATATATGTACCACATCTTTTTTTATCTACTCATCTATTGAACATTTGCTTCCATAACATGGCTATTATTGCAGTCAGTATAGGGGTGCATATATCTTTTTGAATGAGTGATTTTGTTTTCTTGGGTAGATACCCATAAGTGGAATTACTGGATTGTATGGTATTTCTATTTTTAATTTTTTGAGGAACATCCATACAAATTGGTTTTCCATAGAGGATGCACCAATTTACATTCCCATCAACAGTGCATGAGGGTTCCTTTTTCTCCACATCCTCACCAACACTTGTTATTTCTTTTTTTTGTGTGTATGCATGTGTGTGTGGGGGTTGTTTGTTTTTTGATATTAGCCAATTCTGGTTGGTGTGAGGTGATAGCTCATTGTAGTTTTGATTTATATTTATTTGATGCTTAATGATGTTGAGCATCTTTTCATGTGTCTGTTGGACATCTGTATGTCTTTGGAAAAAATGTTTATTCAGGTCCTCTGCCCATTTTTTAATCAAATTTGGAGTTTTTTGGTGTTGAGTTGTATGAATTTTATATATATTTTGGATATTAGCTCCTTGTCAGTCCTATCATTTGCAAATATCTTCTCCCATTCAGTAGGTTTCCTTTTCATTTTGTTGATGGTTTCCTTTGCTGTGCAGAAGCGTTTAGTTTGATATAGTACCACTTGTTTGTTTTTGCTTTTGTTTTCTTCATGTGATTTTTTTTTTTTAAGCACCACCACAGTTGTGTGCTTCTTTATAAGTTGACTGGACCAAAAAAATGACAAAAACACTATCAGGTCTTTTAAGTTAATATTAATGTTAATAATATTAATAATCAATGTTAATATTAATGCTAATTAATATTAGTTTCCAAATGTCATTGCTTTGCTTTGCTGACAATACAATCTCATAGGATAATTTAAAAACCTCTAATAAGCTTAGTGTGCTGTAGTAATTAAACTGTTTTCCTGGTAATGTAGATCAGTCTGTTTAGCATGTCAGGCTATTTCTTTTACATGTTCTTTAGTGTTACTATGCATATTGTGTTAAATGATGGTTCCATTCTCTTTGTGGATATTTATCCTGATCTTACTACTTTTTACTGGCTTTAAAAAAAATTCCTCATTTCTTGAATTATAGCAGAGCTAGTGGTTAAGAGCACAGACTCTTAAACCAAACTACTTTGAGGTGAGTACTGGCTTCAGTTATTACCTCTGATGTCTTGGGTATGTGTAACCATTCTGTACTTGAGTTCCCCATTTGTGAAATGGGATCATTATAACAAGTACTTTGTAGACTATTATGAGAATTAAATGAGTAAATATTTGTGAAGTGCTTAAACAGTATCTCACAAACAACTATTAAATAAGTTCCTTCCTCATTGATTTTATTCATTATCATTCATCAAGTATTAATGTGAAATAATAGAAGAGAAAAACTCTTAAGTGATAACATATTTTAAATTTATTATATCTTATTGCTGATGTTATTTTAAGTCCTTCTTTAAGCCTGTAAATACCTGGAAATTTGCATGTCCAAGCTACTAAATTTGCCCTGGACTTTACATCATTGATATTGCCATTATCCTTAAAAAATATTTATTATAATAAAGTAAAATTAACTGAAGATAAAACTGTGAGTTATTTTACCAGAAAATGGGTTTATTTGGAGTAGCAGAGAATTGTAATTGGGAACAACTAAGCTATGGCAAAACTGCAAGCATGTCCAGAGAACAAAAGAGAGGAGGCTCTTTTATAGAAAAAAGGGGAAGAGTTGGGGAGCTGCTCTAAGCAAGAAGTCCATTGGAGGAAACAAAGTCCCATGTGTTTTGGTTGCTCATTGGCTGAGTTGTAACAGTCTGTCATTGGCTGGGCTTTTGCTGAGGTAGGCAGAAACTCTTCCTTCCTCCTACTGGGTGGTAAAGTAACCTTGCGTATGAGTTGTAAAGTGTCTTGACTCTTCCTTCCCGGTTGGGTCTGCAATTGACCAGGAGTGGTGAGTGAGACCCCACCTGCAGGCCTACCCACTCTGTGTCAGTGAGGCTTTTCTTTATCATTTTTCACAGTTAAGACTTTCCACATGTATATGCTTTAAATAACTTAATGTTGCTTGGTTGTATGATGATGATAATTTATTTTAGTTAATGCTAATAAATACAATAGCACAGCATTACATTTGAATGGCTACTTAAAAATGATTTGTAAAATATGTCCTTTGTATCATTTGAGAGGTAGTATAATACAGAGTTTAAGAGTGTGGGCTCTGAAATAATCTGGGTTCCAGCCACTGCTGTGCATTTGTGAGCCAAGGGACTTTTGGCCAATCACCTACATTTTCTAAGCCTCACTTTCCTAATTATAAAATGGTGGAAGTAAGTATACCTACTTTATAGGGCTGTCTGGAAGGTTAAATGAGATATAATGCATGTAAAGCATTTAGTAGAACAGTGTCTTGCATATACCAAAAGTTAAATATGTCTTAGTTACTGTTAATGTCATTGATGCATACAAAAGAACCAAGAAATAGAACAAGTGGAATTTGAGGAAACCCATATTCAGTTTGGATATGTGATTTACTGAAATGTCATATGTAATAAAAAGCAATCCCTCCACATACTTTTAGTGCAGATCTTTTCCCATAAAAACTTTTTTCTTTGGTAATATCACTTCAGCTCACTCATTTTGAGAGGGTCCACCCAGAGACATGTTCTTTCATTTCCCATTGTGTTAACAATTCTTGGCTGCTTGTCAGTATTTTCATCTTGCTTCTAATCTGTCAGAATTCTTCACTTTCTTCATGAATTCTTTAGCCCTATATTACTCAGATCTAAAGTTGTTAGCATGCGTGATAGGCCTCTATTTTCAAGAAAGGAAGAGAACTAAAAATAGAAATACCATTTGACCCAGTAATTCCACTCCTAGGAATTTACCCAAAAGCAAGCAAGATCCCAAATTCAAAGAGACATATGCACCCCTATGTTTATCACAGCACTATTTACAATAGCCAAGATATGGAAGCAACTTAAGTATTCATCAGTAGATGAATGGATGAAGAAGATGTGGTACATATACACAGTGAAATATTATTCAGCCATAAGAAGAAAACAAATCCTACCATTTTCAACAGCATGGATGGAGCTAGAGGGTATTATGCTCAGTGAAATAAGCCAGGCGGAGAAAGACAAATACCAAATGATTTCACTCATATGTGGAGTATAAGAACAAAGAAAAACTGAAGGAACAAAACAGCAGCAGAATCACAGAATCCAAGAATGGACTAATAGTTACCAAAGGGAAAGGGACTGGGGAGGATGGGAGGGAAGGGAGGGATAAGGGTGGGGAAAAAGAAAAGGGGTGCTATAATTAGCATGTATAATGTGGGGGAGGGCTGTGCAACACAGAGAAGACAACTAGTGATTCTACAACATCTTAGTACGCTGATGGACAGTGACTGTAAGGGGGTTTGTGGGGGGAACTTGGTGAACAATGTTCTTCATGTAATTGTAGATTTATGATAACAAACAAACAAACAAAAAGTCCACCTTGGACACCCAAATGATCAGCTACCCTTTTTCCTTTTTGTATATGAGAAGGAAGGGAATTCCCTTGGAGTATTTACCCAAACACATGGGGCCTCTTATGACCTCTAGGTTACTACCGCCAACAGGTCCAATGGCCCTGGTATACACTCCCCTACTCCCCCATGCTTAGAGTTATACCTATTACCACTTTTTTAGTAAAGTCTTCAAAAGAGAAGGTTATGCGATCCTCCCTAACCATCTTTTTACCTCAGCCTACCAAGTCTCTTATAAATTTGCACCACACTCAACACCTTTCAGGAAAAGCCATCTTAATCTGAAGAAATCTTACTAACTGCTCCTCATACCACTCTTCGCTGTAACACTCTAAATTCTACTACTCTTCTTCCTCCCTTGATAAAATTCTCCATGAGTCTGATTTTCATAGATCATCTCTTGTGATGACTTAGAAGAAACCACCTTGATGAATGCTGATCTTTCCTGGTTTTCTGATGGCTCTTACCTGAAAAATGAGAATGGTACTTTTTGTGATGGGAATGCAGTACCAATGCTTTTCAAGGTTTTTGAGGCTGCACACTTGCCTTTGGTTCCTTCAGCCCAGCAAGCTGAGTTACATGCCCTCACTCAAACGTGTGTGAGGAAAAACAATGTAATAGCCAAAGGTAAAACAACAAAATCTATACTGATAATTGATGTCCTTGGAGTGGCCCATGATTTGGAATGTTACAGAAACAACAGGGTTTCCTCACTTCTACTGGAGATAAAATTAAGAATTTGTTGTATGCCATACTGCTGCCAGCAGTCTAGCTATTACTAAAGTCCCTGGACATTTCAAGTCTGATTTGCTGGAAACTGAAGGAAACCATCTTGCCAACACTTATGCAAAAAACACCATCCTTATAAGGTCCATAGACCAAACCTGTGATGATCCAAAAGGCTACTTCCCATAGTGAGGACCTAAAGGAACTAACCAGGGAAGTACAGTAGCTGGGACCTCTGAAAGAGAAACATGAAATTGGAAATCTAAAGGCTACTGGTACCATGAAGAAAAGGGGCTGTGGTTTGGATCCAATAATAAGGTGGTCTTGTCAGAAAATGAAAGCTTCCCCTTATTAACATCCATACCTGAATTAAATCATTGGTCCACTGAGAAGAGGGTAACATTTATAAATCAGTACTGATGGGGAAACATGGCAAGGCCCCAGAAAGGGTTTAACTCGTTTGTTCCACCTATACTAAGTTCAGTCCAGAGAAGCCTGTCCACATTGCCCCAGGACATTTTGATTTATCGTACAACCATTTGAGGTCTGGCAAATGGATTTCATACAGTTGCCCCTGTTGCATGGATAAAATATGTTCTAATAATGGTTTGCATGTTTTCACATTGAACTGAAGCATTTCCATGTAGAAAGTGACTGCCTCTTCTGTAGCTAAAGTCCTTTTAGAAAAGATTATTCTCACTAGGGGAACCCCATAGAACTCCCATCGTGACTGGGGAACCACTATAGTGGACAAGTACTTTGACATTCTGCCATCTGGCCCATTTGGTGACCCTGTGCTTATCATCCTCAGTCTTAAGGACTGGTCAAACATACAGCTGGGATTATGAAGACTCAGTTGGCTAAATTAGTTGAAGCCCTCTAGATACCTTGGCCAAAGGTGGTATTACTGCAAGTTCTAAATCTTACTTTGACTTCATTAGGATTCATAAACTTGAAATAATTACTGGTGGCCAGTCCATTTAGCTCCTACTTTCTTTGACCCACAACTGATAAAAGGGAATATAGTTCAGTTTTGCCAGGGTCTGATTAAATCCATTGAGAATAATTATACTTAGTAGAACAATCTTTCCACAGCATGCTTTCAGGAGATTTGGATGTCAAACGCCACACTTTACGGCCTGGAGACTGTCTAATTGGAAAAGGCATCTCTATGAAGACTCACTCAACTTTGTTGGGAGGGCCCCTACCAGGTGTTGCTGAGTAGCCTAGGCCAGGAGGTTCCAAGGGATAGGCTCCTTGATTCATGTGTCCCATCCAAGAATGATCAGCAGACCTGAGTGGGCCTGCACCCCAACTGATGACTTAAAGCTAAAAATTTCTAAGGTCTGAGGCAGATGACATCACAAGTAGACAGCTCTCCTGAGATATCCATTGCAGGTCAGTGTAACCTTCTCTATATTGTTCAACCAAACCATGCTTCTTAAAGTTTTTAATTGTCTTTTCTCTGGCTTTCTTGACATCTTTAATATCAGCTTTAATACATCCCTTCTCTCCACCTTGCAAAAACTCTGATTCCACCAACCTTACTGATTGTTGGATTTGTGCCAGAGCTAATAACCCTCAGGAAGACCATTATCCTTAGAAGGATGCCAAATATGTTTGGCAGAGATACAGAATTTTCCTTTGATACCTTTGAAACCATACATATTCTCCCTTCCTGTAAACTGGTACCAGACACTGCAGCATTCCACTGGATGCCTCCTACCCATAAAGGAATACCCCTCACTAAAGTCTGGACTCTTACCCAGAATACTTTTTTGTGTTTCGAAAACATTAGTGAGACTGGCAAAACTGGTCTACTACCGCGTTCGCCCCTTGTGGCGGTGACGACAGCGATACGTACACAGACCTGGTTCACTTCAGTTGTTTATTGTTGCTCGGAAGGCCGGGAGAAGGTGAGTGAGAAGAAGCAACAGCCGGGGGGAGCGAATGAGAGGAAGAATGAGAGGAGAGAGAGACAGAGATTGAGAGAGAATGAGTGAGAGAGTGAGTGAGAGAGCTTCTCTTTCCTGCTTATGCCTTATATAAAGGAAGCTGGCCTATGGTGATCAAGATCATGCAAGCCTATAGGAGCAACTTCCTTATGCTAATGCCACCAAACCAGGCAGAGTGGCGCCCAGGAAGCGTGCGCCATCTTAGGGCATTGGTCAACTAGAGTGGAAGGGCGGTGTTCAGCCATAGTGGGACTCAGCCTCGGCCATAGGCCGGCCCCTACAGTCTACCTCCCACTAAACACTTGTAACTGTACAATTCTGTATGATCCAATGATCACTCCCCACTAGAATCAAGAAGACTATAACATCTCTTCCATAAATGTATCTCTATGGGATAATGAAAATTGTAAGAGTACTGGAGAATGGGATGTGGATGTATTTCCTTTCAATGGTACTTCCTGGGGAGCTGATAAAAAGCCTGGTGAATGGTGGGAACGTAATCCCTTCTTCCAGACCTCCATCAGAACCACACTCGATAGTCAAACTCATTATTACTGCAAGTATATAGAAACTTAAGATGCTCTTTAATCATGCTCACTCTATACTGACTTTTCATGTGCTATGTGTAAATGACCATGTTTGATCACTAGTATCTCTTTTATTCAGTCGAAAAAAATCTGGGCAAAAGGTCCCACTTATGCTCTATCTTTAGAAAACACTGGCTATTTTTTTTTTCTGTGTGGAAGAACATACAGCTACTCGCCCTTAAGTAGAGACCTCTGAAATTGTTGCATGTCACTATGTTTGACTCACTCCATGATGCCAGAGTAAGGAAAACCCAGCCTTTCTTAGTGTGATCTGTTTGTTGGTTTTATGACTCTTCGGTTCTCCTACCAACTTACGAGTTCATCAAAGCTGGGATGGATATAATTTTGACTGGATGCCCACAACCTTATAATAGATACAAAGGGATGTGGGTGTGCTTTGCTTGAGTTTTTTTTCCTTGGGCTGGAGTAACAACTTGAAAAAGCAATTCAGAACATCTCCATAATCATGCTACTACCTACCTTTAATGCTTCTGTTAGAGCTTTTGAATATCAACAAACCCAAATAGACAGCCTAGCAGAACAAAACCACAGAGTCTGAAACTTCACTGTTAACAGTGAAGAATCTGTGCCCTGGTTGGAGAAGACAGCTGTTTTTACATTAAATTGGGAAAAATAATACAAGAACTAAAATAATGAAGGATGATATCAAACTGTTAACTGAAATAAGCCAAGCCTCAGGGACTTAGGACATTTTTGACCTATTAAATATAAGTAGCTGGGGAAACTGGTTGAGAAGCTTATTTCAGTCATTAGCTGTAATTGGACTTCTGATCCTGGGTATAATCCTCCTAGTTAAATTTCTACTGTCTTGTATCAACAGGCAAATGTCTTCCTCCCAGATATACAAAATAAAGTTCTTTTCCTTCCCAAGGCTTATCTTGAGGGTCAATAGACCATGGAAACCAAGCTGACCATCTTAGGGGAGCATGACTGAGATACTCCATTTCTTGATCCTTTTGTTCAAATGAGGCCAAAATCTGCTTCCCTCTTTCTATGGGACAGGACATCTGAGGATGGTCCGTCCCAGTTCTAAGGGACACAGTCCACTTACAACTAACGATGCCTCTGACTAAACAAAATTGCCAGTGAAGTTGATTATCAGTGCTTTCTGGGAAACACCTTGCTCAAAAGGGGGAAATATGAAAGGATTTTAACGTAAAAAGATCTAAAGAATATGAAATGGAGAATCTCACACATATGCTCTCAGAAAAACAAAACTTAAAGGTCATGAGGCTGATTTCTTGTAAATGACTGATTTACAGAAGATCAAACCTTATCCTCCAACCAATGAGCATAAGTCAAGAATCTCTCCCCATCTTCGAGCCAATGAATTCTCTTCATGGATCTTACCTGAACTTTTCCCTTTTGCACTCCTTGCCCATAAAAGCAGTCAGCCCTTAACCTTCAGCAGACTTGCCTGTAGTTCACTGCAGCTTGCATGTCCTGAATTGCAATTCCTCTGCTATTCCTGAATGAACTTGACATCTGGTAACTTGTGCTCACCTCTGTTTACCTCTTTTAGACTGACACTTCTCATTTTCCTAATTTATTTTCAAAAAGCAAAAGTTTTTTAATTAACTCAAAATTTTCTTTTCTGGTTTATGCTTTCTGTATTCTGAGAAATATTCACCCAACCCAGGATCAGAGGTTTCCTTTTTTTCCCTAGAAATTTCATAATTCTTGCCATCATATTTAGGTCTATGATCAGTTCTGAGTGAATTAATGTTCCTGTTCTGACTTCTTATTTGTGTGATAAAATATGCCACTGCAGCTTTCTTTTTGTTAGTGTTTGTATGGTATACATTTTTCTCTATATTTGTTAACCTACTGTATATTGAAACTAGGTTTCTTTTACACAGCATATAGTCAGGTATTCCCTCTCCCCTTTCCTGCAACCTGAGACTCTCTGCCTTTCAATTGAGGCATTTAGACCATTTGTTTTTAATGTATTTATTGATATAATTGGATCTAAATCTACCATCCTGCTTGTTTCTAGATTGTTTTCTGTTTTTCTCATTAGTTCTTTGTTCCCTTATCCTCTTGCCTTCTCTTGGATCGAGTGTTTTTTTATGATTATATTTCTCTCTACTGTTGGTTCGTTAATTTTACCTTGTATTTTTTTCTTTAGTGGTTGCAGTAGGGTTTACAATATACGTCTTTAACTTGTCAACGTCTGCCTTCAAATATGATACCATTTTATGTTGTAAAAACCTTCCAACATCATCTTTCCATATCCTCCCTCCCACCTACTACTATTGTCTCGCCTGAGGGGGATTCCCTCTGAATTAGACAAGTTCTCTCTGAATTAATGAGACCAAATAACAATAAAAGAATGTTGGAGGTAAAAGGGTTTGTATCAAGTTTTATTCTCATAGTGGCAGGTCGAGTGTTAGCATCATGTCTGCCTCTGGCAAGTTCGCTATCCATCTCCATCTTGGTCTCTGCCTCTGGGCAGAGCACTGGGTGGAGCTTTTTCTATAGTAACACTGATGATAATGGCTCCTTGCCAGTGGGTTTGCAAGCATTAGCCTATTCAGCCAATTGCATCATCAAGCACATTAGAATCAGGTGAGAATCCTGGCCATAGGAACTTATATTTTCCCTACACTCCTCTCCTCCAGGATTCTCACCTCACAGTCTATACACTCTCAATCTTCTGTGATGGTCCCAATGCAAGAAAGCTGGAGCATTGTAACCAGATTCCACAACAACAATTGAGGCTACAACATATAGATAACAACAAAAATTATAATCCTCAATCCTGAGGAGATTGCCACAAAGTGGGTATACCAGCTGTATTCAAACCAGTCCCAGTTCACAACTCACAATTTCCACAGGAGACCAGTAGTGAAACTGGTAGGGAGTACCATGCACACCCAGTGAGCAGATGTGTTGGCAGATTTTGCCAGGGTGTGTGCCCAGTCCACAAAAGACATTAGTGGAAATTAACCTTAAGGGCAATAAGACACATGTTTTAATGACACCAGCATAGGTAAACTTTCTCCATCAGGAAGGATGCATGCACAAGAGTGGTCCTGTGGTAGGACCATGGAAGGAAGGAGGTCCTATCTGGGTCTAGTATACTATACTTTAAAAAATTTTTTTAAATTAAGGTATGATTGATATACACTCTTATGAAGGTTTCACATGAAAAAACAATGTGATTACTACATTTACCCTTATTATCAAGTCCCCAACCATACCCCAATGCAGTCACTGTCTATCAGTGCAGCAAGATGCCACAGATTCACTGTGCCTTCTCTGTGCTACACTGTTCTCCCCTTGATCCCCCACACCATGTGTACTAAACATAATACCCCTCAATCCCCTTCTCCCTCCCTCCCCACCTGCCCTCCCACACCCCTCCCCTTTGGTAACCACTAGTTCATTCTTGGAGTCTGTGAGTCTGCTGCCATTTTGTTCCTTCAGTTTTGCCTCATTGTTATACTCCACAAATGAGGGAAATCATTTGGCATTTGTCTTTCTCCACCTGGCTTATTTCACTGAGCATAATGTCCTCCAGCTCCATCCATGTTGTTGCAAATGGTAGGATTTGTTTCTTTCTTATGGCTGAATAGTATTCCATTGTGTATATGTACCACTTCTTCTTTATCCATTCATCTACTGATGGATACTTAGGTTGCTTCCATATCTTGGCTATTGTAAAAAGTGCTGCGATAAACATAGGGGTGCATATGTCTTTTTGAATCTGAGAACTTGTATTATTTGGGTAAATTCCAAGGAGTAGAATTCCCAGGTCAAATGGTATTTCTATTTTTAGTTTTTTGAGGAACCTCCATATTGCTTTCCACAATGGTTGAACTAGGTTACATTCCCACCAGCAGTGTACGAGGGTTCCTCTTTCTCTGCATCCTCACCAGCATTTGTTTTTCTTAGTTTTATCGATGCTGGCCATCCTTACTGGTGTGAGGTGATATCTCATTGTGGTTTTAATTTGCATTTCCCTGATTATTAGTGATGTGGAGCATCTTTTCACGTGTCTGTTGGCCATCTGAATTTCTTCTTTGGAGAACTGTCTCTTCATAACCTCTGCCCATTTGTTAATCATGTTATTTGCTTTTTGGGTGTTGAGATGTGTAAGTTCTTTGTATATTTTGGATGTTAACCCCTTGTCAGATATGTCATTCACAAATATATTCTCCCATACTGTAGAATGCCTTTTTGTTCTGTTGACGATGTCCTTTGCCATACAGAAACGTTTTAGTTTGATGTAGTCCCATGAGTTCATTTTTGCTTTTGTTTCCCTTTCTCGAGGAGATGTGTTCAGGAAGAAGTTGCTCATGCTTAAATTCAGGAGATGTTTGCCTATGTTGTCTTCTGAGAGTTTTATGGTTTCATGACTTACATACAAGTCTCCTAGAATGAATACATTGCATTTTATTTCCCCTTTTAATTCAGTTAGTATTTGTTTCACATATGTAGGTGCTCCTGTGTTGGGAGCATAGATATTTATAATGGTTATATCTTCTTATAGGATTGACCCCTTTATCATTACGTAATGTCCTTCTTTGTCTCTCATAACTTTCTTTGTTTTGAAGTCTATTTTGTCTGATACAAGTACTGCAATTCCTGCTTTTTCCTATTAGTTGCATGAAATATCTTTTTCCATCCCTTCACTTTTACTCTGTGTATGTCTTTGGGTATAAAGTGAGTCTCTTGTAGGCAGCATATAGATGGATTTTGTTTTTTTATCCATTCAGTGACTCTATGTCTTTTGATTGGTGCATTCAGTCCATTTACATTTAGGGTGATTATTGATAGGTAGGTACTTATTGCCATTGCAGACTTTAGATTCCTGGTTACCAAAGGTTCAAGGTTAACTTCCTTACTGTCTAAGAGTCTAACAACTACTTAATATGCTATTGCAAACACCATCTAAAGGTTCTTTTTCTTCTTCTCCTTTTTCTTCCTCCTCCATTCTTTATATATTAGGTACCATATTCTGTACTCTTTGTCTATCCCTTGATTCACTTTGGGGATAGTTAATTTTGCATTTTCTTAGTAATTAACTATTCTACTTTCTTTACTGTGGTTTTATTACCTCTGGTGACAGCTATTAAACCTTAGGAACACTTCCATCTATAGCAGTCCCTTCAAAATAGACTGTAGAGATGGTTTGTGGGAGGTAAATTCTCTCAGCTTTTGCTTATCTGGAATTTGTTTAATCCCTCCTTCAAATTTAAATGATAATCGTGCCAGATAAAGTAATCTTGGTTCCAGGCCCTTCTGCTTCATGGCATTAAATACATCATGCCGCTCCCTTCTGGCCTGTAAGGTTTCTGCTGAGAAGTCTGTTAGCCTGATGGGCTTTCCTTTGTATGTGATCTTATTTATGTCTCTGGCTGCTTTTAACAGTCTGTCCTTATCCTTTCCTTGATCTTTTCCATTTTAATTACTATGTGTCTTGGTGTTGTCTTCCTTGGGTCCCTTGTGCTGGGAGACCTGTGAACCTCCATGGCCTGATAGACTATCTCCTTCCCCAGACTGGGGAAGTTTTCTGCAACTACCTGCTCAAAGACACTTTCTATCCCTTTCTCTCTTCTTCTTCTGGTATCCCTATAATGCGAATATTGTTAACGCTTGGATTGGTCACACAGTTCTCTCAATATTCTTTCATTTTTAGAGATCCTTTTTTTCTCTTTGTGCCTCAGCTTCTTTGTATTACTCTTCTCTAGTTTCTATTTCATTTATCGTCTCCACCATATCCAATCTGCTTTTAATACCCTCCATTGTGCTCTTCAATGATTGAATCTACAACCAGAATTCATTCCTGAGTTCTTGGGGCATACCTCCACGAGCATGTTAATGATTTTTATTTTGAACTCCCTTTCAGGAAGAGTCATGAGGTCCATGTCATCTTTCTCAGGACTTATATTAATTTTACTCTGAACCAGGTTCCTTTGGTGTTTCATATTTGTATATGGCCCCCTCTAGTGTCCAGAAGCTCTTCTCTCTGGAGCTGCTCAGCATCTGAAGCAATTTCGGGGGTCGCAGGGGAGTGGAATTGGTGCCTGAGGGGAGGAAAGAGCTGTTTCCTGCTTTCTGACCACTATGCCTGTTTCCTCTGCCTGAACCAGTGGACCGAGCACACAGGTATAAGCCTCTATGCTTTGCATTTGTAGTTGTTGTAGACAGATCTTCCCTCTGGCTGGCCTAACGCCAGGGTAGGGTTTGCCGGTTTGCAAGCCAGGTGGGCCTGGCCGGGAGAAAGGTGCAGTAGGCTGCCTATCACAGAGGGGGTCCTTGGAGCTGTGTAGCCAGCCAGGGAGCTGGAGCTCCTGGAAATCATGAAAGCTCCCAACCTGCTGGGCAGAGTGCACCCATACAATTTTGTCTACCTGTCCTTTCTCCTGAGCAGTAAGCTCTGTGCAATCCTTGCCCCTTTAGCAAACCTTTTGCTAAGGGCTTCCTTGTTAGGAAGTCTCTCAGACTGCCCACCTCTCTTTTGTCCCAGAGCAGGTGGATATGGATCCCTGCTTTCCATAAACAGCTGGAATCCCAGTCTCTCCAGGAATTCTGCCTGTCTTAGCTTTCCAATCCCCTAATCACGAGAGTATCATGAAAGCACCATGAAATGTAGGTTTGTGCTCCCAGAGCAAATCTCCGGAGTTAGGTATCCAGCAGTCCTAGGCCTCCACTCCCTTCTCACTCCATTTCTCTTCCTCCTGCCAGTGAGCTGGGGTGGGGGAAGGGCTTGGGTCCCTCCAGGCCACAGCTTTGGTACATTACCCTGTTCCATGAGGTCTTCTTTTTTCTCCAAGTGTGTGCAGTCTGGTGCAGTCCTCTTTCCTGCTGCTCTTTCAGGATTAGTTGTATTAATTATATTTTTGTATTTGCGGTTTTAGGAAGAAGCCTCTTTCTCACCTCTCAGCCGCCATCTTTAATCCTCTCCCTAGTATACTATACTTTTACCTTCTCTGTGTGGGGGTCACTGAAGGGTCTATGTATAGTGCTACCAAGGTTTATGTACTGCCATAAAGATAAAACTCCCTGGTAAGATGCTCTTACCTTCTGTCTGTTTGGGGTACACGACTGTGATCTTTGGGTGCCACTCTGCCATTATTCCAGGAATAGGTAGGAGGCCAGCCTCCAGACCTTGTCCCCAATGTGACAGAAGGGCCAGCCATTGCTGGTCTATGTGTTGAAACAGCCAAGGCCACATCCACTGAACAGAGTTTCCGGGTTTATTGCCATTGGTGCTTACAGCAAGATATTCTGGTGGCCAAACCCTGGCTTCAACAATTCCTACTTGGTTTGTACTTGAAGTTGTATAGGAGATGTATGTTAGTATGTCTATGGGACTTAATGCCCCTTTGCAGCAATTCTCATTGAAACACTGTAGCACTGTCCCTAAGTGGACCGTCCCCATAGACTATTTATGTCTGATTTCAGGCCAGATTTTAACAAACAAACATGCCTCTCTGTCATACCTGCCCTGGTAGGATTATGTGATATGTGAAACTTCCACGTTATCACTAAGGCTACACCCATTCTTGTAGTGCATGTCCAGTAAAGTGGGTTCCTTGATCTATTTCAATTACCTATCGTTGGCCATAGGCTGCAAAAAGATGCTCTAGGCCTCTTTTAGTCATTTTCTGGTCTCTACAACATGCAGGAAAACAACCAGAAGTCCAGTAGCTGTGTTGACACAAGTCATCGCATACCGATATCCTTCTGACACAGGGAGCGGCCCAATATAGTCTATCTGCCACCTGACGAGGGGTATGGGCCCCTTAGCTATTGTCCCATGTTGCTGTGGAACTCAGTGTAAATCCCTTTTAGAGCACATGACACACTCCTGCCAGGCTCTACTAACTTCTTTGAAGGTCAAAGGCAAGCCCCACTGATGGGCTTCAGCCCACGTTGTCTTTTGCCTCACATGAAACAAATGCTGATGTAACCATTGGGCTATATCAGAGGCAGGCTTTCCTTCTAACCAATGTATTTGGGCCAGTTTATCTGCTGCATCATTTCCTGGGGATGCCAGTGGCAAACGATCTGTCACGTTGTATACTGTAATTATTTTAGTCTGGCCACAGGCCCATAAGTCTTGCCACAATTCTTGTCCCCAAAGGGGTCAGTGACCAGCCAACCAGTTGGCATGGTACCAGGTTGGTAGTCACAGGGTCAAGCCCCAATAGACAGCCCAGCTGTCAGTATAGACAACTATAGGGGAGGGCTCCTGGCTGATCACAAGCCACACAACCCACAACTCTGCCAGTTGGCTGCTCTTCCCCTCACCATCTTCCATCCGTATTGTCTCAGTCTTAGGATGGAAAGCTATGGCCCTCCATTTTGGGGGCTGCCCATGGCTGGAGCCATCTGTGTACCATGCATCTTCGGGTATAGGGACTCTTCTTTCCCGATAGGGACTTTCTGCTACTAATGGTTCAAAAGCAAGTTCTTCCTGCTTTTCACTAGTATATGTCACGGGCCCCAATAAGCGTTGGAGTTCTTCACTCAAGGGGCTACTAGAGAGGGCACTATGCTGTAGGTAAGTACCCCACTTGGCTAGTGTGGGTGTTTGTGCCACACCACTCCTTGGCTTTTGGGTCCAGTCTTGTATGTACCCCAAGATGGGATAGGTGGTTATTACCTTTATCAGGGCCATTCCAGTGATGGGTTCTGTAGCCAGCAAGGCATGATACATGGCAGCCAGTTGTTTCTCTGTCAAAGTGTATTTTACCTCTGCCCCTTTCCAGAGTTGTGACCAGAATCCAACGGGTTGGCGAGTTTGTTCAAGCTGCTACCAGAGACCCCACCATAACCATCTTCAGTCACATGAACATCCAGCTTCAGTCACATGAACACAGGGCCTTGATGGGTCTATCACACTCAAGGCCTGTATGGCCTTGACTGTCCATTTTGCTGTAGTAAAGGCCGATGCACATGTCTTGTCCCAGTCCCACCTGACGCCCTTCTATACCAACTGGTAGAAGGTCTTCAGAATTCATGCCAAATGCAGGATAAACACTCTCCAGTAGCCCAGAAACTCCTGTACAATGCTACAGTTGTAGGGGTAGGAAAGGCCTGGACTTTATCTTTAACCATTTCTGGTATAACTTTTGTCTTATCCGACCAGATGAGCCCCAAGAATTTGACAGACAAACCAGGTCCCTGAACCTTGGTGCTGTTCAGAGCCCATCCTTTCTCCTGTAAATGTTGCAGCAGTCTAGGTGCTGCACCTTCTAGATCTGAAAGAGAATCGGATGTAAGTGTCACATAGTCAGTACAGCTGCACTGTTGGCAGTTTGTCCCATGTAGCCAAGTTCTAGGCTACAAGTCCATGACAGATGGTGGGGCTGTGGAGGTATCCCTGTGGAAGGACAGTGAAAGTCCATTGCCATCCTTCCCATGGAAAGGCTAACTGTTCCTGACTTTCCTGGTCAATGCCAGTGGAACAGAAGGCATTAGTAAGATCTACCACATGAAGTTCCTAGTTTATGGCTGAGGGTATCCATCAAGCCTGCAATAGAGGGGACGGCAGCATGCATAGGGGGTATCACTTTATTCAGTTCTCTGTAATCCACAGTCATACATCAGGAGCCATCTGGCTTTTTTACTGGCCACAATGGGGAATTGAAAGGACTATGGGTGGGCTTTATAATACCCACCTTTTCCAGCTCTTGGAAGTTTCTCCAATTTCTTTATGCCCTCCAGGCAGTTTGTACTGTTTGGTATTAGTCACCTGCTGAGTCACAGACAAAGCTATTGGCGGGTCCTTAGCATGTCCCCTCCGATTTGCCTTCACCACACATACTCTCAGTCTGTACTCACCTGCAGTGGTCTGCTACCATAGACCCTGCAGGATATCAGTCCCCAAAATATATTCAGGGATAGGAGATACATACACAGTATACTCTTTTGGGGGTTGACTCTCTATTCCCAGAGGGATTTGGGCTTTTATCACTCTGATAGTCTTACCCCTGATCCATCTATTATAGTGGGGGTCCCAGGGAACCGCCCAGCGTTACCATGAATCAGTGAACATTCAGCCCCTGTGTTCACCTGAGCTAGGACACGTATGTTCACTGGGAACTAATGGATAGCTATTTCAACATGTGGCCTCCTGTCCCCCCCTGGCCCCTCAGGGCAGATACCTTGACCTTTCCCTCAGTCAGACCGTGTTCCCCAATCACCTTTCTATGTGGGCTTGAGTGAGGTTGGCTCGCTCTCTAGCAGGAAGTCTTGCAAAACACATAGGCCAGACTCATGGCTCTGTCTCTGACCTCTACCTCTTTGGTCTTAATGACTGGAACTGCTGCTCTGGTTTCAGCTGTTGTCATAGCTCTAGTAAGATCCTCTTTGACTTCCCATCTAATTTCCTTCCATCTGCTCCTGCCCATGTTAAATAAACCCACATCTGGGTCCTCATAATCTCACAGGGCCCTGTAAATTCTTCTTGTGAGTAACAGGTCTTATTTATTTCCTGATACTCGTTGCTTCAGCCTCTCCTAAGTCTGCTACTGTATGTGTAACCTTGCTTATGGGATGCTCTAAGCGAGGGGAAAGAATGGCCGCTGGAGACACAAAGAGGGATGTAGGAGCCATTTGAAGTACAATATTTCTCATCCCAGTAGTGAAAATCTCTTCACCTGAGCCATAATTCCCTGGACTATAGATGGCATTTCTTATGCCTAGCTCTCGTAACATCTGTTGGAGCTCAGCATACGCCTGCCGTCTAACAGGAGAGGATGGTAGATCACCCTGATTGGGCCACACAGCACGAAGTGCAGCCATAAGCCAGTCAAGGAGGGAGTGACTCCCTGGGGTCTGATGTACATTTTGTAATCGCTGCCTCAATGCAGGCTGTACTGTCAGGGAAGACAGCTTTCCCATCTCTGATCCTAACAGAACAATTCCATCCACCCCTAAGTCCCACAGATGCAGGAGCCATGCTGATACTGACTCTGAGGGCTTCTGCCTAAACCGGGAGCCAAAATCCACCAGCTCAGCCTGAGTATAGGGGCAAAGCATAGAGTGCTCCAAGACCTGGGGAGGGGGCTGTTCTTCTCCTTGGGGAACTTTCAGCTGCTGAGTCTTTACTTTCTTTATAAGCACTGGGCATGCTTTCAATACAGGAGGGGCCAGTGCCTCCAGCACCACCCCTTTATCCTCCCTCAGCTCCTCCATTTCTGGGACTGATGGCACCTTTCTCTCCTCTCCCCCGAGTGCCTCCTCTGCTACAGCCTTTACCTTTTCTACTGTGCCTTGCAGCAATGCTAGCTCAGTCTTCAGCAGCTCTCTTACCTTCAGCTCAGTGCTTCGCAGCTAACATTTTCGTGCCACCTCCGCTTGTGCTTCCCTCAGGAGTTCGTCTTTTTCCTTGATGGCCTCTTCCTCCTTCAGAGCACCTGGTAGTGCTGCCGTGTCGTTCTGTAAAGAATTATTTACCTGTCCAATGGCACCTTGCTGCTGGCGTTCTCGTGCTGCCTTCTCTCGTATCAGTGCCATTTCCTTCTTCAGGGAATCCACAGAAGTTGCAGCTCACATTCTCGTGCCACCATTTCTTGTGTCTCTTCTGTAGACCTTTTTAATACTGTGAGAAGTAGCCAATCCACAGTCCCCGCTGCCTCACGGGTACTCTGTTTTTCGAAATACTTACTATACGAAGGACCACCCCTACAGCCTCAGGTGTCACCTCCACTTTCCTCCAGTACTGGGGTGGGGCCCAGTCCTGTAGGACACAAGCCACCTCAGACCACATACCTATTGGGGGACAGTCCACCGTCTCCTCATTCACAGGGGCAGCCTGTCATTTTCCTTGGTCAACAGTGAACCTTGCTGACTTTTGCTAATTATTTTGCCAATGGGTTTCAGCCCCGGGCAAGTTCACTATGGATTCAATGTGACCAAAGAAATTGACAGCAAAACATTCTTTGGGGTGAAAGGGTTTATTACCTGGCTTGTTCTCCCAGCAGTAGTTTGAGCACTAGCATCTCTGCCTCCGCCCAGAGCACTGGGCCGAGCTCTCTGTAAAGCAAAATAATAGCTTGTTGCCTAAAGGTGTCAAAGTGATATCCTAGCAACGGCCAGTATCATCAGGTGGTTTAAGGTCAGTGAAGATCCTGGCCATAGGAACCCCAACTTTCCCACAGTGTACATGTACCACATCTTCATCCATTTATCTATTGACGGACATTTAAGTTGCTTCCATATCTTGGCTATTGTAAATAATGTGGCAATAAATATAGAGGTGCATATATCTTTTTGAACCAGGGATTTCAATTTATTCAGGTAAATTCATAGAAGTGAAATTGCTGTATTGAATGGTATTTCCAATTTTAGTTTTTTGAGGAACCTTCATTCTGCTTTCCACAGCAGTTGTACCAATTAACATTCCCACCAATAGTGTGGGAGGTTTGCCATTTCTCTACATCTTCACTAACACTTGTTATTTCTTGTATTTTGGATAGTGGCCATTGGGTCTGGTGTGAGGTGATATGTCCTTGTTATTTTGCTTTGCATTTCCCTGATTAGCAATGTGGAGCATCTTTTCATGTGCCTCCACTTGCTTGGTAAGTAATTGGTCTACTACCTTTACTCTAAGTTTATTTTCACTGGTGAAAACTAGCCTCAGGAACATTTCCATCTACAGCAGTCCCTTTAACATACCCTTTAATGCTGGTTTTGTGTTTATAAATTCCTTAAGCCTTTGTTTATCTGGTAAATGTTTAATATTGAGTGATAATCTTGCTGGGTATAGGATTCTTTGTTGAAGGTCCTTCTGTTTAAATATATTAAATATTTCATGGCATTCTCTTCTGGCCTGTAAAGTTTCTGCTCAGGAGTCGGCTGATAGCCTGATGGGCTTTCCCTTCTTCTTCAGGTGTAGGTGGTCTGTTCTGAAGTCAGTACTCTCCCCTTATCCTTAATCATTGTCATTTTAATTATTATATGTCCTGATGTCTTCCTGGAGTTCCTTTTGTTAGGGGCTTTCTGTACTTCCATGACCTGATTGTCTATTTTCTTTGTCAGATTGGGGAAGTTTTCAACAATTATTTCCTTAGTGACTTTCTGTCCCTTTGTCCCTCTCTTCTCTTCTTGTTCCCCTGTTTTGCTAGTATTACTTCGTTTGGATTGGTCACACAGCTCTTTTATGTTTCAATCTTAGAGATCCTTTTTTCTCTCTATTCCTTAGATTTGTTGTGTTCCTGTTCTCTAATTTCCGTCTCCTTGATTGTCTCCTCTATTTGCAGCATCTATTATTCATCCCCTCCATTGTATATTTCACTTCAGTTACTGTATTCTTCAGTTCTGAGTGGCTCTTTTTCAGCTCTTGTATCTCTTTGTTGATATCCTTCCTGAGATTTTCAGTACTTTTCTTCAGATCAGTGAGCATATTTATGACTTTTACTTTGAAATCTTTATCAAGAAGATTGGTAATCTCCATTTCATTTAGCTGTCTTTCTGGTATCTTATCCTCTAATTTTGGAACATAACTTCTCTGCCTTTTCATTTTTGTCAGGGTTTATGTTTTTCTTCCTTTGTGTTAGATGTATCTGCTATGTTTTGTGGTCTAGAGAGTAACAGCATTATGAAGAAGTCATCGTGTAGTGCCCAGAAGCTCAAGACTCTTTATTCTCCAGTGTCTGGTTTTCCGCAGTGGAGCCCCAGTTGCTGTTGGTGGGCAGTGGGCAGGGCCACCTTTCTGTCTGTCTACCAGCAGTGGTTTATCTCAGTTTGCCACAGTGACTCTTTTTGATTAGACCAGTGACTTCTATTGGGATTGTTGTCAACAGGGCTGCCCTCTGCCTGCTTTGCAGTGTTGGTGGGGCTGCTGAGTTAATGGGGTGGGTGGGGTGGCCCACAGCAAGTCAGCCTGGTGGCGGGGCACCCCATGGTGGTGGTGAGGGACACAGCACAGGGCTTGACCGCCTGTTGGGAGGAAGGAGCGCTAAGAGCTGGCTCTTGCAGGCCCTTCTTACTGGGTTGAGACAGAGAAAACTGGGAAAGCTTCCCTCTGCCTGCCAGGCAGGAAAATCTGATGCTGCTGGGCCAAGTGGGGTGGCACACTGGCAGTGCACATGGTAGCACCTCAGGTCTGAGTCACCAGCAAGGGGGATGGAGCATCGGGGGCTCCCAAGAGTGCCCAACATGTTTGGTGGAAGGAGGGCTGGGAAGGTATTGTCCACCTGCCCTTTCTCCTGCAGAGAGAGCTTTGTCCAACCTTCATCCCTCTGGCACCCCTCCCACTGGTGGCAAGTCTTTCAAACTGCTGCCTTTGTGTTGGGTCTCAGCAGGACCAGCAGAGTGTTCCTGTCCTCCACAACCATCTGGAGTCTCAGCCTCCCAGAGTTCTCCAGCTGTCCCTGGTGTTCAGCTCTGCTAATCACCAGAATGCAGTGCAATGTGAACTTGTGTTCCCAGAGCACATCTCCAGGGCCAGGTGTGCAGAGACCCTGAGTGCCTGTCTCCTCTCCACTCCATTCCTACTCTTCCCCACTGTGGGCTGGGATTGGGGAAGGACTTGGGTCCCACTGGATTGCGGATCTGCCACTTTACACTTCTCTGTGTGGTCTTCGTCCCCAGGTGTAGGTGATCTGTTCTGAAGTCTTCAGGTCATTTTCTGGTTTAGTTGTATTCTTGTATTTGCTTCCTTGGTGTGTGTGTGGGGAGGGGAGGAGGTTTCTGCCTTGCCTTCCTACTCTGCTATCTTTTCCCCCCTTCCAGTAGTATATGTTTTTTTTTTATTGCTGTTTAGAATTCCACTGTATTAATATGCCACAATTTATTAGTAAAGGCTATTTACACAGTTGAATGATTGTCTAATAATCTAATTAATCTTCCTTCACTTGTCTTAAAAGCTTTTAATTATCCTAAAAGTGACATGCCAATGATATAGTCTCCTTGTTGCTCAGGCCAGAGACCTAAAAATCATCTTTGACACCTGTTCTCATACTCCACTTGCAGTATAGTTTGGAAAATTATGTTTATTCTTCTTTGATAATCAAGGCCTGAACCCATCCACTTCTCCCCACCTTCATATCTCCTGCTCAGAATTTTGCACAAACCTCCTTGCTGCTTTTACTCTTGCCCTAAGTTCTGCTCTGTAAGCAGCAACCAGAGTGGTCTGTCCACACATATCTTTCCCCTGCTCTCAACCTACAGCAGCTTGCTTTCTTACTTGGAAAGAAAACCTGAAGTTATTACCAGGGCCTGCAAATCTCTTACCTGGCTCCAACTATTTCTTTAACCTTGTTTCCTACACCACTTTCTGACTCCACTTTTAACAGCTCTGACCCACATGCTCTTCTCTCTGCCCAGGAGGCTCTGGCCCACATAGTCTAATGCCTCATTCCCTCATTTTATTCTGGTCTCTGCTCACTTATCACTTCATGGGAGAAGCTCTCCTGTAATGACCAAATCTAAAAGGCCTTTTCTGCCTCATTTTTCTTGCCTTAACTATTTTTAATTTTTATAACATTTAAACCACTAGTTTCATTATTATAATTATATATGTAGTTGTCTAAATACCTGTCTGCCCTCCCCACAGCCCTCCACGGGGGCAGGGACTTTGCCTGTGTTCTTTGCTGTATCCAGTGTGTTGTAGGCCTGTCATGTCAGCCCTTGAAAAGTTGTTTTTGAATTATTGAATAGGATAATTCTTTAGGACTTTTGAGTAGATTTAATGTTGATACTGCCTATCAGTTTCTATCTACAACACATAATAATCATAAAAACAAATGGTTCTTTGACAGTGTTAACATCATTTTGTTATAGGTCATGGCTCATTTTATTCCCCGCCCACACACACACCATCTTTATCTGCAGTTATTAAAGAGAGCTCTTGCTTAATTTTTAAAAGCGAACTATTCAGAATTAGAAAATGAAGTAGTAAACATAGTACTACCTCAAGAATTGGATTATTCTACATTGCTACTAACTGTTCCAAATTAAGACATCTGGTAACTGGGGAAACTGGTTTCTCTCTGTGTTTGGTTTACCAGCTGGTTGTTCTGGAAAGGCAAAGGCAGTTCAACAATTGTTCCTTTTGAAAGAAGCTTGCCACTCATAGACTTACTTTAAAGGGTGACTTTGGGTGGAAGATTTACTTGAGAAACTGGACAGCTCAGGATGGTATTGAGGAAAATGTCTTCTGTTTAAAAGATAATTTGAATGTTGTATCTGAAACCTGAAGAATAGTATCATACCACATGAGAAGATGTGTGTGTCGCTCTGTTTATCTCCTGCCCCTTTTCCTTGGTAACAGATTCCTGCACTTTAAAAACTGCTTTCTCTAAAAATCTTAGTGTATTTAATGCATGGGTTGCCATATGTTGCTGCTACCAGCATCCTGAACATTCATGTGAATAAGAATAGCATATTCAGACTCACTAAGTCTGATTGATTTACAAAGACATTAAGTCTCAGTCATTAATGAATATGATATTTAAAACTACACTGAAGTTGTAGCAGATGTCAGTTTAGCATACCTTCTACTAAATATTCAGCACTTCTTCCCAATTTAAAACAAATGGTTCTTTGGCAAATTGTTTCAAAGCCAATTCTGTGTTAGTTTAAAACATACACACAGATTTCTCTAAATTTTTGAAATAAAGGTTTTCTGAGAGATGTTCTACTGAAGTTGAACAAATCATGCTTTTTATCTCAAGATATTGTTTCCTCTAGCACATAGCAGTGATGCATATGAGTGGCTGACTTTTCCTATTTCACTCTTCACAGGTTTTCTGAAATATTAATAACCAGATTCCTAAGTTTCACCTGTACAGTTTTACTTAGATAATTTGACAACAGATGTGCTTGGTAAACAGTAAGCTTCTTTACTGTCCATCATTGAACTTTTATGGCTACCATTAGATTTATTAGGTTTGCCTTGATGTTGCCACTAGCGTATCACATTAGATATTAGTAACTACTGCTTCCAGGTGCTCTGCTAATATTCTCCACACCCCTCCTTTAAAAAAAAAAAGTACAATATATGTTTATTTTACAGGTAACATGATCTACCCCTATTTAAAAAATAATAGCATATACTTACTGTAGAGTCAGTATAGTGTAGGAATTAATAGTGTGGGCTCTGGAACGAGAATGTTTTAGATAGACATGAGTTTTAATGCATATTAGCTGTGCTTTTCTCATCAGTTTAATGAACATAATTGTAATTTTGGGGTTATACCATCATTATTAAAAATGTTAGCAATGGAGTATAAGAACAAAGAAAAAACTGAAGGAGCAAAAAAAGCAGCAGACACAGAACCCAAGAATGGACTAAAAGTTACCAAAGAGAAAGGGACTGGGGAGGATGGGTGGGAAGGGAGGGATAAGGGGGGGCAGGGAAGAAAGGGGGCATTATGATTAACATGTATAATGGGGGGGCACGGGGAGGGCTGTACAACACAGAGAAGACAAGTAGTGACTCTGTAGTATCTTACTATGCTGATGGACAGAGGCTGTAATGGGGAGTGTAGGGGGACTTGGTGATGGGGGGAGTTTAGTAAACATAATGTTCCTCATGTAATTGTAGATTAATGATACCAAAAAAAATGTTAGCAATATAGAAAAGTACTAGAAAGAAGGTAGCACATATATACACTCCAGATACTTGAAATACATTTTATGAACAGTATTCCAGAGACCTTTCTGTGTACACATACAGATAGGGTGAGCAGAAGCATGTATGAATAGGCATTGTTTTGTTAAAGTGGGATAGTATATTAATACATTTTCTCTAAATAGTATTACATTTAACTTGGATTTAATAATGAAAAATAAATAAAATTGCT
The DNA here is from genome assembly GCF_030020395.1 of Manis pentadactyla. Classification (NCBI taxonomy): domain Eukaryota; kingdom Metazoa; phylum Chordata; class Mammalia; order Pholidota; family Manidae; genus Manis; species Manis pentadactyla. The sequence continues at coordinate 37,478,010 of NC_080029.1, forward strand.
GAAATTCTGGTGTTTCTTCTGTATGAGATTAATTCCCTTTTAGTTTAACCCAAAGACAAGATGAATGAAGAAGTTAGAGTCATTGTGTTTTGGAGTTTTTTTAACTATTTGTTTCAGATATCTATACAAGTGATTGACTGATGCAGTCAAATGTAAGTTTTTCTGGACAGCAGATAGCCCCAGTGGTTACTGGGGTGTTCAGACTCTTTGGTTTTATGACTCAGCCATCCTGTAGGGCCTTGGAGTTCTCTGTGTCCAGCCAGCAGATGGGTGAAGAGAAGCTGAGGAAGTTACATCTCATGATCACTTGACCCCATATGACATGCTTCACTTCTACTGGCAAAAACTAGTCACATGCTGGGGCTGAGGCAGTCTGCTATGGGACCTGGACTGAGTTCTGTTTTGAGATCCCATGAAATAGCCTGTACCAAATCCCAGGTGTGTCTCATTCCTGTGGGCTGCTTCTCAGTTCCCAAACTTAGCATGGAGACCTTAGAAACAGAGTAAGCCTTTCATGCCCTTGCTGAGCCCTTGCAGTAGTAAGAGTGTTTATTTCTGAGAGGTTTTCTGAGATTGTTTACCTACTCCCTCAGTTGGCTTACCTCCAAATTTGGAAATATTAGTAAGATCCTTGAGATTTTATTTTTACCTTCCTCAGTATTGCTGCAGGCAAAGAGGTGTTGTTGGCATGGGGAAAGATATTTATTGGACCCCACTATGTAATTTCCAGTTTATAATGAAAACAGATTAGAGAGGTGACTAGAGTTGAGGTTGGTAATGATAATCACAATTGGCCTGTCTGATCCATTTCAGGTGTGTAATTGAAACTGACATAGAGCTTTTCCTCATACAAACATTCCTAGTGTGTAAGTACCTGAAATCCTTTCTTATCTAGGTCCTCCAAACCTATGTATCAAGGGGAATTTTTAAAAAATTTATTTTAGAATAAGGTTTATAGAAAAGTTGCAAAGACAGCACGGAGTTTCTGTATACTCTTCAACATTAACGTAAACATGATAATATTTGTCAAAACTAAGAAATTAACATGGGTATAATAGTATCAACTAAACTACAGAGTTTATTTGGAATCAGGGATACCACACTGCATTTAGTCACCACATCTCCTTAGTCTCCTGAATCTGTGACAGTTTTTTAATACTTTCCTTGTTTTGCATGACCTTGGAACTTTTGAAGAGCACCAGGTGTTTGTAGAGTGTTCCTCAATATGGGTTTATGTTGCTTTCTCATGATTAAACTGGGGTTATGAATCTTGGGAAAAAATACTGCAGAAGTAAAATATCTTTCCTCACATCACGTCTGAGGCAAGTGACATCAATATGACTACCACTGATGATGGTGACCTTGATCATTTGGGTAAGGTGATATTCCAGTGTTATCTTTTTTAATTTTTTTGGTATGATTAATATACACTTGCATGAACAACACTGTGATTATGAGATTCCCCCCATTATCAAGTCCCCACCACAGACACCATTACAGTCACTGTACATCAGTGTAGTAAGATGCTATAGAACCACTACTTGTCTTCTCTGTGCTATACTGCCTTCCCTTTGCCCATCCCCCACATCATGTGCGCTAATCATAATGCCCCATTTTCCCCTTATTCCTCCCTTCCCACCCATCCTCCCCAGTCCCTTTCCCTTAGGTAATTGTTAGTCCATTCTTGGGTACTGTAAGTCTGCTTCTGTTCTTTTCCTTCAGTTTTTTTCTTTGTTCTTACACTCCACAGATGAGTGAAATCATTTGATGCTTCTCTTTCTCTGCCTGGCTTATTTGAGCATAATACTCCCTAGCTCCATCCATGTTGTTGCAAGTGGTAGGATTTGTTTTCTTCTTATGGCTGAATAATATTCCATTGTGTATATGTACCACCTCTTCTTTATCCATTCATCTACTGATGGACACTTAAGTTGCTTCTATATCTTGGCTACTCTAAATAGTGCTGCAATAAACATAGGGGTGCATATGTCCTTTTCAAACTGGGCTGCTGCATTCTTAGGGTAAATTCTTAGGAGTGGAATTCCTGGGTCAAATGGTATTTCTATTTTTAGTTTACTGAGGAACCTCCATACTGCTTTCCTCAATGGTTGAACTAGTTTACATCCCACCAGCAATGTAGGAGGGTTCCCCTTTCTCTGCATCCTCACCAACATTTGTTGTTGTTTGTCTGTTGGATGTTGGCCACCCTAACTGGTGTGAGGTGATATCTCATTGTGGTTTTAATTTGCATTTCTCTGATGATTAGCGATGTGGAGCATCTTTTTATGTGCCTGTTGGCCATCTGAATTTCTTCTTTGGAGAAGTGTCTGTTCAGATCCTCTACCATTTTTTAATAGGGTTATTTGCTTTTTGTTTGTTGAGGTACAAGAGCTCTTTGTATATTTTGGATGTCAACCCCTTATTGGATATGTCATTTAGGAATATATTCTCCCATAATGTAGGATGCCTTTTTGTTCTGCTGATGGTGTCCTTTGCTGTACAGAAGCCTTTTAGTTTGATGTAGTCCCATTGATTCATTTTTGCTTCTGTTTCCCTTGCCCAGGGAGATATGTTCATGAAGAAGTTGCTCATGTTTATATTCAAGAGAGTTTTGCCTATATTTTCTTCTAAGGGTTTTATGTTTTCATGACTTACATTCAGGTCTTTTATCCATTTGAGTTTACTTTTGTGTATGGAGTTAGACAGTAATCCAGTTTCATTCTCTTACATGTAGCTGTTCAGTTTTGCCAACACCAGCTGTTAAAGAGGCTTGTTACTTCCCCATTGTATGTCCATGGCTCCTTTATCATATATTAATTGACCATATATGCTTGGGTTAATATCTGGACTCTCTATTCTGTTCCACTGGTATATGGGTCTTGTCTTGTGCCAGTACCAAATTGTCTTGATTATTGTGACTTTGTAGTAGAGCTTGAAATTGGGAAGCGAGACCCCCCCCCTGCCTTATTCTTCCTTCTCAGGATTGCTTTGGCTGTTCAGGGTCTTTTGTGGTTCCATATGAATTTTAGAACTATTTGTTCCAGTTCATTGAAGAATGCTGTCGGTATTTTGATAGGGATTGCATTGAATCTGTAGATTGTGTTAGGCAGGATGGCTATTTTGACAATATTAATTCTTCCTACCCAAGAGCATGGGATGAGTTTCCATTTATTAGTATCCTCTTTAATTTCTCTTAGAAGTGAGTGTCTTGTAGTTTTCAGTGTATAGGTCTTTTACTTCCTTGGTTAGGTTTATTCCTGGGTATTATATTCTTTTTGATTTCTCTTTCTGCTAGTTCATCGTTAGTATATAGGAATGCAACAGATTTCTGTGTATTAATTTTGTATTCTACAACTTTGCTGAATTCAGATATTAGATCTAGTAATTTTGGAGTGGATTCTTTAGGGACTTTATGTACAGTATGTCAGCTGCGAACAGTGATAGTTTGACTTCTTTCTTTTTTTCTTTATTGGTGGTATCTTTTCTGCATGTATTTTTTTTTTTACAATTTTTTTTGTTATCATTAATCTACCATTACATGAAGAACATTATGTTTACTAGGCTCTCCTCTACCCCAAGTCCCCCTGACAAACCCCATTACAGTCACTGTCCATCAGCATAGTAACATGCTGCAGAATCACTACTTGTCTTCTCTGTGTTGCACAGCCCTCCCCTTTCCCCCACCCCCCACATTATACATGCCAATCATAATACCCCCTCTCTTCCTCCCCACCCTTATCCTTCCCTACCCTCCCATTCTCCCCAGTCCCCTTTCCCTTGGCAACTTTAGTCCATTCTTGGGCTCTGCGATTCTGCTGCTGTTTTGTTCCTTCAGTTTTCTTTTGTTCTTATACCCCACAGATGAGTGAAATCATTTGGTATTTGTCTTTCTCCACTTGGCTTATTTCACTGAGCATAATACCCTTTAGCTCCATCCATGTTGTTGCAGATTGTAGGATTTGTTTTCTTCTTATGGATGAATAATATTCCATTGTGTATATGTACCACATCTTCTTTATTCATTCATCTACTGATGGACACTTAGGTTGCTTCCATTTCTTGGCTATTGTAAATAGTGCTGCGATAAACACAGGGGTGCATCTGTCTTTTTCAAACTGGAGTGCTGCATCCTTAGGGTAAATTCCTAGAAGTGGAATTCCTGGGTCAAATGGTAAGTCTATTTTGAGCATTTTGATGTACCTCCATACTGCTTTCCACAATGGTTGAACTAATTTACATTCCCACCAGCAGTGTAGGAGGGTTCCCCTTTCTCCGCAACCTCGCCAACATTTGTTGTTGTTTGTCTTTTGGATGGTAGCCATCCTTACTGGTATAAGGTGATATCTTATTGTGGTTTTAATTTGCATTTCTCTGATAACTAGCGATGTGGAGCATCTTTTCATGTGTCTGTTGGCCATTTGAATTTCTTCTTTGGAGAACTGTCTGTTCAGCTCCTCTGCCCATTTTTTAATTGGAATATTTGCTTTTTGTTTGTTGAAGTGCATGAGTTCTTTATATATTTTGGAGGTCAAGCCTTTATTGGATCTGTCATTTATGAATATATTCTTCCATACTGTAGGGTACCTTTTTGTTCTATTGATGGTGTCCTTTGCTGTACAGAAGCTTTTCAGCCTGTTATAGTCCCACTTGTTCATTTTTGCTTTTGTTTTCCTTGCCCGGTGACATATGTTCATGAAGAAGTTGCTAATCTTTATGTCCAAGAGATTTTTGCCTATGTTTTTTTCTAAGAGTTTTATGGTTTCATGACTTACATTCAGGTCTTTGATCCATTTTGAATTTACTTTTGTGTATGGGGTTAGACAGTGATCCAGTTCCATTCTCTTACATGTAGCTGTCCAGTTTTGCCAGCACCATCTGTTGAAGAGACTGTCATTTCCCCATTGTATGTCCATGGCTTGTTTATCTAATATTAATTGACCATATACATTTGGGTTAATGTCTGGAGTCTCTAATTTGTTCCACTGATCTGTGACTCTGTTCTTGTGCCAGTGCCTAATTGTCTTGATTACTGTGGCTTTGTAGTAGAGCTTGAAGTTGGGGAGTGAGATCCCCCCCACTTTATTCTTCTTTCTCAGGATTGCTTTGGCCATTCGGGGGTCTTTGGTGTTTCCATATGAATTTTTGAACTATTTGTTTCAGTTCGTTGAAGAATGTTGTTGGTAATTTGATAGGGATTGCATCAAATCTGTATATTGTTTTGGGCAGGATGGCCATTTTGACGATGTTAATTTTTCCTAGCCAAGAGTATGGGATGAGTTTCCATTTGTTAGTGTCCTCTTTAATTTCTCTTAAGAGTGTCTTATAGTTTTCAAGGTATAGGTCTTTCACTTCTTTGGTTAGGTTTATTCCTAGGTATTTTATTCTTTTTGATGCAATTGTGAGTGGAATTGTTTTCCTGATTTCTCTTTCTATTAGTTCAGTGTTGGTGTATAGGAAAGCCACACATTTCTGTGTGTTAATTTTGTATCCTGCAACTTTGCTGTATTCTGATATCAGTTCTAGTAGTTTTGGAGTGGAGTCTTTAGGGTTTTTTATGTACAATATCATGTCATCTGCAAATAGTGACAGTTTAACTTCTTTACCAATCTGGATTCCTTGTATTTCTTTGTTTTGTCTAATTGCCGTGGCTCGGACCTCCAGTACTATGTTAAATAACAGTGGGGAGAGTGGGCATCCCTGTTTTGTTCCCGATCTCAGTGGAAAAGCTTTCAGCTTCTCGCTGTTCAGTATGATGTTGGCTGTGGGTTTATGATATATGGCCTTTATTATGTTGAGGTACTTGGCCTCTATACCCATTTTGCTGAGAGTTTTTATCATGAATGGATGTTGATTTTGTCAAATGCTTTTTCAGCATCTACGGAGATGATCATGTGGTTTTTGTCTGTCTTTTTGTTTATATCGTGGATGATGTTGATGGATTTTCGAATGTTATACCATCCTTGTATCCCTGGGATGAATCCCACTTGGTCATGGTGTATGATCCTTTTGATATATTTTTGAATTCAGTTTGCTAATATTTTATTGAGTATTTTTGCATCTACATTCATCAGGGATATTGGTATGTAATTTTCTTTTTTTGTGGGGTCTTTTCCTGGTTTTAGTATTAGGGTGATGTTCGCTTCATAGAATGAGTTTGGGAGTATTCCCTCCTCTTCTATTTTTTGGAAAACTTTAAGGAGAATGGGTATTATGTCTCTCTGTATGTCTGATAAAATTCTGAGGTAAATCCATCTGGCCCCTGGGGTTTTGTTCTTGGGTAGTTTTTTGATTACTGCTTCAATTTCTTTGCTGGTAATTGGTTTGTTTAGATTTTCTGTTTCTTCCTCAGTCAGTCTTGGAAGGTTGTATTTTTCTAGAAAGTTGTCCATTTCTTCTAGGTCATCCAGTTTGTTAGCATATAGATTTTCATAGTATTATCTAATAATTTTTTGTATTTCTATGGTGTCTGTCATGATTTTTTCTTTCTCATTTCTGTTTCTGTTGATGTGTGTAGGTTCTCTTTTTTTCTTAATAAGTCTGGCTAGGGATTTATCTGTTTTGTTTATTTTCTCAAAGAACCAGCTCTTGGTTTCATTAATTTTTTCTATTGTTTTATTCTCCCCAACTTTATTTATTTCTTCTCTGAACTTTATTATGTCCCTCCTTCTACTGACTTCGGGCTTTATTTGTTCCTCTTTTTCCAGTTTCAATAGTTGTGAATCTAGACTATTCATTTGAGATTGTTCTTCCTTCTTTCAAAAGGCCTGGATTGCAATAAACCTCACTCTTAGAACTGCCTTTGCTGCATCGAAGAGAAGGTAGGGCATTGTGCTATTTTCATTTGTCTCCATATATTGCTCCATCTCTGTTTTAATTTGGTCATTGATCCTTTGATTATTTAGGAGGACGTTGTTAAGCCTCCATGTGTTTGGTGAGCCTTTTTGTTTTCTTTGTACAATTTATTTCTAGTTTTATACCCTTGTGATCTGAGAAGTTGGTTGGTACAATTTCAGTCTTTTTTAATTTGCTGATGCTCTTTTTGTGGTCTAGTATGTGGTCTATTCTGGAAAATGTTCTATGTGCACTTGAAAAGAATGTGTATGCTGCTGCTTTTGGGTGTAGAGTTCTGTAGATGTCTATTAGGTCCGTCTGTTCTAGTGTGTTGTTCAGTGCCTCTGTGTCCTTACTTATTTTCTGTCTGGTTGATCTATCCTTTGGCATGAGTGGAGTGTTGAAGTCTCCTAGAATTCATGCATTGCATTTTGTTTCCCCTTTTAATTCTGTTAATATTTGTTTCACATATGTAGGTGCTCCTGTGTTAGGAGCATAGATATTTATAACAGTTATATCCTCTTGTTGGATTGACCCCTTTATCATTATGTAATGTCCTTATTTATCTCTTATGACTCTTTGTTTTGAAGTCTATTTTGTCTGATACAAGTACTGCAACACCTGCTTTTTCTTCCTATTGTATGAAATATCTTTTTCCATCCCTTCACTATTAGTCCTTGTATTCCTTTAGGTTTGAAGTGAGTCTCTTGTAGGTAGCATATAGTTGGGTCTTGTTTTTTAATCCATTAGTGACTCTATGTCTTTTTTATTGGTGCCTTCAGACCATTTACATTTAGGGTGATTATTGATAGGTATGTACTTATTGCCGTTACAGGCTTTAGATTTGTGGTTACCAAAGGTTCAAGGGTAACTTCCTTACTATCTAAGAGTCTAACTTAACTCACTTCGTATGCTATTACAAACACAGTCTAAAGGTTCTTTTTCTTTTTTTCCCTCCTTTTATTCCTCCTCCATTCTTTATATATTAGGTATCATATTCTGTACTCTTTGTCTATCCCTTTTTAGTCCCTCTTGTGACAGCTATTTAACCTAAGGAACACTTCCATCTATAGGAGTCCCTCCAAAATACTCTGTAGAGATGGTTTGTGGGAGGTAAATTCTCTCAGCTTTTGCTTATCTGGAAATTCCCTCCTTCAAATTTAAATGATAATCTTAATGGATAAAGTATTTTTGGTTGGATGTCCTTCTGCTTCATTGCATTAAATATATCATGCCATTCCCTTCTGGCCTGTAAGGTTTCTGCTGAGAAGTCTGATGATAGCCTGATGGGCTTTCCTTTCTATGTGATCTTTTATCTCTCTCTTTCTGCTTTTAATAGTCTGTCCTTATCCTTGATCTTTGCCATTTTAACTACTGTATGTCTTGGTGTTGTCCTCCTTGGGTCACTTGTGTTGGGAGATCTGTGCACCTTCATGGCCTGAGAGACTATCTCCTTCCCCAGACTGTGGAAGTTTTCAGCAATTACTTCCTCAAAGACACTTTCTGTCTCTTTTTCTCTTCTTCTTCTGGTACCCCTATAATGTGAATATTGTTCCCTTTGGATTTGTCACACAGTTCTCTTAATATTCTTTCATTCCTAGAGATCCTTTTTCTCTCTGTGCTTCAGCTTCTTTGTATTCCTGTTCCCTGATTTCTATTTCATTTATCGTCTCCTTCACCATATCTAATCTGCTTTTAATACCCTTCATTGCGTTCTTCAACAATTGGATCTCCATCCCAATTTGTTCCTGAGTTTTTGAATATTTTTCTGTACCTCTATGACCATGTTTATGATTTTTATTTTGAAATCTCTTTCAGGAAGATTCATGAGATAGGTAGCATTTGAATCTTTCTCAGGTGTAGTCATAATTTTCTTTGACCCAGCTTCCTTTTACGTTTCATAATTTGTCTGCGGTGCCCCTAGTGCTCAGAAGCTCTCCTCTCTGGAGCTGCTCAGCCCCTGGAGCAGTGTCGGTGGTTGCAGGGTATCAGTCTTGGTGCTTGGGGAAAGGAAAGAGCTGTTGCCTGCTTCCCGGCTGCTATGCTATCTCCATTGCCAGAACCAGTGGGCTAAACACTCACGTGTAAGCCTGTATGTTTTGTGTTTGTAGCTGCCATAGGTGGGGCCTCCCTCTGACTGTCCTTTCGCCAGGGCAGGGGTTGCCCGTTTGTGATCCTGAGACAGGTGCAGGCTAGCCAGGAGGAAGACACAGCAGGCTGTGTATCATGATGGGGGGCCTTGGAGCTGTTTAGCCAGCCAGGGGGATGGAGTGCCTGAACATCATTTAAGCTCTCAACCTGTTGGGCAGAGTGCACCCGCACACTTTTGTCTACCTGTCCTTTCTCATGAGCAGTAAGTTCTGTGCAATACTTGCCCCTTTCTTAACCTTCTTGCTTTTAGGAAGTCTCTCAGGCTGCCCACCCAGATCAGCCAGATATGAATCCCTGATTTCCACAAGTAGCTGGAATCTCAGTCTCTCCAGGTATTCTGACTGTCTTAGCTTTCCAACCCCTCAAATCACCAGAGCGCCATGCAATATAGGTTCATGCTCCCAGAGCAGATCTCCAGGGCTATGTAGGTGTTCAGCAGTCCCAGGCCTCCACTCCCTCCCTGCTGTTTCTCTTACTTCCACCTATGAGCTGGGGTGCGGGAAGGGCTTGGGCCCCACTGGGTCACAGCTTTGGTATGTTACCCTGTTCTGTGAGGTCTGTTCTTTTCTCCAGGTTTATGCTGTCTGATGCAGCCTTCTTTCCTGTTGCTTTTTCAGGATTAGTTGTATTAATTATATTTTCACATTATATGTGGTTTTAAGGGGAGGTCTCTGTCTCTCCTCTCACGCCGCTATCTTTAATCCAATTCTGGCATCATCTTTCTCTACTTGAAGTTTCTATATTTTACTCTTTCCATAGTCTATTCTTTGGAATCAAGTAATTAAGTCCAACCTAAGAATTATGGTCTACCTCCTGGAGGTGGTATATCAGCTTATATTATTTGGAATTCTTCTCTGAAGACATGTACCTTCTCCCTCATTTATTTACCTAGTCATTTATTTTTATCAGTAGGGCTCATGGATATTTATTTTATTCTTTTAGTTTTAATCCAGTGATATTGATATTTTTTTCTAATTGATCTGGAGTGACAAGTGGGATGTTTTGACCTCCAGTGTCTTGTTTTTTTTTTTTTTAAAGCACTTCTTTGTTTTCTGGCAGTATTTGATATTCTTGGCTCATCTTCTATTTTCCTTGCCCTGGACTTAGAATCAGCCATTTGTCCAAGGTGCTCAGAGAGTATTTCTGTTTTGTACATAACTAAAAGTTGGAGAAGTTCACTAAGAACTTAAGGCAGTGAAATTTTATCTTCTAAAACATATTGAAGCTTATTTGCTCTTTACAAGGGTAGTTTTCATTATAAAATGAAAAATAAAATCTTAAAAAGCACCAACTCATTTGATATATCAGTTTTTTAGATTTGAGAGTTGTTTGATATTTATATTCATGAAATTTTGCATGTTGATTCATTTTTTAAAAGTTTAATGTAAAAGTATCTGAGACTGCTTATGTTTTTTTTAAAGCTGTAAGGAATTGTACTTCAAAAAGTGTGAATGTGAAATGCAATTAAATTAACAAGGTAAATTGAATGAAATTTCATTAGAAAGAAAGGAAATTAACATTGTTGCTTAATTTCTTTATGCCAAGAATTGTACGCTGTACATATTTCTGCTCTGTGTTCCTGTATAATACTGTGATTACCTCTGTCATTGTACCTGTCACCCTGTATTGTAATTGTTTGCTGGTTCTGTCTCTAAACTTCTTGAAGATGGCAAATATATTTTTCATCTGTATCTCCATCATTTAGCCTAGTACTTAGCCATAATAGGCACTCCATTTTAAGTGTGTCAATTTTTATCCCCATTTTAAAGGTGAGAAACTGAGGCTTAGAGAGGTTGGGTAATTTGTACAATTATGACTTTGCTAGTTTGTTGTAGAACAAGGGCTTGAAATTAGGATGACTAATTAAACCTATTGCTTTTTTTATTGTATCACACTGACAGTGTTTGATAATGCTTCACTGTATTATTTCCAGATTGACAATCTCTGCAAGTGTTCATAAGACACTGGTAACATTTGTTGCTTCCTGGGAGAGGAAAGGGGCTTGAGGACAGAAATGTTCCCAGACACTAGTTTTAGAACCTCTTGGATTTTGAACCATGTGGTTATTTTAGATACTCAAAAATATAAATACATTTTACAAATACACAGAAACTTACCAGATAGACTTTTATATTAAATTTAAAAATAGTGTATCATTTCAGTGGTTTGTTTTGTTGATGTCTTTAGATTTATTTATAGTTTTCTGAGAACTTTGTGCATCATACTTTTTCCCTTTTATTTTTGAACAAAAATAATTTAAAAGGTGGGGCAGGGGAGAGGCTAGAACATCCTAAAGGTCAAAGTCCCTCTCTTTAATATGAATGATGTTTGACTATTTTTAAAGTATGTTCCCTAAATCTTTCTTTCAGGAGCTTCTTACATTAAATCAGTATTTGATAATGTACCCAAGACTTTGATTATTTCTAATTAGTTAGGGTGGTTCTGGCTTCATTAACAAAAACTCTGCAGTAAACTGACTAATAGTCAGAAAAATGTCAAATGTTTAGAGTAAACCTGGAATAAAAGTTCTTCCTGCCAGTTGGATTGGGTCCACTTTAGAATTAGTGTTCCACATCTTGGAAGGGAATATACATATGGATTGGCAAAAATGTAAGGTTCTGAACCAATTCCTGGTTAATAGGGATAGAACTACAGGTTTGGTTTAGGCTAGTCAGGATTCACCCCAGGAGCTGGGGTCAAGTCCTGAAACCATGTTGATGCTACATGGAGGGGAAGACAAAGGAGATAAGTTGGACGGTTTCCATCATACTGTCCAGTAGCATTTCTTAATTACCTTTCAAATGAAATGTGATATATAACTGACCCCTCTGTCTCTACTAACAGCTTTTGAGGAATGTAATTGTGCTGGACGGTGGTACATGGGGGTTCTCTTACTCTTCTCTACTCCCTGTAAATGCCACTAAAAAAAGTAAAAAGAAATGAAATGTGGGACACAAAAATAAGGAGTATATGATGGTTGTTTACTGTAACCTTTTTCTAGGTTGGTGTGTGTTTTTTCAATCATGCTCTCTGTCTTTCTCTTCTGCATATATGTAGAATTAACATGTACTTCTTCCTCTCAAAGCCTAATGGGAATATTTCTTAATTAAAGTTGGCACTAATACTTTAGTACTTACAAAGAGAAACAATCAAAGAGTATTGGGATGAACAGAGGCTCACAGGTTTTGAACTTACAACTTGGGTTTCAAACAAGACTTCCCCTGTATCCTCCTCCCTGCAATAGCTCTGAGAACACTGGCAAGTTGCTCCATCTCTTTGAGCTCCAGTTCCATCTGTAAGATGGGGATAATAATATCTATCTCATAGGGTTAAGTGATTAGGATTAAAAAAAGTGTTAGACTTAAGTTTCTATCACATAGCCTAACATTTGTTCAACTCCAATTACGATTATTTCTTCTCTGAGAGGCTCAATTATCCTAGCCCAATTTGACAGATGTGGCAGCGTCATTGTAGTTAAATTACAGGTGTAGATTGTGAGATTATTAGAGCCTATTCCTGAATGACTTTTCCCATTAAGCTTTTCCTACATTTAGGACATTTGTTGGACCTCTGGACCTCTGCATTTCATAATCATAGGTAGTTCATTATATTCAATGACAATATTAAGTTTGATCTGTGGGGAAGTAGGTTTTTCTGACCCAAGACTGATAAACTGTCTCAAAGGAAAGCTAGTCCTTTATTCAGCATGCACTTCAAATACAATTGTTACTCCCCAGTAGTAAAAATGTAATAATGTATGATACGTATGCTGTCTAATCTTTCAAGTATGATGAACATTCATACCTGAAAGATAGACATACATTTATTTCTTGGGATACTGCTCATATCTGGTTTTATGCAAAATAACATCCAAAGGACTTTCAATATAGGATCTGTGTAATCAATAATTCCTAAATAGGTAAAAAATGTATGTTATTTGCTTATAATACTTTTTTGTCCCTTGTTTAAATGGAAAAAAAAGCTCCTTCCTCTTCCATTATGGAATTGTTTAAGCTAGGCTGTCCTTCAGATTTCATATTTAAACTTAGCCAGTTGAGGAATAAGGGCAATACCTAGTTGCCACCAGGTGTGTTTAGGGACATATTTTATATGCAGAAAGAACATTTTATTGGGTTTATTTTAATAGGAAGTAAAACGAAGTAACATTTAGATTGATAAAAATAACTGAAATCTTACTAAGGCAAAAGGCACAAGAGGAATTCATACTTATGTTTAAGTATTTTGTTATTAAGTAATCAACTCTTAATTATCTAAGGATAGTTATACAGAGAAGAGATTCGTCAGCAATTCCCAACTAATGTGTTGCAAGGTAGCATTTCATCAGGAATTTAGTATTCTTACCCCTTTGAAGCTTATCCTGAGGTGTTTGTTTTGGGGTGTCTTCCTGAACATTTTCCAGCTACTGCAGTATATTCAGACATGAGAATTCTGTATCCCAGTAAGAACCACAACAACCATGTAGCGGAATGCCAGGGAATCAGTGGGGTTCTGCTGTTTCCTGATCTGCACTTGGTGGGTCAAGATGATATTAGTAACTGTTATACCTCTGCTCTCAGAACAGTTAGGCCCATATTTAAACTGGTTATGATTGCCTGCTGTGTCCTCTTAACTCAAGGATCAGGAATTGTTTTTAAAGAAGAAAAATTCTTTTTAGCCAAGCATAGTATAGCATTAGACTTTGGTAAACTTCTTTATGTGGACCCCTTCTGCTTGTCTCATTTCAGTGTTGGGGAAAATAAGCACTGCAGTGTTTCACCTGTGTTTGATTTAAGATATAGTGACTGTAATTCCCTTTTCATCCATTCCTTTCTCTTTTCTCTGCTGTTTTCTTTTAGCTTTTTTTCATTTCTTTTCTCTTCCCATCTCTTTGCTTTTGTACTCTTCTCTCTCTCTTTTTTGTCCTTTTTCAAGTGTGTGTGTGTGTGTATGATATAAGAAAAACTCACTCCACATCTTCAGTTCTCACTAGCCTATTGAGAGATCTAGAAAGCTAAGCTGCTTTTTATGCATCTAACAGAAACAAATAGAAAAAATATAAAAATTATGTTTAACCTTATTTGCTCTCTTCATGTTTTTGTTAGGTTGAACTATATGAAGTTATTGATATTGTTTTGAAGTACAGAAATAGATTTAACCTAATATTTCCCTAAGCAGCCTATAGCCCAAAATTAGGATTTGGAAATTGATTGACTGGGTGAAAGCCCTGAGTAGGAGAGCTGGATGTTTCCCAGAAGTCTGGCTTAGATAGCCAGGTAGATCAGAGTGTTGTCATGGTGCCAATGCCATTGACCAAAATGGAGAAAATTGAGAGTGGACATTGTTTTTGTTTTTAAGGGGAAGACTTGGCAGAGGAGGAGAGAAGCATAAATAATCAGTTTTATTTTGGGCTGCACTGGGACCTGTCCTAGGAGAAGTGGACAGTAGACAGTGGGAAATGTGGATTTGTAAAGAGCTAACACAGCTTATGCCTATATAGGAATGCCTATGCATTGCCCCATCTAAGCATGAACGTGAATGAGGTCACCTTGGGAATGTGAACGTGAATGAGGTTACCTTGTAAGAATGTAGAGTGAGAAGGAAAGCCAGTGGCTTCTCTTGAGTGTATCCTGCAAAGAAAACTCAGATGAGAGCTGTAAAAGTAAAAGTGTACTCATCATTTTGGAATGATTCATCATTATGTAAAATTAAGAATAACCTAAAGCCTTGGAAGGTTATATGTCAAATATGATGCATTTGCATATTGATGTGTTAAAACATAAGCTAGAGGTTTACGTGTTTCTCCTAAGAGAGTTGACTATTTTACTGTTTGTATCTGTGGATCTATATAAGCCTATATAGTTTGAGAGTATTGTGGGATGGGTTATACTTGCCTTACCTCTAATACCTTTTTCCCCCACCTTTTTTTTTTTTTTTTTCTTTTTAAGTTCTATACTGAATTTAAACAGTGTGTCACATTCACAACCATTGTGATTTTTACTGCTGCTACAGTCTTGAAATGTTAAGTCTTCCATCTAGGGCCCACCTTGCCTGCCTCATCAATCCCCAGAATCCTTTGAATTCAAGCCTTGTGGGGGACTGTTCCATGTGAAACAGACTCGTCAGGCGACATAGCTGGGGGGAAGGAGACAGTATACTCTCCTGCTTGGCTGAGGCAGCGCAAAGTCAATTACTATTAGTTTAAATTTTCTTATTGGTTAAAATTCTCATCAATCTGATCTTTCATATGCATAGATCAATATGAAGCAATATCCAAGAATTGTTTCTTTTATAACCTCATATTAATACTTGAATATTTCAAGAACAGGCAGCTTTAAAAAGGGTTTCTTCCTTGGAGTGTATAGGCAGTACACACTCAAGTAAATACACATTTTAGGATATATCTGCATAGCTTGTGGTAAGAAATTATGTTAAATCGTGTTTTTCTTCACAAATACAATATCTTTCTCTTGCTGTCTTTGTGCTTTACCTAAAGTACTGTTAAAGAATGCCAATATTTTACTAATTCACATGAGCAGAGCTCCCCCTGTAAATACACATACACATGTAATACCCTTTTAGGTTTATTATTTTTCTCCTAAACTCTTCAGTTTTTAATGCATGAAAGCCGAATTCGTTTTTCATTCATTTTTTTCAGCTACCATTTATTCTTAAGAAATACGCAAGAAAGAGCCAGGTAATAAGTTCAACAATAAAATAGGGTTTTTAAGAAACACTGAATTAAAAGAGCAAATTGCAAAAAAGATATTTATAAATGTGATGCCATTTTTATAAATTCTTTATCAAAGGAGTTATGTCTAATGTTTCATTCCTCTGAATAAAAACTGAAGCAGAAATGGAAAAATGTTAACATTTTAAATCTGGATGTCTGGGTGTCTATATTTGGGTGTTGTACTTTTTCTACATTTGTACATTTGAAATATTTCATATTAAGCATTTTTAATTTTTAAATTAATAAAACCGACTATATAATAGGAAATGACAGAGGCTACCTTAGGATGGTTGATCAGGTAGGATCTTTCTGGGAAGGTGGCATATTGAGACCTGTATAAAAGGAAGGAGGTAATACAAAAAATGTAGGGAATTATGACAAACAGCTGTTGCTAGTCCTGAGGCAGAAGCAAACATGACATATTCAAGGAAAGAAGAACATTATAGCATATCTAGTGGAAAACCATGTTACACCATGGAGGTAAGTAATTACACAGCATTTCTGGTAAATGGTTATTTAGTCTCTGAATACTTATGTTGAAGGAAGGTCATCATTTTCAGACTTATTCCTAAACTGAATTTTTTTTTCCATTTAGGGTTTACAGACTAATGGGGTCATATCAATAGGATACATACCAGTGGCCAAGTAGGGGAAAGTTTAAGCACCAATAGGAACCATAAATTCAGGTGAATTATTACAATATTTAAAATCCTAATTTCTCAGTGATGTTCAGAGAGAGAAAGGAAAAAGCTCTTCTTTATAGAATGTCAGATGAAGTAGAAGGAATGATAGAATCAGAAAATTATTGTTTTGCAAACTCCAGTATAAGCATTGCTTCAGGCAAGGATAATCCATGGATGCTAAAATCTTTGGAAGAAAGATCGTTGAGAGTAGGATATTCATTTAGTTCCAGTATGTCACTCCATGATTACTTACTACCTACAAAAGAAGGAATGTACCTTTAAAATGGAAAGATCTGACCATTACTGCCTTAAGTAATCAAATTTGGTACTACATTCCTCCTTTATGTAATACAATAAGAGGTACTCAACATCACATAAATATCTCTGCCAGAAATATTAAACTGGGATCTAATAATGGGGAAAAAGTCAGAAAAATCCAGAATATGGAACATTTCAGTGTCATGAAAACAAAAGATTGGTGAGGTCCTCTGTGCCAAGGTATTTAGGAATGAAGTGTTATTTTGTCTGCAATTAACTTTCAAATAGTTCATTAAAAAATAATGTATGTGTATGTGTGTTTATAGAGGTAGAGAGAAAGCAAGTGAGATAACAATTTGTAAGCCTAAGAGGTAAAAGGCTGTGTGTGTATTGTATTACTCTTTCAACTTTCTGGTAAGTTTTTATGTATTTAGAATTAGAAGTTAGAACACGTATTCCTTTTTGAACTCATATCCAACTTGTTAATATTTTTGCCCATTGTTTTACTTGTGCTGTTTGGAGCCAGACTGGTAAATCCAAACTCTTCCTAATATGGTGTTAGTGGTATTGGTAAAATATGGTGTTAGTGGTATTGGTAGTGGTAATACTGGGAATTTTTACATAGCATTGGTTGAATATGTAGTATGATAAGCCAGATGTGCTGAACACATTATTTCAGTTAATCCTTCTAGCAGCTCTTGAGTTAGTACTCATTTCTCCTTTTATAGATGAAAAGACACATGTTTAAAAAGCTAACACTAAAGCAATAATAAAAAACATTTCACCTTAAGAATGAAAATGTGAATTTGTGAAGTAAGCTAGAATATTCAATGGTAAAAGTAAGATAGAAAATTTTCTGATAAAGTCACTAGGCATGCACATTTTTCTGGCCTTTTACCTACAATTTACCATGGAGAGGCAATCTAGTGTGGTATTTTAAGAGCAAGGTCCCTGAAGCCAGAATGCCTGAGTCAGATTCCAGCTCCACCATTTATAAGCTGCTACTGCCTGAGAAACACTTCTCCAGAATTCCATACTGGGAACCCCCATTGTATTAGTTTCCTATTGCTGCTGTGATAAATTGATACAAACTTGGTGAGTTGAGACAACACACATTTATTATCTTAGAGTTCTGGAAGTCAGAAGTCCAAAATGGATTTCACTGGGTGAAATCAAGGTATTAGCAGGGCTGTATTTCCTTAGGCTCTGAAGAAGGATGATCTTGCCTTTTACAGTTTTCTTATAGGCCACCGCCTTATTGACTGCCTTTGCCCAAGCTAGCAGTGCATCCCTCTGTGCTGTTCTTCCATAGTAACATCTTCCTCTGACTCTCATCTTCTGCCTTCTCCTTCTTTTTAAGGATACTGGTGATTACACTGGGCTTCCCTAGGTAATCCAGAATAATCTCTCCATTGTAAGACCAACTGATTAGCCACCTTATTCCACTTAGAACCTCAATTCTCTTTGCCATACAACCTAACAAATTCACAGGTTCCAGAGATTAAGGCATGGATATCTTTGGGGGACTGTTTTTCTGCCTACACATCTGTGTTTATGTTCTAAAATTGTATATGGCAGCTGGGGCCAGGAGAAGATGAATCAGTCCAAAGTGGAGCTCCTGGCTAATACTGAGGACTACAAGTAAGACATAACTGGGTTTGAGTTAAATGGTACTACTGAGCAGTATATGTATATGTTCTTAAATTCTCTTACTGGCATAAAGTATATGTAGTAGATTTGGTATTGAATTAGGAGGCAACTAAGTTTTAGTTAACATTGTGGTAGGGAAATGATTAAAATATTAGAGTGAGTTTTATTTCTATTGTGCCAGCCCTCAAAGGGAGATGTCCTTGATTTAATTACAAATTTTAGAGAATCTCCAGGAATCAAAACAGTATGTTACTGGCACAAAGACAAATAGGTCAATGGAACAGAATAGAGAGTCCAGAAATAAATTAATGCTTGTATGGTTAATTAATGTACAATGACAAAGGAGGCAAGTATATACAATGGGGAAAAGACAAGTCACTTCAATAAACGGTGTTGTGAAAACTGGACAGCTACATGCAAAAAAATGAAACTGGATCACTGTCTTATACCATACACAGGAGTAAATCTGTAGTGAATTAAAGACCTAAATTAAGTCCTAAAACCATGAAACTCCTTAAGACATATAGTAAACTCTTAAAGACATCAGCATTAGTAATTCTTTTCTAGATATGTCTCCCTGTGCAAGGTAAACAATAAAAAATGACCAAGTGGGACGAATTAAAAAGTTTCTTCACAGCAAAGTAAGCCATCCACAAAATGAAAAGGCAACCTACTGAATGGGAGAAAAAATTTGCATATGGTATAGCCAATAAGGGGCTAATATCTAATACATATAAAGAATGCATACAACTCAGTATCATAAAAAAGACAAATAATCCAATTAAAAATGGGCAGAGGACCTGAAGAGACATTTTTCCAAAGAAGATGGCCAGCAGGCCAACATCACTAGTCATCAAGGAAATGCAAATCAAAACCACAATGAGATATCACCTCACACCAACCAGAATTGGCTAGTATCAAGAAGAAATAACAAGTGTTGGCAAGGATGTGGAGAAAAGGGAACCCTTATCCATTGTTGCTGGGAATGTAAATTGGTGCAGTCTCTATGGAAAACGGTATGGTGGTTTCTCAAAAAATTAAAAATAGAAATACCATATGACCCAGTTATTCCACTTGTGGGAATTTATCCAAAGAAAAATCATTAATTTGAAAAGATATAAGCACTCTTGGGCATATTGTAGCATTATTTACAATAGCCAAAATATGAAAACAACCCAAGGGTCCATTATTAGATAAAATAGATAAGGGTGATGTGATATGTATATTCAATGGAATATTACTCAGCCTTAAAAAAGTGAATTCTTGCCACTTGTGACAACATGGATGGACCTACAGGGCATTATGCCAAGTGAAAAAAGTCACAAATACCATATGATTTCACTTGTGGAACCTAATATATATTCAAAAATAGACTTGTGGTTGCCATAGGGAAGGGTTATGGGGGGATGGGTGAATTAAGTGGAGAGGATAAAAAGATATAAACTTCCAATTATAAAATCAGTCATGCAGATGAAAGTACAGCATAGGGAAGGTAGTCAATAATAATATTGTAGTATCTTTATATGGTAACAGATAACTACTTATGGGTGAGCATTTGTATGTAATTGTCAGATCACTGTTGTACACATGAAACCAACACAATAATATATATAGATAATACTTCAGTAAAAAACAAAACAATATTAGAATATATTTTATTTCTATTGTGCCATCACTCAGAGGGAAATATTCTTGATTTAATTACAATTTTAAAGAAGCTTTGTGGTTAATCTTAATTTTTTTTCATTCCAGATTTTTACAAGCCTTGGATGCCACTTCTAATATGGAGAAGATTGAGGAACAATTTGCTAATCTGAACATTGTTAAACGTTCCTTGAGAACTAAAGAGCCTACTTATCTGCTTGGCATAGACACATCAAAGACAGTTCAGGCAGATAAAGGAAGCTTGGCTGCTGTTTTATGTTCTAAAGGATCCATCAGAATATATGATAAAGAAAGGTTAAACATACTACGAGAATTTAGTGGATATCCTGGAATTCTTAATGGAGTCAAATTTGCAAATTCTCATGACAGTGTATATTCATCTTGTACTGATGGCACTGTAAAATGTTGGGATGCTCGATTAGCCAGTGAAAAACCTGTCCAACTGTTCAAAGGTTACTCTTCCAATATTTTTATCAGTTTTGATATCAACTGTGATGATCATGTCATTTGCGCTGGCACAGAAAAAGTTGATGATGATGCATTGTTGGTATTTTGGGATGCAAGAATTAATTCTCAGGATTTGTCTACTACTAAAGATCCACTTGGTGCATATTCAGAGACACATAGTGATGATATCACTCAAGTATGTTTCCATCCCAGCAATCCCAACATGGTAGTCTCAGGTTCAACTGATGGCCTGGTAAATGTATTTGATATTAGTGTTGATAATGAAGAAGATGCACTGGTCACAACTTGTAACTCTGTTTCCTCAGTAAGCCATATTGGTTGGGCTGGGAAAGATTATAAACAGATTTACTGCATGACACACGATGAAGGATTTTGTTGGTGGGATCTTAATCATCTGGATACTGATGAACCAATTACATGTTTAAACATCCAGAATGTCAGAGAAGGAATTAATATGAAAGAAGATACATTAGATTATTTGATTGGCGGCCTGTATCATGAGAAGATGGACAGACTGTTTATAGTTGGAGGGACAAACACAGGAGTCATTCACTTGCTGAGCTGCAGTGCAACAGGGCTGGTCTACATGTGCAGCCTCCAGGGAGGGCATTCCGCAACAGTCCGTTCTTTCTGTTGGAATGTGCAGGATGAGTCTTTGCTAACCGGCGGAGAAGATGAACAGTTGTTACTGTGGAAACCTGGAGCAGTAGAGAAGACACTTACAAAGAAAGGCAGCATGAAAATAGCATCCTCTGTGTACCAGCGAGTTCGAGTTCATGGTAATGATTCTTACAAGAAAAGGAAAAAGCAGTGAAATTACATTGGAGTTTACTTGATAGGTTTTACAGTTAAAAATAATTATTTTGGGGTGCTACCTGTGGTAGACATGTTTAAAGCTTATAGGTAAAAACAAGCCAATTAGCATATGATCCAGGGGAAATTGTTGAGAATGGTTTAATTCAGGTCTTCATGTATTCTAAAATTATTTTTTTTTAAACTGCCAGTTGAGTATATAATCAGTGAGTTGAAAGTAAAATTATATACCTCATTTTTAAAACCCATCTGTTGAGTTAGTTAATGTTGGGTTTAAAGAAATAGCTTTGATAAGGACTTTTTAGAAGTAGATGGCTGGTGTGACTTAAAGAAGCAGGTGGTTTGAGCCATGTTTTTTAAGCTCGGTTTTTTACATGTTAAATCATCTTCACTATTTATAAAACCAAATCAGACAGTTTTCTTCATTTGAGGAACTCCTGTTGCTTCATCCATAGATTACTTTTAAATATAAAGATAATGAGTCTAAATAGAATTAAACTTTTTTAGAAATAAAATTATTTGCATCTACTTAAGAAAAATATATTTAGTAAATATTTGCATCTGTAATACTGCTGGTTAAGCAGTAAACAGGTGTTTCACTGATGAAAAGGAAATGGTCTTGGAAATTACATTTGGAGACTCAAATATTAAAAAAAGAAAGTATAATAGCGGAGTGATTTTTTATTTCAAAATATTCTAATATTTTGATAAAATTTTCTCCCATGGCGTTTCATCCATAATGTGAAACATGAAGTTTTGTTTACTGCTGATTTTTTCATCCTTTTTAAATATTTCTCCAAAGACTCTTACTTAAAAAGTTGATCTCTCTAAAGGTTTGGAATCTTTTATTTAATTAGAACTGAAAATATCTTCTGAATTAGAAATATTTTCTTGAAAAGTACAAATGTTACTTTAGAGCTTTCAAAATTTCTCTTTAAATATTGATAGACTTGTCTCAGACTGTGACAGTGGGAGACATTTTTATTTTTCTATAAAACAATGCAACTTACGTTTACCTATGATCTAGCTAAACTCACTTGAGACTAAACTATAGGTAAGTCACATTAAACATATTCAAAATAATGTAATTCATACTTGGAGAAATTCAGCTATTCTTGCTGTTGTCAAAACAAAAAACCTGAGGGTAGTTGTGGACTTTCCCCCTTTTTCCTAACGAGATAATCACCAACTCCTATACTATTCCACCTCCTAAAATCTATCAGCTATTCTTTTTGCCTTTATCCCAGGACTACTGCCTTAGATAAGACTTTCATCATTTCTCCCCTAGATTACAGAACCTCTCCAATCTGCTCCAGTTCATTCTTCCCACCACTTCTAGGCTGAACATCAAAAAACAGCTTGAAAATGCCTCATACTGCTTAAAATCTTTGGCCAGTTTGGATCTATTGATGGAGCAGTTTAAGTAAAATGAGAAACTGTGTTTCAAGAAAGATACTTAGGATATGAAATAATTCTGACTATGTTATAAGTGGAAAAGCTGGTTAAAAAGACTTGCATTTAAAACATATCAGGAAATGAAATGGAGTTATCAAAACAGCTTTTAAAAAGATTTAAAATTCAGAAGTAATTAATAGATTTGGAAGGTGCAGGTGAGGAAATATCTCTGAAAGTAGAACTCAGAAAGTGAGAAAAAGTAAAAGCCACAGAAGATATATAAAGGAGTCTAATATCAGATGTAACAGTTTTAAAAAGTGAAATAAAAATTTTAAAGGAGGAGGAGAGAGATTATTAAAAGGAAATAACAAAAGAGGCTATCCCAGAACTTCAGTCTTCAGATTGAAAGGCCCATAGTGTCAAGTATAAGAAGGACAAAGACCCAGGCCAAGGCATAGCACTGTGAAGTTTCAAGTTTCAAACTCCCAAGAATAAAGAGAAAATCTTAGAAGTTTCCAAAATGGGAAAAAAAACAGTCATTTAGGAACAAGAGTAACATCTACATGAGACTCCTCTTTAGCAAATCTGAGTGACAAAAAATGGTGGATTGATGTCTTTACATTTCTAAGGACAAATTCCTGGGATCTGAACTTAACGCTCTCCAAACTCATGAAGCAAATAGATAACAATAAATCTTTTTGAGATGTCCCTTGCTAAGTGAACATTTCCTACTTGCTCTCTGGAACTCAGGAACCAAATATCTAACAATATCTATTGGTAACCAAACACATTGGTGAGCCCAGGAAATAAAAGATTTGCATTTCAGGAGACAGTTCCTTTCCCAAGCTACAATTATATGACTAGTCAAGCTTTCCTTATATATGAAGGTAAAAACATTTTCAGGTGTACAGAATTTAAAACCTTTTATGCCACTTTTTAAAAGGATCCTATATGATGTACTCCACAAAAAATAAGGAAGTGAATCAAGGAAGACAGAAGATACCAGAAATCAGGGCACCAACCCAGCATAGTAGCAGGGCAACAGCTTGTTAGCAGGCTCACAGTATTCAGTCCAGACTGGAACAAGAGGGCAAGAGATACTAGGAGGGAGATGTCTAAATAGACAAATGAGCAGATATGTTACCCTGTGCATTCAACAATGTGGAAAGTGGTATAAGTGAATTAAAACTCATCAGTTAAAACACTCATTGAAAATTATTTAAAAATAAAAGTTTTAAGATTTAAAAGTAAATAGATTAACTAAAAAGACAGGTTAAAAAATAAGAGTGAGGAAAGGTGTATACAAACCTACAAAGTGGGAGTAAATATTTGCAAATAATGTATCAGATAAGAACTTGTATCCCAAACCTTTTTCTTTGTAAAGGGGGTAAAACTTACCACTCAATAGTAAAAGGCAATTAACCCAATTTTTTAAATGGTCAGAGGATCTGAATAGACATTTCTCCAAACAAGATAAATAAATGGTCAATAAACACACAGAAGAAGATGCTTAACATCATTAGTTATCAGGGAAATGCAAATCAAAACCACAATGAAATACCAATAGGATGGCTATAATAAAAGAAGTATTGATGCGAAGGTAAATATCCTGCTACTAGGAATGTAAAATGGTATTGCTGCAGTCTAGCAACTCAAACATTTAAACAGTTGCCATTTGACCCAACAGTTCCACTTCTAGGTATATCCTGAAGAGAACTGAAATCATAAGTCCATACAAAACTTGTACATATATGTTCATAACAGCATTATTCATAATAACCAGAAGGTGTTACCAGTCTGAATGTCTCAGTTTATGAATGGGTACATTATGCTATTTTCATGCAATACAATATATTATTCAGCCATATACATACTACAACTTAGATGAATCTTGAAAATATGCTAAGCATAAGTAGCCACAAAGGCCACATATTATATGGTTTCATTTACATCAAATGTACAAAATCTATAAAGAAAGAATATATATTAATGGTTGCCTAGGACTGGGATGTCGGGGGGAATATGGGAGGTTTGGTGGATGATCACTAAAGGGTATGAGATTTCTTTGAGGGTGATGAAAATATTCTGAAATTGATTGTGATTATGGTTGTACAATTCTGAATATACTAAAAACGACTGAATTGTACATTTCAAGTAGATAATTGTAGTGAATTTTATCTGAATAAAGCTGTTACGTGTGTGTGTGTGTGTGTGTGTGTGTGTGTGTGTGTGTGTGTGTGTGTGTGTACACCAGACAAAAAGAAACCAAAAAGCTGGGGTGGCAATCTCAGTAGCAGACACAGTGGGATTTAAAGCTAATGTAATGTTGATTATAAAACTAGACGGAAGTGAAGAATAAAGTAAGGTCCGTTTCTTTTATGAATATACATTCACAGTTGAAAATACTAGCTTACCAAGTGTGGTGGTGTATTTTTAAAAAATATATGACCAAGTAAGGTTTATTTCCAGAATACCAGGATGACTCAACGTCAGAAAAATCTATCACAGTAATGGACAAAAAAGAAAAGCATCATAATTAACTGATATAAAAAAAAACATGGTAAGGTTTCACATCTATTTATGAAAAATAAAAACCTCAAGCTATCAATAGAATAATTTTTTGAACTTGGCTAAGGTTTATATATAAAAAATCTGTAATGTTAATATTTATGGACAAATGTTGGATTACATACATTCCTTTTAGGACCAAGACTCAGTGAGGAAGCCTATCACAGTTGCATGGGTTAATACTATAAGGAAAAAACTGAACAATAATGTTGAAGGATTGCAAGAGAAGAGGAAAACTACTTTGCAAATGATACATAACCTAGAAAAATCCAACAATCAACAAGCTATTTGGCATATTAATAGAGAGCAAAGTTGCCAGAATAAGGTCAGCCTATAAAAATGCAAATATTATTTCCTAGTAGCAAAAGTTAAAAAGTATCAACGAATTAACCAAGAATACACAAAATCTACTTGGAGAAACTAAAATTCTAATGAAGACAGAAAATGGTCTAAGAAACATTCCATGCTTCCAATGAGATGATAATATAAAAGTGGACATTCTAAGTTAAATGAAAAATCAATATAATTCCAACCAAATTCCAGTTGGGTTTTTTGAGGAATCCAAATGTACTTCAAAGTGTATATGGAAAATAAACTCCATAACTAACTAACTAAACTTAGAAAAGGGAATTAATTCTGTACCAGATATTAAGACATTCCACAAAATCACAGTAGTAAAAACTGATAAGGCCTTAGAACAATGCAAATGAATAGAGCCCAGACTGTGCAAGGATATATGGCAACTTAATGTTCTATAAAGGTGACATAAAGGAAACGGGAGAATTTTTTTATTAGATGTTTTTGAGGATAGTGGCTCACTATATAGAGGAAAATGAAAGGTTCCTTAAGTGATAAAACTAAATACAAGGACGTGTGGGAGAAATTTCTGTGACAGGTGGCAAGTGACTTGCACTTCGAAAGTATGAAGTATAAGACAAAAAAATTGTATACCAAAATAAAGCATTTCTGATCATGAAATATCTATAGGTAAGTGACAGAATGGGAAGATAAATATTTGAAATCAAGTGATTAAATGTAGATTGTAGAAGGAACCTGTAAATCAAGGGTAAACAATGCCAATGGAAAATTGAGCAAAGAATATGAAAGGTCAAATTTCAGAGGAAACTGAAAAGTTGGTAAAACTTAGTAATTAGAGAATTGAAGACAAAACACCGTCAGTCACTTTATACCTTTTAGAATCACAAAAGTTAGAAATTAAATGATACAAATACTGGAGGCATGTGGGTATAGAGGTGTATATTGTATATATTTATACATAGGTATATATATATATGTATATGTGGTATATAGCATACACTATGATGGGACTGTAGACAGCAATTCAGAAGAGCAGAAACAATATCAAAGATAATTTTCATACATCTCCATTATTGGGCATTGTTTGTGATGTCATGGAGTTGGAGACAACCTGGATATCCATTCCTGGGAAACAGGAGAGGTAAAAATGTAGTGGGTGTACCCAATGTAAGTATTCTGCAATATTTGCAAACTATAGCTGTACACATAGCTACATGGCTTGGTCACAAAAATATAGCACCCAGTGAAAACATTAAGAACAAATGCGTGTGTGTGGGAAATCATTTATATAAAATATACCAAAACTTTGAATGTAAGAACATACAAACATACATATTAATTGCCATAGAGTCGTTGGTTACCTACTATGGGGGGAGAAGGGAATGGAAGTAGGTTTAGAAGGGAGGAGAGAAAGAAGACAACTTTCATAGAAAAAAAAAATCACTTTGAAAGGATCTTACAACTCTTGTTAAAAGAGTTTGGAACTAATAATGGGTACATGGGAAGCCATACAAATTAAAAGGAGTGGGGGATAATTTTTATCTCCAAGAGGTAAGAATTGTATAGGAAAAGAAATGCAACCATGGTACACTACTTGATCCATGGGTGAATAATATTTATGTAGTTACGGTGATCTAAGCACAAAATTGACTCAATTTAAAGTTGTAAAACTATTGGGAGCAGGGAGGGAAGAGGATGGGGTGTATGCAGATGCCTAGTTTTCCTGTTTCATAATAGAAAGTTGACATTCTCTGGATAAATCAAGAACATAGCAGTATAAACGTATTACTTAGAAGCATGAAAGTAAATCACCCACCAAAACAGCTGAGTTGTGAAAGGGATACGGGAATGCTGTTTTGTTGTTTGGTTTTTGTTACAAATACATACCTGTAGCAGCATATCAGAATACTTGGACTGCAAATAACTGCTCAATTCAAATTAACCATTCTTCCTACTTTACAAATTAACCATATAAGGAACAAATGGAACATACTAGGAGGTGAAGCTTTTCAGGGTTGGTTTTTAGCAAGAATGCAAATTCTTTCCATTTTTCTGCTTAGCCAGTCTTCATCTTACCAGCTTCAAGGTCACAAGGTTACAGCAATCAGCCAGTGATCACAACTACAGTCAGCAGTGTCCATTAGAAAAAGGACTGTTTCTTAGCTTGTGATTCTTTTTATTAATGGTCATACACACACACACACACACACACACACCCCTTTGAGAAGTGACTGTCATTGGGATTTCATTATATGCCCATGCTAAAGTAGTCACTAGCAAGAGGAATGCAATCTCTATCCACCGACTGGCCCAATCATGACTGCTCTTAGGGCTGGAGATGGCATGCTCCTCTGAAGCATGTGGATCAGAGAAGGGAATGAAAAGTAGACTGGGGTTTGTGAATAGTTGTTGAGAAAATGGCCAACATTAACAGTAACTTCTACAGGTACTACAGTACAGTTATGTGCATATGTCACTTCAAAATATTTTTTCATTTTAACATTGAATCAAATGTAACTGGGATAATTGCACTGTTATTCTTGAATTAATATGCATTAAGTGCAAACTATTTTACCTTTGTTGGACCATTGTTTAGATGAAAGGCAGGCATTAAAAAAATTGAAAGAACTGAAAAATATGTCAGATGATTTTTGTTGTCCTTTTGGCAAATTTTATGTAATCCATTACTGTAGTCAGCAATGTCATTGAATCAGTTTACTATCCAATTACTGACCCATTAGTAAATCATTTCTTAGATCCACAAACCAACTCTGAATAATGTAGTTTTGAGATGAATCATACATTATGTCTTACACACTTTAGTACTGCCTGGGTGTTATGCATTTCACTGCCCATTATCTTTTTAATCATGTGAAGTGCCAGAATTTAAACCTGAATTTAAATACAGCTTTGTAGAGCCCCATCTTTCTTTCCACTTTATGCATAAGCCAAGAAAAGCTACTTGAAATCTCTGAATGTGTCGTGAAAATAATGCAACTACACTTTGCATTGGTTTTGTCATGAAAAAGAGATGATGTGACAGAAACTGCTAATTGTCTCCCATTATCTAGTCTCCCATTGTTATAGAACCCCAAATTGTAGGTGGGATATGATGTCCAGAAAAAAGACCGTATTTCCAAGAGTATTCTATTACAACTCTGGTTATAAGACTACCTTGGAGTAATGAGGTGTATGTGGAGACTTCTAAAAACCTGCATAAAATGAAGTTTTTTATGTGCCCACTCTCCTAATGTCTGGAATGCTGATGTGCGGGCTGGAACTCTAGTCACAACATCTTGGACCATGAGGATGGAAGCCACAGCTAGTTTCTTGAATAGTTGGGTGAAAGGAGTCTCTGGGACCCTTAGGTTTTATGGAGAAAGAGAGAAACTGCCCTATTGTTTAAGCCACTGTTATTTTGAGTCTCTGTCAGAAGCAGTGGAACCTAACAATACTATATAAACTTAAGATTTTTGGCAATATTACATGAGTTCATGAGCTGATATATATAAAAGCTCTTAGAACAATGTCTTAGAGTAGAGAACAATGTCTGAGAGTGGAGTAAGCCCAAAGTAATATTTATAATGTTATATCATTTCTGTGCTTTGGTGAGATGGGTCCCTCTGCTTGGCAGCTTGTTTGACAAACTATTTTTCTTAGGATCAAGATCAATCATTTCCTCCTCTGAAACCTGTTCTGATGTCCACCTGAGGAGTTAATACTTCCTTTGCTTTATGCTAATTCTTAATCTTGTGTATACAACTTGGACATTTTTGCTTATACATCTGTGTCCCTACTAAGCAACTCTCATTTGTAACAAAACAAAACAAAATGAGTTCTCTTTCAATAAACATGTAAGTCTCATGGCTCATGAAGATTCTGATAATGTCCCTAAACCTATTAACAACATTTAATGTCAGGTTTTTCAACCCCTGTCCCCACCAAAGATCCTGATGCTCCACTCCCTTTCTCCCTTCACCTGGCCTACTAAGTTGATCAGCTGAGATAAATATCTTTTGAGCTGGACATAGTAGTAAGTGATGCTGGAGAAAGAGGTTTGGTGTCTGCCCTCAAAGAGCCTGCAATGTGCTAGTTGAGACAGAGTCCAAAATAATAATAGGTAGAGAGTGCAAAAGTAGGAGGGATAAGGAAACAAGTCATTCTGTTCTTAGGCACAGGTTAAGAAAAAATGATGCCTGGAATGCATTTTGGAAAAAAAAAAAATTTATCCAATAGACTAAAGAAAGGGGTGGGAGGTGGAGAGCAACAGAAGATAAAATGGGCAGGAGGAACATGTGCAAAGGCTCAGAGGCATAAAGTACGTGATTAATTTTAGTCATGAGCATTAGACTCAGGTCTTCCCAAGTATCTTTGCAAACATGTTCACAAAACATTTCTTAGGGTGAGTTACCTCTGCAGATGGCTCATCTCATCTAGTATGCTCTGATAATTCAGTGTTTTAATTCTGAGGACAATGTTTCTCTAAGTCTGTTTTCTAGACTCAATACCACTAGGTAATTGCTGAAGTTTTTAATATTACTATTCTGAAGAAATGTTCCTCAGTGCCAGTTCAAGGCCTCCTTGTCTCATCCTGCAGTTGTGTACACTCAGGAGCTCTTCCTCCTAAAGACTCATTCTTTTCTTTGACATTCAGAGCATCTGCAAGACTACTGCTTTGTAAAAACTTCCTGGTTGACTTTTAACTATTTGTTTCTAGTTAACAGCAGAATTGTCAGTTTTCTACCTTCTATCTTTAGTCTCTAGCCTAGGGGCAATGCTGCTTTAATTTAGTTTGAGTCTTGATATTTATTACTTATTTTGGTTCTAGTTACTTCCTCATTGATTAAACTGGACTGTCTATATGAGATTGCCCTGTGTGTCTTCATTTCTCCTCTCTAGGATAGAATAAAGGCTCCTGACTGAACAGGCCTGAGTTTGAGTGCTGGTTCTTGGCATCAATCTAGCCATGCAGATATGCTCATTAATAGATTCTTAGCCCATCTTAGACTAGGATTACTTGTTCTCTGCACCAGTGTGGTCCTTTTGCTTTTCGTTACTGCTGCATCTGTTGCAATACAATTGCTGCCTCTAGGCTCTAGGTTTGATCCCCTTCCTGGCATTGCCATGGCCGTGTTAGAGATAATTCTCAAACACAAGTTTGGGAGATAGTGACCATTAATGTCCCACTTTACATATGAGGAAACAGGATTACAGAGGTAAAGTTACTTATGACTCCAAAACTGGATCAAGAAACAGTACAAGAATGGGAAGTCATTAGCTCCTGTTCTGACCTGGCACAGAGCCTTCAGCAGGAGAACTTGCTTCCTCTATGAGAGCTTACAGTTTGCCAAGTAGAGGAAGAGGAGGCAGTAGTGTGATGTGGCTAAAAGTGCAGGTGCAGATGCCTGATGGCCTGTGTTAAATCCTGGCTGATTTACTTACTACCTCTGATTTTAGAGAGCAAGTTATACAGTCTTTCTGTGCCTTGGCTTCCCTCATCTGAAAAAATGGGAAATTACTAGTTTTTACCTTTTAGATTGTTGTAAGAGTTAAATGAGAATACAATAGTATAGTGCTTTGGGACATGAAAAGTGCTCAGTGAGTGTTATCCACTATCGTCATCGTCATCATCATCATCATCATCATTGAAACCAGGTTTGCCAGGTAGTAGAAACAAGCTAAAATGAGGTCCGTCCAGGGTTGTTAATCACTAATCACACAATTTTATATTTGCATAATACTTTCCAGTATTCAGAAGACTTTCATATTCATCATCTTACATGATTCCATCATCACAACTCATGGTTGACTGGCACAGCTAATTATGCCATCTTCATTACACAGATTAATTCGTTCAGCTATACTTGTTCATGTGCCAGGTGCTGCTATGTTCTGACAATTCAGAGATGTAAACATGGTTCCTGCGCTTGTATTAAAAAGAACTGTCTTTGGGAGTGGGTTTTGCAGGGACATTTTACTTTCTACATTTTGTTTGAATTTATATGATAAAAATATATCATTTTTATGGTCAGAAAAGGAAGATTTGGTCATGGAAAGCGTCTAATGAGGCAGGCATGCAAATTACTAATTATAATACATTTGTCATTTGTGGAGGTATAGATAGGGTCAGTGGGTATGTAGGAGTTCCAGGAAGAAGTCAGAGTAGTGGCATTTAAGAATGCTGAGTAGAAGTTTGCCAAGTAAATGAAGAGAGAAGGGTGTTTAAGCAGAGGAAGCACGAATGAGTTTGATCTATTTTGAGAAGACTACATGTCATTCGGTGTTACTTGACACCAAGTAAGGGAAAAATGATGTAAGTCAGTGTGGTTAGGTAAGCAGGAATCAGATAAGGAATGTACCAGACAGAGGTGTTGAGAATTTGCCCTATGGGTGATGGGTACCCATGAAGAGTATTGTAGGGAGTAATATGAGATTTGTGTCATTCTATTGGCAGTGTAGACAATGGCAACTGATAATTTTCTAAAAGGCTAATTTGGGCAAGCAATACCAATATCAGAACTCAAGTCTTTTGACCTGAGGTTAGCAGGTTTTCCATTAAACCATGCTGACTCCTCTATAGAGCAATATATGAAAAGTCCACTATTTACTATATTGATCTGCCAGTGTGAATTTAAATTAATGACCAAGAGAATGGGAAAAGATTTCAGATAATCCCTAAGCAACTAACCTTTTCTTTTACCTTTTGGGGGGAATGCCTTTTAGAAGATACTTTTCTCTTGAATTCGTCTCCTCATTTGAATGAAAGGAAGTTTACAATTCATTCATTCTTGAGATATGTGCAGAGCATCATTTCCACTGAACTAAAATTTATTCTAGGGCCTATCTCCTTTAAAAATTCCTGCAAGTCTAGATTTAATTTTTATTAATACAGTGTAATCCCATTTCCTGCAGTAGCTTTCATAAAATTATACATCAAATCCAAAGATGTATGGACAGCAGCCTTTAGCAGGAAAGCTTGCATTCTCTATAAGACAAAACTACCCTCAGTTTGTTTATCCTCTGCTTGCACACTGCTGTCCTCATCAGAGGGCACCAGCCAGCCGAATGCACAGCAAGCTGCCCAGCAGGGAATCTTCCACTTAGTGTGACAATGCTTTTGCTGCCAATGCTCTCTATCCAGGGTCCATGCTGCCTGGCAAAGAGACAGGAAATACAGTGGTGTACTATTAGTGCCCTCTCTTGACTTTTCCTACCTAGAGCACTGTCTCATTAATCTGGCAGGACCAAAGACTAATAATAGAATTCCAGTGGTTCCCCAGGCTCCCCAAATCCTCATGGTTAGTATGATCCTGTGTTACCATCAGAACTTAAGTCTAAACTCATCCTAGGGATGGTATCATTCTGGCAAAACCCATGTCATTTATGTCTCTGCCATCTGTGTTCTCCTTCCTGCTTGCTGGAACAAGAACTAAACTATTCTGTTATCAATGACAACACCCATTTCTGGGGTTAAGATCAATATTTTAAACTATACCCTGCAACGTGGTCTTTTATTCTTGCACCCATTCATGTATCCATTCTTTGAGTGCTTATTATATGCCAACCACTGTGCTAGTTACTTGAGGCACAGTATTGAATAAAAAAGATTGGTCCTTCCATCGTGAATCTTCTGATTTAGTGACACT
Source organism: Manis pentadactyla (assembly GCF_030020395.1). Taxonomy (NCBI): domain Eukaryota; kingdom Metazoa; phylum Chordata; class Mammalia; order Pholidota; family Manidae; genus Manis; species Manis pentadactyla. Next base: position 37,511,186 of record NC_080029.1, read on the forward strand.
GATATTGGGGGAGGGGACAGTTAAAAGTGAAGGACAGCTTGTTAACTGAGACAGGAAAGAAATGGGAGCATGTACAGTTGCCAACATTGTAATTGTGCATCTTAAGAAGTTTAGATATATTTTAATGGCTTTATATGATCATGATTACTATTTTCAATTTAATTAGAGGGAATGCAGTATGCCACTTCTTAACATATTGTAGTAGAGCCCAGTGAGAGTGGGGCTGTTTGTTTAAAAGTTAATGCAGTTCCTCAAAAAGCTAAATACTGAATTACCATATGATCCAGCAATCCCACTTCTGGGTATATATCCAAAAGAACTGAAAGCCAAATCTCAAAGAGCTATTTGCACATCCATGTTCTTACAGCATTCACAATTGCCAAAAGGTGGAAGCAGCCCAAATGTCCATGGACAAATGAATGGACAAAGAAAATTGTGGTATATACATACAAAGGAATATTATCCAACTTTAAAAAAGAAGGAAATCTTGTCATATGCTACAACATCAATAAGCTTTGAGGACCTTATGTTGAGTGAAATAAGTCAAAAGGACAGAAACTGTATGATCCCATTATAAGATATCTAGAGTAGTCAAAATCATAGAAGCAGAAAGTAGAATGGTGGCTTCCAGAGGCTGGGAGAGAAAGAAATGGGAATTGTTGTTTGATGGCTATAGAGCTTCAGTTCTACAAGATGAAAAACTAGAGATCTGTTACAGAACAATGTGGATCTAGTTAACACTATTGAATGTACACTTAAAAATGATTAAGAGGGAAAAATTTATATTATGTGGGGTATTTTTTGCCACATTTAAAAATAAAAATTTAAACATTTTAAATTAACATGGTTAACATGGAAAGCAACTCTAGGCGTGATAGAATAAGTGCTGAATTGGAGTCAATTAGAAAATTGGGGCTGCAGACCTGGCACTGGTAATACCTAGCTGTGTGACCTTTGGCTTGCTTTTAACCTCTAAACCTCAGTGTCCCCGCTGGTAAAATGTTGATCATGTCTCCTGCCTCAAAGTTTTCCTAGCATTAAATGAGATGGTGCTGTGTGTGCAAGTTGGCAGACCTGAGACCACTATTCAAATGTAAGGCATTTTGATGGATGGATGGATGGATAATGATGGATTTCTTTATTATCTGGCTTTACCAATGTTATATTTGCCATATCTGGGCATGGTAGGATGTTGAAGCTCCAGCTTCTCTCTTTCATTGGTCCTGCTATCTTCTCTATTTCAAGGTTACAGATGTTAAAAGTGAAATATAACCTGGCTGCTGATCCGATTACCAGCAACTGTTCCACTTGTCTCTGTTCTCTTATTTTAGTTAACTTAATCATAGAATTGGAGAGATTAAATACAGACATATGAGAAAATTAAACAGTAATGCAAAATGTGGGCTAACTCCTGACTAGGATGCTTAGAGTACCTAGGACGCCCCAGCTAACCCTTGAGAGAAGAGAAAAGCTTGAATAAACAAAACAAGGGGAATGGAAGGAATGGTTGGCATTTCTGGTGGGAGGGAACCTCATGAGCAAAGTTTGTGGGAAAAAATAAGTAACAAGGAAAATGGGACAAGGACACTGACCTGCTTGAAATGATGAGCCTGAAAGATGAGAAGGGGTACTGATAATGGGGGGACTTCCATTGCAGTGAGGAGTTCAGGCATTTTGGTTTGAAAGTAGAGGAATGAGCTGTTGAATATGAGTTTTAGACCAAAATAATTCATGGGCCTAATACAATTACAGTAAAATCTTGGTGCATTATTTAGGACAACTCTACAAAATGATACTAAAATTCAACCAGATGAAACATTAGGTGAGAATAAGTAAGAAAAAAGAAAAAAGATTAAATGGTAATAAAAAAGTACTTGCCTTGTCAGTAAATGATGATGGGAAAATTAGTCATTTATTTAAAAAATTCATTCAGGTTCCCATTTCATACTACACCAAAATTAATCCAGCTCAATTGAAGAGTATAATGTAGTATAAGATAAAAATAAAACAAAAATTAGAAGATAATACAGATAAATATCTGTTCTCTGAATGGGTGAGAATTTTTAGAGCAATAGAATCTCTCATAAAACTGCTGGTGGGATTGTAATATTGGTACAATATTTTAGGGAAGCAGTTGGCCCTATCTTGTGAAGTTGAAGAAACACATGCCCTATGATCTGTTTTTCTCGAGAAACCATAGTAAACAAGGAGATGTGCCATGAATGTTCACAGCACCACTGTTCAAAATAGTAAAATGCTGGAAATACTCCAAACATGACAAAACAGGAGGATGAGTAAATAGTAGAACATGTACAAATGGAATATTATATAGCAGTGAAAGGGAATGATCTAAAGTATCTGTAGCCACATGGTTAAAAGCACATCATGTTGAGAGAAGAATTAACTTATAGAACATAATATACAGTATAATACCAATTATATACAATCCTAAAGTTTAAAAAAGGTACTACATGCTGTTTAGGAATATATACATATTTAGTAAAAATATGACATCATGGGAATAAAAAGCACCTGATTCAGGGGTGTGGTAACATCTGAGAAAGAGATGTGATGGATAAGGTTACACAAGAGGTTTCCACTGTGCTGGTATTTATTTCTATAACTTTCAGGTAGGTACATAGGTACTTGTTATATTATTCATTGTGGTGGTGCTTTGCAAGTCAAAAATGCTTTGTGAAATAAAACCTAAAGGTAATATGTATTCTTTCTAAAAACTTAAAAGAATATCTAAGTATGAAACTTAATCTTTACCCCGACCTCTAACCCATGCCCAAAGGACTTCACTGTTAACAGTTCCAAGTATATCCTTCCAGACCTTTTCTAGATATCTACCTTTTCTACATACCTATATATTTCATACATCAAGATTTTCCCAATACAAATAGGGTGTTATTTTACCTAGTATAAATAATTCTGTAATTCTTGCTTTTTTTTTTGCTTAATAGCATAGACATCTTTCCATATGAGCACATACACATCTCCCTCAAATTTAATGGCTGCATAACATTCTACAGCATGAGTGTGCCATGATGTGTTTTACTATCCCTCAACTAATATTTAGGTTGTTTTTATTTGTTGTAGTTGAAATTCTGCAGTGAATAGCCCTGGTGAATCCTAAGAGGATTTTTGTTTGAAGGATATCCAAGGGAAGGAATTTTTAAGGGAAAGACAATAAGAATTTATACTTAGAATGAAGGAAATCTCAAAGGAAATACGGTATACTCCTCTATGTAAAAATCAATATATAAAAAATTCATATAAGTAAATCATGAAAGTGCTAAAACTAAATAGAAAAATAAGCAAAGAACACTAATTGGCAGGAAATAAATATGACTGCTAAATATGTGAAAGATATCTTAACTATTTTAGCCCTGTAATTAAAGAGATGAAAGTTATAATTTGTTCCAAATTTTTGGCCTATAAAGTTAGACAAGATGAGAAAGGAGCAATAGCATTGGCAATGTGGCAGAACTTAAAAATGTTCAGATTCCTTAGACCATTAATTCTATTATAAGTTTAATTTGAGGAAGTAATCAAAGATGTAAGTAGACAATCATTGCATGTATTCTGGGGCAGCGGCTCTTTATCTACTTTTCTTCCCCAGCTACATGGAAAACGACAGAGAGCCCCCAACGTTCATTTTGTGCAGCATGATTCTGATACCCTGACCACAGTTGATTGGGTACTTAACCTAAGCTGGCCCAGGGCCCCCCTTTCCAGGGATCCTAGCAGGACTTCTGGCTGTTCTCTTAAATGGAGACAATGCAAACCTGAGAGCTTGATCTGTCATTTTGTACCGTGTAGCTTGGCCCTCAGAGAAAGCCCCTCACAGAGGGGACAGAGGCAGGACACCTCAGGGCTTTCCCATCCTGCTGTTAGTCCCTGCTTCCTGAGGCTAAGTGCATTCCTGCCCAAAATTCGAATAATAATTCCCCTGTTTTGCTTACACCAGCTCCCACTCAAGTCCCCAGTAAGGCTTCTGCTGCTCTGACTCAGAGAGAAAATCCCAGATTCTGCTTTGACCGTTAATATCCCAGGGCACAGAGAGTGAGGACAAGTGAACATCCTTATTCCCAACTCTGAAAATGCACCAGGGAAGACTAAAGGAATGGACGGAAGAATGTAATCCAGGGGAGTATTTACCAATAAAGTGAAAGTAATCTATGTGACTCACTTTGGATAGTTCCTGGCCTATTGTAAAGAATACCTTAAACAAACAAGGCATTGCTAGAAGTGAATGAAAGTTTGAGTATCACAGGGTGCTGCTTAAATATCACCTCCTCTTTTTCCTTTTTTGTTTTTTCCCGCTTTCCCCTCATCATCACAAGGTATTACACTGGGTTCTGTACTATCATAATAATTAGCCCTGATCATAACATCTTGTTATGCTCTAGAGTGACAGTACTTATTACATCTTACTCAGATTTGAATTTCCACAGAGTGCAGAGTAGGTACTTAAGTGTTTGGGATTAATGCGTGAGGGAATGATTAAATAAACAACACTTGATTAGGAAAGTTGTTCTATATTGAGTGAAAGCCTTATTGAAATGTACTGGCTATGATGATGGCTTCTCTGGAAGCTGACCAGTTGCTACAATTTGCCTATGAAATCAGTAACTTTTAATTTTGTAACCTTTTCCCTCTAAATGGCCCAGACAGCTGAAATTTTATAGTTTGACTTTGTCTTTTCCAATATTGGTTTTTCAGAAAACTTTCTCATAAATATTTTGTTCCAGTTGCCAACTGGGTTGTTAACTGGGTCACTAGCCTAACAAATCTGAGAATATAAGCTTTCTTGACTTAGAAAAAACATCAAACAGAACATTTTTAAATATCAGAGGTGACTACAGCCGTTATCTTTATTTTCAAAGCTCTTTAAACCTAAGTTCTAGGAGAAAAAAAACCTCATTAACAAGGTTGATTGGATTCACACTGCAACCTAACACTACCAGTAAAGTGTGCTTCCCACCAAAGACAGAATGGGGGTTCTTTATCATTTTGGAAAGAGAAAAGTAACAAGAGAAAGAGGCTTCATGTTTTCTATATATTCTACCCAGTAATATATACAAACCAGCTTGGAGAGAGGATTTCCAGGGGCAAGACAGGCAGTAAAATAATGTAGAATTTTAGAACCTATCTTCTGGTCTAACTCCTGCCCAAGTTTGCCATTTGGTAGATGTGTAGCCTTGGAAAAGAAATTAATGTTTTTTGTATCTTAGTTTCTGCATCTGTAAAATGGGATAAAAATATCTACATTAATGGCTTATTTTGAGGATTAAACAAGGTAATACCTGTAAAATGCTGCCTTTCCTGGCTCAGCCTGTTCAATGACTAATGCTGATGATGAAGACTTCGCCCTTTGTTCCTATTTGCTTTACTTTATGACTTAGTATAAGACATTTAATCTCAGTATTTTATTAGCCTTTCCTTCTGTAAGATGGAGAAAATTGTAGCCTTGTATTGAATTACTTGGACATATTAGTAAGCAAGGATTTAAAGAGAGAGGTAACTTCTTACAGCATGAAGAGGCGTGACCCTTGGAAGAACTGGGTTCAAATTGTGGTTCTACTAGTAGTTACTAGCTCTGTGACACTGGATAACTTCCCTGAGTCTCACTTTTCTTATTTATGAGTTGGAATTAATATGTATCTAGAGAGTTAAGGTTCAAATTAAATAGCACATATGAAAGTCAATTAAATTGCTATGCACATGTTTGCAGTTATTACCAGTACCATGTAAGATTGTACATGTTGACCTTGTTTATTTGGTTTTAATAACAGGGTGCTCAGATTCAAGCTTTCACCTTGTTTTTGCTGGGGTTTTTTTAGACATTTTAGAACATCTTAGCAGTGATTTACCCTATGGTCATAGATTTTATCCAATTTTATTGGCATCTTAAAAACAATGTTCTCCCTCTGATAAATAAAATTAATTTCTAGATGCAGCATTCAACCATAGGCTGCATTTTCTAAAATATGGCTTTGGTGTTTTAAGGGATACAATAAAATCAACCTATTGCAAGGCAGCAGTTTGCTAAGAATAAAGCTTATTTTCATGTTTGGTAGGTCACTACACTGTTTCTCCTCATGTAAATGTGTTCTAGGGTGACTTAACTCTGCAAACATAATTCTTAAAAATATCTGCTTTGAATCTAAAAAAAAAGCCAACAAATAAATTAGATTTGATGATTTACATTAAGAAAGAATTTAGGGTCAATTTAAATAATTTCCTTTTGTGCCTAAGATTAGATTTCATCTAAAGATTCCTGTCCCTTAGAAAAACGCCAGATTTAGGGCCTCAGAGTAAACTGAGGCTTGGAGAGGTAAAGTGATTTGCCTCTGTTATTAGTCAGTATTCTTTTGGGTGTAAGTTACAGAAATTCAACTCCAAAGTAGCTTTAACAAAAAAGGGAATTTACGGGCTCATGTAACTAAAACTAGCTTCGGACGAAGCTGAATCCAGCCACCCCAATGCAGCTGCTCTTCCACAGCTCTGGCTTCCTCCGGGTTGAGGGCAGGGAGGGAGATGGTCATAAGTGCTCCTATTTACAGCACGTTTGTGGTTTATGTTCCAGGAGGAAGAGAGGCATTTCTCTCTCAGCATACCCAGGGCAAATCTCGGGATAGATCCAATTGATCCCCTTGGGTGGTACCCATCTCTGTAGGGGAGAGAAGAGGGAAGCAGCATGGCTAAACAGTCCCATCAGGATCACATGAGGTGAAGGGTGTGGTCCTCAAAGGAAAGAGGGGTGTTGGGGGAAGTAGAGAGCTACCACACCAAGACTAGACCATTACTACAGGCATGGTCTAGATTAGAAACGGGACCTTAGTCCTAGTGCAGTTCGGGAGGTCACAGTGAGGAAGAGAAACTGGTAAGCTTAGAACAAAAATAGTTTGAGCCTCTTTTAGAGGGATGTAAATTAGAGATGAAGATAAAGCTCTGAAATGAAGTTGGGTCAAATGACCATTTTTTACTGCTGGAAAGGTATGGTTATTGTAAAATGCAAATCCTTGTTATTGCTAATGAATGCTCCCACACGCATTCTGTAATTTAGTGTGGAAGGTGATTGAAAGGCATACTCTCATTTCTTTGCACCTTGTTTTCTTCCCGTCAAATAAAATTCGGAGGAATTGAAAAAAATGCAGAAAACTCAAAGTTTCTAGATAGAAAGAAAAAAATATTAAAAAAGAAAGTGGGTAATTATGGTAGTAACTAGTATTCATTGGGCAGTTAACATAGACCAGGCACTGTAGTAAATGCATAACGCATTTATATCGGATGACCATCCTATGAAACAAAGTATTAGCCTGCTTATGTACAGGCTGAGAAACCAAGGTTGTGAGTGTGCAATTTACCCCAGCTCCCGACTCTCAGAGGTGGGATTCTTGTACCTCTGGTATATATGATTCCAGAGTCTGTGTTTTCATTATTATGTTTATAATTAGTTCCAGCTTTAGTTCACTTAACTGTATAATTTGACTATTTTACAAGCAAAATTATTGCTTATGGTACATGACTTTGTGTTTTATCCTGTGTGAAATAAAGTGCACTGGAAGCTGGTTTTCTCCTTTCCTATTGGAGACAGGGACCCTCTTCCTGCCTTGATCTATCGGTGACCTGGGGCCTCTCACTGCTAGGTAAGGAACTAGAGCACCTGAACATTTTAATCTTGAGCAATAATTATACACATTAATCATGTGGAAAGTCATGAATAACATATAAACCTTGAGGCAAATATGAAAATGTAACTGCACTATTTAAATTATGACCCAAGAAAATGTCACTGCTAATGGTGTTTTCTGTATAGATAAATGTGGTTCAAAGAAATATAACACCAAAATCCCTTGTCTACACTAGCTGCGTGTATACACTCCTTTTGTTTTTCCTAACAGATAACTCTTGCCCCAGGCCTTCTCACTGTTTTTCTCTTTCAGCCCACAGCCAGCTTCATGTACCACTACCCACCACACACGTTGGGCTAGTCTACCTTTGATAATGATGTCTTAGCACAGATTTTTTTCCTCTACTGGTTGATAACTGGTTTGATGATGCTTCTGATTATCTTAGTCCTTCTTTAGTTCACCAGTCAGCCACCATTTGATAGTCTATGTCTTCTGGTCTCATCACATGGCCAGCGCACCAGTAGATTCACGATTAATTTAGTCTTGATATCTGGGAAGTGAATACTTTCATCCAATAGCAATAGATAGTGTTTTGTCACTGACTTGATAAAAGCTTGATAATAGCTTCCCAGACGGCGATAATGTATTTCATTTTCTATTACCTAGAGTAGCAGTCTCCAAACTTTTTTGATCATTTCCACCAGTATATTTTTTTGGAAGCAATTCTTAACCAAAATATGTATATTTATTTATAAAATATATACATATGCACCATCTTTAGCTTATTGCAGTCACCATATATGCTTAAGGTTCATTTTTGCTGGTGGATATAAATTCACAAATTAATCTTCTTGATGAATTTGATTTTTTCAACAAAATTTGGATTAGATTGTTATTTTAACTTTGAAATGTGCGGCCAAAGTTACCACAAATGTCAGTTCTGTCATTTGCTTGTTTTTCTGTGTTTTCTTTGCAAAGGACTCTGATAAAGCCACTTGTCTTTTTTCTGTAGCTTATTTTAGTTAAACCTAGGTAATATAATTGAAAAGGCACTTAACTGAACCTAGCAAACTGCAGTATATCACATGTTGACAGGGACTGATTGGGTGGAATCATCTCTGCTCATCCCTGGAAATGGGTAACTTCCATTTTTCCTTGGAGTAATCTTATGCTGTTCTTGACTAAGGCCATTCCATGGACTGAGTGCAGGGTCACTCATTCTGTATATATAATATTTGTTGGGCTTAATACCTTTCTTTTTCTATTAGAACTAAGCACAAATAGATGTCCTCATGTCTTTTTCTCTTGCATCTCAAGTGGATTTCTTTGCACTATTCTTGTAATGTACGTACCCCTGGGATGCATGGACCTCCTTTAGAAGCTATTGGTACAGAGCAATTTCTCACAAAGACAAGGATGTTTTCATTTAAAAAGATCTGCTCATTTCAGTTAGCCATTTTATAGAAAATGAAATAATTTTGAAATGAATTGTCTTTTTGGGATTCCATAATTTGCAAAATCCCCACTCTACAAAATGAGAAATGTTCTAAGCAACAGCTGTGACCATTTCAAACGTGTACTACTCTTTGCTAGTTCAACTGTTGCCAAGGGAAACTGAGTTGGCTTTAAAATCTTCCTTGGTTTTAATCATGCATTCACCCTTCCAGAAACTGAGCGAACATGTTCTGCATGGCTGGGACACTGAACTTTTCATAAAGACTGGTAACTGGAAATTGAGCTGTGGAACTGTTTCGTGAAGGTAGCAAGGAGACTAGTATTCTAACCAGTTTTATGCGGCCTAGTGGTAATTAACTTTTCAAAGCAAAAACGGGCTGTTTATACAATAGTCAATCTAGAGACAGTAGGGGGAGCCTACCATCTAAGAGAGCCATCTTTTCCTGTTTTAAATTTCATTTCAAACAGTATTTTAAAAAATCTTTCATGGCACTCAAGAGCCGTATCTGGGAGTGTGCATAGAAATTTACAACACAAATGTTAACACAAACAAGAAAAATGCATTTCTTTTGTCACTTGCACATTTATGTATAGTTCTATTTCCTAACTGTATAGAAAACATGATATAACACCGAGGGGAAAAACTAAGCTACAGAACAGCATACACAATATTCAAAAGAAAAAATACTGGAAGTACATCAAAATACTAAAAGTGGTTATTTCTGGGTTGAGGTGATTATGAATGTTAACGTTTTTTTCATTTACCAACTTTTGAATAACTGGTACGCAGACATTTTAAGTTATCATTAAAAATGCCTTTCTTTCCCCCTCCCCCAAAGATGTACGTAGTGTGCAAACAGAGTGGCAACCTAAGAATATTCTCTGGAAATGCACCCTTTGGCTTAGGGCTCACCCAGGATGCAAATGCTTCTCTAAATAATTTATCACTTGTTCTAGCTAGAGCTAGGTGAAGTCTCCTCCATAAACTCTTCTCATCCAACTTGCCAATCAAAATTTTCAAGCTCCTACAGACTGCTGCTGGGTTTCCATGAGCTCTGTGCAGATGGAGGGCGGATATAGTTGATCTAAAAAATGATGGCTTACAGTCAGCCCTCCCACCTGCATAAGCTACACTGAGCTGGCCTCAACCAAGATTTGCAGGAGCTTCAAGGAGCTGATATTCTAAACAAGAAAAGGAGACGAGGTGAGAGAATTCGAAGCGATACCCAACCCTTGGCCCAGGTCCCCCGGGGTTCAGGTCTCCCACAAGATTCAGCGGAGAGCGACTGCTGGTGGTTTCGCAGGTGGCTGCAAGGGGCCATTTACACAAGTAGTGTAACAGAGACGCGGGCGAAGGATCTTATTTCCTTCTAATCACCGCTGGATCCCCTCCTGAGAGAGACTCCTCGAGTCTCGAAAGGCCATCCTACCGCTGAAGGGGGCGGTATCAGGGCCCAGAAGGCTCCCCCCGCCTTAGCCGATCCTCGTCTTTGGAATTCTCTGGTTGAAGAGAACCGCGGCCCACAAGCTCCCGCAATGTGCGGAAGACCATTCCATTGATCTATTAGCCGCACACCACCCGACCTTCTGGAGCTCCTCACGGGCCAGGTGCCGCCGTGACCCCTACCCAACCGTCTGGCGGAAGCGGTAGCAGCGCGGCCTGAGATTGCCGCTGCATCCGGGTCCCTCTCGCCTCAGCCCAATCCTCGGCCTCCTCTCTTCCTACCCTCCTGTTTCTCCGCCCCCCCGCCGCCAATCCCTGATCGGCTCTCAGTCGAACATGCTGGCATGGGAGTGAAGGCGGACTCTGACCAATGAGGAGTCGCTTCCCGTTTGAAGCCCCCAGTGAGTGGGTGCCGGAGGCGGGCTCTGCTGGCCAGAAGGGTCGGTTGCGCGTGTGCCATGGACTCAGCTGCCCGGTGATATTGACAATAGGAGAGAGAAAGGGGCATTGACCAGGACCCTCCGCGGCTACTGAACGGCGGCTCTGGCAGCGGCGGCTCCAGCTCCAGCGACCCCTCCTTCTCCTTCCTTCTTCTCCTGCTGCTGCTGCGGATCCAGTCTTCCTCCCTTCCCCCCTCCCCACGTCGTCGCTGCCGCCGCCGGGTCCGGGGCAACGAGCAGAGGCGCCGCCCGCCGGGAATGTGAACGAGGAGCCACCGGCGGAACCGCAACGGGGTCGGTGCCGATTTGATGGGACGGGCCCGCGGGGGAGGAGCGTGAGGCCGCCGCCGCCGCCGGAGCGCTGAGGTTCAGGTCCGGCCGTGAGGCCTAGAGGCGCCGCCACCGCGGAACCGAAGGTACGACGCGCCGGACAGCCGTCGCCCCGGGCTCCGTGCCGCTGTCCTGACCTCCCCCTGCAGGTCCCGGTTCCGCCGTCCGCTCCCGCTGCAGCCCTCGCGCGTCTCCAGCCCCGCGAAACCACAGATCATTCGGATTCTTCCCCAGAAGCTTCAAGGTAACTTCGTCCCTCCAGCACCGCGGCTTGCCTTCTTCCCGCCCTCCTTTCCGTCTTACGGGGGAACCTGCGGGACACCGGCCTCGGAAGGCCTGGCCCGGGCAAATGAGGGGTGCCGCGGGATGGGGTGCGGGAGAGGGAGCGCCAGTCCCACTTGTCTGATTTACCCGCAAATGCTTCTGATGATACTTCTCATTCACTCATCCCCTCCCCCCTTTTTCTCTACGTTCCCCCACAGGAGGCATATTCTTGTCCCCCTTTATCCACTGACGGGGCGGGGGAAATGGAGGGACTGGTGTAGGGGATAGGATTCTCTTAACAGCTTATCTTCAGGGTTGGGAGTGAGCATCTCTACAGACAAACTCCCTTCCCTGCATTCTCCTCCACCCCAGTACACCCTTTGGATTATCCTGAGCCTTGGAAATGCCCCGTACCCTCTGTATAAGGCTTTGCGCCCTGTTCTAGGGCGAAACCTGTTTCCCTGGGCTTTGCACTGACCGCTGCTGCTGCAAGTTCAGTTCTGCAGCGCTTTAGGGTTGAAATCCTTGACGTTTATTCTGGGCATCGGGCGGAACGGGCAAATAATTTTAAAAAAAATAAAATCAATCATCTCTAGAGATGGGAGATGAGAAATAAATAAGAGACTGAAAGAGTGATGGAGGAACAGGATTTACTGCAATCTTGTGTTGTTAGGGTTAAATGAAATCTAATTCACATACCAGATTGGAAAATCTGCTTCTAAATTTACATACCAATGTAATGTGGAGCTTCTTGCTATGAAAAATTTTAAGTGATCTTACTTCTGTGTGTGTGTGTATAGTTACTCATAGTTTGCAATTCCATTTTGAATGTGTCACATTTTATTTTAAATCTAAATAAATTGGGTAGATTTCTAAAAACTTTTTTTTAAGAGACCCAAACAAATCTTCAAAATTCCAAACAGTAGCATAATTGTTTTGTGTTTTGTTTATGTTTTTGTTACTTTTACTTTGTCAGGTAATCCAGATAACTTTTTATTCTTAACATGTTCAGGAAGAAACTCCCTTTTTTACTTAGAGATAAAAAACGCCATTGGAATGACAGGTAATTTGAGTTTCAGCATTTCCCCCATATGCAGTACTTCTATTTGAATCTGCCATGAATCTTGCCTGGAGCCACTCTCCATGGAAATTATGGCATCTTTTTAAATTGATGAATGAAACTGAGCTTAATGCTTGTTCCTTTTAGGAAGTAGCCTTCATTTTAATAATTTGAGAAGGTTAAAAAATCCTAAACTGTTTGGTTCCATCAGTTTGGTGGAATGAAAGTTGATATTTGATGATGAGTTGCAAAGGAACTCAACTTGGTTGTCTAAATAGGCTGTGAATTTATGTTTTCAACTTCAGTGCATGATTTCATCATAGTTTTGTTTATTAAGCTTTAATGAGTTAAGATGGCTTTATTCAAGAAAGAAGACTTCTTTGAACTGATTTTAATTATGCCTTTTATGTGTTCTGTTTAAAGTAACCTAACCTGGCCTCATTTGCAGTGTGGTGTAGTTTATCACAGTTAACACAGCACATTGCATTAGAAGTCATGCCTAGATAGTCTCAGTAGTTGTAAATTTCACCTTGCTGTAATACATTGGTGTAGTTTCTTGAAGTACAATAAGGGTTTCAACTCCAGAGCCCATTCATAATATTAACTATCTTGGGAAAATGTATTGATGGAAGTTTTCCAGCTGCAAAATAGCTCCAGAATTACTTCAGGAATCTCAAGATGAGAAAAAATTTGCAGTTAGAAAATGAATAGATGGCTTACAAGGGTTCTTCAAGTGTAAATGAGCATCTTCATTGCTTATCGTAGCAGGAGCAGCACAGCCCGTTAGAATTACAGTATTGTTTCTGTGGTAGTTATACTACTCCCATTTTCCACCAAATTTTCATGTTTTTCCATTGGACATACGACTTTTCTTAATTTTATTTGCTGCCTTTGTCACATACTCTCATTTTCATGAATGTTGGGTATAGGAATGTTCGAATTGGTGTAACTCATGTGCATGCTTCCACTTTGGGAATGTGTTTATGATACCTCTTTCTCTTTAGTAGGGATATGTCCTCAGCACCAACTACTCCTCCATCAGTGGATAAAGTAGACGGATTTTCTCGGAAGTCCGTCAGAAAAGCCAGACAGAAGAGGTCGCAAAGTTCCTCACAGTTTAGGTCTCAAGGCAAGCCCATTGAGTTAACACCTCTGCCGCTGCTAAAAGGTAAGACTTATGACCAGGTGATGGATACCTTTTCAATAGATTTTTTGATATGTATATATAATTCCCTTCTAGGAGGATTTCATATTTGTTAAAATTCTGTGTTGTAGGTTGAAGGGATGGGAGATTTCAGACATGTTGAAGTTACTGATGTGTGACCAGATATACCCACTCTCCTTGTTAAAGGGCTCAATTTAATATAAATAGGTGTAGACAAATGAAAAGAGACTTATTTATCAGGAGAACCTCTCACACTGATAAAAACTGAATGCCAGAGAAACTTTAAGATGTTCTGGGTCTGTGTTTTTAATTTTTTCTTCTTTTGACATTTAGATGTATACATTGCATGTGATGACAACTATAAATTGTATGGCCTAGTCACAGGGAGTAGATCTATAGAGGAACTGGTACTATTAGCTTACATAAAGAAAATCATGTTTGAAAGGATCCATTTTTAAATCAAGAAAAAATGGTCATTATTAATTGAGTACATGCATTCTTGTTTTCAGATAGTAGAAATAGAAATGTGTATGATGATCATACTTGTTTAATGCTACTTTTCTCTTTCCTTTGGAATGAATTAAGTACAACTTTTTAATATGAGAACTTTTTTATTTAAATTAGATCTCTCAATTTTTGTTTGGGTATGTGGATGCTTCTTTTTGTTTCTTTTAATTTTCATCTGTTTGCTTTATATTATGAACAGGCATTGTTTGAAATGTACTGGAACATAGCATAGATAGCATGGAAACTCTCTGAGTCTACTTTTGAAAGTAGACTTGTCTGCTGAACACTAAGAGTGGGAAGAAAGCATGAACAACACAGTGCACTTCGTGTCTTAGAAAATCAAGAATCCTCATTTGCTAGTTTGTTAATGTATATTTATTTCTGTAATAGTTTGTGAAGTAAGAAAGTATTATAAGAAAAATGGGAGTTTGACTAGAAAAGATCCTCAATTTAGCCTAGGATATTTCAAGCTTGTATTTTTTCTTATGTGAACCTTTTTTTTTAAGGGAGGGAGATTCATAGATGGGAATTGGGTGTTTATATTTGAAATTGGTGGAAACTAAATGAACACTGATTAGTGTAAAGATGGTAATTTACCATTTAATAAAGATGAGCTCTTACAAGTTTGAGGGGAGGAAATTTTGGCTAAAGATTTTGCTGGTAAAAATGTAAAAAAGAAAGCATGACGCTTTGGAAGAAAAATGAAAGAAAAAACTTTTTAGAAATAAAGATATGCTTGAAACACTAAGTTGAGAGGTATATTGGAATCTTTAGTAACTTAGTCTGAACCAGGTAGCATCTATATCTGGTAAAAATCTTTATTCTGAGGAAGCAGATTAAACTTTTTTAGGGTTAGAAAGAATTAAAAATTTTAAACCTTATTGTTACATTAATTCTGGGGGTATCTAAGTTAGACCTTAACTCACCATTCATAGCCAGGGTATTAGTTCTGTGGGTAGTGAAAGAGGCATGCATGAGAATTTGGCACATGTTTTAGTATTTTCTTGTTCCTTATCTCATTATTTTCATTGTGGTAAAATATACGTAACATAAAATCAACCATTTTAACCTTTTTCAAGTGTTCATTAGGTGTCGTATTAAGTACATTCACACTGTTGTACATCCATGTCCAGAATTTATTTTCTCTTACCCAACTGAAACTCTGTACCCATTAAGCACTAACTGGTCATTTCCCTCTATCCCTAGCCCCTTGGCAACTGCCATTTTACTTTCTGTCTTTATGAATTTGATTAATTTTGGTACCACATGTAAGTGGAGTCACAATATTTGTCTATTTGTGATTGGTTTAGCATAATGTCCTCAAGTTGAAGCCATGTTGTAGCATATGTCAGAATTTTCTTCCTTTTTAAGACTGAGTAATATTCCTTTGTATTTTTTTTTACCACCTTGTCTATCTGTGAATAGACACTTGGATTGTTTCCACCTTTTGATTTTTGTGAATGCTGCTGTGAACATGGTGTGCAAATATATGTACAAGTCCCTGCTTTCACTTCTTTTGGGTATATACTCAGAAGTATATTGAATTGGTTAGGTCATATGATTAATTGTTTGAAGACTTGCCATAGTATTTTCTACAGCAGCTGCACTATTTTAGATTCCAGCTAGCAATGCAAAAGGGTTCCAATTTCTCCATATCCTTACAACACTTGTTTTTTTTTTTTTTTAATGATAGCCATTTTGATGTATGTGAAGTGGTATTTCATTAAGTTTTCCTTTGCATTTCCCTAATGATTAGTGATGTTGAGCATCTTTTCATGTGCTTATTGGCCATTTGTATATCCTTTTCTCATTTTTTAAGTGAAGTCTTATGGTATTAAAAGTTTTCCAAGAACTCTGCTTTCCAAGAATATGATTTTTGTGACCTTGTATGTTTTGCCAGCATGGGAGAACTGGAGAGCAACAGAACCGTATGATTAAATTAGATACATCCACAGGCTTATTTCAGGCAGACTACAAGTGATTCTTGTGTAGTAAGCATGTTCTGGGAAAATATTCTGGAAAGCATTCCATAAGTTCCGTATCTATGGAATAACAAGGAAGTAAATCAGATATAGACTTCAGAAATGTGTATTTGCTCTTGATTTTTATAGTGAATGTAAAGGGTTTGTTAAATGACACTTATTTTCCTTACAGTGAATTGACTTTTATTTGTGTGTTGCCTTCTCACCAATGATAGGAAGTAATTTATACAGAAAATACAGGAAGATTTTCTTTTTCCATCTCCTTAGGAGAAACCAGAATAAATTATATATGCTTGCCAAAGGATAGTTTTGAATGCAATTTTCTGTTGAATTACTTTGACTAGATTGGAAGGTTGAGTTAATTTTATCTGGGGGTACAATATAAATTGCAGTTCAGTTTTGTGGGTTGCTTTAAAGTAAAAGGTATGTCCCCAAGGTCTTCAATTTTAGGGGAGTTTGAAGATGGAAACATGTAACATAGTAATTTTGAAATTCATCTTTTTAATATGTAATTTTGAAAGCTCAAAAATTAGGTATTCACTAATAATCACTTGTTTTGTGTGTATGCATTATCAATGTTTATTATATGCATCCTAATGTTTGACCTGTAAACAATACTGCCATTAATTATTAGCACTTAAGAGGCTCTTCAGTTGCAGAACTGTTACAAAGTGAGAGCAAAATTTCATCTATTATGCTGTTTTTCCAATAGGTGAGGTTTTGAAATTTGTATCAATGATGTTGTATCCTGTAGAAAGCCACATCAGCATGTAGTTCTGTGTAAACACAAGGAGAATAACCTGGCTTTTCTTAAGATTTTATAATGAAATTGCAGGATAAACCTTCAAATACAGACCTCTCAATTTTCTCCATTTTCATATACTTCTGAAAATGCCTTCAGAGAGTCCTAAAGTTTTTGAGCTTGAAGGACTCTCAATCATTTTCCTGATAAGGGAAATCCAGTGGAGGTTTAGTGCCTTATGTGTGTGATAAGAAAGTAAACTCTAAGATGCTTTCCTGTGCCTACATAGCAGGACATGAAGCAAGGTTTGACAGTTCTCTGGGTAAGTCTGACTAAGAACAATCAAACTAAACACTTAGGCAGATAGACAAACATGCATTTATAATAATAATAATAATGAGGAGGAGGAGGAGGAGGAGTGGCAGTAGTAGCATCTGGTTGGGTGATTTAAATCTCCCTACCACATCCTCTCATGCCTTATTTCCTTCTTTCTTGGGCTGTAAAAGCTTATATAAATTTAGATTTGAGTGAAGTGTTTTTTGATAACTACCACCTCTTTGAAATAGGATTGTAATGAAAGTGGCATCATTATTTCTAGCCTCACAATTTATTATATGTTTCTGAGGTATCTTGCTGATAGTTTGGGCATTGAGTATTAAGCATTCCAAAAATTATGATGACTGGAGGTACCATTCAACAGGAAAGACCCTGTTGGTGTTGAGACCTTCAGGTCAGTACATTGTGCTAATGTAACAATCCTTCTCTAATGACAACTTTCTTTTTAAATTCTAGGTTTATGATTCAGCTTACATTTTTATTTTTTAGGGTGGTAATTCACAAGCACTTTGAAAATTAGAATTTAAAACCAGTTTTTGTGCTTTTCTGATACTTGGGTGGGATAGTTCTCATTCATCTGTATCTGCTTTGTATAATATAAAGAAGAAATATGCAGATGCAATTCCCAGTTTTTATAGAGCTAGGGCTCTAAAGTGACTTTATAATGAGAGTAGTCTCTTAAGGAATAATGTCCTCCACTTTAGTGTTTACCATCCTACTTGTGTGATACAGGGTTGCATGGGAGAAAGTGCATGGGCTTATTGCTTGCAAGGGTCTGAGTGCACTCACCAGCTGTGTTCCCTGGGGCGAGTGAATTAACTTGTCTATCAAATGAGGGGGAAATCTATTGATTTCCTTGTCTATCAAATGGGGATGATAATAATAGTTAATAATATGGCAATACTGCATTCAATAAATACTAGCTATTGTTATTTAGCTGGGATTTCAGAAGTTAGAATATAAATAATGTGGAATTATTTGACTTTTTATACTTTCCCAGCAAACAGTTGACACTGGAAATTTCTCTGAAATTATGAAACCAGAGCATAGTTTTGCAGTCATAAGCCTTTTTCAGCCCCCAAATTTTCAACCCCTAAAACAGTGTGCCAGTGTATTGAATTTAGTAGATTATTTATTTTAAACATCTTTATTTGGAGATTTTCACCTACTGCATTGGTATCCTGCCACAATTTTTAATGTAATGCTTCTTATTTTTCACTTACTAATTTTTCCTCCCAACTTGGTTCTCTAGTTCCTCTTCCCAAAAGCAACCAGTCATAATATTCTCATATGGAAAGTATATGCTTGAACCCTTGACTAAATTTAAAATGCATTGAGCAACCTGAAAAAATACATATGTGTATTTTTTTAAATGGGAGAATTCCATAGCATTTTTCAGATTCTCAAAGAGGCATCTGAATAAAAAAATGTTAAGCACCGTCAATCTAGTTTGTGCCTTAGATAAATGGTGTATATTTTTTAGATAACTAAATTGTGTGTGTGTGTGTGTGTGTGTGTGTGTGTGTGTGTGATTTAAAAAATAGAAGCTTTGCTTTTGAACTAGCACATCAGTAAGTTAATAGGTGTCAACGTTCGGCTTTGTAGCCTTTGAAATAGTCTGATGATATTTCTCTTTTAGGGAAGAAATGATAAGTTTTGCACAAAACCAAGTGAAAATGACACCGTATTCATGTGTGAAAGATTATACCCCATTGTAATGGAGAGGTATTTCATTCACTCCTGGAAGGAATAGTTTTTCTTTATATATCCTAATTATTTCTGTTGCATAGAGAAAATTCCCTTATAGAGTTGTATGTGGGCCAAAAGATACTGTGCATAAACGTTCCTGGTTTATTAATCATTTAAAAGTAGGGTAGCAACTTGCATTCATATCCCATTCCATCTGAGTGTGATAATTACTCCTTGGTTCCTTCACCTAGGCCTTGTGGATTTCTGGTTGTGGAGAGGGTACATGCATCATGGATGGGCTTCAAGGTTCTAAGAACTTCATCAAACTATATGTAAAGTTTCTGAGTATGTGCATTTTTTGGACGACAGAGTTCATTGCTTTCATCACATTAAAGATTTAACCCTATCATTCCTGCTTTTTCTGCATAGTTAAGAGCCTTTGGCTTAGACTAAAAGATTGGGAATTACTGTTGTCATTAATATTATTATTATTACTATTTTTGAGTCTCATCTTAGATGTGTGTGTACACATACACATTGGACACTTAACCAGTAAATGTTGTAAGCTAAAAAACAGAATTCATCATAATCCTCAATCCTCTTGAGGATATTACCCAGCTAAGGCATAAAAAGAGGTGCCAAATGAATCTTCTCGTAAGGTGAGGTGGACCTTTTCTACCTAGAACTTTCTTCTCTGACTTCACATCATTCTTCAAGTTTCAGCTCAAATGGGATCTTCTTAGGGACTGTACCTCATGACTTTAAAAAACAGTCTTTGAAGTTTCTGTCATTCCATTGTTTCTTGAGTCTTATTTTTTAATCTGAAATTATTTTATCTTTGTTTATTAACTTGTATGTTATCTGTTTCTCCTCCCCAGTTAGAATATAATCTTCGGTGTAGAAACCTTGTTTCTCTAATCTCTGGGGCGTAGAACACTGCTTCATACATAGTTGGCATTCACTAAATATTTGTTAGTAGATTGATGAACATTGTTAGTTGACATCTAAATTATTAATAAGTATAAGCATAAGTTTTTTCCCCCAAACCTAGGCTGATCAAGTTTTGTTTAACTTGTAATTTATATAGAATTATAAACTTTTTTAATGAAGACTTTTTATTTTTAAAGGATCAAATTGCTGGGTGTTCACTTAAAATCTTCAGAAAGGCTTTTTGCATGGGTAATTCTGCATGTTTCAGGTTAAAAACAGGAGTGGTATCTTGTGGACCGAATGGAGTGGCTTTTATATGTGATATACTAACTGTGATTCCTTTTACTTAGGGGACTCATACTTTTTGTTCTGCAGAAGTTAAGCTGTGAAGCACAGTGACATTCCTTTTTTTGGTTGGTGTTTGGGGACTGAATTATGGGCTCATCAGATTATCAGACTTTATATAGTTTAGGAGAGAATTGCTTGTCTGAATATTATAATGAGCTTTTATAGCAGTGTTTTATGGTCAAATTTGCTTTTATCTTTAAAACTTACTTTGTGATAATGTTAGCCTCTTAGTGCTAATTAGGTTTTGTAGTGCAAAAGAACAATAAAGTTTCTAAAGATACTTCAAAATTGCTGAGTAAGGTAGGTCTTTGGTTTGTTTGCAAATGGTGACATCCTCTTTTACTACTTAAAAATACTTTTCTACCCTTTGATTTAAAGATTTTTTGAAGACAAATATGCAGTCTTATTTTTGTTACAGTAGAAGTAAGCATATAATGCACATATTAATAGGACAGTGTATCATTATTGTATAATTGTATTATTGCCTAATATATTAGGACAGTGTATCATTATTATATAATTGTATTATTGCCTAATATATAACAGTTATATACCTAGTATGTGTAACATAAATTACCTAAAAAAGGCAGGTGGCCTCCCTGAGGTAAAAATGGAGGCCCTGGAGTCACATACACCTAGGTTTGAATTTTGGGTCTGCTCACAGCTATGTGGGTTCTAAAACAGTATTTTTTTATCTCCAAAATTGGGAGACTATTAGAAGTCATCTCATAGAGTCAGATTAAGTGCCTTAGGCAGATAAAACATATAGCTCAGTGCTGAGTATATTGTAGGAATTGGAGAATATATATTCTAATGAACATAATGGAAAATGCTTACCAGTGTTTCTCAGTTGACTTTTATTCCCTTAATATAATGCCTTGATTATTTTTATTTAAGGAAGAAAAATATGGAGTATGTAGTGCTGTGAGAAATAAACTTTTAAAGCAGAAAGGAGAATTGGTTCTTAAGTATCTCAGCATTACTGTTTAGTTCACATCAATTTCAAACTTACTCTTATTTCAGGAGTAAGAACTTAAAGTGGCTAATGTAATTATAAAATTATTGTTAGATAAACTTATTTTGAAGTCCTCTGCTAGGACAGGATCTTTAAATTTTTTTTGTAATTGCTGACTTCTGTCAGTAAAAATAACATATATGTCTGTTTATACATTGTATACATATGCTATAATGCAAATACATAATGCACATTAAGAACATATACAGACACAGAAAGTGGAAAGTCATGAAACTGAAAAATAAAATGTATAGACATTGTAGTACTTAACTTTTGTGCCTCCTTTTCCCTTGCTCATTTCCTCAACACCTGCACCTGTGGCCCTGAGCACATCTTTGTTTTGAGGTTTTGCTTTGAAGAGAGAGCCTTTTCTTCAGGTTTCGAGCCAGAGTGAGATGTAGGAGTTGAATGAGAAAACATCTTTCTTTACCTTCTTGAGGTTTTTGCCCAGGATTTTGAGTTTATTGCACCTTAAAGAAACCAAATCTGAACTGAGGGTTTTGCCAGTTTAAGGAGTATCATAGGTGGTTCTTTGTTGATGGCTTCGATCTTGCTGTTGATGGGTGGGTTTCAGGGGGCCCTTGACACTCTGGAAATTCCAAGCAGTATTTGGCATCTCTGTGCAGATTGACAGTTTTCTGGAGAAAGTATTTAGAGCTTTGACAAGATTCTCAAAGGAGTTTCCCCCAAATCTAGGAACCACTGCTTTACATGGTGGGTGTCAGTTTCCTCACTCAGCAGAGAGAGAATTTGTCATATAATCCCTTTCAGTAGAAGGGAGATCTCATAACAAGAGGTTTCTTCTGCATGTCTCTCCTGATTCTTAGTTCTTTTTGATACCACACAGATTTTAAAATTTATGTGGAGGTAAAAGTTACTACATGAGTCTGGTGTGGTTGTTTGGAAATTTTTAATTGGTATCATTTGAAAAATTAGGCTGAATGAAGAGGATTTTCAAAGGTAAGGTTGAGTGTGCATGAAAAAGCATTTATTCTGGAATAGCTGTGGACCTGGAAGAAGTTGGAAGGAGAAACTCAGGTTATCTTTGCTGGGGAGAAAAGTGTTTTAGTAACCAGTGATGGAGAAGACAGGCAGCGGCTGCTTGTTGTGCTGTGTACCGGGCCGAGTACCACCTAGTGTTGCATTGGCGCTTCCCACCAACACCAAGGGCAAGGGGTGCTTGCTGTTAACTGAGGGATGAGCAACTTGCCCTCTCTAGCAGAGAGAGCCAGGATTGGGATCTCAGGCCCATCTGGTCCAAGGCCAGTGCCATCTCTATTGTGTGCAGAGCAGTAGAGGAACACAGGTGAGAACTTGAACTAACGACCATCTTGCTCAAGCTATGCTGTGATGATGTACTAAGTGAATCATCTTACTACTTCTCATAAGAACCTTAAAGTTGGTGGAGACCGAAGTGATGAGAAAGAAAAGTGGGGAGCAGCTAGGCCTCAGCAACACCATGTGGGGTAGGTACTGATGGGGAAGAGTCAGGGAAGAGCAGCAGGCCTCAACGTGGCTCCTTGGAAAGACCAGGCAGCGCCGCCCAGAGGCTGGCAGGAAGGAAAGCCTCCTCACAGTGGCAGGGAGGGGGAAGATGTTGCCCTGACTCCTGTGGGATTCAAATGCTGTCATGATAAGGACATGTCAGCCTTGGGGTTTGGTAGCATTCTGGCTATGGTATCACTTACAATTCATCTTTGCATTTTCTGGGGAACTAGCATATTGTAGGAAAGGGCATGGGTTCAAGTCTAGGTGGTCATTCTAGCTTTGTGACCTGAGGTCAGTTACTTAACCTGTTTGGAGCTTCAGTCTCCACTTCTGTGCTATGGGACTTGTATTTCTCCAGGTAGTTATAAGGAATGAGATGTGAGTAACTGCCTAACGTGGTCAGTTTCTTGATAAATATTCTTTCTCTTGATCTTTCTGTTTATCACTCATCTTTCTATGAGTCTCTCCCGTGGACCAGGATCTTGTTTCAGATTACAGTGTTGTGAGGGAGGAGATCTGGCAAAATTTCATCCATTTATGTAGGTGCCATGAAAGACTACACCTTATGGGAATGTTACATTTTGATTAGTTCCTGGTTGTTTATGCCTGGAATACTGTTCAAAGTGAAATATCAAAACATTAAAAACAACATGGAGAAAATTGGGACTTAACACCATTTCAGGAAAAGTACTATCTTCTTAAGAAGAAGATACAAGCTTTGGAATTAGCCTTTTTTACCAAAGTGCCCCCAGAAGACACTGTCTGAAAAGTGGAAGGGCATATTCCCTTGCTATACGTTACAAGGAAATACAGTGAGAATTCAGACTGGCTTCAACTTCCTAAGGAGCTACCTTTTTATTTGCATTTTGGAAATCACAGCTATTGTGTTCGTTTGCACATTGTAGGTATATAACACTTTTCTTTTTGAGTGAATGAGTATTTTGAAATCAAGGACATTTGTAGCAAAAATGAAGTCTCTTTGGGGTTCAGAAGGCTACTTCAGTCTTTGTCTCAAGTTAATTTTTCAGAAAGATAGTGATGTATCAAAAGGACTGGTAGTTTTCCCTAATTTGTTAGCAAGAGTCAAAATGACTTGAAAGCAGATTGCTGGAAGGGACTTTTTTTTTTTTAGATAATTATTTTTTATTGAAGGGTAGTTGACGCACAGTATTACATTACATTAGTTTCAAGTGTACAACACAGTGATAAAACATTTATATACATAATTCTAGGTTCCAGCTATCACCCTACCAAGTTGTTACAATATTTTGACTATATTCCTTATGCTATACATTACATCCTGGTTACTTATTTATTTTACAATTGGAAGTGTGTATATATATATATTTTGTGAGGGCATCTCTCATATTTATTGATCAAATGGTTGTTAACAACAACAAAATTCTGTATACGGGGGTCAATGCTCAATGCACAATCATTAATCCACCCCAAGCCTAATTTTCATCAGTCTCCAATCTTCTGAAGCATAACGAACAAGTTCTTACATGGAGAACAAATTCTTACATAGTCAATAAGTTACATGGTGAACAGTACAAGGGCAGTCATCACAGAAACTTTCGGTTTTGCTCATGCATTATGAACTATAAACAGTCAGTTCAAATATGAATACTCATTTGATTTTTATACTTCATTTATATGTGGATACCACATTTCTCTCTTTATTATTATTATTTTTAATAAAATGCTGAAGTGGTAGGTAGATAAAAGATAAAGGTAGAAAACATAGTTTAGTGTTGTAAGAGAGCAAATGTAGATGATCAGGTGTTTGCCTGTAGACTATGTGTTAATCCAAGCTAGACAAGGGCAATAAAACATCCACATATGCAGAAGATTTCTCTCAGAATGGGGGGGTGAGGTTCTAAGCCTCACCTCTGTTGACCCCAATTTCTCACCTGATGACCCCCCTGCGACTGTGCCTGTCTTAGGTTGTTCCTCCCTTGAGGAATCTTACCCGTCTCTGGCTAACCAGTCATCTTCTGGGGCCATACAGGGAAATGTAAAGTTGGTAAGTGAGAGAGAAGCCTTATTGTTTGAAATGGTTAGCTTTTTATTACTTTGCATATTTATGCCCTGTAGCTTCTATGCCCAGCATTTGTCTTGAGGTATCTTTACCACTTGGAAGAATTATGATACTTGGTAAATTTGATCTGAGGCACGAATTCTATTTAAGGGTTGTAATTAGGAAGGAAGAAGAAAAGCTATAGAAGTAGCAGGCGGAAGAAAACATGGGAAGATTGATTATTTCTTTGACATATCTTCTTGTAGAGTAACTTCAGCATGTGTAGGTTTTAAGCTACTACTTAGATTGCGCACACACATTAACATAATAGGAGTATAGTTACATAACCAAAGCATACCTGTAATTACCATCCATTTCCAGTGAAACCAAGAAAACCAGTTAGGCACCTTAGGCATTTGTGAAAACTTATCTATGATATGGTGGATATTGTCCAACTGAACTTGAACAGTCTGAGAGAAATCAGACAAATTAAAACAACCCATTCCTGGGGAATGTTCACATCCCTTATGTTCTTTTAACAGTAAATAGTCTGTAGTTGTAAGATTTTGGAGCGCTACAATTTGCACTTCTCCTAATTCTTGGTTGAGTTCCAACAGTATAGATCCAGTCAAATTTGTTGTTTTACTGTATGCACAGGCCAGCTTAGATATCTCCTTCCTCATTCCCATGGCAAGTCCAGGAGCTGGTGGGATGAGTGCATCTACAGCTGTAGCAGTGCGTGGATCTTTGTTGGGGTTTTTTGATGATCATCTTCTGGCATGAGTCTTCCAGAGAGTGCTGATGTTGGAAGTTCTCTTTCATATTGTATCTTAGTTCATTTTCGGGGTAGCCCAATTAGGCTTTGATCCTCTGTATAAACACAAACAGACCCTATGCCTACACTTTGATATGCCCTTTATACCCTTGTGTAGAACTCATTGGAGGTTACCACACAGGAACTGCCTTTTTGTTTTGTTTTGTTTTGTTTTGTTTTGTTTTTGGTATCACTAATCTACACTTACATGACGAATATTATGTTTACTAGGCTTTCCCCTATACCAGGTCTCCCCTATAAACCCCTTTACAGTCACTGTCCATCAGCATAGCAAAATGTTGTAGAATCACTACTTGCCTTCTCTGTGTTGTACAGCCCTCCCTTTTCTCCTACCCCCCATGCATGTTAATCTTAATACCCCCCTACTTCTCCCCCCCCCTTATCCCTCCCTACCCACCCATCCTCCCCAGTCCCTTTCCCTTTGGTACCTGTTAGTCCATTCTTGAGTTCTGTGATTCTGGTGCTGTTTTGTTCCTTCAGTTTTTCCTTTGTTCTTATATTCCACAGATAAGGGAAATCATTTGGTATTTCTCTTTCTCTGCTTGGCTTGTTTCACTGAGCATAATACCGTCCAGCTCCATCCATGTTGCTGCAAATGATTGGATTTGCCCTTTTCTTATGGCTGAGTAATATTCCATTGTGTATATGTACCACATCTTCTTTATCCATTAATCTATCGATGGACATTTAGGTTGCTTACAATTCTTGGCTATTGTAAATAGTGCTGCGATAAACATAGGGGTGCACTGATCTTTCTCATACTTGATCGCTGCATTCTTAGGGTAAATTCCTATGAGTGCAATTCCTGGGTCAAATGGTAAGTCTGTTTTGAGCATTTTGATGTACCTCCATACTGCTTTCCACAATGGTTGAACTAACTTACATTCCCACCAGCAGTGTAGGAGGGTTCCCCTTTCTCCACAGCCTCGCCAACATTTGTTGTTGTTTGTCTTTTGGATGGCAGCCATCCTTACTGGTGTGAGGTGATACCTCATTGTAGTTTTAATTTGCATTTCTCTGATAATTAGCGATGTGGAGCATCTTTTCATGTGTCTGTTGGCCATCTGTATTTCTTTTTTGGAGAACTGTCTGTTCAGTTCCTCTGCCCATTTTTTAATTGGGTTATTTGTTTTTTGTTTGTTGAGGCATGTGAGCTCTTTATATATTCTGGACGTCAAGCCTTTATCGGATGTGTCATTTTCAAATATATTCTCCCATACTGTCGGGATCCTTTTTGTTCTATTGATGGTGTCTTTTGCTGTACAGAAGCTTTTCAGCTTAATATAGTCCCACTTACTCATTTTTGCTGTTGTTTTCCTTGCCCAGGGAGATATGTTCAAGAAGAGGTCACTCATGTTTATGTCTAAGAGGTTTTTGCCTATGTTTTCTTCTAATTTGCATTTCTCTGATAATTAGCGATGTGGAGCATCTTTTCATGTGTCTGTTGGCCATCTGTATTTCTTTTTTGGAGAACTGTCTGTTCAGTTCCTCTGCCCATTTTTTAATTGGGTTATTTGTTTTTTGTTTGTTGAGGCATGTGAGCTCTTTATATATTCTGGACGTCAAGCCTTTATCGGATGTGTCATTTTCAAATATATTCTCCCATACTGTCGGGATCCTTTTTGTTCTATTGATGGTGTCTTTTGCTGTACAGAAGCTTTTCAGCTTAATATAGTCCCACTTACTCATTTTTGCTGTTGTTTTCCTTGCCCAGGGAGATATGTTCAAGAAGAGGTCACTCATGTTTATGTCTAAGAGGTTTTTGCCTATGTTTTCTTCCAAGAGTTTAATGGTTTCATGACTTACATTCAGGTCTTTGATCCATTTTGAGTTTACTTTTGTATATGGGGTTAGACAATGGTCCAGTTTCATTCTCCTACATGTAGCTGTCCAGTTTTGCCAGCACCACCTGTTGAAGAGACTGTCATTTCGCCATTGTATGTCCATGGCTCCTTTATCAAATATTAATTGACCATATATGTCTGGGTTAATGTCTGGATTCTCTAGTCTGTTCCATTGGTCTGTGGCTCTGTTCTTGTGCCAGTACCAAATTGTCTTGATTACTATGGCTTTATAGTAGAGCTTGAAGTTGGGGAGTGAGATCCCCCCTACTTTATTCTTCTTTCTCAGGATTGCTTTGGCTATTCGGGGTCTTTGGTGTTTCCATATGAATTTTTGAATTATTTGTTCCAGTTCATTGAAGAATGTTGCTGGTAGTTTCATGGGGATTGCATCAAATCTGTATATTGCTTTGGGCAGGATGGCCATTTTGATGATATTAATTCTTCCTAGCCAGGAGCATGGGATGAGTTTCCATCTGTTAGTGTCCCCTTTAATTTCTCTTAAGAGTGACTTGTAGTTTTCAGAGTATAAGTCTTTCACTTCTTTGGTTAGGTTTATTCCTAGGTATTTTATTTTTTTTGATGCAATTGTGAATGGAGTTGTTTTCCTGATTTCTCTTTCTGTTGGTTCATTGTTGGTGTATAGGAAAGCCACAGATTTCTGTGTATTGATTTTGTATCCTGCAACTTTGCTGTATTCCGATATCAGTTCTAGTAGTTTTGGGGTGGAGTCTTTAGGGTTTTTTATGTACAGTATCATGTCATCTGCAAATAGTGACAGTTTAACTTCTTCTTTACCAATCTGGATTCCTTGTATTTCTTTGTTTTGTCTGATTGCCGTGGCTAGGACCTCCAGTACTATGTTAAATAACAGTGGAGAGAGTGGACATCCCTGTCTAGTTCCCGATCTCAGAGGAAATGCTTTCAGCTTCTCGCTGTTCAATATAATGTTG
Organism: Manis pentadactyla; assembly: GCF_030020395.1. Taxonomy (NCBI): domain Eukaryota; kingdom Metazoa; phylum Chordata; class Mammalia; order Pholidota; family Manidae; genus Manis; species Manis pentadactyla. The sequence goes on from NC_080029.1 coordinate 37,539,673, forward strand.
GCTGTGGATTTATCATAGATGGCCTTTATTATGTTGAGGTACTTGCCCTCTGTTCCCATTTTGCTAAGAGTTTTTATCATGAATGGATGTTGAACTTTGTCAAATGCTTTTTCAGCATCTATGGAGATGATCATGTGGTTTTTGTCTGTCTTTTTGTTGATGTGGTGGATGATGTTGATAGACTTTCGAATGTTGTACCATCCTTGCATCCCTGGGATGAATCCCACTTGGTCATGGTGTATGATCCTTTTGATGTATTTTTGAATTCGGTTTGCTAATATTTTGTTGAGTATTTTTGCATCTACGTTCATCAGGGATATTGGTCTGTAGTTTTCTTTTTTGGTGGGGTCTTTGCCTGGTTTTGGTATTAGGGTGATGTTAGCTTCATAGAATGAGTTTGGGAGTATCCCCTCCTCCTCTATTTTTTGGAAAACTTTAAGGAGAATGGGTATTATGTCTTCCCTGTATGTCTGATAAAATTCCGAGGTAAATCCATGTGGCCCGGGGGTTTTGTTCTTTGGTAGTTTTTTGATTACTGCTTCAATTTCGTTGCTGGTAATTGGTCTGTTTAGATTTTCTTTTTTTTTCTGTGTCAATCTTGGAAGGTTGTATTTTTCTGGGAAGTTGTCCATTTCTCCTAGGTTTCCCAGCTTGTTAGCATATAGGTTTTCATAGTATTCTCTAATAATTCTTTGTATTTCTGTGGGGTCCGTCGTGATTTTTCCTTTCTCGTTTCTGATACTGTTGATTTGTGTTGACTCTCTTTTCTTCTTAATAAGTCTGGCTAGAGGCTTATCTATTTTGTTTATTTTCTCGAAGAACCAGCTCTTGCTTTCATTGATTTTTGCTATTGTTTTATTCTTCTCCGTTTTATTTATTTCTTCTCTGATCTTTATTATGTCCCTCCTTCTGCTGACCTTAGGCCTCATCTGTTCTTCTTTTTCCAATTTCGATAATTGTGACATTAGATCATTCATTTGGGTTTGCTCTTCCTTTTTTAAATATGCTTGGATTGCTATATACTTTCCTCTTAAGACTGCTTCTGCTGTGTCCCACAGAAGTTGGGGCTTTGTGTTGTTGTTGTCATTTGTTTCCATATATTGCTGGATCCCCATTTTGATTTGGTCATTGATCCATTGATTATTTAGGAGCGTGTTGTTAAGCCTCCATGTGTTTGTGAGCCTCTTTGCTTTCTTTGTACAGTTTATTTCTAGTTTTATGCCTTTGTGGTCTGAAAAGTTGGTTGGTAGGATTTCAATCTTTTGGAATTTTCTGAGGCTCTTTTTGTGGCCTAGTATGTGGTCTATTCTGGAGAATGATCCATGTGCACTTGAGAAGAATGTATATCCTGTTGCTTTTGGATGTAGAGTTCTATAGATGTCTATTAGGTCCATCTGCTCTACTGTGTTGTTCAGTGCTTCCATGTCCTTTCTTATTTTCTGCCCAGTGGATCTATCTTTTGGGGTGAGTGGTGTGTTGAAGTCTCCTAGAATGAATGCATTGCAGTCTATATCCCCCTTTAGTTCTGTTAGTATTTGTTTCACATATGCTGGTGCTCCTGTGTTGGGTGCATATATATTTAGAATGGTTATATCCTCTTGTTTGACTGAGCCCTTTATCATTATGTAGTGTCGGAAGGGACTTTTTAAAAGTAAAGAGATGTTTTGTATTTCATGTTTTAGCTCTGTCCTGTCTTTTATGCATCCATCTCCTTGTGCCTCTTCAACTCCATCCACAACTGATACAACTAAGTGGCATGTTCACAGTAACCAGTCCTACAGAAATAATGTTCATTTCACTTTAAGGTATTTTAATTGAAAACAGTTAAGGTACAGTACTAAACCTCAGTAGTTCTAAAACTTATCTGGGATGTGGCTGGGTCTAGAGGGAGACCGTCTATAAGGTTTCAGGATGAGCAACTTTGACATAACCTTTGGCTGCTGAGAAAACTTCACCCTTTCCTACCTAGATTTAGTTACTTCTTAAAGATTTTGGTTAGAGCTATGATTTGTTGTGTTTAGATTTATATCTTAACGTTGTAAAAGTTATTTCAATTAATGTTTAATAAGTGGGATTTATTTAGGCTTTTTGGGTTCAGTAGGATGTTCTAGTCAGGAGTGGTAGACTATGGACTCACACTGTTGAATTATAGTGAGGCTTTGAATGAAATAAATTAAGTGCAGGTGTATTTCAAGGTGTGTATGAAGCAAATGGCAATGAAAGGAGTCTGTAGATGACCTGGCTTAAATAGTCTCCTCCAAGGGTCTTAAATTTTCATTTTTGTACTTGCTCTCTGGGCTGTTTTAATTCAGTCCATTAATTCATCACATTTCTACTGAGTAGTCTTAGGCACCGGGCATGCCTTGGGAATGCAGTGACGAGCAAATGAGAACATGGATGAGGTTCTCTTCTCAAAAGGCCATTGTAGCCGGAGGTCACATACTGATGGGGCTGTTTAAGTTGTCAGTGCCAAATCCTTCAGGCTGGGTTAAAGTTTGTCCTTGATCCTCAGAGTATTTGTAAATATTCATAAATATACAACCGCAGAAGATATATATCACCCATAAACCCCTTGCCCAGTCATAAGGAGTAATATTTTCCCCTCATGTTTCTATCTTCATGTGTTACACTTAAAATACATATTGTTCTATGTGATGATTAATAGGATTATAATTACTTTGAGATAGTCTTATTGTTGGAATTGAAATTGTAAAAGAGTTTTCTTGTTATGTAACATTCTCGTCATTTTATGATACTGAGCTTTCTTTGAAGATTACTGGAAGAATACTTTGAGATAGCTGTATTGTTAGAGTTGGAATTTTAAAAAGTTCTTTTTTTGTGTTTGGTAACATCATGCTTGTCATTCTGTGATACTGAGATTTCTTTGAAAACAAATCACTTAATCATGGCTTGCTTTAAAAAAATTACCAATTTACTTCCAGACTATAAACATGAAAATGTAAAAAACGTATCTGGTCTCTTTAAAACTAAGTAAAAACCACCTGTAGGTCCATCTATCTGCTCTATAGATGGCACTGTTATTAAAGTGCATGATCTTAAGTTTTCATGTGTTTTAATTCTCCGCTTTATGAACTGCTTCTTGGAATAGTGGGGGACATAATCCAGTAGATTTAATTCATTAAGAGAAGAAAGGTTTAGAAGATTAGGGCTAGAATTACTGTCAGCACCAATTGAAGTTCATTAAATGAGAATGCAAACAACAGTAAATCCACAGTTAGGCAGAGCAATTAACATTGGTGGTGGTATGGTTACTGTGAGATTGGAAAGATAAATAATTGAAGTATTTTATATATGACAAATTGAATGAAATTAAAAATTGAATCCACCTCCTTGTCACTTGCTAATTTTAAATTTTCCCAAGCTATTATGATTTAAATTATTGAGTGTTATCTGTACTGCATTCTGTGGGTGGTGAAAATTGAGTGGAGTGAGTGCTTTTCAGTACCAGAGCTTGAAGCCAAACTGGATTTGGATTTTTGAAGGTTTACATAAGGATGAAAGCATTGTCTCTGATTATCTTAGATTCTGACATGTGGGAGAGTCCAACAAAATAAGTAGAAGGACTTTATGTAAACTTTGGAACTTTAGACAGTCAGTACTTAAATGTCCACTCCTGACCCAAGAATGGACTAGGGGTTACCAAAGGGAAAGGGGGTGGGGAGGGCGGGTGGGAAGGGAGGGAGAAGGGGATTAAGGGGTATTATTAGCACACATAATGTGGGGGGGCATGGGGAAGGTAGTATAGCACAGAGAAGTCGAATAGTGACTCTGTAGCATCTTACTGTGCTGATGGACAGTGACTGTAATGGGTTATGTGGTGGGGACTTGATAATAAGGGGGAATGTAGTTACTACAATGTTGCTCATGTGAAACTGTAAGATTGTATATCAATGATACCTTAATAAAAAAAAAAGTAAAAAAAAAAATAAATGACCACTCCTGTAGCTCAGTGGTTAACAATGGTTAGTCAAACTGTGCGTTCTGTGAGTGCAAATCTCTACTTAATACTAACTTAATCTTGGTGCAATTCTATTTCTTTACAGTTTTATTTTATGAAGTATTTTTCTTTTGCATGTAAAAGTAGATAGGACAGTATACCATTTCTTGGCTAGAAAAATATCCTTACCCCCCTCCTTTTTTTTGAGCAAGGCTTTTTATAATCCTATATTATCTTAATAGCATACTCTATTCACATTGCGGTATCATAGCTGATGACTGATACTCATTTTTTCCATAAATACAGGGATAATTACGCAGTTATTTGCTTCTTTCTTGGTGAGATAGTCGTGAGGTTTTGCTTGACATATTTAGAGAAGATAAGAGATCAGTTATCTCTCTATAGGGTGGTTTTTGAGGATTGAATCAGTTAAATATAGCTAGTATTAGAGTAGTGCCCAGATCATGGTAAGTGTTACGTAAGTGTTAACTATTTTTGTCATTGTTGCTGTTAAATTTATTTATAAATACTAATTATTATCTGTATCTGAAGACTTGGGTTTCATGTGGACCCTGTAAAGACGATCTGGTTTTATATATTATGTTTAGGGAAGTAGGTGTTTGTTTTTTTTAAATCCATTAAGTCTGTCTATAAATTGTTTAAGTAAAACAATGTATCACATATATTACATTTTCTGATGACCTTTACAAAGCATTTACAAGGAATTTTTAAGTTAAGTAACATTTGGGAGCTGTCAGTCAGTGCATTACCGAGCCCAAGGGCTGGTCTGCCAATGTGCGCTGTGTGCCTTGGTGACAGATGTTGAGTCATGTGGTCACCTGTCTTCCCAGCTGGTATGTGTAGTGCACTGGGGAGCGCTTGAGCAGTCAGATGTGTGTGATGACACTGAGTATTGTCACTGAAACACTGGGAGGGACTACTGGTGGTTGCTAATTTTGGTTAGGAGGTTGGTGGCTGCTACCTGGACAGATAGGAAATAACTGTTAACCTAACATCTTTTCATTAAGTGGGAGCATTGAAAAATCTTGAAAAAAATCTGAAGAGGCTGCTAGGAGTTTTGCAGAAGTATCTTTGGAACAGGTGGCTTAGAATATGAATTTCATGTGTCAGAAATTTTTTCGTCATCTGTGAGTTTTTACCTAAAGCTATTTTTGTGAACTGAAATATGGATTTGTTGTGCATGTATAATTTTGAGGAGCAGTGAAACCTATATTTCATCTTTATTCAGACCTGGCAAGTTTTTTTTCCTTTTTCCTCCTCATGGGAAGTTATGGTTATTATAGTGTCCAAACCACTCATTTCTCATAGTTCCCTCAAGATAATGAGTGTCAGTATTGACATGGATGCATTTCTGTTGAGACAGGAAAATGTATTCAACCCCGTTGGATTTCTTTCCTTTGATAATGAATTCAAGTAAAATCAGTGACTGTGAATGAAAATGTTCATAGAAGCAACGTGGACACATATTTGAAGTAGATGTGTAATGAGGGAAACCAGCATCCCAAGAAATCACTGGCAGTTCAGTAGGTGTAGTTGAATTTGAATGTTCATCAGAAGTCTCTCTTTGAGGTTATCTTCTTGAACTGGTAGATGCTGATGCTCTTTTCTACCCTGAGTTCTTACTCTTTATCCTAAAGATTTTAAATAAAGACTTAAAGACTAAACAATGAAAGTTTCAGTCAAGACAGGGCACTTTAGGTTGACTCTAGCCTTACTGAATGAAGCAAGAGACAGTTTCCTATAGTTGTTTTTTACCCTCAGTATGTTTACATTAAAAAAAAACATTTTTGCTATTTATTGTACCTTCTCTCTGTATGGTAGTCCCTCCTTATTTGTGGGGAATACTTTCCAAGACTTCCAGGGGTTGTCTGAAATGGCATAGTACTGAATCCTATATATACTATGTTTTTTCCCTGTACATACATACCTATGATACAGTTTAATTTATAAATTAGGCAAGTAAGAGATTAACAACAGTAACTAATAATAAATTAGAACAATTATAATAATACACTGTAATAAAAGTTATGTGAATGTGGTATCTTTCTCAAAATATTTGGTTGTACTGTATTCACCCTTCTTGTGATGACGTGAGGTGATAAAATGTTTGCATGAGAGCGAATTAAGTGAATGACATAGGCATTGTGACATAGTGTTAGGCTATCATTGACCTGTGTGTGGATCATCTGCTTCCAGGTCACTGTTGATTGCAGGTAACAGAAACTGCCGAAAGTGAAACTGCACATGAGGGGACACTGCTGTGTTTTTTCCTCCCTTAGTTGTTTTGCAGGTGGGTTTGTTTAGGGCCATGTAGAACTATGGTCAGGTCAGAAATACAGTGGTAACATGGGAAGCTAGGGAGACTGATGATTAAGACACAAAGATGTAGCATGTCCAGCAAGGTAGAGTCACGGGAAGAGGGTACATTTGTGAGCCAGCCAGCCAGATAGACTTAGAATTCCAGCCAATTTTTCTTGCTAGGTGACTTTGGACCAATGACCTTCTCAGAGCCTAAGTTTGCTCAACTGCAAAGTGGTGATAATAATCTTCTGCCTTGCCTGATTTGTTTGAGAGACAATGTATGGGAAATGCCTAAGCCGGTACTGACACGTGGTAGACTCTGGTAATTAACAGCTCATGACTGGAGTCCCATTGTCCAGGACAGTGCCTGCCTCACATCTACACTGCCCAGTGAGTACCTGTTGAATGAAACTATCCTTTCAGGTGGGAAGGGAATTCTTTGGTGTATATAAGGCAGTACTGACTCTATACCACTTCTTACTCATTTCTTTTTCTTTCTGTTTTGTATCTTAAATATAGATGTTGTGTAATGTAGTTGGGTAATAAACTGAGCATAGCTTTAAAGATAAAGGTTATGGTTATGCCCACCTGGTCAGCTGAAAAGGTGCTGCTTTGGACAGAGCAGTTTCTGAGAGGCCCATGATTATCAAAGATTGCCAAGTGCTCTGAAAGGCTCTGGGTATAAGTTTCCTTTTCTGGTTTCACCCTCAGTCTCTTCAGCTGTGATTGAGAGCTGGCAGAGTCTGGCATGTAGGAAGCATGGAATGAGTGCTTATTGAATGAATGAATATGGTGGTTCATTTATCAATATGTAGTGGGGTCTTTATTGTGTAGTAGTTACTTGATCAGCTTAGGAGAGCAAAAGTAGTATGCAAGCATTAAGCAAATTTTAGTGTAGCCCTGACAATAAAACCAGCTGGGTTTCCTGTCACAACTCAGGCCAGACAGATTTGCTGGTTCACAAGAATTGCTGCTGGCACTAACCTGGCACTTTGCTGCTCTCCTTGAAATACACCATAAAAAACTTTTCACTGGGCTGGAACTCAGGACCTGAAAAGCATTACCTTTGTATAGTTTTCTCAGGGGATATGTGGAGGGAGGAGAAGTGTATGAGGGGAAGAAGTTGCTGTGGGAGAGTGATATTCTAGTCCTTTCTCTCCCTGTGGCCCCTCTTGCCTTGCAGGGATTTATGTCAACTCAGAGGTACTGGTTCAGGCTCATCATGATAAATGAAAGATAAATGCTATACAATTTACTACTCTGGTCTTCTGTGTAGTTTCTCTTTCCTCTTAGACAGACTTTTTTCTCTTAATGTAGTCTGTCTTTAGTTTTGTTTGATGTGTGTCCAGGAAATCTAAAAAGCTTATTTTAATTCTAGCCTTAAGTAAACACAATTAAAAAGGAAAAGTTTCTGTTTGCTGTTGCAGAAAGCCCTAGCCCCTTCTGCCCCCTGCCTCCTACCCCCTGTAGTTGGTATATTTTTTAATATGCAGGAAGAAGTGCATTTTAATTTGTCCATGTTTCTATCCCTTCATTAGAGAGTATAATTAAGGGGGGCAAGGATTTGATGTGGTTTACTAAACTTCTGAGTAACATGAGAAGCGCACTTAGTCGTTCATATACTTTTGAAAATCTTTGTGGAGCATTTAGAAAGATTTTCTTTTATCAGAAACCTCATTTCAAGGCTCTTCATTTTGCTATGCATAATTTGGTAAGACTCTATCTACCTATATGTCCTTGTCCTTTCTTCTTGAAGGAGATGCAATGTATATTCTGAATAGACCAGTACGTGACCCTGAGAGGCCTTTCTGTGGTGAGCATATCTTCAGAAACAGAGGTAATCAGGATCTGTCTCTAGGAATTTTCTTTCTTTCCGAAGACTCATTTCCACAAGTCAGATATAAACTAGGCCCGTAAACCCTGGCAAGTGCTTTCATTTAAACCATCCAAACAGTTTCTGTTTCAGTCCCAAAAAAGGTAATTTTTTCCCCCACCCATTAAATACTTAGATTTCAGGTTTTTTTTTTTTTGGTGGGAGAGGGAGAGTGAAGTCATTCATTGCTGTTGAGTTCTCTTGGAGATAGTAGATAAGCTGTTTCAGAAATCAAGCCATTCAGGATGTAACAACTACTAATGTTAGATTTTTATAGAGTTTGCAAAGCTCTAGTAGAATACACACTTAGGGAGGATTCTACTTGATACATAGGGATAACTTGAAAGAATTATAAATGTTTTAGTTTTAAAAATTGCAGTGTCAGACATAAACTTTACAAAGAAATAGTCTAGAAAGAGATACAAAAGAACTGTGGTTATTTTTGGGGAATAGAAATGGAGGGTTTCACTTTCTACCTTGACATTTAAAAATTATGAAGCAGAAGGGTAGTCGTGTATGTTTTCCAAACTAATGAAAATAAATAAACTACTGGGAATAAAGTGATCCATTAAACAGTGGTGATCATTAGATTTAAACCTTCATATAATCATTTGTAACGTGAGGCAATATGTACAGGAACCTTTCCATATAGCATAAATTCCTATACTCAAAGTAATTAATAATCAAAGTATTATTTGATATATGTATATTTGTCCTATCCTTCCATCCACCCTACATGGTGCATCAGTCAAGGAAGCAAAGTCCAACTTGTCATCCCTTTAATATAATTGGTTTCTTTTCTAGAAGGAAAGGACTTTAATTGCTTATCTAGATAACCTTGAAGATGCATTATTTTTGATGTTCAGCAAGAGGATAAAGTACTTAACAATTTTCAGAAATGGTGTGTGGGGCATAGAAAAGCTAATTTCTATTGGTGTGAAGAATGTATTATTCTTACTGTTTTCTGAGGTACTCTGTGATTTTATTGAACAAAGAACTCAGCTCCCTGACTGTTACACATCAGACTTTAATGAGCTACACAGTAATTTGTGACTTGTCCTCCTGCTTTTCTAATCATCTCATCTGCTTATCAACCTCATGTCCCTTCTGTACCAATTTGCTTAGAATTTAAATTTTTTTTTGTGTGTAATGCCCTAAGAGAAACCAAGAGAGCTTAGTGGTTTATGGTTGAAGTTGGGGGATAAAAAAGATAATTGAATTGGCTTTTGCTGCTTAACAAATGATTCCAAACCACTTGGTGGCTTAGGGTAACAGCCATTTATTTAGTTCACCATGCTGTGGTTTCGCAGTTTGGGTTGGGTTCAGTTTTGCGATGGTGCTGGTCTCCACTGGGCTCACTCATGCCCCTGCAGTCAGCTGCAGTTGGTGGTCTCATTGAATTAGTCTGATGGTTGGCTGACTTGGTTGGCTACAGCTACAGGAATGGTGTGGGCTCTGAGAGTCTCATCATCCAGCAGGTTAGCTTGGACTTCTTTACATTGTGATTTTGGGGTTCTCTAGAGCAATAAGAAAGGGTAAGCACAAATGCTTAAGTACTTTTCAAATCTCTCCTTGCATTATGTTTGCTATTATCCCGTTGGTCAAAGCAAGTTATAAGCCAGATGAAATTCCAAGGTTGAAGAAAGATTCCATGTCGTTGTGGGAGAAGTTCCAAAGTTATACTGCAATGGCATAAGTACAATGAGGAAACAAGTTTGTGGCCATTTTTGCAATCTACCACAGATACTCTGAAGACTTCAAATCTTGGCTTAGTGGTTCAGTTGTCTGTGTTTTGAAAGATATCTAGAATCCAACCACTTCTCACCACCTCCTGTGCTACTTCCTAGTCCAAATCACTATCATCTTTTGCCTCCTAATAGGTCCCCTTCTCCCACCCTTGCCTCCCATGCTTTCTACAATATCATAGAAGACTTTTCTTTTTTCTTTTGCCACTTGTGTTTTTATTTAACAGTATAGCTTGGACACATCTTCTTGATTTAAGGCAGGAAACAAGAATAACGATGATGAAACATTAACAACAATAATGGTTGAAGACCTAGGTTGTACCTCTCACTGTTTTGGGGAAGGAGTATTTAACTCTAAATAAGACAACATCTCTGTTAAGAATATTATATTCTGCTGAGGAAAAATCTATATCTGGTTCTGTCTGTATCATTAATACTTGTGAGATCTTAGCCAGATCCTGACATTATCAGACCTGTGTATGTGTTTGTGTGCTTTTACTCAAAAACAAAAATTAAGGGGTGGTCCATGTGCTCTCACTGTACCTATGGGTCTAATTTTTTTTTGAAGTCCATGCTTTTTTTTTTTTTTTTTTAAATTTTGTTATCTTTAATAAAAAATCACATGAGCAACATTGTGGTTACTGGATTCCCCCCATTATCAAGACTCCACCACATACCCCATTACAGTCACTGTCCATCAGCATAGTAACATGCTACAGAGTCACTACTTGTCTTTTCTGTGCTATACTGCCTTCCCCGTGCCCCCACCATGTTATGTGTGCTAATCATAATGCCCCTTACTCCCCTTCTTCCTCCCTTCCCACCCATCCTCCCCAGTCCCTTTCCCTTTGGTAACTGCTAGTCCATTCTTGGGTTCTGTGAGTCTGCTGCTGTTTTGTTCCTTCAGTTTTTGCTTTGTTGTTGTACTCCACAGATGAGTGAAATCATTTGGTACTTGTCTTTCTCCACCTGGCTTATTTCACTGAGTGTAATACCCTCTAGCTCCATCCATGTTGCTGCAAATAGTAGGATTTATTTTCTTCTTATGGCTGAATAATATTCCACTGTGTATATGTACCACATCTTCTTTATCCATTCATCTACTGACGGACACTTAGGTTGCTTCCATATCTTGGCTATTGTAAATAGTGCTGCAATAAATATAGAGGTACATATGTCTTTTTGAAACTGGGCTGCTGCATTCTTAGGGTAAATTCCTAAGAATGGAATTCCTGAGTGAAATGGTATTTCTATTTTGAGTTTTTTGAGGAACCTCCATATTGCTTTCCACAATGGTTGAACTAATTTACATTCCCACCAGCAGTGTAGGAGGGTTCCCCTTTCTCCGCATCCTCACCAGCATTTGTTGTTCCTTGTCTTTTCTTTGATGGCCATCCTAACTGGTGTGAGGTGATGTCTCATCATGGTTTTAATTTGCATTTCCCTGATAATTAGTGATGTGGAGCATCTTTTCATGTGCCTGTTGGGCATCTGAATTTCTTCTTTGGAGAAGTGTCTGTTCATATCCTCTGCCTATTTATTTTTTTTATTTTTTATTTTTTTATCATTAATCTACAATTACATGAAGAACATTATGTTTACTAGGCTCCCCCTTCACCAAGTCCCCCCCCCAACCCCATTACAGTCACTGTCCGTCAGCGTAGTAAGATGCTGTAGAATCACTACTTGTCTGCACTTTGTTACACAGCCCTCCCCATTCCCCCCCTACATGCTAATTATACATGCTGATCGTAATATCCCTTTTCTTTTTCCCTGCCCTTATCCTTCCCTTCCTACACATCATCTCCAGTCCCTTTCCCTTTGGTAACTGTTAGTCCATTCTTGGGTTCTGTGATTCTGCTGCTGTTTTGTTACTTCAGTTTTTCTTTATTCTTATATTCCACATATGAGTGAAATCATTTGATACTTGTCTTTCTCCACCTGGCTTATTTCACCTCTGCCTATTTTTTAATAGGGTTATTTGCTTTTTGGGTGTTGAGGCATGTGAGTTCTTTATATATTTTGGATATGAGCCCCTTGTCAGATATGTCATTTACAAATATATTCTCCCCAGAGCAGACTTTTCAGAATAGAAATCAGAACATGTTCAAAACCTTCCATTGAGTACCCATCTCATTCAGAATAAAATTTAACTTCCCTTCTGAGGCTACAAGACTTGGCATGGTATTGCCCTTTCTCTGACCTCATATCACTCTTCCTCACTTATCCTTTACAGCTACATTTCCCTCCTTGGTATTTCTCAGATACACTATTCATGCTCCTGCCTCAGGGCTTGCGTTTGCTTTTTCCCTTCCAGATATTCTGCATGGCTCCCTCCTTCGCTTCTTTTAGGTCTTGGTTGTGTCACCCTCTTAGAGAGGCTTCCACTGATATCCCTGTATAAAATGACATTCTTTTCTACAAACCTCTGACTTGCCTTATTTCACTCTGCAGTACTAACCACTACCTGATATTTATTTTTTCTCTCTTCCAGTTAGAATGTAAGCTACATGGGGGCAGCAACTTTGAGTATATATTCAGTGCCTAAAACAGTGCCTGGTACAGGGTGTATGCCTCTCACACCACAGAGGAATGACTGTTAAGTGAAAGTCATTAGTGGTGGCTAACTGGTCTTAGTGGTGGCTCTTCCCTATTGCTGGTGAGGCCTGAGTCCCATTGCTGGACTAGAGGCACCCTGTCTCCTTGTCTTAGCCCATGTTCAGTTGGACTGGTATAATGATACTTAGTGAAGCATTCATCCTATTCCTGTTTAAGAAATTTAAACAATTTTAATTTGATGATTTTTGAATCATTTTTCTTTGTAAATACCTATCTTCATGGATTTAGAAATACAGTCATTCTGTTATATTCTGATGGTTACCATAAATGCATAGATATCCATATGTATGCTTTTTTGTAGAGGGTGGCATGTGGAAGAAACACTCCAGGCTAGACACAGAGGTGGAGGTAGTTGTGGTATTAGCGCTGTCTTCATGTGCTCTTCACATTCCTTCAGACCGCCAAGTGGCTTTTATTCAGATCTGTATATCAAATTGCTCAGGCCACTGGGCCAGGCTTCCTCGGAGCTTTAGCTAAGCCAGGCATAGAGTTGCTGTCCCCCAGTGTAATTTGTCTGTCAAATGGCTTTTCTATAGCTGCTTCTCAGGCTTTGAATCTGAATTCTGTTAGTCCACAGGAGTTTACCATTCACAGGTATGTGTTTGTAACATACAGTCAAACCTCTAATTCGGAATAATGAGATGGGATGGGAACGAGTAGGAGGAAGGGCAGTCTGACTTAGTGAAACCTCTGAATCACAGAATATTTAAAAATTAAGACAATTATATGATTTTTAAATTATAGTGCATATGATAGACTGATATATAACTAGGACATAATGAGCCATTTAAACAGCAGCAATGGAAATATTTATGATTCACAACAGGCCTACAGAATAAGCTAAGGATTTTAAGCAGCAGCGTCTGTGTAAGGGTTATGTGACTCAGAATTTGAAGGCTAATCCAGAGAACCTGAGGAAGCATTAATTTCTTGAAACCTTTGATTTGGAAAAGTTACTGTTTTTCATATTAAATTTTCCCAATTTATAAGGACCTAAAAATGGTGCAGGTGCCCATTGACTTGTACCTGGTTAGAATCACATTTTTCCATGGAGATGTGGAAGGGGGTGCTGAGCCCCAAGCTTTCACTGCCCCGGCTTCCATCTTGGTCGTTGTGGTGACCGTTTTTGGAAATACCTTCTCCCATCCTAGAAAGTGGATGGATATGCATTATTTTTGTTGCCCCAAAGCTGGGTGAGTTAGAAAGCTGGGAAGTAAAACATGAGGCCGTTTAAATTAATTTAGTGAAAAGATAGTGCTGATAAATGGCAGCAGGATTGTGGGGTTGTTCTGGGTGCTGGCAGGAAGGGATGGGGTTAAGAACATAACACTGGAGGTAGATAGACCAAGGTTTTAGTCTGGTTTCTGCTGTTTACTATTTAAGTGGTATTAAATAAGTTATTTAACCTCTCTGTGCCTTAGCTTCCTTTTTGAGAAAAAGGGGTGCTGATAGAGCCTGTATCTTAAGATTTGTTGTAAGGAATAAATGAAGTTGTATGTGTCAAAGGCTTAGTAATAGAAAAGGCATATAGTATATGCTCAGGAAATGCTAGCTAAAATAAAGAGAAGACATACTTTCAAGAATCTTGAAAAATCATGGTACCAGAAGGATTTAAATTGGCATCATGGCATGGTCTAATGTGACGTTTTGTCCCCTATGAAAATATTGAATATATGCAGTTAGGTTGTGAGAGGGATGGGAGGTCAGGTGACAGGCAGAGGCAGAGGTCGACTTTGCAGTTCACCAGCACTGCAGCTGGGTGGGGCGTGAGTGTTGGTTTGGTGAGGAATGGGCAGGACCTTTCACTAGGGCACAGGAGCTCCAATGAGGAGTGTGAGGTGTGTGAGGAGGGAAAAGCAGACACTGGGTTGTGTGGCCAGAGAGCAGCAGGGGCAAGAAGAGAGCACTGGTGAGTATAGGAGTGTGTTGGGGCTCGGGGTGGGAGAGCTTGCTGGCATCAGCCCAGCCACTCCATTCCATTCCAAAGGTAAATTGGAGCCACTCAAGCTAAGCTCTACAAAGTGAAATGGTACAAACCGAGGTCTGGAAGAAGATTCTTCCTGTTGGTACAAAACAGACCCCTAGGGTAGGTTCAGATTTATCCTCTTAAGGTACCCCTAGGCATAGAAGAATTACTGTTGTCAAAATTGGCAATTACTTTGAAGTCTTTTTGTTAGCTTAAGAATTCAGAGCTTTTGGTATTTCATTGTATATTCACTTCTTTTCATTCTAAAAATTTGTATTTTTAGTTAAGTTTTTAGTAAGTGACTTCAGGGAGATGTGCCATGTTTATCCTATAGCCTCTGGAAGGTTCTTGGATTAATCCAGGGGCAAGTAGGGTATGAACTGCCAGAGATGCTTTAGAAGGGGCTTCCTGCTCACAGCCAGCAGGCAGATGGTGCCCCTCCCTGCTCCTCTTCTAGGCCTTGTAGGCCCTAAGTCCTTTCTTTAAGGCATTGTAGGAGTTTTTGAAAGCCTGTTGACAGTACTTTAGTGTTCACTGCTTCCTCATCTTTTTGTTTTCTTTTTCCATGGCCTAAAATACCCAACTTCTTTCTTACTGCTTTTTGTTTAAACAATTTTATTGAGATAGAGTTTCATACAATTCTCCCATTTAAAATGTTCAGTTCAGTGTTTAATATATTCACAGACTTGTACAGCTATTACCATTCTAGTTTTAGAACATCTTTGTTCCTCCTAAAAGAACTCTACCCATTTTTGGTCATTCCTCATTCTCCTATCCCTACCTCTGCCACTCTTAGCCCCGGAAAACCATTATCTACTTTCTGTGTGTAGATTTGCCTATTCTCAACATTTCATATAAGTAAAATCATACAATTTTCTGACTGACTTCTTTCACTTAGCATAATCATGTTTTCTAGGTTCATCAATGGTGTGGCCTGTACCATTGCTTCTTTCCTTTTCATGGCCAAATACTATACCACTGTGCCAGAATTTTATTATCCATTCATTGGTTGAACTTTCAGGTTGTTTCCAGTTTTTGGCTTTTTTGAATAATGCTACTTTGTTTTCATGTGGACATGTTTTCAATTTTCTTGGGTAGATACTTTAGAAGTGGAATTACTGTGTCATACAGTAACTCTGCTTAACTTTTTGAGAAATTGCCAAACTGTTTTCCAAAGTGGCTGCATTCCCACTAGCAATGTAAAAAGGATCAAATTTCTCTGCATCCTTGCAAACACTTGTTATTTTTTTGTCTTTTTGATTATAGCCTTCTTATTGGGTATGATTTGCATTTCCCTGAAGGCTCATAATGCTGAGCATCTTTTCATGTGCTTATTGGTCATTTGTGTATCTTCTTTGCAGAAATGTCTGTTGAATCATGTGCCCATTTTTGGTTTGTCTTTTTGTTATTGAGTTGTAAGAAAGTTTTTACAAATATATTTTGAAAAATATATCAGATACATGATTTGTAAATATTTTCTTATCAGATACATGATTTGTAAATATTTTCTCCCTGTCAGTGGGTTGTCTTTTCACTTCCTTAATAGTGTCCTTTGAAGCAGAAAAGTTTTTGATCTTGATGAAATCCCATTCATTTACTTTTTCTTTTATCACCTGAGCTTTTCTTACTGCTTTTTAATCCCTAACTATTCTGCAGAATGTTGGGCCAGGAACAAGAGCCACCTGGGTTTTTGTCAATTCTGCCACTAATGAACTGGTTGACAGTGAGCAAGTCACTGTCCTTTTGCCCTGCCCAAGCTAGCCTGTCCTCCACAAGAGATTTTTTCCTAAAAAATCCAAGGTGGTCATATCACCTCCCTCTTGACAAATGTCCATCAGTTTCCTATTGTCCATATGGATAAAATCTAAACACATTTGGCATTTAAAGAACTGCCACTCTTTGGCCTATTCTGTTCCCTTAGTCTGTCCTCTCTGTACTCCACTTAAGACATGCTGAATATCTCACCAGCGTTTAAACCTATGCTGAATAGCTCACCTATATCTAAATCTGCCATATTGTTTTCTTCATGATTCTGCATTTGTTTTTTGTTTTTTTGCTAAGAATGCCTTCCCCATCCTCTACTCCTCTTTATGTAGTAAACTCCCTACTTTATCTTTCAGGATCTGGGGTAGATGTTCATTGTTGTGCCCATGTAGTTCTTGGCAGATAGTACATTCTTAGTAAATATTTGTTTAGTTAATGAATGAATGAAAGGCAAAAAGAAACACCACCTTTTCTTGTTACCCAACAGAGTTGTTATTTCCTTCCTTGGATTCCTAGAGTGTATGCTTTTTCATATCTGTTATACTATCCCTACATTGGTTTGTAATTTATTTGTACTGTCTTTCTCTCCCACCCAATAATACCCTGGGAGGCAGGTGCTATGTCCACTATGTTCTAAAAGCTGAGTTGCTGACATGTGCAATAGTGTAGTATAAGGTAGTCAGTAAACGTTGCCTGTGAATGGATGAATTCTCTGGGAACTCTCTACAGTGAAAGAGGGGGGATGCATCTGGTTGAGATTGTTGATTGAATGAATCAGCTTTCATAAATCAGTTTAGATTAAGATTGTAGAGTTCAGAAGGATGTGAGTACTTAAATCCTCAGAAAAAGAGGTTTGAACATAAAATCTTAGAGGAATTTTTGTGTTCCCCATGAAATATTTTTTGATTACTTTAGTGCTCAATGATCTGCATCTTCTTAAGCTAACTCACGCAAGACTTATTTATATGTATTGCACAATTTCATTCATTCAGCAAACATTGTACAAGGAACTTACCAGATTCTGGAGTGACAAAGATGACTAAAATAAATAAAATTTATTTAATAGAGTTTATTGAACACATATTTTATGCTATGCCCTGGGGATAACGTGAATAAGACAGGCAAGCCCCTTACATTATACAGGTTGCTGCTTCCCTTGGGTGTTGGTTTTCGGTAAGCTATGTTTTCTGTATTTCATTCCATTGATCATCTTAGTATGCCAGAAAAATATTTCTCCAGAATTACTTGACTGACTTCTTTGTTGGGGTTCTTTTGATTGCCAAGAGAAACTCTGCTTGCCAAGAAAATCTGAGGGGTCTTTGGTGAAATCAAAACTTTGAAGTCTATAAATCTACACAATGTGTACAGTTCTCACAACTGGTTACTCAGGTAGTGTGATAGGTATAATCTGTACCTGTGGCTGATGATTCGTTTGGAAGAAAAATGTGAAAGTAGCTTGGAAAGGTATTTAGAACATCTCATACTCCCTAGCTCTTTGAACAGATTTCACTTCTGAATAAGTGAACTTACGTATTCAAATTTTGGACTCAGGACACTGGCATATTGGTTTTGGTACTTTGTTTTTAAAACCAGGGCTATGCCCTTCTTAGTAAAGCGGATTTGTTTTGTTTGTTTGTTTGGGTTGATTGGGGTTTTTTCCAAATGTTTTTCCTCACATTCTGCTATCTGAACTTTTTTAGTAAGGGCTCTCAAAGCCCTCATGCAATTCTCATAGTTTCATTATACCTAAGAGGAGACAGACTGTTTATGATTTTCAGATGTGAAACCATTAATATACATAATACATTAAAATGCTTTGGGGAAGGTATTGACTGCATTGGGGTATGGGTGGGGACTTGATAATATGAGTAAATGTAGTAACCACATTGTTTTTTCATGTGAAACTTTCATAAGAGTATATATCAATCATACCTTAATAAAAAATTTTAAAAAATGCTTTGGGGAAGGATAGTAGTAGAGAGTATTAAAACAGCATTTCAAACAAAGGTTTTCCTTGCAATGTTTCAAATATGATGTAAATGTACTGTTTTTTGCCCTTATTACTTTTATTATATTACCTTGTTACTCTGGAATAGCTGTTCTCAAACTTCATTGTGCTAAGACTCAACCTGAGGAGTTGGTTCAAGTGGTCTGTTCTCATCTGCACTCCACAGTGGTTCTGATCAGTAGATCTTGCCTGGAATGTGCAGACCAGATGGTTCAGATGCTGTGAACACAGGCTGAGCATTGATTTGGAAGTTTCACAATGTTACTTTCTAACCTTTTTTCTTAGACCCTCCCCACCCCCACCCCAAGGTCTGGCCCGTTCCCAGCCTGCTGCCCCCATGCCCCCTGTTCTTTAACAGCCTCAGCCCCAAAGTTGGAAATGCATCTCCTGTCTTTTAAGGGCTCAGTTCAAGAGATGGGCTTCCTGAAAAGTTGTCTTCTCTAGTCTAGCCCACCCCTATGGTGTCTTCCTCTAAATTCCTCTGTATACATGCTAGTTTTTTAAAAAATTGCCAACATTTAAATATGAGGACTTACTTATGAAAATGTGGATTTATAACAAACTGGGTCAGTATTTTCTCATGACAGCTGTTGTCCCATTGGACTGGTTTTACTCATAAACTTTCCCTGTTGGCTCTTATGGGTATCGAATATGTAATTTTTGAATTATGGTCTGTATTGCTTATTGGACCGTTCCTTTATATTGGCCTGCCTTGTGTATCTTTCAGGGCTCCCTTATACAGCTTCACAAGTTGTATACTGCATAATACTATATGCTAGCCTTTTGTCTTTTAATGTAAAAAGTAGTCCTTTTCTCTCAATAAGATTTTAAGTACTTTAAAGTTAGGAATAACTTTAGGTTTTTGTTTTCTCCAGTAACTGTTTATATTCAGCTTATTTCTCTTAACTTTTTTTTTGCTTTACAACTTTATTCTTTAGAACAGTTTTAGTTTCACAGCAAAACAGAGAAGACAGTACAGAGTTCCCATACACGCCCCCCTCCAAAACACAGTCTCTCCTGTTGTCAACATCCTTCACCAGGGGGTTATGTTTGTTCAAAATCAATGAACCTACAACGACACATCATAATCACCCAGACCCCACAGTTTACTTTAGGGTTCATTCTTGGTGTACATTCAGGATTTTTTTTTTTTTTGAGAGGGCATCATCTCTCATATTTATTGATCAAATGGTTGTTAAAACAATAGAATTCTGTATAGGGGACTCAATGCTCAATGCACAATCATTAATCCACCCCAAGCCTAATTCTCGTCAGTCTCCAATCTTCTGAAGCATAATGAACAAGTTCTTACATGGTGAACAAATTCTTACATAGTGAATAAGTTCTTACATGGTGAACAGTACAAGGGCAGTCATCACAGAAACTTTCTGTTTTGATCACGCATTATGAACTATAAACAATCAGGTCAAATATGAATATTCATTTGATTTTTATACTTGATTTATATGTGAATCCCACATTTACCCCTTTATTATTATTATTATTATTATGTTTAATAAAATGCTGAAGTGGTAGGTAGATGTAAGATAAAGGTAGAAAACTTAGTTTAGTGTTGTAAGAGAGCAAATGTAGAAGATCAGGTGTGTGCCTGTAGACTATGTGTTAATCCAAGCTAGACAAGGGCAATAAAACATCCACTTATGCAGAAGATTTCTCTCAGAACAGGGGGGGTGAGGTTCTAAGCCTCACCTCTGTTGATCCCCAATTTCTCACCTAATGGACCCCCTGCGACTGTGCCTGTCTTAGGTTGTTCCTCCCTTGAGGAATCTTACCCGTCTCTGGCTAACCAGTCATCTTCTGGGGCCATACAGGGAAATGTAAAGCTGGTAAGTGAGAGAGAAGCCATATTGTTTGAAAAGGTTAGCTTTTTACTTCTTTGCAGATTTATGCCCTGTGGCTTCAATGCCCAGCATTTGTCTTGAGATATCTTTACCACTTGGAGGAATTATGATACTCGGTAAATTCGATATGAGGCACGAATTCTATTTAAGGGTTGTAATTAGGAAGAAAGAAGAAAAGCTATAGAGGTAGCAGACGGAAGAAAACATGGGAAGATTGATTATTTCTTTGACATATCTTCTTGTAGAGTAACTTAAGCATGTATAGGTTTTAAACTACTAATTAAATTGCGCACACACATTAACATAATAGGAATACAGTTACATAACCAAAGAAGATCTATAATTACCAGCCATCTCCAGTGAAGCCAAGAAAACCAGTTAGGCACCCTGGGCATTTGTGAAAATTTGTCTATGATATGATGAATATTGTCCAACTGTACTTGAACAGTCTGAGAGAAATCAGACAAAATTAAAACAGCCCATTCCTGGGAACTGTTCACATCCCATATGTTCTTTTAACAGTAGATAGTCTGTAGTTGTAAGATTTTGAAGCACTACAACTTGCACTTCTTCTAATTCTTGGTTGAGTTCCAACATTGTAGATCCAGTCAAATTTGTTGTTTTACTGTATGCACAGGCCAGCTTAGATATCTCCTTCTTCATTCCAATGGCAAGTCCAGGAACCGGTGGGATGAATGCAGCTACAACTGCAGCATCGCCTGGATCTTTGTTGAGGTTTTTTGATGATCATCTTCTGGTATGACTCTTCCAGAGAGTGCTGATGTTGGAAGTTCTTCTTCATATCGTATCTTAGTTCATTTTCTGGGTAGCCAAATTAGGCTTTGATCCTCTGTATAAACACAAACAGACCCTTTGCCCACACTTTGATATGCCCTTTATACCCTTGTGAAGAACTCATTGGAGGTCACCACACAGGATCTGCTTTTTTTTTTTTTAAGAGAAAGGAATATTATCAGAAAAGTATACCTTCATAGCCGATCATCTGACACCCTTTAAGTGATCAAAATTAAGGATATTTAAAGCATGCATTAATCATTGATTTACAGTTAGTTTTATCCTATCATGGAGTAATCCCCGTTTTCTTTCTTTCTTTTTTTTTTTGTTACCTTCAATCTACACTTACATGAAGAATATTATGTTTACTAGGCTCTCCCCATACCAGGTCCCCGCTATAACCCCCTTTACAGTCACTGTCCATCAGCATAGCTAAATGTTATAGAATCACTACTTGTCTTCTTTGTGTTGTACAGCCCTCCCCTTTCTCCCATCCCCCCATTATGCATGCTGATCTTAATACCCCCGTTCTTCCTCCCCCCTCCTTATCCCTCCCTAGCCACCCATCCTCCCCAGTCCCTTTCCCTTTGGTACCTGTTAGTCCATTCTTGGGTTCTGTGATTCCACTGCTGTTTTGTTCCTTCAGTTTTTCCTTTGTTCTTATACTCCACAGATGAGTGAAATCATTTGGTATTTCTCTTTCTCCGCTTGGCTTATTTCACTGAGCATAATACCCTCCAGTTCCATCCATGTTGCTGCAAATGGTAGGATTTGCCCTCTTATGGCTGAGTAGTATTCCATTGTGTATATGTACCACATCTTCTTTATCCATTCATCTACCGATGGACATTTAGGTTGTTTCCAAATCTTGGCTATTGTAAATAGTGCTGCGATAAACTTAGGGGTGCATCTGTCTTTCTCAAACTTGATTGCTGCGTTCTTAGGGTAAATTCCTAGGAGGGGAATTCCTGGGTCAAATGGTAAGTCTGTTTTGAGCATTTTGATGAACCTCCATAC
Organism: Manis pentadactyla; assembly: GCF_030020395.1. Lineage (NCBI taxonomy): Eukaryota > Metazoa > Chordata > Mammalia > Pholidota > Manidae > Manis > Manis pentadactyla. The sequence continues at coordinate 37,561,602 of NC_080029.1, forward strand.
TGCTTTCCACAATGGTTGAACTAATTTACATTCCCACCAGCAATGTAGGAGGGTTCCCCTTTCTCCAACAGCCTCGCCAACATTTGTTGTTGTTTGTCTTTTGGATGGCAGCCATCCTTACTGGTGTGAGGTGATACCTCATTGTAGTTTTAATTTGCATTTCTCTGATAATTAGTGATGTGGAGCATCTTTTCATGTGTCTGTTGGCCATCTGTATTTCTTTTCTTGGAGAACTGTCTGTTCAGTTCCTCTGCCCATTTTTTAATTGGATTATTTGATTTTTGTTTGTTGAGGCATGTGAGCTCTTTATATATTTTGGACGTCAAGCCTTTATCGGATCTGTCATTTACAAATATATTCTCCCATACTGTAGGGTTCCTTTTTGTTTTATTGATGGTGTCTTTTGCTGTACAGAAGCTTTTCAGCTTAATATAGTCCCACTTGTTCATTTTTGCTGTTGTTTTCCTTGCCCAGGGAGGTATGTTCAAGAAGAGGTCACTCATGTTTATGTCTAAGAGGTTTTTGCCTATATTTTTTTCCACGAGTTTAATGTTTTCATGGCTTACATTCAGGTCTTTGATCCATTTTGAATTTACTTTTGTATATGGGGTTGGACAATGGTCCAGTTTCATTCTCCTACATGTAGCTGTCCAGTTTTGCCAGCACCATCTGTTGAAGAGACTGTCATTTCGCCATTGTATGTCCATGGCTCCTTTATCAAATATTAATTGACCATATATGTTTAGGTTAATGTCTGGAGTCTCTAGTCTGTTCCACTGGTCTGTGGCTCTGTTCTAGTGCCAGTACCAAATTGTCTTGATTACTATGGCTTTGTAGTAGAGCTTGAAGTTGGGGAGTGAGATCCCCCCTACTTTATTCTTCTTTCTCAGGATTGCTTTGGCTATTCGGGGTCTTTGGTGTTTCCATATGAATTTTTGAATTATTTGTTCCAGTTCATTGAAGAATGTTGCTGGTAATTTGATAGGGATTGTATCAAATCTATATATTGCTTTGGGCAGGATGGCCATTTTGGCGATATTAATTCTTCCTAGCCACAAGCATGGGATGAGTTTCCGTTTGTTAGTGTACCCTTTAATTTTTCTTAAGAGTGACTTGTAGTTTTCAGAGTATAGGTCCTTCACTTCTTTGGTTAGATTTATTCCTAGGTATTTTATTCTTTTTGATGCAATTGTGAATGGAATTGTTTTCCTGATTTCTCTTTCTATTGGTTCATTGTTAGTGTATAGGAAAGCTACCGATTTCTGTGTGTTAATTTTGTATCCTGCAACTTTGCTGTATTCCGATATCAGTTCTAGTAGTTTTGGGGTGGAATCTTTAGGGTTTTTTATATACAATATCATGTCATCTGCAAATAGGGACAGTTTAACTTCTTCTTTACCAATCTGGATTCCTTGTATTTCTTTGTTTTGTCTGATTGCCGTGGCTAGGACCTCCAGTACTATGTTAAATAACAGTGGGGAGAGTGGGCATCCCTGTCTAGTTCCCGATCTCAGAGGAAAAGCTTTCAGCTTCTCGCTGTTCAGTATAATGTTGGCTGTGGGTTTATGATATATGGCCTTTATTATGTTGAGGTACTTGCCCTCTATTCCCATTTTGCTGAGAGTTTTTATCATGAATGGATACTGAATTTTGTCAAATGCTTTTTCAGCATCTATGGAGATGATCATGTGGTTTTTGTCTTTCTTTTTGTTGATGTGGTGGATGGTGTTGATGGATTTTCGAATGTTGTACCATCCTTGCATCCCTGGGATGAATCCCACTTGGTCATGGTGTATGATCCTTTTGATATACTTTTGAATTCGGTTTGCTAATATTTTATTTAGTATTTTTGCATCTACATTCATCAGGGATATTGGTCTGTAATTTTCTTTTTTGGCGGGTCTTTGCCTGATTTTGGTATTAGGGTGATGTTGGCTTCATAGAATGAGTTTGGGAGTATTCCCTCCTCTTCTATTTTTTGGAAAACTTTAAGGAGAATGGGTATTATGTCTTTGTGTGTCTGATAAAATTCTGAGGTAAATCCATCCGGCCCAGGGGTTTTGTTCTTGGGTAGTTTTTTGATTACCGTTTCAATTTCTTTGCTCATAATTGGTTTGTTTAACTTTTGTGTTTCTTCCTTGGTCAGTCTTGGAAGGTTGTATTTTTCTAGGAAGTTGTCCATTTCTTCTAGGTTTTCCAGCTTGTTGGCATATAGGTTTTCATAGTAGTCTCTAATAATTCTTTGTATTTCTGTGGAGTCTGTCGTGATATTTCCGTTCTCATTTCTGATTCTGTTGATTTTTGTTGATTCTCTTTTTCTCTTAATAAGTTTGGCTAGAGGCTCATCTATTTTGTTTATTTTCTCAAAGAACCAGCTCTTGGTTTCATTGATTTTTCCTAGTGTTTTATTCTTCTCAATTTTGTTTATTTCTTCTCTGATCTTTATTATGTCACTCCTTCTGCTGACTTTAGGCCTCATTTGTTCTTCTTTTTCCAATTTCGATAATTGTGATGCTAGACTATTCATTTGGGATTGTTCTTGCCTCTTCAAGTGTGCCTGGATCGCTATATACTTTCCTCTTAAGACTGCTTTCGCTGCGTCCCACAGAAGTTGGGGCTTTGTGTTATTGTTGTCATTTGTTCCTATATATTCCTTGATCTCTATTTTAATTTGTTCATTGATCCATTGATTATTTAGGAGCATGTTGTTAAGCCTCCATGTGTTTGTGAGCCTTTTTGTTTTCTTTGTAGAATTTATTTCTTGTTTTATGCCTTTGTGGTCTGAAAAGTTGGTTGGTAGAATTTCAATATTTTGGATTTTGCTGAGGCTCTTTTTGTGGTCTACTATGTGGTCTATTCTGGAGAATGTTCCACTTGAGAAGAATGTATATCCTGTTGCTTTTGGATGTAGAGTTCTATAGATGTCTATTAGGTCCATCTGCTCTACTGTGTTGTTCAGTGCTTCCGTGTCCTTACTTATTTTCTGCCCGGTGGATCTATCCTTTGGGGTGAGTGGTGTGTTGAAGTCTCCTAGAATGAATGCATTGCAGTCTATTTCCCCCTTTAGTTCTGTTAGAATTTGTTTCACATATGCTCGTGCTACTGTGTTGGGTGCATATATATTTAGAATGGTTATATCCTCTTGTTGGACTGAGCCCTTTATCATTATGTAGTGTCCTTCTTTATCTCTTGTTATTTTCTTTGTTTTGAAGTCTATTTTGTCTGATACTAGTACTGCAACCCCTGCTTTCTTCTCGCTGTTGTTTGCCTGAAATATGTTTTTCCATCCCTTGACTTTTAGTCTGTACATATCTTTGGGTTTGAGGTGAGTTTCTTGTAAGCAGCATATAGATGGGTCTTGCCTTTTTATCCATTCTATTACTCTGTGTCTTTTGATTGGTGCATTCAGTCCATTTACATTTAGGGTGACTATTGAAAGATATGTACTTATTGCCATTGCAGGCTTTAAATTCGTGGTTACCAAAGGTTCAAGGTTAGCCTCTTTAGTATCTTACTGCCTAACTTAGCTCACTTATTGAGCTGTTATATACACTGTCTGGAGATTCTTTTCTTCTCTCCCTTCTTATTCCTCCTCCTCCATTCTTCATATGTTGGGTGTTTTGTTCTGTGCTCTTTCTAGGAGTGCTCCCATCTAGAGCAGTCCCTGTAAGATGTCCTGTAGAGGTGGTTTGCGCGCTTGTCTGGGAATTGTTTAATTCCGCCATCATATTTAAATGATAGTCGAGCTGGATACAGTATCCTTGGTTCAAGGCCCTTCTGTTTCATTGCATTAAATATATCGTGCCATTCTCTTCTGGCCTGTAGGCTTTCTGTTGAGAAGTCTGATGTTAGCCTGATGGGTTTTCCTTTATAGGTGACCTTTTTTTCTCTAGCTGCCTTTAAAACTCTTTCCTTGTCCTTGGTCTTTGCCATTTTAATTATTATGTGTGTTGGTGTTGTCCTCCTTGGATCCTTTCTGTTGGGGGTTTTGTGTATTTCCGTGGTCTGTTCAATTATTTCCTTCCCCAGTGTGGGGAAGTTTTCAGCAATTATTTCTTCCGAGATACTTTCCATCCCTTTTCCTGTCTCTTCTTCTTGTGGTACCTCTATAATACGGATATCGTTCCTTTTGGATTGGTCACACAGTTCTCTTAATATTGTTTCATTCCTGGAGATCCTTTTATCTCTCTCTGTCAGTTTCTATGCATTCCTGTTCTCTGGGTTCAGTTCCATCAATGGCCTCTTGCATCTTATCCATTCTGCTTATAAATCCTTCTAGAGTTTGTTTCATTTCTGTGATCTCCTTTCTGGCATCTGTGATCTACCTCCGGACTTCATCCCATTTCTCTTGCGTATTTCTCTGCATCTCTGTCAGCATGTTTATGATTTTTATTTTGAATTCTTTTTCAGGAAGACTGGTTAGGTCTGTCTCCTTCTCTGGTGTTGTCTCTGTGATCTTGGTTTGCCTGTAATATTGTCTTTTCATGGTGATAGGAATAGTTTGCAGAGCTGGGACGAGTGACGGCTGGAAGAACTTCCCTTCTTGTTGGTTTGTGGCCCTCCTCTCCTGGGAGAACAGCGACCTCTAGTGGCTTGTGCTGGGCAGCTGCGCGCAGACAGGGCTTCTGCTTCCTGCCTGGCTGCTATGGAGTTTATCTCCGCTGTTGCTGTGGGCGTGGCCTGGCTCGGGCAGCTGCTCCAAAGTGGTGGAGTCGCGTTGGAGGGGGAGCAGCCGGGAGGTTATTTATCTCCATAAGGGCCTCCATGCTCCCTGCAGCCCAGGGGATTAGAGTGCCCAGAGATTCCCACCTCTGGACTAAGTGTCCTGCACTGCCCCTTTAAGACTTCCAAAAAGCACCCGCCAAAATGAAACAACGATCACAAAAAAGAAAAAGAAAAGAAAAGAAAAAATAAAATAAAATAAAAAATAAAAAATAAAAAATGGCCGCTCGTTTTTCTTTATTCTCCGGTGCCAGCCTCAGGCATCCGCTCACCAGTCTGGCTGCCCTGTTTCCCTAGTATTGGGGTCCCTATCCATTTTAGACTTCCAAAAAGCACTTGCCAAAACAAAACAACAATAACAACAAAATAATGGCTGCTCGCTTTTCTTTTGTTATCTGGCGCTGACCTCCGATACCCGCTCGCTGGTCTTTCTGCCCTGTTTCCCTAGTGTTGGGGTCACTGTCCCTTTATGACTGTCAAAAAGCACTCACCTCAACAAAACAACAACCAAAAAAGAAAAAAAAAATGGCCGCTCGCTTTTCTTATGTTCTCCGGCGCCAGGCCTCCGTTACCCGCTCACCGTTCTTGCTGCCCTGTTTCCCTAGTATCCAGGGCACCGCACATGCACTTTGTCTGCACTCTGGCCCGGATGGCTGGGGCTGGGTGTTCAGCAGTCCTGGGCTCCCTCTCCCTCCTGCTCTGCCTACTCTCCTCCCTCCGGGAGCTGGGAGGAGGGGCGCTCGGGTCCTGGCGTGCTGGGGCTTGTAACTTAACTCCTTCGCTAGGTGCTGGGTTCTCGCAGGTGTGGATGTGGTCTGGATGTTGTCCTGTGTCCTCTGGTCTTTATTCTAGGAAGAGTTGTCTTTGTTATATTTTCATAGATATATGTGGTTTTGGGAGGAGATTTCCGCTGCTCTACTCATGCCGCCATCTTGGCTCCGCCCCCCTTCTCCTAACTTTAAAACTGATTTCACATAATAGAAAAATATGGGGACACTATTTTTTCTTTTATTTAGGAAAGTACTAACAGAAATGCTTTAACATTAGCCACAAAGTCTAAAATTTGATGAATGTTTTGTTTTAATTTTACAGTTCTTTTTCTATCAGTGCTTGATTTACATTATAATCTAGTGAGTTTGTTAGAAGTAATATTTTAAACTGCTGAAATTAATGTACTACTGATATATCATTGCTAAGGGAGATTTTGATGTAAAGATTGCAGTTAGAAGCCTTAAGCTAAGTTTTTCTGATTTTGCCAAAAAAAAGTACATACTGTTTATATGTATGGATAACTGAAATTTTTTTGGTTATTTTCTTCTTTTTTTTTTTTATTAAGGTATTATTGATATACACTCTTATGAGGGTTTCACATGAAGAAAACAATGTTGCTACTACATTCATCCATATTATCGTGTCCCTCCTCACCCCATTGCAGTCACTACCCAATGGTATAGTAAGATGCCACAGAGTCACTCTTTGCCTTCTCTGTGCTACACTGTCTTCCCCATGACCCCCCCAACACACACCATGTGTGCCAATCATAATACCCCTCAATCCCCTTCTCCCTCCCTCCCCACCAGTTCTCCCCCACCCCTCCCCTTTGGGGAGTCCCTTCTTGGAGTCTGTGAGTCTCCTGCTGTTTTGTTCCTTCAGTTTTGCTTTGTTGTTATACTCCACAAATGAGGGAAATCATTTGGTACCTGTCATTCTCCGCCTGGCTTATTTCACTGAGCATAATATCCTCCAGCTCCATCCATGTTGTTGCAAATGGTAGGAATTGTTTCTTTCTTATGGCTGAATAATACTCCATTGTGTATATATACCACATCTTCTTTATCTATTCATCTACTGGTGGAAAACTTGCTTCCATATCGTGGCTATTGTAAATAGTACTGCAATAAACATAGGGGTGCATATGTCTTTTCGAATCTGAGAATTTATGTTCTTTGAGTAAATTTTTTGGTCATTTTCTACAAAGGAGAAAAGGAAACTAAAGTTAGAAAAGTCATCCATGCATTATTGTGCACAATACAGATTAACATTGCAAAAGGATGATAAAAATCATACCTACTCTCAGCTCCACAGATGATTACCATTTCAACCATGTTGGTGTATATTTTCAAGGTTTTTAATTTTTTTCAGGAGTGGAGGTGGCTATATTTGAATGGTCTTATGGTCTTGAAAAATATTCTGAATTTATTTATAAGTAGCCCAAAAACATTTTTTTGAAAAGGCTATTTCTGTCTTATCCCAGTGTTTTAACTAACCTGGTAAAAGTTGAATAAGTCATCACCATGACTAATTTATATTGATTTACCTTTTTATCAAGTCAAATTGAGTAATGCTTATCCAATTAGTAGTATACCTCAAGGTCAGATCAGTGCATGTTGAACCACAAGACAGAAATATAAAGAATATAAAGCAGTACTGCTAGAATATTACGTAGTGTATGCTTCAAAAAGCTATGTATCCATTTTAGAAACTACTGACTTTTTTTAATATTGAAAACTGAGTGAGAGCATTTTTCCTTACGGTGAGGAAGGAGAGTGTTTGTGTTCAGCTTCTCTGTAATTTGGAGAATGATTTCTGACACAACACATCCATTTCTCCAGTTCCCTTCTCGTCCTTCCCATCTTCCAGGCAGAAAGAGTCCTGATTAAGTGTTGGCTAGTGCCAATGAAAAGATTTCTTGTGTGCAGAAAAGGAGAATGGGGTAGTGGAAGAGACGAGGCCGTGGAGATTTGCTGCTTCCTACCTGTGTGTGACCCTTAGGGAGAGCCTAACCCCTTTGAGTCACAGTTAGCTCATTTATGAAATGAGAAAAACCCAAACATGACAGATTAATTTGACAGATAAATGAGATACCCACTTTCTCAAGACTCCATCCCATTTGATTCCCCACTCCTCATTACCATGAATGTGCCTCCTTTGTGATGGGTATGAATCATGAACTTGTTCCCTGACTCTCATCTTGTATGCATCCATGTATGGTTTCCCTCTTGTATCAGTGGAGAAAGTGTTGTTTCTCCTGTTCAGGGAACTCCTTTTTCTGCCTGGGCCCTGGATTTCCCTCTGCTGCTCTGGTCTGTGCTCCCTTGGTCATCTCTTCTGTTGTTCTGGTCTCTTCTTCCTCTTCCTCTTCTCCTTGGTGAGCTCTCAGGGATCTGACAAGGTGTAGCTCAGATGTCACCTGGAGGAAGCCTGTGACTTGTCTGACCTCAGGGAGGTGTTCCTTTTCTGTACTGTGACTGTGTCCCCAGAGTCCTTAGGCAGCTCGAAATGGCATTTGGCATGTATTTGCTTGGTTTCCCTTCTTCAGGGTAAGCTCCCTGAGAGCCACGACTGGATCTTACTTGCCTTGTCTAGGGCCCAGGTGAATGGGTCAGTTGAGTGGGAGTGGTGAATGAATAGCTCTTGAAAAATTTTAATCATTTTCGTTAGAGGAGCAGTATCCAAAGTGGATTAGATCATGACTTTGAGGCCAGACTGCTTAAGTTCATAGGCAGCTCAGCCACTTTTTAAACATGTGCCCTTTGGCAACTTCTGTCAAATGGGGCTAATAATAATAGTATTTATCCTATAGGGCTGTTGTGAGAATCAAGTGACCTAGCAGATGAGTCATGCTATGAAGTTGTGGCAAACAGTGCTCATTAAGAATTAGCTATTTATTTTTATTACTATTCTTACTGCATTTCATGAGCTTTCAGGGGCCTTCTGATAATTTTCTGATAATCTATTGATAATTTTTTTGGTTTTATAAAATCTCGACATGGTAGCATTTATCCTTCCTGTAGTGGTATTTAGTTTTTCTAGAAGCATTTTCACTACATCACGTTTCATTTGGTCCTCATGGCAAGTGAAGGAGTGAGGAGGATTAGTATTACCAGCCTCATTATTTGCATCAGGAAGTTACAGGTCACAGGGGAGCCAGCACTTCCTGCCTCTAAATTGGTGCCTTCTACTTTATGCTGTGTTGATGGTTCCATTAAGAAAAAAACAACCTAAAAAAATGTTTAAACTTTAAGTTGCAAAAATAGAGAATTCAGACTGCTTCCTTTAATACTAGCAATTAACATCACCATTATCTCCTTTTTTTTCTATTGAGTATGATTCAGTTTTGAATATAATCTCATTACTATCGTTTTTAAGAAACAGCTTTATTGATATATGATTTAGATATCATGCAACTCACTCATTTAAAATGTCCACTTCATTAGTTTTGAGTATATTCACAGATTTGTGGAATCATCACAATAGTCTAATTTTAGAACATTTTTATCACCTCAGAAAGAAACCCCATACCTGTTAGCAACCTTTTGTTCCCATCTCTTCTCTCCCCCACTGTTCCCACCTGCCCCCCCAGCAACCACTAATCTGCAGTTTCCCTGGTTTTGTCTATTCTGAATGTTTCATGTAAAATTTCTGCCATTTTTGCATCTTGTTAACATTGTCTATGCAGCTACATTGCCTGGGTTTAAATCCTGGCTCTCTCCTTTACAAGAGTGTGACCATGCATTTGCCTTTTAATTTGTCTCTGCCTTGGCTTCCTAGTTTGTAAAATGGAAACTAATAATAGTATCTACACATGAGGATGTAAGAACTAAAAGAGTTAAATTGTAGAAAGCATTTAAAATTTTATCTGTCCCCAGTAAGTATAAGTATTTAAAAAATTTTAGCTGTTGTTATTAGACAAGGATCTGTCATATTTCTAAGTAATTCATTTTGTAGTTTTCTGTATTGGTATTTATTATTTCTGTATTGTTAACAGCAGCTGTAAAAGTGCATAAAAATTATTTAGATAAGTTTTAGTATTGGGTCCTAAATCTTGACTTTAGAATTTAGTTATTGTAAACTATTTCCTGTCACAAAGACTTCATGAAAAAAACTGCAAAATTTGGCAGTGTAATTATACATCTTCATTTGGTACCTTGGTCTGTTTATTTGAATGAGAGATGATGCACCCATCTGATTTAAAGTAGAAGTTTATTGGCTTCTGAAGTCACTAGTTTCTGAAAATCAAGTTATACTTTCACTAAATTAAGTTTGGTTTTTTTTTAAAAGTTGCATTTGGAACTGATTTTTTCAATGCGTTTATTTCTCATAGACTTCCAAGATCAAAGTGGAAATATATTCCTATAAGAAGAATTCACAGTGCCTAAAACCTGTCTACTGCCATCTCCATAGATGGGAAAACTCTGAGAATCTATTTAAATTATCTGCCGGATAGTAAAATGAAACATGAGAAATGTCTGTTTAAAATAGTTATCATTGTCAAAATAATTTTCAACATAAAACAAATCAGATCTAGATTAGGACATATGAGAATATTTGTGAAATACCAGATAAAACACTGGAGATGCCAAGCTAGAAACAGAGTTCTGGGAACAGCATTAGCCCAGTCAGCTGAATGACCTAGAGCATGCCACTTCAGTTCTTTGGGCCATAGTATCTATCCTCATCTGAAAAATGAGACAATGGGACTGGAACAGACCGTCTGCTTATACAGAGTGAACATTCTTTGGTCTATTTCTTGTAACAACAATCAAACATTTCAACAACGACTACCAAACATGGGTCAATTCTCTGTGCATTAGTAAGGGGAGGATATGGAAAAGAAATCTCTAAATTTGTATTATTGCTGTTCTTTCCCCATTCTTGTCATTATTACCAGAGCCTTTCTGGTTTCAGTGAAGTGGCTATTTTATGACTTTTGTTTTTGCATTTCCTCCATGTGTATTTGTCTCTTTTGCAGGCAGCTCTGACCTGTGATGCCTTCAAAATCTTAAGGTTTTAGTTACAGATGCTCTGGCAGGGCAGGTGATGCCACTAACATGCACGCGTTTCTGGTCATTAAAAGAACAATGCTCTGTGGCAGCTTGCAGCCATTCCAGTTTCTGGGTAAACTTTGAGCAGGCTCCTGTGTTTATACCCTGTTACTTACCCTGTGTAGTGCTTGTTACCTTTGGAGGGGGAAAAGGGGTGGCTTATTCAGAGATGGTGCTTGTTAACAAAGAAAAGGATTGTGGCCTTTCAGTGTGGAACCAAGTTTTATGAAATCCCTTGAAGCCAGTCTTCAGATCCAGGGTTCTAATCAAATAAAGACCTTCAAGGTTCTTTTGTCATGTTGTTTTAAAATGAAAGGAGGTACTATCACATTCACATTTATGCATCTCTGTGTGAAATGTTCAGAAATGGTGTCACATGAGTATTGTGTATTTGTGACAGCTGTCTGAATAAAGTTAAAAATGTCATAAAAAATGGGAAAACTTAAGCAGTAGGAAATTATTTTTAGTTATTTAGAATATTCTGTAAAAGCCGTTAAACTGGCTAGAGCTGGTGGCAGGAAGGAGTGCCATGGGGCTAAAGGCTACAGCTAATATGGCGAGTGCCTGACATTTTGTTTTGAAGTGTGTGTGTTGCTTTATTTTAAAACCAGAAAAATTTCTTAGAAAATTGCCTTTTTTCTCTGCACCCAGATAAAATAGTTTGTTATTCCAAATTGAGAATTGAGATTTTAATTTTAACTAATTGTCAGGTCAGGTCGGGCCAGCCTTTTAGATATTTGATTTCTTTGGTTACTCATTCAGGATTTAAGTAGGAGAGGAAAAGCCACATCAATAAGTTTTGATCATTTATATCAACAAGTTGAAAAGGAAAATTAGAATCACTTAAATTTGCATATGATCATATTCTGCTAAATTAAGCAATAAACATGTATTAAACATATACTACAAATAAAAATTCTACTAGATAAAGCTACTTTTCTCTGGATATGTTCTTGTTGATTGGTTATGGTTCAAGAGGGCAACTGGGTGAGGTTTCCTAACTATGAAGTAGTTTGGCAAATTGAATTAAGCCTTATGTGACTTGCTTTGAAGGCTCAGCAATATGAGCATAATGTTGGTGGACAAGTGGTGAACACCAATATATCCAACTGTATGGTATAGAATTATTTACAAAGCTTAATTTATAGAAGTGACATTTATAAAAGAAAAATTTTAAGTCTTAGATTTTGAAAAATGAAGACAACCCAAGTCTAATTTTAAGTCTGTCTTGAAAAATACTGTTAATTGCTTAAAATAAACATACTTGTCCAAAGAATAAAAACAAATTGGTACATATTCTTTTAGACTTTTTTCCTTCATGTATATATATATGTATATATATATATATATATATATATATATATATACACACACATTTGTTTATTTATATTGTGGTATCATTGATATATAATCTTATATTGGTTTCAGTTATCTAACACAATGGTTCAACAATATTATTAAATCCTCACCCCCTCTAGTGTGGTTACTATCTATCAACATAGAAAGATGTTACAGAAACATTGACTGTGTTCTCCATGCTGTACTACCATCCCCGTGACTAACTTGTATTATAATTGAGACTTTTATGCCCCTTTAACCCCCACCCCTCCTCCTCCCCCCAACCACCCAAGCACCTCCCCCTTGGTATTGACTAGTCACTTCTCAGTGTCCATGAGTCTACTGCTGTTTTGGTTCCTTCTGTTTTGCTTTGTTTTTTATATTCCACAAATGAGTGAAATCACTTGGTATTTGTCTTTCTCTGCCTGGTTTATTTCACTGAGCATAATAGCCTCTATATCCATCTATGTTGTTGCAAATGGCAGGATTTCTTTTCTTTTTATGGCTGAATAATATTCCATTGTGTATATGTACCACATCTTCTTTATCCATTCATCTATTGATGGACATTAAGTTGCTTCCATATCTTGGCTGATGCAAATAGTGTGGCAATAAACATAGGGTGTGTATATCTTTTCAAATCAGGGGTTTTTGCTTCGGGTAAATTCCTAGAAGTGGAATTACTGGATTGAATGTTATTTCTATTTTTAGTTTTTTGAGGAAACTCCAGACTGCTTTTCACAGTGGTTGCACCAATTTCCATTCCCACCAACAGTGTAGGAGGGTTCGCATTTCTCTGCATCCTTGCCAAAATTTGTTATTTCTTGTCTTTTGGTTAGTGGCCATTCTAAACTGGGGTGAGATGATACATGTTTATTTTTATAAAAATGAGACCATACTCTCTCACTGTATTTCTTTAAACATTAATTTTCCACTTTTTTGGTTGTGTTGCTTTTTTTATAATTTTTATTTTTTTTAAATTTTATTGTCATTAATCTACAATTACATGAAGAACATTATGTTTACTAGGCTCCCCCCTTCACCAAGTCCCCCCCACAAACCCCATTACAGTCACTGTCCATCAGCATAGTAAGATGCTGTAGAATCACTGCTTGTCTTCTCTGTGTTGCACAGCCCTCCCCATGCCCCCCCCATTATACATGCTAATCATAATACCCCCTTTCTTTTTCCCCACCCTTATTCCTCCCTTCCCTCCCATTCTCCCCAGTCCCTTTCCCTTTGGTAACTGTTAGTCCATTCTTAGGTTCTGTGATTCTGCTGCTGTTTTGTTCCTTCAGTCTTTCTTTGTTCCTATACTCCACATATGAGTGAAATCATTTGGTGTTTGTCTTTCTCTGCCTGGCTTATTTATACCCTCTAGCTCCATCCATGTTGTTGCAAATGGTAGGATTTGTTTTCTTCTTATGGCTGAATAATATTCCATTGTGTATATGTACCACATCTTCTTTATCCATTCATCTACTGATGGACACTTAGGTTACTTCCATTTCTTGGCTATTGTAAATAGTGGCTTTTGGATGTTGAGTTCTATAGATGTCTATTAAGTCCATCTGTTCTAGTGTGTTGTTCAGTGTCTCTGTGTCCTTACTTATTTTCTGTCCGGTGGATCTATCCTTTAGAGTGAGTGGCATGTTGAAGTCTCCTAAAATGAATGCATTGCATTCTCTTTCCTCCTTTAGTTCTGTTAGTATTTGTTTCACATATGTTGGTGCTCCTGTGTTGGGTGCATATATATTTATAATGGTTATATCCACTTGTTGGACTGAGCCCTTTATCATTATGTAATGTCCTTCTTTATCTTTTGTTACTTTCTCTGTTTTGAGGTCTATTTTGTCTGATACTACTGCAACACCTGCTTTTTTCTCCTTGTTGTTTGCATGAAATATCTTTTTCTACCGTTTGGCTTTTAGTCTGTGCATGTCTTTGGGTTTGAGGTGAGTCTCTTGTAAGCAGCATAGAGATGGGTCTTGCTTTTTTATCCATTCTGTTACTCTGTGTCTTTTGATTGGTGCATTCAGTCCATTTACATTTAGGGTGACTATTGAGAGATATGTACTTATTGCCATTGCAGGCTTTAGATTCGTGGTTACCAAAGGTTCAAGGTTATCTTCTTTAGTATCTTACTATCTAACTTAACTCGCTTATTGAGCTATTTTAAACACTGTCTGGTGATTCTTTATTTCTCTCCCTTCTTATTCCTCTTCCTCCGTTCTTTATATGTTGGTTGTTTTATTCTGTGCTCTTTTGTGTTTCCTTTGACTGCTTTTGTGGGTAGTTGATTTTATTTTTTGCCTTTAGTTAGTATTTGGTTTGTCTTCTTTCTTTGCTGTGTTTTTATTTTCTCTGGTGACATCTATTTAGTCTTAGGAGTGCTCCCATCTAGGGTAGTCCCTCTAAAATACCCTGTAGAGGTGGTTTGTGGGAGGCAAATTCCCTCAACTTTTGCTTGTCTGGAAATTGTTTAATCCCTCCTTCATATTTAAATGATAATTGTGCTGGATACAGTATTCTTGGTTCAAGGCCCTTCTGTTTCATTGCATTAAATATATCATTCCATTCTCTTCTGGCCTGTAAGGTTTCTGTTGAGAAGTCTGATGTTAGCCTGATGGGTTTTCCTTTGTAGGTGACCTTTTTCCTCTCTCTAGCTGCCTTTAAAACTCTTTCCTTGTCCTTGATCTTTGCCATTTTAATTATTATGTGTTTTGGTGTTGTCCTCCTTGGGTCCCTTCTGTTGGGAGTTCTTTGTACTTCTGTGGTCTGATTGATTATTTCCTTCCCCAGTTTGGGGAAGTTTTCAGCAATTATTTCTTCAAATACACTTTCTATCCCTTTTTATCTCTCTTCTTCTGGTACCCCTAGAATGCAGATATTGTTCCTTTTGGATTGGTCACACAGTTCTCTTAATACTGTTTCATTCCTGGAGCTCCTTTTATCTCTCCCTGTGTCAGCTTCTATGTGTTCCTGTTCTCTGGTTTCTATTCCATCAGTGGCCTCTTGCATCTTATCCATTCTGCTTATAAATCCTTCCAGAGATTGTTTCATTTCTGTAATCTCCTTCTGGACATCATCCCTTAGCTCTTGCATAGTTCTCTGCAGCTCCATCAGCATGGTTATGAGCTTTATTTTTAATTATTTTTCGGGGAGATTGATTAGGTCTATCTCCTTCTCAGGGTTTGCATCTGTGATCTTGGTCTGTATCAAATTCTTCTGCCTTTTCTTGGCGATAGTGGTATTTGTGGGGAGCTGGCGCATGTGTTGGCTAAGAAAGTCCCTTCTTGCTGGTTTGTGGCCTTCCTCTCCTGGGAGAAAAGCGACCCCTAGTGGCTTGTGCTGGGTAGCTGCTTGCAGGCGGGGTTTCTAATTCTTGCCAGGCTGCTGTGGAGCTCCGTGGTTGCTGTGGGCGTGGCCAGCCTCAGGCTGCTTCTCCAGTATAGGCGGAGCCTTGTCGGAAGGGGAATGGGCGGGAGGCTGTTTATCGCCGTGAGGGGCCCCCGAGCTGCGCTGCTGTCCACGGGGTTAGGGCGACTGGAGTTCCCTGGGGTTCCCAGCTGCTAGGCTAAGTGTCCTGGGATGCTTCCGTCTAGTGTGGGGTCCCTGTCCCTTTCAGACTTTCAAAAAGATCTTGCTTTTCTTTGTCCCAGGGGCACCGGCTACAGGGATCCGCTCACAGGTCTTACTGTCTTGTTTCCCTAGTTTCCAGCACCCCACGCATGCACTGTGTGTCTGTGCTCCGGTGTGGATGGCTAGGGCTGGGTGTTTAGCAGTCCTGGGCTCCCTCTCCCTCCCCACTCCGACTCCTCTCCTCCGCTGGGAGCTGGGGTGTGGGGTGCTCGGGTCCTGTTGGGCCACGTCTTGTATCTTACCCCCTTTGTGAGGCGCTGGGTTCTCGCAGTTTAGATGTAGTCTGGCTGTTGTCCTGTGTCTTCTGGTCTCTCTTTTAGGAATAGTTGTATTTGTTGTATTTTCAAAAATACTTATGGTTTTGGGAGGAGA